>NW_025767014.1:0-742500 GCF_003918875.1 Haliotis rubra
TTTTGATACGGTTTTAATGCCTGAGTCAATCCTTCTTTCAGTTGTATATTTTCCTCAAACAGTAGTTTCTGTAGGAAGAACTCCATTCAGCTGACATCATCGACTTACAGGGGAACCCTGAAACCTTCCTGGGTCAACCAGGGCTTGGGGAATGTGAATACGTAAATGAGAATACAGAAAGAAAAATACTCAAGGAGAATACAGAACGAAAATTACTTAAATGAGAATACAGAAGGAAACGTACGTAGGGGAGAATACAGAACGAAAAGTATGTAAATGAGATTACAGAAGGAAAAAGTACGTAGGGGAGAATACAGAACAAAAGGTACGTAAATGAGAATACAGAACGAAAAGTATGTAAATGGGAATACAGAACGAAAAGTACACATGGGAGAATAGAGAAAGAAAAGTACGTAAGGGAGAATACAGAACGAAAAGTACGTAAGGGAGAATATAGAACGAAAAGTACATACGGGAGAATACAGACTGAACGAAAAGTACGTATGTCAGAATACAGAACGAAAAGTACGTAAGGGAGAATACAGAACGAAAAGTACGTAAGGGAGAATACACAACGAAAATATGCAAAGGAGAATACAGAACGAAAATACGTAAAGGAAGAGACATAGCAAAAATACGAATCGTGAAACTGTTGATATAATCGAATTTAAGAAAGTTTTAAATTGGTTGAAATTCTGGCACGAAGCATTACTGCTCGGGTTAAGAGCAAAACTCAGACATGGTTTGTAGTCAAGCCCTCGGGTCTTAGTGTATTAAAAAGTTCCATCACACCATCAACACCCGTTCAGGGGGCAGAGCGTTAGCCATAAATAACATGAACACTTTGTGGGTTGTCTGGTCACATTAACAATCTAATGTACTTGATGATAAGCTCTTATGCATATCATAATAACCTTTACTCTACTGACCTATCGTGACACCGGGTGAACTCTGTCAAGGCCATTATGTATACATCATGCAGTATCTGGTGTATACAATTATACAGATGTAAGGAGTCAGCACCAGTGAGGATGAGGATGAAAACCACTGTGACCTGGCCTTCTGTAGCTCACCTTCCACAAACCATGCCATGGCAAATCTATTATAATACTTCGTTTCTACTTGATTTGGTCACTTTAAATTCATTATATGTTAAGAAACATTTACATATGAGTATCTGGAATGGTAATTCGTGCCTTTTGAAGTTTTGTTTTAATTCGCACAAAAGTTTATTATCGTTGATTGTTTTACCTTTAACAGACTTTTATGGTCAGTAGTGTCTATGTCTTACAACCAGAACAGCTTGGGGAACTATTCTAAGTTGCAATGACAAATCTGGAGATTGCAGGGTCTGTTAAGATGTGAATCGTTATAATGCGGCAAAATGTCATAAACTGTAATAACCGCACTGCGGTAATACCAACAAATGTCTCTTGTAACTAGACGAGCACAAAATGATAAAATAAACGGCTGAGATACCATACAGAACAGAATAGAATCGGCGTCAGCCAAAGGAAAAGAGTAGTCATTTACATCCAGGAAATGGTTTTAAATACTAGGCGACCAAGAAACAAGTGACAAATTGTGGCAAACATAGAAAATGAAAAATGGACGTCACAAATACAACACGTGACAAAGTGATGACAAGAAAGAATTGGAGAAACCTATAAAGAAAATAGGAAACTTCTAACTTGGTTGACGACTTGTGGCCTATTGCTTTAGCTACGTTAAGGTATCCATTCGTACACCCTTATCAAGCTGGAACACACTGGAAAGCATTACCCATACGTTTTATACATCAACATGTTCTTGTTAAGTCGCCACTTCAAGAGTACTAGGTGCCAGTAGGTGGAGATACTTTGTGACAACAAAAGATAAAAGGAGACGGTTGGTTGCAGTAAATGTATAAAAGAGACATGCAACGACAAACGAAAAAGAGACAGTCGTCCAACGTGAAAGGTAGAATAAAAAAAGGAAACGAGAGTGACACAGAGAGTGGCACAGAGAATGAGGGTGGCAAAACTATTTTACGGAAACATTAAACTGACAGATGGAGGTCGACACAAAGACAGAAACTGACATTGTGGGCAGACAGAATACACGTGTATCAATTAAACCATATGATCACTGAATTCGACATTAAACAGCGCCATCCCATTGGAACATGATTCTGAACGCATCGCCACCACATCCACATAACTCTATCAATACTTTATACCAAGGTGGGGGACGATAATTCCGAGGAGACGGAGCCCAGTAATGCGTAACACATACAAATCGCACCCTGCCATGCCACTCTTTGTAGCTGGATGTGCGCATTTAAATATTTAACTAGTACTTGATATTTCTCTTTCTCAGGGTATCCCGGCTGGGTGTCTTCAAAAAATATATGTCAGAAGGTCAGACTATCAAGAAGGTTGCCATTCATAATTAACATTAACACAAGTCCTTAAACAATGATCATATCGCTTGACAAACTAAATGTGATCATGTACCTTAAAGAAACGATTAATATGCAAATAGAAAGGCACACCTTATTCATACACATTGCAAATACTGTGTAAAAATGACAAACTTAATGCATAATTAGCAAGCCGTATAGCCTGTACAGCTCTTTGAAACATCTCCAATAGCTGGTTTGATTGAGAATGCACTCAATAATAGGTATGCAATGGCAAACCTATAGTAGATTTTAATGCTTTTCTCAACAAATCGAAATTTAATAACCTTATCAAATGTACATTTCAATCATATAGCCCCAGGGTGTAAATATCGTTTAACTTAATTGCAAAATCTTGCCATTAGACCAAAATCGGATTCAGTCGCCGTAATTCCGATCTACTTAAAGCCACAGCCGGTAATGTTGATCTAGATTATTCTAGATTACATCATTCTAACGTGATTAGAGTGTAAATAGCTGAAATGTACTCGTGTGTTTACTCGAATAAATATTATTCGAAAATTGTAATATATTCACATAATTCTTTTACGACACGCACAGTATATCACAGCAGTGTATTAACACTCATGTAATATATGTTTTATTTGGGATCACACTTTCTCAGTAACGTACAGATTCTAGTACTTTTGGGGTTGAGTCCCATCCGGGATTCGATTATTAACACTCATGTTCAATAAAGCTTTACTGAACCACTAATAATGATTCCCCTTACTGACATGTTTGTGAAGTACATGAAAAATACGCCTTTTATTTGTCATTGTGCTGGAGTTGTTACGAATACGAGAATGTCATTTTCAAGGGGGGTGCACAATGCATATAGTATCATTAATGTCATTGATGTCATTAATGTCTGACAACCTACCAAATTTAAACAATGGAATTTAGAACTGTAACGTTTTAAGTTACAAGTCTGCTATTAATAAATAATATCACATCTTAACCATTCACAATCAAGTAAAATGATTAGCAGTGACCTCTGAATGTCTTCCACCATACGTACATTCCAATTATGCTCATGTGTGTTAATTCCGGGCCTACATTCCCACAACAACGTGTTAACCTGTTAACCCTACGTCTTACAAGAGGAATATGTAGGCTGTCGGTGTGTGTGATGTCCGGCCTGACTTGGACAGTGGCCGCAGGTAGCCGCTTGTCGCGGCATCAGATCATGACCTGTATGAAAGGATGGCTGTCCAGTGGTCAAGGAGGCCGTGTTCAGTGGGGATAGCCTCTTAAGTAGGGACATAAACATTTACCTGTGCGATAGCTGCAGGTGTGAGGGTGTCTGGGGCGTGGGACCCCTGGTACGGATGGGATGATGGTTTGAAACGGGCTCAGCAATTATTGGTTTCTGTTATTTTAATGATTCTTCCTCGATATCCGGCAAAGCATATTTCCGTCACCTGACCGTGTAAGGAAGGTGATTTGTGTGTTTGTTTGTTTGTTTGTTTGTGTGTTTGTGTGTTTGTTTGTTTGTTGCTTAAGGCAGCGCTCATTATTCCAGCTGTATGACGACTGTCAAAATAATCTTGACCGGGCAATCCAGTGATTAACAGCATGAGCATACAGCCGCACGATTGGGATACGATGACATGCACCAAGCAAGGGTAAGGATATTCGAAGATAGACGTGAACATGTATAGTAGTATATGTGTATAATAGAATCTGTATCAGTATCTTTGTGTAAGGACACCCATGTCACCCCCTCGCCCTCTGCCTCTCCCTCTCCAGGAGAAGGTTGCACATAAATCATGAAGTCCAAAGGTTAGAGGGAATAGCTCCTGCTCTCTCTCTCTCTCTCTCTCTCTCTCTCTCTCTCTCTCTCTCTCTCTCTCTCTCTCTCTCTCTCTCTCTCTCTCTCTCTCTCTCTCTCTCTCTCTCACACACACACACACACACACACATTCTTTTTGCCCTCTTTTTCTTCATCTTCATTTCTTCCACATTCCTCTCCACTATCTTCTTAAATAGATAAACCAATCTGACTCTGTATCTCTCCACCCTCATCCCAACCACCGTGTAGACACCCGAGGGTGTTGCCAGTAATACTGACTGGGTGTCGGTGGAGGGCAGGCTACCCCAGGCTACCCCAGACTACCCCAGGCTACAGCAGGCGCAATCACACCCATCTTCAGCGATACACTGGACATATACCCCTCATCAAGAAACTGAGATGGTATTATAAAGTAATTCATTAGAGAACCGTGTAAGTAATACCTCACCGGCCAGGACATAAACGCTTAACAACGAACAATACGATGAATCACTGTCAGAGACACGAGACTTAAGTGTTAATACTGAGTGAATGACATAATGCTAAATGTCGACGTGACCTTAAAGGTCACATGCAACGTAAAACACAACTTTGCAGATTCTGATACCTTTCGGTATGGACATACCGAAACAAATCGTCAACAATGCAAATTCAACTTATAAAGTTGAAAAATAACGCGATGAGAAAAAACGCGCGAAATCGGAGTTCAAACGTTTCACTAATTTTCCCCAGACTTTTCTGGGGAAAACGGGTTTCAACAGCTGGGCTGCGCTCATAGCACGTGCGCAAGTAAATAGGTTCGCGCAGCTTGGAAGCGGGTTGTCGGGTGAATACTCGGTGAAGGCTTTGGTGTGAGCTATTTTTCTAATGTTTTGTTGATATCTCACAGGCGCGAGCTTTTTTATATGTTATGACAGTAAATTAACTGTTTATATAATTTCATTTGTCTATTTCACCACACGTTCTTCTTACCGAGACACTTTCTCAGTTCGATACTTAAAAGCAATGTCATTATTTAGCGTTGACAGAATTTCTAACTGTGATATAGATATGTCGTTGTCACAGACAAAACTCAATGTCATGTTTTATTGACACCTGTGTGTCTGCCTGCCTGTCTGCTAATGACAATATTCAATACACAGCTGCTATCACTGACCACATGCAATTTGAACATAACACCAATCAGGCTATATATACACCATAAACAAAATGCATTGATTTATGGCCCGAGTTCGGTCTCTGTCACATTATGTAATTACACAGACAGGCAGGTGTGATACTTGAACACATGACATGTTATGATGTCTGTTGATTGCAAAATGTTATACACAAAAAATGAGCATGTATTTACAAAACCCAACATCTCTCTATATATATACACACAATTAGCCGTGAAGGCATCTGCAAATGAACCAGCCGTTACACTTGAGTGCACACCCACCCGCTCTGACTGGGTTCGGTATCCCGGCTGCTTCGTTTCTTGGGAAGTAAACCGAAGTACACAATTTTGCACTTTCGATTTGCGATTGTACGCTTATAATTTTGTTTATTTATTTTTTCGAAACCAGCAATGTATATTATATGTCATGAATAAGTGATAATTGTGTTTTAATTATGTTTGATTTTTTGGTTGCATGTGACCTTTAACCTTCGCACGAGCACCGTTGAGTAGATAAGCCATGTTTATTGCACCGATAATTGAGCTGTTTAGTTGACAGTTTAGCAGTATAGCGATAATAACACGATGTGTAAACATGAACGAAATCACCAATATTGAAACTGAACCCGGAATCAGCGTGACGAGCGAGCGCATGTGCAGGGTCCCACCAATGCCATAACATTATATTTTAACCACAATGGGCCACTATGTAAACTGCAACTATTCCATATATTGCCGGTATGCGAATATGTACTACTCAACTTTTCATAGGGATATGTCATTGTATTTATTAAATATGCTTGACATATCATGGGAATCGTTTTGTGTATCATAGGAAGAGGAAATTATCCCTATCAAAAATTGAGTGGTGTATGATCTAACATGCAGTAATCCATACAGGTTAACGGTGTCAAATCCAATACAATGTTACGACAGTTAACAACCGTTTAGGTAAATACGGGTATGTTTTCTAATCAATCGAATAAATAATTGAAACTGCTTTAGCATGTATGTAAACTGGTATAGGATATCCAGCGAGCAGACGACACAACCGGTTCCCGGTTGAAACTGTGAGCAAGTCAGGGCTCGCTATTTTTACCTGGTCCCTTGATTTGGTTGGCTGTCAGGTGCTCGAGGAATATTGACAATCTCTCAAGCGGGCACGCGCCGTTGGACAGAGCGGACCAGTCGTATTCACAGGTCACACAGAGAGAGGGTCTGTGCTGTTCATCCCGCTAGGAGCCAGTCAACAATGACCCGGGCTCCGTTACCGACCTGAGATCGCTGACGGATCATATTTTACCTATGGGACGTACTTGCATTCTGTTGTCAAGCTGATTCAACATGGCGGACGACAGCCAGCTTGAGAGTGTTTCTAAACATGTGTCAAAAGATATCGTATGGGACGATCGACCGAGGACTTTACGACAAATAATGACGAGCTGTCGTCTGCCTTTTCATGTCAAAATACATAGAGGGGATTTGTCAAAATATATACCAGCGTCGAGTGATCAAAATGACGTTCTGCATGTGTTGGAAGTTCGACGGAGGAAAATTGTTTTAGGCAGACGACTTCAGTGGGAAAAAAGAGCCAATGATTACACTGTGACTGGAGATCAGCTGGACATACCAGCTTCTTTCAAAGGTAAGTGTCAAATGGTGTTGTACACGTAGAGACGATGAAAGCAGACGATAACAAACATGAGAAAAATGGTGCAACTGTGACGAAACGGTTCTAAGTTCTTGGACGTGAGTGCATCAATCGAGAAGAACTTTACCGTTACCTCTAAATGGAGTTACACTAGAGAAGGGTCTCTGCAGTTTGCATGGTTACATTCTGGAAAGGCGGTGCTACGGGGTTGTGGATGTCTTTCTTGTGGCCTGCAGTTAGTCGTCTTGGGTTCTGCTTAATTTCCAGTAGTTTTCATTACCAAAACTTGAAGTTTATATTTTTATTTAATTTGTCATTACTCTACCACGTGCATCCACAAGAGCATAAACACCATGTATTTTTCAAATCACATAGTCTTCTCTAGGTCTGTAATATATATCATATGTGTGTGAATTAAGGAAACAACAGCTTTTATCACTGATGTCTTACGACATGGTGAAAAAACACACCTGGAAATTTGAAAGAAGCATGTATGAGAATATAACAAAAAGTGTTTCCTGTCGTGGTTTCCTGTAGATGATAATTGTTTCCTAGACCAGCTTAATCTGATCGAGTGGAGACACATCACGTTTTACTTGTAAGAAATTAGATAAATGACAATAACACGATATTTAAACATGACAATCCATGGTTCAAATCAGCGCCATGACCAGCATGATGGTTCATCAGCCAGATTTCAACATCACGGTGAACAAAGTTTCAAAGGGGTATTATACTAAAAAAAAACCACAGTGATACAAGATCACAGAATGACGGACATATGTACATTCGTCAGTAAGCATGTTATACATGTTATCGTGAACAAATTACTTTCTCTGTTTCCTTTGAATGTAAAGAAATAATGTGATCAATAGCAGTGTAAGATTCTGCGTGTAATAGTATATGTTCATATACTCCCATTGGTATTCAACATATACCCTGAGTTACTGAGTATAACCAGAGACCGTATACTGGTATATCGTGTCTGGTATAACATCAACCACTCGGTGGACTCGTCGTTCGGCGCTGTTACGTGAGATGCAGGTATTAAGTAAGCCAAGTTGAAATCTAAACCGCCAGTCATAAATCCGTGCGTTTCATAACGCGTTAAGCCCGTGCTGCACGAGATTGGGGTTAACAAAAACTCTTTAATGCCATTCACAAAAAGGTAATTACTGTATGATCCACTTATACTTGACAGAGTATGTAATATAATCCTTTTCATATTTGTATTTCAATGACATGTGATTGTTTGGTCATGTCTGAAATTGACCGACGTGTAATATCGCCACCTGAACAGATCTATTACATCAAGGTATCGATGATGATTAATGATGATTAAGGTAAATCAGCATTTGCTTTCAATAATGTCACTTTAAACCCCAATGACACTATCATTATTACTGGATTGTCCATTCCAATCAATTT
Source organism: Haliotis rubra (assembly GCF_003918875.1). Classification (NCBI taxonomy): domain Eukaryota; kingdom Metazoa; phylum Mollusca; class Gastropoda; order Lepetellida; family Haliotidae; genus Haliotis; species Haliotis rubra. The sequence continues at coordinate 8,474 of NW_025767014.1, forward strand.
GTATGGTTATTTGTTTCAACCAAAACTTATATCGATGTGTTTCTAAAACTGTTTGAAACGATTAGAAATAACTGGCATATTCTCTCACACCATGAACTGCGAAAGCAAATACCCTTTGATGAAATGTCATTGGTTGTCTGAAATGATCGTTAAGTTAAAAACACAAATGCAAACACGAAAGCTGACAACTTGAAGGTGAGAATTACTGGTTTAGCTCTGTCAGGCATAGCCGGCAAATCTCCGATTAGATTTCAAATGAACCGATGGCCTTCATTGACACCACTGCACTATGAGTTTGCGAAATATGTCATCTCAAGGACGAACGATTCATCGCAAGTGGGAAGTTTAGTCATCACATTAAGAAACTAACGCTTAACTAGCCTCAATAATCCTCCATCTAGCCCGTTCCACATGGATGCGACCAAAACACTTACCGAATGCAGCTGAGCGAATTAGGTTAACTCCTTAACAACGGCTCCTGAATTTCACATTGAAATTTTTATTCCTTCCAAATGATATTAAATCTTAGGTTCATATCGGTTAAATTGATCCACCCCCTGACGTAATGGATTTGTGAATTAGAAGATTATTGAAGTTGTTTAAAATTCCGTGTTGTGGAACGCGGCCATTGCTTGAGTGGAGATGTTGATCCAACATAAACGAAGCAGCCTAATGGTTACGCCAGTGTGTGAACAGATTTGCCTCGAGGTACGTACTTTAAGTGAACGGTTTGATAGATTGGGGCGTTAATAGATTAGATAGGGTGGTAGGTTTCGTCAGTGACGTGCCTACTGTTGTATGTTATTCACTGTGTTAATGTCTTTATATAATTAGTTCGGCATTTGTTTCGTTAATGGTCAAAAGTTGGTTTGTTTGTTTTTTGTTGTTTAACGACACACTCAGCGATAATCCAGCTATATGTCGGAGGTCTGTAAACAATCAAGTCTGGACCTGACAATCCAGTAATCAACAACATGAACATCGGTCTACGCAAATGGGATACGATGACATATGACAACCTAGTCAGCGAGCCTGACCATCCGATCCCGTTAGTTGCCTCTTACCACATATAGCTGGAATATTGCTGAGTGCGGCGTAAAACTAAACTCACTCACTAAAGCATTGACGAGAGGGCACAGTTTTGGTCAACTACAAATTGTTCACAGCAGACAATAGATGCATCAGCTACATCCAGCCACCCCACGAAACACTGAACATGACTATTCCTGATCCATAATAAGCCTTATGGACAATTTAGAACATGAATCGACCGTCGTAATAGATCTTAGTCGAAACCAAGCTGCTTGATCAATACATACCCTAACGCTGCCAATTAATCATAATTACTTCAAGATATTCATATCTCTCCACCGATTACTGATAATTACGACACCAGGATCTGATCAACGTGTGTGATCCTGCAATCTTGGTGAATGAGAAGTGTGATTGATAGAAAATAGATGTACTTGATGAACTCTGCTTCGTGGTAATGTCAGTGATGGTGGTTACGAACATAAAGAGTGCGCATACGACAGTACTTTCAGGTGTGTCACGGCACGTCGTGGGAGGAAAGTGATGCCGTTCTCAGACGTTAATCGCTTTGGTCAAACCTACCAACGAGCCTAGAAATATAATAGGTACGATCCTGGATTTGAACCCATGATCATAGGCGTCTGCCGTACCCAAGGGAGGTAACTCTTTATAACTAATTGAGGCGCCCGGGAACACTGGGCCGCATGTGAGCAAGTCCCTATGCAATGGATTGCTGTGCAATGCAGCCACCTGGAAAACACCTAGGTCGGTTAATATCTGACCACGGAGGTCCTTGTGCGACAATTGAGGATCAGATGAACACAATGGTTGTGGACGCAGCTGGATTGTGACTACAAGTCCTCGATGTGTTAATGCGTAGTCGTACTCAAACAGTCGTACTCTATCAGTTGCCGGTTTGACGATTTTTGTGTTCGTTAGCAGATATGTTTGTGATTTTATTCATGAAACATATTAACAACGACCTCAGAACCACAGAGATTCTATTAAGGTGCGTTTCGTTCCTTCTTTGACCCCGGTGGCGATTCCAGGGCAGAATAGGATACACATACCCACGCACGCACTTGTCCTATGTTGTGGGCGAAAATGTGGATTGGTTGGGCAGATATATTATTGTGCATATCCTGTGTGTATCCTTCCTGTGCAATCAACAACAGGTTTGTCTGACCCAGTTACCAACTCACCCCTCTTTGCCCACCTGGATGGGTGTTGTCTGAGGAAGATGACAGAGTAACTACGTGTCCCTGGGATGCCTACTGATGGTTCTGCAGCCTTGAGATGGTGGTCTAACGGACAAGAAACATGACAGCAGCTGAAACACCCTCTCTCCAAAGAACATCGTGACGTTGATAAAGAACGTGACATGTCACCCTAGGCAGTCCTGATGAACAGACACTTACAGATTCTACTCTCTCAATGTCCCTCATTTTCGCTCATCCACGAGGACAAGATGGACATGAGAGGCCATCAGGACCCCATCAGTCAAAAGGGGCCGCTTCTTAAGCGACTTAACGAGAGTAATCGAGCGGTACAAAAAATTAATTACTCTCTGGACATTTTGTTTGTCCTCAAGACAATATACCGTGTTTAAACAGCATGTATCCACTACTTGAAGGACACCGGTCAAGCCTGATGCTGGTGATATTTTAATTATAGATGATCTTGTAAGCTAATTGTCCGTTAGTCCGAGACGAGTGAAAATCTAGACGGACTAGTTTTTTCTCTCTTCATGTTTTAAACCACTGTTCTAACATGAGCTGCAGTCTAGTTGGATACGTATTACGCTGTGCTGGTTCCTCCTCTTAAAGGGACGCGAGTAGTGCATTGCCATTGTATGTCTATGACATTTTGGTTTTTGTGTGCTTGACATTTTCCTATTTGACTTTTTCCTTCAGTTTTACCTGTGACATTTACCGAGCCTTTCTTCTGAAGGTCAAGTGGTAGAAGTCCTTGAACCTCTGACAGAAACACGGAACTGTGACTTGTTGCACCAAATCCAGAAAAACGAACACCAGGCATCGGATTATCACTTATAATCCTGACTGCCAGTAATTTTTATTGACAAATAGAAACAATAATTTGCAAATCACCCGTGTCCCATGAAGCAGAAGTCGGTATCCACGCTTGAAAACTGTCGTCGTATAGAAAAGCTGAGTTGTGTTTGTTGGTTACGTGGTGTGAAATTGCCTCCCTCGTCAACAAAATATGTCAATAAGCACCTCTCCACATCCGAGGCACATTCTTTGTAAACTTACCCATAAGGTCGGTTTGAAATTTCATTTGCGTCAAAATATTTATAGAAACCATTTCGAAGACAACTGTTCTGTAGATCGTTTGCCAGTTTACACTCATCAGAGGGGTACACAAAGTCCGTGGTCTGGACTACCAGTTGTTCGACTTCCATTTTTTGTGGTTGAGCGGGTTAAGCGGCTGACTTTGTGTGCTTTGTGGCGATTAGGTGCCTGACTCTGAGGGTGTGGGTTCGAATCCCGGATGGGACTCAACTCAACAGAAATGCTAGAATCTATACTTTACTGAGAAAGTGTAATCCCAATAATAACATGTGTTGCTAATAGAAGCTGTTCATAACTTCAATATTTCAAATTTATCACACTGTTGACAAAAGAAACAACAAAACAAAGACTACAATATTTTGGGTACCGACCTTGTGATCTCCTGGCATGTGCTGAAATGTAATCTTTGAAGAAATATGTTGCACACTGGAAGTGTTGGGTGTTGTTATGAAATGAGACCCGTGGAGATCCGGGTTAGAATGAACCTTCAGTAACCCATGCTTGTCGTAAGAGGCGACTAACGAGATCGGGTGGTCAGGCTCACTGGCTTGGTTGACACAATCATGTCATCGGTTCCCAATTGCGCAGATCGATGCTCATGCTGTTGATCACTGGATTGTCTGGTCCAGAGTCGATTATTTACAGACCGCCGCCATATAGCTGGAATATTTCTGAGTACGGCGTAAAACTAAACTAACTCACTCAGCTTATGAAATGAGATGAGGTGGGTGAAAAACTGTTTACTGATTATTGAAACAAAATTGAGAACTGACTGAAATAAAGTTTGTTCAATACAATCTTCCCATTGAAACATAATTTAAAACCGATAAGGCCGAAAATAGCCTGGCTGTATTTAATCATTATTATAAACGTAATTCTTTACCTGGACAACCACGCGCGCCAGCTGGTCAGTACGGTGGCTTTCAAATTCATTTTTCACACCCACTGCTGTTATAAATGTGAAAACTGAAACCCTCTTTGTCGAAATGAAATAGTCGCGTGATTGCCCTGTTGTTGAACAAACGGGCCTCTCTCACGTTTTACTCCCAGAGAAACAGGCTCTGTTACAACGCCGACCCCCTGCCGCGCGTTCTGTACTTGGTGACACGCTTCCCGGGCCCCCGGGGATTGAAGCCCCCAGGTAAAAATAGCCAAATGTAAGGCATTTAACGCCAGGGGGATACCAGCCCTCCGACACAATAGTGACTCTCTCCGATTCACCCCCGGAGAATTTGTTCCTTGTCGGTAACGGCAAGATCTGGATCGACTACAATCTGCACTTCAACTTGGACTCCAAGTTCACTGCCATTCGTCTTTGAAGACCCTAAAATAAAAATGTCAACATGCATACTTACATGCTTTTCTATTGTTTTAGGTTGGCGTGATGCTTTTTTAGGGACAGGTGTAGTAAGTACTGCCATGTGGGTTATTTTGGTGGACAGCGTTCTGGGCAAAGTCACGGCATTGATGTCCAATATGCCGCCTGGGCAATATTTAGCTTGCAGTTCATTCCGAAAGCTTATGCGAGCGTGTGTGTTAAACGTCTTCAGCATTGTCTGTTATACTGGGAGGAGAACATCTTGGTATTTCGCACTGACAGTCTAATCATGGTTATGCTGGACCTGCCTTGAGGTAAGGGTGTTACGTTTCTGACATGTCATTTTAACCTCCCATCGTGATTCCCATGAGGCTACAAGATCATTACGTCAGCAGAATTTCTAATCTGGGCCAATAGTCTTCGTCACCTGGAAATTGCCTCCGTTGGGTGTACCAGGATGTTGTGATCGTGAGTTCTAATCCCATGTTATGATTATGATTCGTTGATTTCAGCATCATACCCGTGCCCGCGGATTTCAGCAAATTCTGAGACCTTCAGCACTTCAGCTTCCTTACAGTGTGCGAAATAGTCACTGGCTCGCTAGCCCACAGTCACTGGCCCGACTGGCTGGTGATTTTTCATGTGGTCATTTTGTAAATATATCACTCTCTCCGACTTTTTAAGTTATTTAATACACTTTTAAATTATGCAAGATTATGACCTGATAAAAATGTTCATCGTATTAGCAGCTTACCTTTGTTTAGGCTAATCTTTTGCTTAGTTTCTACAATTCAAACTTCGGACTAGTGAATTATTTTGTGGGCTTTTAGCTTTCAGGCATAAACTCGTCAAATTACTAAAATACTTTTTTTCAAAGCCAACAAATGATTGTTCACAAAGCCAAACTCACTGACCAACTAATATTCAGCTATGAAATGATTCACCTTCTGCAGTTTCTCTTCAATATTTTAAAGAAATATATTCGAGATCAAAACCTTTGTCGTTTAATCTACCAGTTATGTGATGTTGACAGAGAACAGTTTAGTATGTCATCAAAGGTGTCCGTATGATGACCACAGATTGTTCTGTAGAATATTCTTTGTACATCGACAAAGCCACACGTTTGAGTCATAGAGATTGTTGAGATAACTGTACATAAACGATTACTTCATCCCTTTGCCAGTCGTTACTGTCACGTAGAAAGAACCACCGAAACTAGTCTTTCTCAGGGATCGATTGTTTTTTCAAGGATAAGAGAATGAATACCACTTGGAAAATATCACTGGTTTTGACTCCTAAGCAAACAAAGTAAATCTTCATCACTACCCTCATAACGTGCCAGCATCCCCCTCAAAACGTGAGTAACCGACCTGCTTATCCGGGGTCTGTAGTAACAGTCATGTTGTTTGTGGTTCACGTTTACGATTGTGAACAATCATTTGTTGGCCTATTTGTCGGCCTCACATTGGTATCGACCCAGCGCATACCTGTCGCATCTCCCAATTAGAACACGGACACGAGTTATGTCTGCTTGCGTTATGGATGCAGAACTTGTTTAAACAAAAATCAAGATGTCTTTCTGATATGACGGACAACGATGTATGTTCCAGGCAGTACCAGCATGGTTAATGACTAATCGTTATTCCGTAGCGTTCAATTTTCTGTGCCACTCGTTATAACCCATGAATTGCATTTGTGAGTTGTTGCTGGGTTTTTTAAAAAATACAAAAAAACTGTTTGTATTTGATAAAGGAATTAGTTCATGTGTGTGTGGTGTTTAACACGAGGCCTGTCACATGCTATGTATTTTGTTCTACAGAGGAGAGTTATACAACTGGTTAACAGCTTTCAAATTGGATGTGTACCAAAGTTAAAAAATAGGCTCTTCTGATGTTTGCTTCATCTCGTACACACAGATTATATCCTGTATACACGGAATATGCATTAACTATTGTATGCATAGTAACACGTGAAATGAATCACTTGACGCTTTGTTTTCACAGTAACATGTTGGCAGATTTTTTGTGGTCGTTTTTTATTAGTGTTTGAGGTGGGGGTGTAATTGTTATTGTTGTTTTTTGGTTGGATTTTTTTTTGATGATGTTATGTTTCACGTCATTAAACCGGTTATAGCAGTATTCCAACCATACCTGTACGGTGACATGAACGAGGTCCGCGCTTTGTTTGGCTGACTGTTTAACACCGTACCCAGCGGTATTTCAGCTGTACGACTGCAGAGTGTCTATAATTAACCGAGTGTATATAATTGACCAAACAATCCAGTGATTCACAACATTGATCTACGTAATTTGGATACAGTGACGAATCAACCAAGTCGAACACCCGATCCCCTAAGACGCCTCTTAGAACAAGCTATGGGTACAACGTGTGAAGGCCATTTCTGGTGTCCCCAGCCGTGATATTGCTGGAATATTGCTAAAAACGACGTAAAACCCATACTCATTCACTTGCTCACTCTCTCTTTTGATAGCACCCGTGAAAGTCCGGGTTAGAATTGGCCTTCAGTAACCCATGCTTGTCGTAAGAGGCGACTAACGGGATCGGGTGGTCAGGCTCGCTCACTTGGTAAACACATGTCATCGGTTCCAAATTGCACAGATCGATGCTCATGCTGTTGATCACTGGATTGTCTGGTCCAGACTCGATTCTTTGCAGACCGCCTCCATATAGCTTGAATATTGCTGAGTACGGCGTAAAACATAACTCACTCACTCACTCTTATCATAGGCATGGTTGTTGAAGATTGCGCTTTGTACATGTTGAGAATCGAGTTTCAGTAAGTGCTAGAACCTAGCGTGTAATCTGCTTTTGGAATGTATCAGGAACTACTGAATGAACATGACTATATCACGCGCAATAATGTTCACGCATACATCTGGACTAGACAAACCAGGTATTAACGGCAAGCATTGATCCAGCCTGTCGGTGTACGATCATATTCATCTCAGATGTTTGGGTGAGCGAGTATGGCTTAAGTCAGTATGACGTCGAGGGACACAATAATGGCCTTCATGAAATTTACCCATGTGATTCCAACACACGAGGCTTCGAGTGAGTGAGTGAGTTCAGTTTTACGCCGCTTTTAACAATATTCCAGCTATATCACGGCGGGGGACACCAGAAATGGGCTTGACCCATTGTACCCATGTAGGGAATCGAACCCGGGTCTTCGGCGTGACAAGCGAACGCTTTAACCACTAGGCTACCCCACCGCCCCACGAGGCTTCGTCATGCCGAGCCATGGTCAAGCCACGTAAGTTGCCCTATCGTCCAAACAAGTCATTCCTGTAGCATCAGGCTCAGGAGCAAAGTCGTCTTAAAACATTCCTGCATCTTTGGGATCACATGTCTCCTGCTGTGCTGACCATATTTGGTCAGCAAAGTACCCTCAGATCGATACAATATATGGATCCCAATCAGTAATCATTATCCTATCAACAGTCCCACAACTACCAACCGCGTTGGCAGGAAATTAACCGACCGAGTTCCCTCTAATGGTTAGAGCCCAACAGCGTTTAAATCGTAAACCAGCCAAAGAACCAGTTTGCCTCTATCACATTACAGGGTTGGCGGTCGGTCAAGCATCATGGGTATAAATCCTCTTATTGTTTGCTTATGGTAAACAATCTCAACCCGGGCCCTGGCAAATAAGACAGCAGCCCAGATCGTGGTTACGTTAGTTTATTTGCTGCCAGAATAGAGTTATCCAACCTTAGTGATCTAGGGGAAGGGTCAAATGTCACTTCTTTGGCCGTAGGATTGCGGCTGTGACGTAATCGTTTGTGAACGTTTTAATGCAGTCGTGAGCAAAGACGGCCACCTAGTAGACATACAATAGCCTGAATGCGAACTGTAGGTCATTAACGAAGACATTTGTTACAAACCAGTTGCCAGTGTCAATGAATGTAGCATACAAGTTCGTACTTTGTATGTGGGGCAATTAAGGTTTAATTTCCGTGTGACCTACGAGTTGACATCGCATCATCAAGGCTGTCAAAATATAGCCGTTGTCCATTCTTCTTAGGCGTTAGCGCGCCTGGGCAAACTAATGTAAGCGTTGGATTGTCCCGCTGATGTAACGAGTTCTATTCATGTACGTGGGTACAGTGTCTAGTTACCCCAACCGTGAATTTATATAAACTTTATTTAATGTTAAACCCAACTCATCCATAGGTTTCTGTGGTGGTTGTAGCCAATGTACATAATGGCCGCCAATTGCCTTGTCCAGAGTGGATTGTTTACAGAGCGCCGTGAAATAGCTGGAATATTGTTGACAGGGCGTTAATACACAAACAAATAATAATGTGTGTCGCTAATATCTGTTGACAGTTTCACCATATTTTCCAACAATGGATGACATTCACTGTCCTGTAGTAACACTCGTCACTTATGCATCAAAACATTGCTAAATTGACTTCTTGTAAATGAGAATGACGGCCATCTTGAATCAAAACGCGCTCCTAGTTTACTCAGCGCAAAACACAACGGATCGTTTTCTCCATACGTCTGAAGAATAATCAATAAATCTGCTTCGGAAACGTTACTGTACAAACATGCAAATTTTTCAAACATACAAACGAATGTTTGAAAGCGGATTGTGGGCCGGTATTGTCCTACCAACGGCGAGGTATTCCTCTGTGATTGTATCGCTCTACATGATCGTGAGGTACAGCAATGAATAAGTACACGGTCAAGTTTGGCCACCATGTTGCCAGTGTGGACATTTTGACATGTGTTATTTATACACAAATTGTGTAATCTGAGAATATTTAAATGTATTTTGAAACAGTATCGACTGTATGTCAACTGGTATTGTTTGTATGTTGGGTTCCCGAATGTCCATTGTTGTGGTTAGGGATCCTTGTTATTGAAGGGACCGCCTCCGTGGTGTAGTGGTTAGAGCGTCCGCCCGGAGAGCGACACAGCAACACAACACAAATATAAAACCTTTGGCCCATTGTTATGGTGTCGAGGACAATTAAATGTAAACGAATGCTTCTCATAAAACATATTATATATAATACTATACACTTTTGGTAGAAATCCTTGACAATTTTACACTCAAGGGGATGTACGGATCACTGCTCCAAGATCGCCGAGCCTTAAGGCGATATATAACAGTGATTTGAGGAACCGTTCACTAAAACCCGACACAAGAGATAACATAGCACGTTTTCCATTTGCCCTGAAGGAAGAGGTTTTATCAGAGCGATTTGAATTGTTCATTATAACGTTATGGATTGAGTCATTCGGCAAAACATTCATGGATTCGGGGTTGTGATCGCCACATATTGGACTGATTATTGCAGATACTATATTGCACTATATTGCATATCCCCTTACATATTCCAACATGAAAGGACTTGTTTAGAAACTTCCCTCCTCATTCGTCCTATCCCCAACCCCGACTTACCCCTCCCCCTGTAGACACATACTTTATATATACTGTACACTAAGAGCTTAGTTAAGCACCCCCTGACATATCTCCCGATTGAATGCGCCCCGATCATTCACCAATAAATTGAACATTCGTTCCAGGGTCATACTTGTACAGAAATGGATTTGTATGAAAATCAGTATTTCTTTAAAATGAGCAATTATCATCATAAAATCAACATGGATTCCAATCATTTTGTCGTTTTTTATGAGTCAAAGGATAATACGGGTGAGAGTTTTTCCATCGTGGTCACCACGAGAAGTTTTGTGCACGTGTTGAAAACCTATCATTGCAAAAATACAGCGAGTGCTTAATTATCTTCTTTGTGTATACATCTGTTGCTCGTATTGGTTCTCCGGGGATCTTAGTGTCGGCGTATGTTTTCATTTAACCAGCAAAAATGCATTAATGCATAGTGCAATGTCATTCGAGTTTCCTTTCGTTAAGACTGCTTAAATACCACCGTATGACGTCTCGTGGTTGCACTGCCCTTGTTGGCAATATGCAATTGTCGCAAGTGAAAGTAGTTCAAGTCTTAGTGTATTGACATTTGTGTTTATCTGTGATTCATCCCAGTCAGATAGCAGTCATTAGCGTGCGATTCAGTGCATGATGTCTCGTGCACAAACGTCAGAAAACACGTGTTGACAACCTTCACGGCATATGATGCATCGGTCTGTCATGTTTTTGTTTGTTGTTTTTGTTGTCTGTGTTTATATATTGATGTCAAAACTATGTGGAATCTGTTTAGTCTATAGATAAACTATGAGCAAGACTGTCTTTCTGAAGTGAGCCCTTGTCATATTGACATCATCCATTGTACAAAGTTCTTACTTTCAATGTATTTTTTTGTTCGGAAGACACAAATACACCATGTATGGTATATTCGTCGTCTCAACTGCTACTATCACAAATAAATTTTCTTAACTTTTGTCCATACTATATATGTCGATACACGTTAGTTTTTCAAATGCTTCCAAACCCCAAACATTTGATTAAACCATTGTATATTAAAGGACAAGTTCCTTAATTCGTGCCTCCTCCTTCAAAAGGTGGGTAAAAACAACGCCCCAAATTCCTTTTAAAGAAAAAAATCCAACAGTATTACTTCCCTAACAAATCTTCAAACCCTTGAAATAGCTGTAAGCATCAATCGACCCACGCCCATTATCTTGAAAACCCATTGGTGGGGGGACTCATGTTTTAAGTCCTTTAATCCATTTTTGACACACCATCGGTTCTTCCCAGTTCCTTGAATTCTAAAATTAGTGTGTGAATCCCACCGGTCAGACATTAACAGTAGTAGTGGTATGTTCGTGTTTGTGTAGGCTCCCCGCCTCGTCTGATGTTGGCGAGTTGCTAACGCCGTTGTCTGATGTCGTTGTTGACTGAGCTAGAGAATTTATTTCAGTCAATATGGGCGTGTAGGGAAATGCGAATATGTGTATGATTTTCTAAAATTTTAAACTGTTGTACTGATTGCATTGTTGGTTGTGACTTATCGTAGATTTATGAAAGATTTTGTCGGCCGAAAATATTCAAATCCGGATGGATGTTTTCATAATGTGATGGAGTTTGAAATATTTAATATCCGCTATTTAATATTTACGAACGGATTGGAATTAAAGGAAGTCGGTGGATTTACGTTCAGATTTTGGACACACCAGTGATATTTTATTGTTGAATATAAACATGACCTGTATAACTTAAAGACATAAGCAAGTAATGTCCTGTTAAAATAACATCGTTCTGGTATAAACATGAAATGAATAAACCAGTAGTTAAACAGCAGGAAATGAGCCACTCCCAACCATCTGTGATTAAAATCTGTAGCGGAAAGAATGATGTACGAGCCGTACCGTCAGGGTATAGCGACACCAGACAGACAGCGACGACATGACCACCGTCACTGGAGTTGGGGGAGGTAGGGGATGGAGTAAGAAGGGGAATAGAAGCGACAAAAACACCTTTCCATATACATAAGAAATCTGAATTATTGTATTTCGAATATGTCATGAGCATGTGTTTATTAATCACTACCAGTTGTTCGCGGAAATGTGAACGCCGTCTGCCCAACCGGTGATACCCGTCACAAACACATGCAAAGGCTGGTTAATTATCCACCAGAAGTAAAACGGCACATACGGCACAAATCAATGTAGGAAAATGCACTGGAAAATATCCCGTGTGTCAAATTTGTCCTCCACGTGTGTACGATAAAACTACCAAAACATTTGGATATTGCTACCTGATCAAACAACTTTGGAGCAAACGTTGCATTATGTTCTCAAAGTTTTCGTGGGAAAAGACATGCTGAATTAGACCTTTGTGAATTGTATAAAATGCATGTTAATAATGTGTGACTGGAGTGTATCAAAACATTGTCTTCTTTGGCATAGAAACAACTTGAATGTAGATATTATAAACGTACGTCTTGGTATACCGACGAGACAGATGTCTGCTCGACATTTAAGGTCGCAAACAGTGCATGAACCAACCTCATAACACAAGCTCAGCACAATTAACGCAAGCCACAGTGTGCAAATACCAAACATCGGCCGACAATAACTGGTTCTGGGCAGGTATTTAGTGCAATCCACAAAGGATTGTCCCATGATCTTGCAAAGGCTGAACTCACATCGACTTATTACATTCTTCAGTGAGAGCATGACATGAGGACAATCTACCACAGATAATGAACACACTGCTAGACGAGGACTAGTCGTTGTTTGGTTGTAGCCGGATTCAGTGAATAAGTCTCGCCAATTCTATGGCACATTCTTGTCGGGGAAACTCGACACCTGTTTGATGTAGGTCACAGATCGTGTATTGTTTGACCACGTACGCTGACCCGTATTGATCTAATCGACCTCTGATAACGTGATTGATTTCGGATTGTCGGTCTTAAAGGTAGGCGGGTTGTTTACTGGTTCGTAGTCAGTGGGCGAGTGCGAGGGGAATAATGTTTGGGAACAATGACCAAAAGTACTATTGTCAGCAAAGTGTAATGAGGCCTAACATACACTGTTTCAATGTGCTTGTTACTGAATGTACCGCCTCCATGGTCTAGAGCATAGAGCGTGGGAGATCCGAGGTTTCATCCCCGGCCTACCAAGTGAGTGAGTGAGTTGGGTTTTACGCTGGTTTTAGCAATATCAAGGCGGGGGGACATCAGAAATGGGTTTCACACATTGTACCCATATGGGAAATCGAACTCGGGTCTTCGGCGTGACGAGCGAACGCTTTAACCACTAGGCTACCCCACCGCCCCTGTGATGCAGAGGGTATGGCAAAACGTTGATATTAGACCTGTTTTCACAACGTTTATTAAAGCCACGAGGGTGGATATACTACTGTAGAACTATCTAATATAATTTTACCCTGTCCTTTTGTGATTTAGATTGATCAAATTAATGTTTACCCGCTCCAGACCAGATAAACAAACGTACACACCCGTGAAATAGCTGAAAGAGGACGCACCCGAAACCTTACTTAAAAAATTAACACGAACTCAAAGCGTGCCTTTAAGACCACCGTCGTGATATCGATCACCTGTGACGTGATTGATTGAGTCTTAAGCACGGGATGGTCCACAAAGCTTACTTATATCCCCTCACGTACCCATTCACTCACCTCTGACCTTGCCTTTTGTCATTTTCACTAACTTATTTGGATCGGCGCCAGACTTGTTCGATCTTCAGTAATCGCTTCTCTTACGCCGTGTCTCTGTGTTTGAGCTCGGATATTCGTTAGATAAGATAAGTCCGTTATGCTGTATGGTGGTAGGGGTTTATGGCATTTGATTGACGGTTGTCAACAGAGAAAATACCCAAGACAGTAGGTATTTGTCTTGTTTAAAATCAGTTCCTTGACCGTCGAAAATATGTCTTTTTTGTTTCCCGAACCACCATAACTCATCCTTTTCGCTTGAACTGCGCCATAGGTTTTCTGGATTTCTGGGGGCGGTGGGGTAGGCCAGGGTTCGATTCCCCACATAGGTACAATGTGTGAAGTCCATTTTCTGGTGTCCCCCGCTGTAACATTGCTGTAATATTGCTAAAAGCGGCGTAGAACCCAACTCACTCACTCATTGAATTTCGGGTAACAAGCGTTAATGTGTTACACTTCGCTACAATTACTCGCCATCATCCTCTATGTACTGACTCTTAATTATCAACTGAAAGGATAGGTTTAGTTGCAAATTCCTGTTTTCTTATAATATAGTAAAAAGTTATAAAAATACGACCCTATGTTCCTACACGATTTTTGGATGGGCTGAAACTGTAAACAGACAATTCAAATTTGGCCTAAACAGGTACACACTAGTTCTGCGCAGAATAATAGTATGGGCGTTTTAAGTGTGATGAACGTGCGAGCTAGGCTTGGGGGGAATTCCATTAGCGTCTCCAGAATTTACCTCGTTTTGTTCAGACAATTAGAAAATGGTATCTGATTTATTAAAGATAGCGTCCTGGATGTATTTTCAGGCATCTAGATCAGTCAATATATATTTAGCTTATCAACTAATCTTGAAAAAATAACCCAGTGAAATCCAATGTCAGGTGTCGGTAAGTTTAAAATGGAATGCCTAATTGATTTGCACCCCCGTTTGGAACGTTCCAGAGAATGTGGTGCAGATATGTCTAGGTGAATATTCACAGCGTGTGTTTCGTGGGGCCTGACTGTGAATTTGTTCACAGAAAATGACTGACGAGCCTATTGATCGAAAAAGCTTTGAATTTGACTTAACATGGTTATTTGTTGTGCCCTTCAGCAACCCATGTTGACCGGTGATGTGACATAAAGAGTGAGTGGTTTGATTTGGGTTCGTTGTTGTTTTACGCCGCACTCAGCAATATTCCAGCTATACGGCGGCGGTCTATAAATAATCGAGTCTGGACTAGACAATCCCGTGATCAACGGCATGAGCATCGATCTGCGCAATTGGGAACTGATGATATGTGTCAACCCAGTCAGCGAGCCTGACCACCCGATCCCGTTAGTCGCCTCTTACGACAAGCATGGGTTACTGAAGACTTATTCTAGCCCGGATCTTCACAGATCTAATGAGTGAGTGAGTTTAGATTTACGCGGCTTTTAGCAGTATTCCATCAATATTAAGGTAGGGACAGCTGCCTGACGAGCGGACGCTTTAACCACTAGGCTAGCTACCTCCAACCTCCAACACTCAACCTCCAACCCCACCCGTTCTTAATTCTTAATACAGACTGATGAGGATACGGGAAGATACGGATGTGACAACGTCCGAGCTGGTAGTCAACATTCACAAATAATCATCCGTACTATGCTGCACGTATAATCGAACTCCCTTGTACAAGACAAACATATGATGCACTTTATCACCACCCACACCACCTTCAAGGACTTGTCCCTAGCTACATGCACCAGAACCATCCTATATCGTATCTGTGAACAAACACCATGATCTCAGGTTTGATCGTTCTAAGTAACGTCATCGAATACAGATGTAACATTTTTCCCAAAAGTTTCAAACATGAGAACTTAAGAAACCCGTAAATACGTTGTGTTGATCAAAGAACGGACGTCACCTCCGCCGTTCCGGTGTGTTATGCAGGCGGCTGATGGGGATTTCGCCCCCCTTGTGTCAAGCAGGGGGTGACACCGGGGAGTCAGGTGTCAGGTAGAAGGAAGCAGGAATTACGCATTGACGGGAGGGGACGTGCAGAGCAGTTTTGGAATGGCAGACCTGCAGAGGTATTTTAGACAGTGCGCGGAAGATGGTTTTTGAGATGCAGATTGGTGCGTGGCAATAGTAACAGATTATCGCTGAGCTCCATATAAACGTGGGGTGACTTGGTGTGGGATGGGGTGGGAAAGGGCTTTGGGGCTCCTTGGAACAAACCTGACCCATATTAAGCTGATTATCACCGTAGACGGGGGTAGAATCGGGCCGGCAGGTATTTGTGACGCGGCTTACAGGTAAGCTGTGTTCTATTTTAAAATGGATATTGGTAAATATTCTTAACGCTTAAAAATTTGAACTTTTGAAATTTAAAGTTCAAAATTCTTTGGTGTCGGAAGTAAGCAAAGGTTCAAGCAGTTGGTTTGTTGTGCAGCTGCATCAAGTCAGTGGCGTTTGCTGAAACGGGTTTTGTGGATATGATATGGTATGACACACCCTGGATAGTCAGGTAATGATATTATTGTCAGTTTACTGAACACGACAAAATGTGTACTTTATCGCCTGAATCGCCTGATAAAGTACTATCGGTGCCTTTGATCTGTAAGCGACGTATCTTAGAACGTCAGGTAATGTTATCATTACCAGCCCTACAATGTTTTAATATTTAAATAAACAACATCTGTATGTTTTATAATGTTCTATGGTTATGTACACTTAGTTGTGTGTACATCAAAGCATATGAAGATATAGCTGATGCGACTGACAAAACATCTTAATACGTGTATGTTTAGTGAATGAACCTCTGTAGTCATTATACAATTTAGCCAATCAGAGACTGACTGATCCAGTTAGCACCTGGGTTTGCTATAATACCCGGATTGGAGTTGCATGAGAAACATGCTGCTGGGTGATCTACACAATAGAGCCGGTGAGTATGGACTATCGATTTCTAGATGTACATGGTATGGATTAATCTAACGACACAGTTCCAGTCATTTGTCGTGGTAAACTTCTTAAATCGAGTTCGAGCCTAACGAAGTCAAGGCTACAATTATCCAAGTTTCAGAATACCACAGCCCTGACAAACTTTGTCCAGGCTAACGAGGTTCGGTATAACGAGATGCAGACTAGTCTTGTCCAGGCTAACGAGGTTCGGTATAACTTGATGCAGACTAGTGTTGTTCAGGCTAACGAGGTTCGGTATAACGAGATGCAGACTAGTGTTGTCCAGGCTAACGAGGATCGGTATAACGAGATGCAGACTAGTGTTGCCCAGAGTAACGAGGTTCGGTATAACGAGATGCTGACTAGTGTTGTCCAGGCTAACGAGGTTCGGTATAACGAGATGTAGACTAGTGTTGTCGAGACGTACGAGGTTCGGTATAACGAGATGTAGACTAGTGTTGTCCAGGCTAACGAGGTTCGGTATAACGAGATGCAGACTAGTGTTGTCCAGGCTAACGAGGTTCGGTATAACGAGATGCAGACTAGTGTTGTCCAGGCTAACGAGGTTCGGTATAACGAGATGCAGACTAGTGTTGTCCAGACTAAGAAGGTTCGGTATAACGAGATGCAGACTAGTGTTGTCCAGGCTAACGAGGTTCGGTATAACGAGATGCAGACTAGTGTTGTCCAGACTAACGAGGTTCGGTATAACGAGATGTAGACTAGTGTTGTCCAGGCTAACGAGGTTCGGTATAACGAGATGCAGACTAGTGTTGTCCAGGCTAACGAGGTTCGGTATAACGAGATGCAGACTAGTGTTGTCCAGACTAACGAGGTTCGGTATAACGAGATGTAGACTAGTCTTGTCCAGGCTAAGAAGGTTCGGTATAACGAGATGCAGACTAGTGTTGTCCAGGCTAACGAGGTTCGGTATAACGAGATGCAGACTAATGTTGTCCAGGCTAACGAGGATCGGTATAACGAGATGCAGACTAGTCTTGTCCAGGCTAACGAGGTTCGGTATAACGAGATGCAGACTAGTGTTGTCCAGACTAACGAGGTTCGGTATAACGAGATGCAGACTAGTGTTGTCCAGACTAAGAAGGTTCGGTATAACGAGATGCAGACTAGTGTTGTCCAGACTAACGAGGTTCGGTATAACAAGATGCAGACTAGTGTTGTCCAGACTAACGAGGTTCGGTATAACGAGATGCAGACTAGTCTTGTCCAGACTAACGAGGTTCGGTATAACGAGATGCAGACTAATGTTGTCCAGGCTAACGAGGTTCGGTATAACAAGATGCAGACTAGTGTTGTCCAGACTAACGAGGTTCGGTATAACGAAATGCAGACTAATGTTGTCCAGACTAACGAGGTTCGGTATAACAAGATGCAGACTAGTGTTGTCCAGACTAACGAGGTTCGGTATAACGAGATGCAGACTAGTGTTGTCGAGACGTACGAGGTCCAGATTAACAAGGTTGGACTAAAGAGATTCAGACTGACAATGTTAACGAGGGCCTAGACGAGCGCTGTTCAGATAAATAAGGTCGGGACTCAAGTAATGAGGTCAAGACTAACGAGATCGATATCAGTCAAATCAGGACCAATCAAATAGTCTAAGCTAACGTGGTAGTGACTAACGTGATGCAGACTAACGAAGACTAACGTTCTCCAGGTAAACGACGGCCAAGGTCCAAGCAATCCTTCTTGCACACGCTATAGATGTGAAATCTACACGGCTGTCATATTGCTGACAAATATACTCATCTATTTCAGACAATATTGATCTACGTATTATCACCTTCTTTCATGTAGTTACTATGTGTGTCTGCATACGTGGCTGTATCCATTACAAATGTCGAGGTACATAGGTAAGACCTGCCGACTTAATGCAGTGACTTGCAAATCGATGCCAAACAGTGTTGTTGCCAACTCGTTGGATGTCACCACGACCACCCAGTATTGATCACCACCTGCAAGTACCTGTGTACACCTGGATATTGACTCAAGAGTATCCGTGATCGATACTATAAGTACAACGCATGTTTGTAAAATACTCAATTTCTACACGTGATTCCAGGAAATATGTTGCGCTTTTAAGAAACATAAACCGCCCGGATGTTGGATGTTGGTCTAACGTGCACAAACCTCATCTTAACATGCTCCTGTGTATAAACTATACCGATTAAATTACGGATAAAAAAAAGAACTGAAAATATCGATAGTTTCTGGTTTTACAGATTTTAGGAGTATGGTTATGATCTGCGCATGCTCCAATAAATAGCCTCGAATCAAAGTGCAATGATGACGTACAGTGACACTTGGCACTGCAGCGTTCCTGTGGCGTAACGAGTATAAGGTTTGTGAACTGGTAGAATGGTATTATTCATTAGCGACAGACAACTTGCCCATGACACGTGGCAGCCTCGCAAATGTTTTAATTCAATAGGACCACCCATTCCTACTCTGCCTGCAGAACAAGCTTATGTTCTGAAGGACTTACCTCGGAATGTCAATTGGTCGGTGTAATTAACCCACATTGTTAAAGTTCTAAACGTTATGACAAAAATATACCCGTAATCGCCAGAAAATGACCCGTCACGACTGTCTGCCGAATCAGATTCCATTGACTTTGGAAGACTAAATGCTGATAGAAATCGTTCATTTTCTCATTGATTTAATTATTTGCAGTGTATGAGTTAATCACAGAAACTCGGTGATGACTCCACGTGTTCGTGAAATAGTTTAGCTGCTCTGAATTAGCGAAGACACATGTTTGTCTTGGTGTAGATACCTAAAGATATCTGATATGTAAACTAACAGAACACATTTTGAGCCAAATATACTTCCGGCTCGGAACTTGCAAAGAGTAAACCAAATCTCTGTTATTACTGTCAAACCTTTGAGAAAGTCATATCTATTATTTGTTTTCACAAAGAATTATCCATTCTATTTTCGTAATATTTGTTCTTCGGCGTGGGGACGTTCTTCGCCTTATTTGTCCAACTTCAACATATTTTAGATTAAGATTAAAACATTTGCCAAGCAGAATGTTTTGATAAATAAATCGCATGCATCTAAACTCGTCCTTGATACGCGGCTCTGGTTTGTTTACCAAGCATGTAGTATTCCAAATACAGTTTGATGGTCCCATGCACCTTGTGGAATGGGTCATACCATGAACGCGTACCCACACCTCCCGTTAATATCTAACACAGCGCATCCTTGGCTTCTTGCCTTGTTCCAGCACCTAGCATCTGCTCGTCAACATGCCAGCCCCCATTCATAACAACATTCCCATCCTCCGAGCTCATTTTAAAAACTAAAAACTTCGTGTTGACCATGCGTTCGAAGAGCTTAATGCCAGCTCACAAAAACGTCTATTCCAGGATAGGGGATGACTATGTTCCAAGCGTTTGTTTGTCAATATTTGAACAACCTTTGGATCTTGGCTCAGCACAAACGCTCTTTCCCGAAAGTGGTGTTCTATGAGTGAGTCTATTCTGAACGCTGGTCGGTGTGACATAATTACAGACGTTAAACATCGAGAACAAACAAAAACATATTTCTCAATGAAGATGGCCCCAAATCGTGCTAATGGTTTGGAAATAGCCCATGTTGGAATGTCTGTTCACACAGGAAGACGCTGCTGGCACCTTTGGTGAGACGAGTGTAATGAACGTGAGGACCCATTGACTGCGGAAGGCAGCAATTACCCTAATTTGTGGACACTTGTTAACCAGACAGGGTGGTTTATTTTTTGTAGTGTATTTTTGTTGCATTACCTGAGACGCTGGGCCTTCAAGAGATGTCTTCATGTTTGCTGTCGGCTGAATTAGCCGACACTTGTTAACCAAATTGAATGTTTGGTCAGATTACATGCTAATGTTCCTGTGTTCATGATGGGCCAAAGGACATCAAATAGGAGTTTTCTTATCAAAGCGTTCCCCCAAAACAGCTGTTCCGGTCCCCGTCACAAAGTTGATAAATATTTTAAAGGCGAAAAACCTCGATCATCCACTCACTATTTTCACTGACGCACTCACTTGTATTTAAAAAGTTGATCAGTTGGAATATACTAAACATCCGTCTGAAAATCCACATTTCTTGTGGAAAAATGATTAACTAACTTTTGTGAGGTTGTTACGGGTTTTTTTTCCATTTATCCATTTATGATATTTGGAGTTTAATTTTCCCTAGGGTTTTGGTTGGTGTTCTAACTGTTTGTTGCGGATGTTCTTTAGTTTCTTAGGTTTGATTGAGGCTTTCTGCGTCAAGTTACGGAATTATAGAACACATCTGATGGGATATAGTGTTTCATATCGTCAATTCTAATATACGTTACGGAATTATAGAACACATTTGATGGGATATAGTGTTTCATATCGTCAATTCTAATATACCTTTTCGGGAACGGAAAGGCTCACAAATTATCTACTAAATTTCTTGTTTTTAGAGGTATTTTTACGCACGCACTAATGTGTTTCTAGCAGGGAAGACGTGTCCAGAGTCCTGGTTTGATGCCACACTGTCAACTAAACAATATGAAGGGTATTCGCACACTACCCATACATGTAAAGTATGATATGGAACGTGAGTGTTTTGCCATACCCTCTGCATCACAGGGGCGGTGGTGTAGTCCAGTGGTTAAAGCGTCCGTTCGTCAAGCCGAAGACACGGGTTCGATTCCCCACGTGGGTACAATGTGTGAAGACCACTTCTGGTGTCCCCCGCCGTGATATTCCTGGAATATTGCTAAAACCGGCGTAATACCATACTCACTCACTAACTCTGTGTCACCATCGTGAACCCAAGACTCGCCATGTCTTAGATCCTTTGTTAGCCTAGGGTCCAAGTTAGTTCGCCAAAAGGTAATCGTCTAAGACCCATGCAACTTTATTGTTTCCTCTCATTTTCATACGTGATATAATGTAATACTCGTTAAGGCAATATCCATACTCATCTGTGGAATAACCTACACAAAATGCTGCCAAATGCTTATTTTAAACGATGCCTATAACTGACTTGTTATCTCAATACGTAGGAGAAGTTTTGTTGAACATCATCATCTTCAGGCTAATGAAGAAATATTATTTGTGTGGGATCGTCGCCAACGACCATGTTTTTTTCAATTTGTCCACGCCAGAGAGTACTCCAATCTTTGACGGTGACATTGGCATTGTCCTCTGTAAAGTTAATAGACTGCTGACGTTTGTCTGTGACCCAACGTCATTTAAAAATATTGACTTGGCCGCCAGATGGCCATTGTCCAGAGTGTTTTGTTGATTCCAGCCCAGACAGACTGGGGTCAGTTTACTGAACATGACATCATGCAGTAGTTGCCACAGTTACCATTCTCCTCACATGTGATTACAAGAGTTCTGTTGACCACTGGAACACCCCATGGTGTCACTATCGTGAACAATGTTGATGCGACTATAACTTCCCGAGTTGACGAATGACCACCCGTTTGACACGTATACACCTATCAATGGGTATAATCGGTTACTGCACCCACAGACGTTCATATACAATCTCGTGGGGTAGCCTAGTGGTTAAAGCGTTCGCTCGTCACGCCGAAGACCAGGGTTCGATTCCCACATGGGTACAATGTGTGAAGCCCATTTCTGGTGTCCCCGCCTGGATATTGCTGGGATGTTGTACGAGGGGTACAACTAAACTCACTCACTCACTCATTCATATACAACATAAGCTCTAGATTCCATCAACATCTAGCAGCATGGGTGTCTTTGAGATAATCGGTGTAAAGTGCTTACGTTATATTTTCATAAATCTCTCTCATATGAGAAATGGAATTTTCGTGGTATTTTTGTTTCCATGGTCTGACCTGACCACGAGCTGCATGCAGTTCTATTTGTGTAGGAAATAACTTCAAGCAAAATGTCCGATAATGATAATAAAAAGCACATAACACAGACATCGACATGTAACTTTATTAAAAAGTTCAGTCTCTTTTTGGAAATCTTGAAATATATTTTCTCCCGGTGAGGTGTTGAAAAAGGAAATATATTAGATGTATCATCTTATCCAAATATTACATTTTATTGTATTTATACGTGTGTTACCCGCAGGTGTTAGGGACATGTAGAAAACAGAATGTAATCGAATGATTCTCTCATACATTCGAGGCAGCTGCCATGTCGCGGAACTCGATATCGTCTTTATTAGAATATTATTAATGATATTCTACATTCAATGAATATTATCTGGTCATTTGTGCTGAATTGTAGTTTTGCATTCTTGCTATAGACACGTGTGTTTGGAGAGGTTGTTGTTGTTGAGATATTTGTGAGCGCTGAGCATGAGACGGCTTTGAGTACATCTAGACTAGAGACCAGCCGCCAGGCTCACTTCATTCAGGACTCGGGGGCTGCGGGGTAGCCTAGTGGGTAAAGCGTTGGCTCGTCACGCCGAAGACCCGGGTTCGATTCCCCACATGCGTACAATGTGTGAAGCCCATTTCTGGTGTCCCCCGCCGTGATGTTGCTGGAATATTGCTAAAAGCGGCGTAAAACCAAACTCACTCATTCAGGACTCACTAACTGTTCTCACTTAAACTGTATGATGTGTCTCACATCCGGTACTTCTGACCTCACTTTATATGGACATTAGACCGTCGATTCATTAATGCACCAAGACGGCTAAAATATGTATCCATGTCTTGATCATTGAGTTCCCGATTCGAGTTTGTGAATATTTTCAGAAAAGTTAGCACCTGTTTATGTCGAAAGAAGTACATGATCTCCTCAACGTTTAAAGAAATGGTGATCTCAAACTAAAATCACACTCACGTCCATCTTTGCCCAACCCTGACACTAAAGATATATTTGTTGTTCCCATAGAGTGATCTTTTCATCTTTGAACGTACCATTTTGAACTAATGACTACCTGTATTATCCTGTCCATCGACAAGACGTCAGTGTTAAGTTATGGCTTAAATGTATATGTAAAACACAATATAAGTTATTTTTCATGGGTAAATTGAAACGTCATTAACTCGACGCCAGGATAACAAAGCAGATATCGAGTTAACCGTTGCACCAAGAAAATGGTTCTGTTGGGTCATGAAATTACATCGTTTTAAACGAAGTTCAGGTAATAGGGCAATCTTCAAGCTCATGACATTGATGTTTTCTTGACCACACTGGGCAGGTTGCTTCTGATTACCTTTGACCGAATTTCAGAATAAATCAGCAGGACATTTTGGTCTTATGTCAAGTTCAGATTAATTAATTCTTAGTCCCTTCAAATTCCTTTCTTACCATTAGAGAAGTTGTCCAAACATTGACCTTGTTTGTAGGAGACCGCTTTACCACTGTCCAGATGTTGATATATCCTGGTGGTCAGTTTGTGCTCCCGACTCTCCCGGACCACTGTCAAATACAAACATCATTATACCAGGTGTATATTTGAATTGTTCCAAGCACAGAGGAATCATTTTTAAAGGGCCATCAATGATTCATAGGTCATGCTCAGGGATCACAAAGATGACTTTGACATTCTGACACGCGCCAGAACGTGTGTTTGCTCCAGTCGACCCCTTGGCCTGTTGACTTTAAGGACAATAGATTGTGTGTGGAGATTCTAGGGCTTTGTCACAGTCGTATTCCATCATATAAGCTTGATAAATATTGAATGAATGTCATAGATATTTTGGATTTAAGTTTCGATCTTTAAGCTGTTTCTTGGATCAATATTGAAAAAAAGCGTACGTTGATCCCACCTTTAAACCTGCCGCAAACTGTTTCAGTATTTGTGTTTTTCTGTATTTGGTTTTCAAGAGGGAACTTCAGAATGTCAAAAAATACTGCAATTTGCGGCGGACAAATATAAACGTTTACGCACAGACCCACAATGTGAAGAAAATATTAGGTGATGTAAAGAAATATGGAATGAAAATTCTTCGGGAAATTCCAAATGAGCTAAATAGACATCTCGTGACGCAGCTGTCTGTTAAATATACAACCTGTTGCCTTCGTCTGACATACCTGTTGTTATTTCGGACTGAGCATCTTATCGAGTCAGTTGTCATTTCGTCCTTCTAAAGGTGAGAAGTGGGTTGTAATTTCACTTCGCTGGATGATACAGAGGACAATTTACCATTACATTTCCCTATTGTTATTAAGGTAAGTGTCGATGTTACACCTATTGTTGATGAACAATAAACATTCGGGTAGTCTTTAACATTCATTACTATACCATTCTGATTTCACATTCGGAATGATATACATAACTGTTTCCAATTATTCGATAGGGATTTTTGATAGTCGCAAAACCGCTATTTCACCGTTTTGTACACAACATCTAGCGAGGCAAAAGGTAGTTGTTAGTACAAGCTGTTAGTTGTTGCCGACAGACGTGGAGCTTGTTTATATGCATGGCTTCGTCCCCGACGGAATTGTTCGTTGTTCATGCTTTCAGTCACCAATTTGCTGCGTCAGCTATTTACAGACAACTGTAATATAGCTGGACTATTGCTGAAACTCACACCTCACTCTAGATTTCTCTTGATTTAGTGTATACGGTGTGTCATTTGTTAAATAAAGTTATGTTACCTTCCATACATACATCCCGAGAAATAAACGTAAATGTATTACTTTGTTAACTAGAAAGGAAACACAAAAATATACTCATGCCAATAATGGTTGTCACCCCTTCAATTTTTTAATTGGAGAAGGGTGTGGGTTGAAGTGGGATGGGGTGACAACCATTATTGGCATGAGTATACGACCTTTGCGATAATTAAGGTGAGATTGCGTTGTATACAACTCAAAAGATGGAAAAACGTTATTTCATATGACTTTAATTTGTCACGACCTGGCAGTAGTTTATTATAGACATTATTACAACATACTACATTAAGTAATCATGTATAAATTATGAAGAAAGTAGTATGATCATTTTACATAACGACGATGTTACAAAATGCCATAATATTTTCATGTAGACATGACTTGTCTATTGATCTCCGTTCCTCTCGTCGTGCATCTTGAAATAGACACTCACCTGTCACTCACTGTCACAGGTTCTACTCTGTGATATCGACACCCTGACAACGTATTCAGCAGTAAACACTTCACTCGCTGATTGAGGCGTGACATATTGTTGACCTCGGAGACCACAAAGATCGCATAG
This sequence comes from Haliotis rubra, assembly GCF_003918875.1. NCBI lineage: Eukaryota > Metazoa > Mollusca > Gastropoda > Lepetellida > Haliotidae > Haliotis > Haliotis rubra. The sequence continues at coordinate 34,363 of NW_025767014.1, forward strand.
ACCGACATGTTTGATTTACACGTGACATAATACATGCTACCGGTCTTTATATATGGACAATATCTACCAAGGATGGAAGTATTCTTGAATAATCATAAGGCTATTGACGCAATTTTCTTTATTAAAGAAATGACACATGTTGGCGTGTGAAAGAGCAGTTCATTTCTTATTATGACAGAGCCCCTTAGAGATACATAACTTATCGGTTATATTGTTTAGACTCGTGTACATGGTTCATATACTTTTAGACAGTTGTTTTAATACACAGTTGCAAGCAGCAACTCCGTCTCAGTTGTGAATGACGTTTCTGTACAGATATATGTTTTGTATTGGTTTATCATATGTCGTGTTAACACATGCTTAAACATACACCTTCATACATGGGTTACGTTAATTTTTTTCCGGTGCATTGTAAAAATCGTGTACATTTATGAAAGGAATTGATGAGCGGTAATTACGCATGACGCATGCTTAAATATACAGTACCATACATGTATGTGACTAATTCAAACATTAATTCATCGCGTCTCGTGGCCATGGCGTCATGGTGATATTTTAAATGACGCTCTGGGTCATTATCGTCATGAAAAAAAATATAACCAAATTTGACTGATGTGGATGTTTTCCAAGTAGTGATAATTATGCAAGCATTGCCCATTACTCACACTTACACTCTTTCGGGATCACTTGATTGAACGCATAGTAAGAAAGTCACACAAAACAATTTCTTTTTCCAATGTTTTTTTAAGAAAATAGGTAAACTTGCTCATTTATTTTCATTGTTAATTCTAGCTTTATCAAAATTAGGTTCGGGGTTTTTTTTATTGCTTTCAACTGACAAAGGTACGAAACAAGCCTTTTAAGGCAAATTTTGTGAATGGCGGTTGCTACCGGTAGAGCGCGACATGCTTACCCTTTCCGTGAACACCCGGTGTCTTAGTTTTTTTGGAGTGGTCCATTTCTGAGGATGATTGATCTAATTCAGTGACGTTTTTTCTCTGTATTGCTTTATACATTTTATACATATGGTTCATGCTAAATAAATTGGGGAAGGAAGCTTGTTCGTTTGCTTTATTATCAATTACTATTCTGTACAGGGTGTTAAATATTAACTATGATGCGTGACATCAAGTATAAGATCTTAGATTGATTAGAGATCTGTTTGCTATAATGATCATAATCAATCACGTTCGTTCATCGAACTTGCGTCTACATTGTCACAGGTAACGCTAACTCAGGCTTGCTATGGGACAACAATGTATGACCGATTGGTCGATCTGTGAGAATATAGATACAGGTGTTGTCAGGTAAACTGTACTGTACTGTCAAAGGGGGAAACATTTACAAAAGAAGTGTACCCAAACCGTGCAATAGTTGACGAATAGATTATGATTTAACACACAATTCTAGTAAAACCCGACTCTCGTTATTCGTTCAGTACATGATCTTGATAATAACAGTCATTGCCATACAGCTGGCTAGGCTAGGTCGTACGAAGAAATCGTATTTATATGTTGGGATCAATTAAGGGCCGTTCACCGTTTCGCAAACATCTAGTATCACCACTATCTAATAGTGTTTCATAAGGCTTGCTTATAATTAGGCGGAATCGTTCAATAGAATTCGCTTTTATCTGGCATTAATGATTCTTGATTTTTTTCGCTTTCATTTTCAAATGTGAATTGAACAAAAAAAATTTAGTTACACTGGAAAATGTTTGATTAAAATTCATTTTCCCCCTTCATTCTTTCCGACCTCACCACCGTGAAAGAATAAGCCAGACACACGATCGATATCAACGGAAGGACTCCATGCAACTAAGGCTGTCGTTAAGATACAAGAGAGAAATGAAACACGACCCCCCCATAACCTTAACATTTCTAGAAGTAGAGACAATGTCTTCATTCTCGACTGGGAAACTTTACTGGATGCATTTTGCTGGTAATATCGAGTTATATATTAATTAAACCAAGGTCGGTGGTTTCAGCATGTGTTTAGGCCTGATTCGGTTTAACGGTAGACTTACTTAATCATGATTTTATTTATTCAATTTACGTATTAAATAGTTTCATTATATCCCCTGTGTGTACAATTTAGATGCGTCCTGGCAAAAGGACAACTAAGAACATCCATGATTAACTATGACGTTATAGATCAGCTGCTATACTTTCCCCTTCACTCACTCATTCGTCGTTGATTTTCGTATTTCTTTAATAATTTCAAAGTGGCCTCTCAAACAGGAGGATAATTTAAGCGCGTCAAAAAATGCACTCTGGCAGAGAACACATCTGCCTTGAATTAGCCATTGTCCAGATATAGAAGCAGCCGCGCTACTGGAGTTGTGTTAAGGTTTAGCAGATAACTTCAGTACAAACGATCTGCTTGCTTACGGGGCTAGGGTTTGAAGAAACCTAACAAGTCACAGCTTCTCGGCATTTTTTTTAAAGAGAACAAAAATGTCCGTTTTGATACACAGAGAAGTGGAGCGTATATGTAAATCTTTGAGGTTTTTGGAAGATCTCTGAAATTCCATAGTTGGAGTATGAAGGTTATCGCTAAGTGTATGTGGAATGGCCTTGGGCTAGCACCATGCCGTTGAAAGCAGTGGCCAAGTGGTTAAGCTATAGCTCATTGACCTTAAGGGTCGGGTTCGATGCTCCTATGGGTCCAAAGTGCGATACAAATGATTGGATCCCACGTAATTCCTGTATCATGTTTATAAACGGCATAAGCCCTAATTCAAATGCTTACTAATATCGCCGCGGTGACCGGAACAAATCAGATTTGATGCTTTCATCTATATACGTACAAAGGGAATCAAACTGAGTGAGTGAGTGAGTTGGGTTTTACGCCGCTTTTAGCAATATGCCAAATGAGCAACACACATTGAGCTTATGTCGGGAAATAAACCCAGGTCTTCGGCGTGACAAGAGGACGATTTAACCACAGGGCTACCCACCGACCCTCGTTTCAAACTGATTATATATTAGGCAGGCATATATATTGATTCGAAATTGAATGTACTTTTTCCAGTGTGTTGGTGATGTTCTTTTCAAGAACCGTTACGATATTGATTCCCTGCTCTGCTCTTATGTGATGTGAATGTTTGGGAACAAAAAAGACTCTCTTCTCTGTCTCGGTAACGGGAGAAGGTAATCAAACTAACTGTAAGATTGATCGTGCTTGATTTGTTTCTGAATATGGGTAATAACTCATTACGTCATTACGTCATCATGTCATCATGTCATCATGTCATCACAAAACTATGTCGTGTAAAGTAAAACCTCGTTAGTGTGGACTAGCCCGGAAATCCGGCCTCTAGCTGTTATTGCCGGTCCGCATTATAAATGTACATTAATCTATACCGATCGTTAATCCAGTAAAGTGGAAATCCGGTGTTTCCAATGGGTCTGCGGTCGGGATTAATAGGTGTTCATTGCACACATATAGGAAAATATAATCTGTTGAGTCAGTATATTGTCATGATATACTCGTGGAATGTTTAACATGGATGGAGTATAATACGTTTATGAAATATTTATATCCTTTTGATCTGAACTAGAATAAGAAGTGTTATCATATTCCCGTTAAACATGGGCATTACATTTAAAACTACCATTAACATGGACAGTTACTTCATCGTTCGTAAAGGTATTATCACAACCCTCACCGTGCTCGGTCATGTAGCAAATTAATGAGCTGATGATCACATTCCGACCTGTCGCCTCACCTTTACCTGTAGGTGTGACGTAATCGCTGTTCACCTGGCGGCAAGTTCACGTCCAGGCGTTGTTAGATGGGTAATGACATGCATGTCCGACATATCACCACTGACCAAGTGGGTAGTATACGGCAAATACCAGGGGTCACTCTACGTGCTCCTGTGGGACACCAGGGCGGCTGTGTTACAAGGATGGGGGCAAAGGGGAGCTCTGTGTGTAAATCGACGGGGGGGAAACGACACCCACGTAAGTTAATATAATTCAGTCTTAATTTTCAATAATTTTAAACTTTTTTAAAGGTTCCAAGTGTTCACAGTGGTATAAGTTAAGCTTGCACTGACATTTGGTCCAGCGACCTGGGTAGGTTCAGGACGCTGTGAGAATTAAACTAAGTTTCCCGAACATTACGTGCGTTATTTTGTATGAATACTGTAGTCAGTTACAGCGTTATGAAGATTCATTCGTTTGTTTGTGTGCTTGTTTGTTCGCTGAACAACACACTTAGCGATATTCCATCTATACGAGGGGCGGTGGGGTAGCCTAGTGGTTAAAGCATTCGCTCGTCAAGCGGAAGACCCGGTTTCGATTCCCCACATGGGTTTAAAGTGTGAAGCCCATTTCTTGTGTGCCCCGCCGTGATGTTGCTGAAATATTGCTAAAAGCGGTGTAAAACCAAACTCACTCACTCACTCACTCACTCCAGCTATATGACAGTATTCTTACCAGATTCGAATCAGGGTTGGAGAATCGAATGATTCACATTGTAAACATTTCATCAGGAAACGTTTTTTCTGCGACCATAGTGAGGAATGTGTGATAATCCTAACATATTCTAACGAGTAGTCTTCGTATATTGTTTTCAGTCTGGTTTAGATGACCGCCGTTGTTTAACGTTGTTTTAAGTCGCGATCTTGCTAAATGCAGCACTCATATATATTCCATCTATATGGCGGAGGTATGTACATAATCTCTTTGTAACCACCCATGCATTTCGATTGCCCGTCTGTTTGGGTGTCATCATGATGTGGCGTCATCTTACAATCGACTTGTTTTCACTTCGAATTATCATGATCAAAGTCTGATCGCGGACACTCCGCACAACGTGTAACTCAAAACGTCAATTCTTCAGAATAATAACTTGGTATTTACAATTCGAATGTTTCGTTCTATGTTCTAAGAACACAGTGGTCTGTGTGATTCCCACTGCATCATGTTTCAATTCGATTCCCCATGTTTCAAACTCTGTAAGAGGGAATCATGCACGTTTCCTAGATTATCAATGTTAGGAATAATTGTTACTTGTCATTTTGTACACCAAGCTATACCACTTTAAGGCATGCATTGCATTATGAATTCTTCTACTGTTAATTTCTACCGGACGGTTGTTTTTTCTCAAATATTACAATTTTTATCTTATTGTGTAGAACTTCATTCGATACCTTTTTACCGTAATTCCATATTGCGAATAACTTTTGAGTTTGCCCTTGGCAGTTTTCATGTCTTGAAACTCACAACATTCTTTTGTCTCATGTTATTAGTGTGGTGAACCTCCAATGCAGTTCGTTCAACCTTATTTTAGTTCAATCACGTATAAAATACGTAATGTAAAACCACATTGATTTCATCAATGGAACACTCCTTGACCATCCTCTATGTTCCCCCAAACTGGGTCTCCATGGATTCTATTGACCGTGTTTACTTTAAACTGAAAGATGCCCTCACCCAACGTCCAAATCGTCAGTCAACGCTGAAACTGTTTCCCTGTGTTTATTCTGGTGTGAACAACGACTGAGGGGTCTTCGGACGTCGGTGCGACATTTAGACAAGCTCCGGACTCCCGAATATTCCCAAGACCCCCTGACCAAATGTCCAGTTAAGCCCTATTTGTTCAATCTTAACCACATTACTGTAGAACGCTCGTGTCCAGCATGGACTGAATGCAAGGTGGGATTAGGGGCATGTTTGTGGGTGAATTAGCACCATTACAGTGGACGGTCATGCGGCTACTTCAGACATCACATGCTGACCAGGGAGACTGATCCTTTTTTGAAGTTCAAGTTCTGGACCAATATCTTGCCAGAACCTAAAACTGGCTTAGTTGATGAGAGACGACAGATGTTGTTTGTTTGCCTTGTGACGGATTTGCATGTAGCGTTTTGGATTTTTGTCCCTCTACTTTGTTGAAAAACGAATCTTGTGATATCATATATACAATCAACTTCCACAACGATTACGTTCACGAATTGATGTCATAACGAATTTTGGGAGGTTGTGTCTTTTGTTGTTGCAGCTCTTTTGTTTTGGTTGTTTTTGGTTGTTTTGTTTTGTTTTTGTTTTGTATTTATTTATTTATTTTATTTATTTTTGGTGTGTGGGTTTTTTGTGGGAGGGGCAGGTTTTGTTTTGTTTTGGCATGCGTGTGTAGAGGATTTCTTTGTTTTGGGGTTATTGTTTATGTTTGTATTTGGGATGTTTTTGCTGTTGGTTTGTTTGTTTTTTTACCCCGGTCATTGACTATATTTTATCATATTAAATTCGAAATGCGCATAAGGGTATAAGCAACGGGTATAACAAAGTATAAAGAGTGGTGGTCCTTTGAGTTCGTAATAACCGTAGTTACTGTATAACTCAGTAGACTGACGATCCGAAGTCATTGTTCTAGCTTTGTCCACATTTGTAACCATTACTAATCTTGCCGTGGGTATACGAAGTACAGATGTGATTTGTTACAGAGAAGTTAGTAACGTCATTTGCTTGTGTGGTCATAGTAACCTATAGTTTATAAGGTATGGGGAATCCGTCTCAGTGCAGCGATAACACCTGGGACAACGCCTGTTGAAGCAAGATTCAAATTCATTTTTTTTCAAATTTACATGTAACTCTGAAACGAAGCACAGACAGAAATTACACCCAAGGATAGCAATGGAGAATGGGACATCTTGGTAGGGGAAGTTTCATTTATTAAGCTGCACATGCCTATTCATTTTGTCGTCCAGTCTTACTAAAACGGCGTAAAAATGTATTCATCCGCTCTTAATGGCGATACGTCCACACAAAAAGTGCACAAACCTATAACGTACTTTTATTACCTGTAATCAATGTAGACTTATACCTGGCTTTTATCATTCAAGTGCCATGCGCTTTTTGTAATGTCAGGGACTGGCAAAGGGAGACGCAAAGAGTGTGCATAAATAAGTATATATAAATAACGGATTCATTTCAACGATATTAAATATACCTGTTCCATTAGAATGAATCAATTATACGAGTTTGACCTTTTTACCTACAGGTTTCTTTCAATAAAACAGAGAATGTCTGACAGAAGCACATATGGCTCTCTTAAATGTCAATGGCAGCGATCCTTGCCTGTAGGTATGAACGTATGTTAATATTTATGTTCTTATCTGTGAAAGGCCGCTGTGACTGGTGATTGTACCACCTGCTTGACACTGTGTGCCTGTGTGTGACGTCTCCGTGTTATGTGTCAGTTAATGCAACAAGGCATGTCGATAAACATGAGTGGGCAGTCGATAAACATGAGTGGGTAGTAGGGTCTGTTTGTAGTGGCTGGTTGTGTGTGTGTGATTTCCCACTCACATGTATTAGAAGGTATGTGTTCTTAATTCCCGACCTGTGGCGTTTGTTGAATAGAATATGTTCATATATAATCACCGAGCTTGAATGTCAGGGGATAAGGATTGGGGATTTTGCCTCTTTGTTATGCTGGTGTATCATAGTAGTCCGACATTACGAGACGATGTTCAGACTATCGACCACGGGATTGGTGTCTATTCTGAGATCATACGTTTCATCACTAACTAGGACGAGTGGTACAAACGTTCGCTTGTCATTCCAAATGCATTGGTTCCAAAGCTCACTTTGGTATAGGTGCCACAGGTGGCCAAGTAGGCTGGGCCGCCGCAGTTCTCTGCGCAGAGTTGTGTCCCTTAGGGGTGACAGGCACCTGTGATAGCGAGTTCAGTCTCCGATGTCGTGGTTGATCTGTACCATACCCGGACTCATTGGTTTCAAGCAAGCAATTAATCACACTGTTTCCAAGGTATCATTTTTCTAGGTTAGTCAGTTCCAAGCCCGTACACGTGGTTTCACCAAAGTGGTAATCGTTCTAGATCTGCATCACTTCGGGATTACACCCCACATTAAACTAACAAGCCCGAGGGTAAATTAAATCCTGTCCAAGGCGTTGTTGAAACCACTTCCCTCACATTAGTACATTGGTGTGAGATCCTCAATAATAAACTTGAGTATTACTAGTCTGTCTCACACAGCCCTGAACCACATTATTTCCCCAGTCGCCCTGCAGTGGAAGTGAGCAAGTCTACAAATGTCGAGTCGCCTGGGGCTCCTTTTCATTTTAAATTAGCTTGTTTGCTACATGCATATTGATTCAAATGACGTTTGTAAAGATTGTTTTACCTCGAGTCGCATGTCATTTAACCAATGTTGCATGCTGTTGAATGTTTGAGTGCACAAGTAAACGTGAGTCTGTGGTCAAGTACTTCATCGACACCGCTGATAGATGGTGACTCTCGTCTGGGGGTTGGGGAGCCCAGGGTAATTAGGTCCCTAGTACCTTATTAATGACATTAAGGGCATTTCAAATGGTCATCTAGTGGCTGCTTTAGTTGCAGTGAATCTACGTAGGGCTGGCGTATGATGAACAGTGACCAGTGCTATTGTATACTTCCTTTCAAAAGTTTAGACTCTCTTAAAACACTGACTATATGTTATGTATGTATATATGGTTACATCGAAGATTGATTTCTCCACTAACTTTGGGGAACCAACTGCAAACCTTATGTAGATGAATTGCTGAAAAGCATGTGCAAATATCGTGCATGTGAACAGCTGATTTTCACTGATTTTTATCATTTATTGAACTCATGACAATAACCTTTTCAACGTTACGAATTTGTTTTACAATACATCAGTTCATGTGTAAATAGTACCTTTAAACAGTATGGAATAGTTTGCAAAATTTATTTTAGAACAGTTGCCTGAAGTAAGTGGCTATATTTACACTAGTGAGTCTAAACTTTTGAAAGGAAGTGTACATCCTGGATGTGTGGATCCTGCACCCGTCGCGCAAAGAGACCTCAGTTCACTTATCGTAAGTAAGTGTGAAAGTATGAATGTGCAAATGTATTCGTACAACTCATATTACGGTATTAGAGTTAGTCTCCATTTTGACTTGTAAGCAAAAAATGCCATGATGCAATATCAGTAATGGCTAAATACCCCAGTCACCAGAATATGTCAGAATTCCCTCCTAAATGTTTCTCATGTGGGAAGCAGACTAGCGTTAATTTTGAATCCTGTAACGACTGAAATCCCCTGTCACTCTCGTGTGATGAGCCAATGAGGCTTTACAAACGTGCGTTGTCTGTATGTATATGCTTGTAGGTAAATAGGTTGGATGCAGTCAGCCAAGCCATAGTAAAACTGCAGCTAACAGATTAAAAAATATAACTGGATGGGATTCCGAACGTGAAATAATCAATATGTTGTGACCTAATTACTATATAGCATGGAGACACAACAATCTCCATAATTTTCTTGTCAAGACATCTGGGCTGACAATCAATAACAATTATTGTAATTTCCGCCCCGCATTTCCAGGTCGACTGGCCTGGTATCTCAGTGTGGGGTCACTGTTATTGACCATGATGGTCACCTGGCTTTTACAGCAGCCATGATGCTTGAATACCAATAATACACCTTGACCGCAATAATACACCTTGACCGAATTCAGTATAGATATAATAAGTACCTACCCCAAGAGGGTGAGTCGTCGATCGTTCACAGTCCTTAATTATTGGTTGACTGTATGACTGTTTCATGTACGGTGTGGGAAATGTTCAGATTTCTATTCGTGATGAATTCGTGAGGCTATTTTAGGATTTGATGTCCACGTATTTCAGTGGCGTGGGCATTTAATTTGAATGTCTATATTTTGCCTTTGTCACAACGTGACAATGCGTTAAGGTGATGTCAAATAAGTTTCGCAGTACTTCCAATGTGATTACTGCCTTTTAATTCATCACATGTCAATTTGTTTCTTGTTGAAAGGTAATCGAGTTCGAGTCTTTTCCGAATCACGACCTATCGTCGAAAAAGTTCAAATAGATCTCTGGTGACAATTTTCCTTGAGAATTACTCTACATCATCACTATTTCATGGTGACTCTTTAAACACATGCTTATGATATAGTCGGAATCATACAAACGACTCTTTTTGGTAGAGCAGAGTTTTTTTTGTATTATTGGTTTTTGTCATTTTGGGTAATGTTCTCATTTCGAACTGTAGCTCGGGCGGCGTCAATATCTGTGAAATGTGTATATATAATATATGGGCTAAATTCCTTGCAACTCCACTCACAGGACTTCTTGACAACTGTGTGGCATGGGCGATGTTAACCTTAAAGCCTATGGTTTGTCTGACCCAGGTTCGATCTCGGACTACACGACAATGTTGATGGATGTAACCGAAACACTACGTTTCTACTGTTAACGGCCAAAACTCAATTCGCTTACTTAGGAATTATCTTTTTCTCTGTAATTAATTCTTTTGTTGTATCATGAAAGCCTAACACCGTCTTGACAAGCAACTCACATGACGCTCAGGGGTCCGCTGAGAGGTAAACATAATCTTCCGAGGCTAAAGGGCTGACACCGACTGTCAAGAGGGTCATCTCCATTCACAGAAGGTTATCCCAGTGTTATTTCCCCCAATACATTAAGAAAAATGTGTTGGTCTTCAGATTCAACTGATGCTCGCGACAAACAAAAGAACCTGGTGTGGTTAGTTGTATCCCAGGCCGAGTTCACTCTGAGCTAACATTACCGAGAGGGTGGGACTATTTGCGCTCGTCATGATTAGACGTGACGATTCTCGAAGAAGCTGTGGACAAGCTTGTTAAGGGGGATTTGAGCGAATTAAGGGGGGTTGGTGCACAGATAGACACCTTTTGTCAGACTAAAGATTCGAAAGAGAAATTTGGTGTGGTGTGGAAGACGTTGACCTTGGTTTTCTTTGATGACCTTGTGGCCACTTCCGGTTTCAGTGACCATTGTGCTAGAATGTATACATATATCTGAAGGTAGTTCTTTGAGCAATGTCCATCAAAAACGCACTTTGTTTCTTTGATATGAAGTCAAGGACGTGGTTCTCGACGCAGGTTTAGGATAACCTTGTTATATTTTCGTATTCTTTTCACACATGTGTGTTTACGAAAAGGCCTGTTTGTGAAGACAATCACATAGATCAACAAATCTTGATGCGTGAAGATCATGGGCAAGGAATCCCGTCACGAGTAAATGCTGTCTCTGCATAACCAGTTTTGGTGTTCAAATTTGTTTGTCGTTGCTTGGCACCAACACTGAGGCTTGTCATAAAATCAAAGAGTTTGCTCCTGATGAATCAACAAATTTCACGTCACACGCATCATTTTCGCCAATGGTATATCCCTTGTGTAATGGGATTCATAAGATTTATTTTGTCCAAGGCTATAATCTAACGTAAAAAGTATGAAGATGTTTTGTTATTTAGAAATATCCACAGAATCTCTTTGAAGGGGGATATTGAACTATTGGCAGCGATGTCAATGAAACTTTGGCTTCACGATTTTGAAGGTTTGTTCCCAATTTCGAAAACTCATGATAATCGTGTAGTATGTGACTTCCATCTATGAGAAATGCGTCCTTGTTGGCACAGTCAGCTGACATGTAATTCCATCCACCTTGACACCAACATTTGAAATAAACATCAGACCCACGCGAGGTGATAGATGATAGGGGCTAAACAGGAAGCGACAGCTGCAACAGTAACGATGCCGTCGGAGTCAGCGTCTTCCCCTTTGTTGTCATTTATGTAGACATTTGCTTTGGTATTCATTGTTTGGTATTCATTGTTTGGTATTCATTGTTTGGCATCACTGTTCTGATTATTTTGACTCCCAAATCTATGAACAAAAAGTGTTGACCTTTGAGAAGCAGACATTCTGGACATTCTTGAAATTTGTCCACCGAAACAAACTTGTGTTGGTTCAGTGGTATCGTTTCACTAAACTAAGTCTATGTTATTGTTTGTTTGTTATTTTAACTCCACACTCTGCAAACAAAATTAAGTAAATGACGACGATCTGTAAACAATCAAGTCTGGGCTAGACAGTCCAGTGATTGACATCATGAGCATCGATTGGCACAATTAGTATACGATGGCATACATCAACTATGTCAGCCTGCCCGACCAAGTGACCCTATGAGGCACCGCTTAAGACAAGACCCTATGTGGTGTGTGTGTGTGTGTGCCAATATAGCCAATATTTCGCAAATGTCATGGTCAAACCAGAAATCTGCGTCTTGTTGAAATAATTTGAAAATGCAGGCGGTGTTTCGTAAAGAAATTCATTCTGACATTATAGTTAAATACTCAGTATTTTATTACAGATACTCTGATAAATCTTCATAAATCAAATCTGTTACTTTAGGAGTCTGTATACAGATGATAATCTTCAAACTTTACTCGATATTTTGAACAGATTGATATTCATTTCCGAACACCTTTGAAAGTCGTTGCTAACCAAACATAGTCAGATAACACATCTGTCTCCCTGTACACAGCCAAAACAGGCCTTACCGTTGTAGAAATATGTTTCCATGAACAAAACATCACCCTCAGATTATGTCCCTACTGTGTGGTGTTTCCTTATATAGGGGATTTCATAGCCACATTACCATGCTTTATGGCTTGTGAAGGCTGTATCTATCCGGGTCCAAGGTCGCGCGAGTCAGTCGGGCGTTACCTCCTGACTGTAGACATCGTGTTTCACACGCTCCAGTATTGAAGGTTAACCTGCACCAGCGTGACGGCTTTTGTAGCTATTACACTGGCTCGTGATCGGGTTTCATGTGTAGATCGGCTGAGAGTAAGCCATAGCTGAATGTTGTTTTACGACACAGTCGCCACTATTACATCCTGATCGCTGCAGGGGTTTTCTCTGCTTTGTTTTGTTGGTTTTTAGTTTGTCTTGGGTTTGTTTTTTTTGGTTGTTTGGGTTTTTTTTAGTTTTGTCCTGTCTTGGAGTTTGTTTGTTTGCTTGCATTTGTTTGTTTTCGTTTTTGTTTTTGTTTTGTTTTTTGGGGGGAATTGTTGTTGTTGTTTTTGTTCGCTTTGGGTTTTCGGGGTGGGGTGGTTTTGTAAAAAATAAAAAAAATTAATGACAAGACAACTCAGTTATTTCAGCATGAATTAATGTAAAGGATCAGTTTTGAAGGTCACAGTTGAATTTCATGAAACGGTTAAAACTGGTGATGTGAATACGCGTGTATTTACCGTAACTGTGTAAGAAAGTCGCTTGTAGTTTGTAATTTCATGAGCCATGCAATAGTTACGTTCAACTAGTCATGCAATAGTTACGAATTCTCTACATTTTCTTATTCTATGATGTGTATGCTAATAACTAAAAAATAACAGAATATTTTGAGAAATCTCGACAAACCAAAACGATTTAAGCCGGTGTGAAAGAGTATGATGAATAGATATTGTATACCAGTAGTTCAGGTCAGACAACGTAGTTCTATCTTCTTATCAACGATATTTGATATTATAAACAAAAACGTTCTCATTTTGCCATTATGCACAACATTATCCGACACGAGGTATTTGATTTCATCTTTGTATGTTATGGCGTGTATACTGGGCAGAGAGCATCGCATGGTTAAATAGTGAAATAGACAAACACATTTTCTCTTGAATCCCTCCAAAACAAACACAGAAACTATAAAAATTCGATGAATCGTAACTAATGTTTCTGTAAAGATATATGACGACCATTAGGCCTGAAAAGAAAGCGGCAGCTATGCCTATATTGGCTATGGACTAGTGAACCTCGGTCCTGGTTGGGGAAGTTTTAATTGGTCAGGTCGTGTACCAAACAGACCTCGAATGAGAGCACAAGATTTTGTGGACTTGTTTTTCTGCTGTTTAGTTGCTTTACCCCTTGAGTCAGAACGGTATTTACTTTACTCTAAAAAGGTTAATGGTTCTTATAACTCAGGTTTATTATCTTTATTCCACCAAGTAACGATAAATATGTTGTTGTTTTGCGAATTATTTAATTACTGTATTAGGACAGATACGAAAATCAGCAACTCGAAAATACACACCTGTCCGAAAATACACACCTTCACTGAAACAGATGACTAGAAATAAAGTTTCCCGGGGGAGTGACGTCTACCAACAGAAGTTAGAATCAAACAGTATTTACATACACTAACAGAGTATTGACCGTACTAATGTACTGCCTTTGTCTGCAGTATATCTTAATGACAACCCTTATTCTGGGTAGGTCACTAGGCAACATTGAACGCTGTAACTAATTGAGCCGGAGCTAGCAGTTTACCTTGTCTCAGTCCTAAGCGGATCACGGTTGAGAGATTTATACCTTACTTACTTATCTACGTCTGTAGATGGTGTAACGCAGTGTAATGTTAACTTGTAGTAGCCGACAGTCACACAGGGGCTTGGCTGGGGAGAAAGCTCCTGGCTGGTGTTGACGCTAGGATGGTTATTTGGGTGTAATTAGCGATAGGTGGAATGTTGCATAACATTTTGCAAATGACTTGGTGGAAACTCTCGGGCATTTATATCCTATTACTTCACAGGAAGGTAGATAATATTAGAGACAAGGCGTCATTGGTATACCTGGGCATATGTTAAAATGTTTAAATTATCTTCAATAATTTCCACTGTATTTTGAGATTGAGTGTAGCTTCTATCATGTTGGGCTTAAGAGTTTTGGGAGTTCGCTGAGTTCGATTCTCATCGTTGATGCAGCATGCGAATCGGATGTACACGCCGTAATATAATATATATTATGACAAGAGGAGTGTTATACCATACTAACTCACAAGACCAGCGTGTATGTGTTGTCTCACTCAGTGTAGTGGAAACTGACTCTCGAAAACCTTAATTGTCTTTTGAATAACAACGCTGAACTACTGTTACTTAGCATATAGCGACGAAAATGGACAATGTCTGACCATGAAAATACGTATTTTGGATGAAACCCAAATTGTATTCTGGCTCACAGGGCAAAGCCGTGAATCGTATTTAAGGAGACACGTATTTCGACCGTGCTGTTGTTTGGACTGTCTCTTAAAGACATATTTGTGTTCCAAGGGAAGCACTGTTAACACGGAAAGGATTACCGTCGGTGCCTACAGCCACCCAGTCCGTCTGATAGTTGAACTAGCTTCCCACCCCCCATCTCCCACCTCAGCAACCAAACACGTTACAGAACTTCCTGTCTCTGTTGCATATTGGTGAAACGTGTATGTTACGAACCAAAACGTGATGATTTCATTCTGTATAATTTTATGCGAATATGGCCAATTTCAAAAGATATTATTTCTTGTGCAAATTCCGCCACAGCGCTCAATAGCGGGTTGGAATTGAATTTTTGTATCTGGATATTTCTTACCGTCATAAGACAACATTTGAAAATGCAATTTAATAAGACGAATGGGATGTATGTCGAGTGTGGGCATGTCGTAAAATGATGAAGTCGTCACAAATGCCCACTGTTACTTATAAAGTCTCGAGTACTTCAGCAAATCGGAGCAACGATGAATGTGGCATGTCCCTAAGTCAGTTAGGTCTGCCTTCACACTTGTCACTGAACTTGCTCGGCTATACATCATTCAAGACACAGTCTACTGTCAGGGTGGAGAGGGCAGAGTCCTTGTGCTACATACTAGGGTCTGTGGTACAGTTGTGGCATGCTACTCTATCAATGTCACTTGCCAGTATCAATGGCCACGAAGACTAACGTGAAGTGGGTGTACAAGTTATACCCCGACTGTGTGTTTGCCTTTGATGTAGGATGGTTGAGTATGTGCCTGGACTAGGCTAGTCTCTGTCAGTCAGGAACACGGTCTTCCGTTTAATTAACTCTTAGTGAGCTTGTGAAAAACTAGAAAAACTACAACGTACGTTGGTCCTTGTGAAGCTTGTCTTTGTTCCGCCAGATGCGTGAGGGTATTGTGACCCTTGAGATGATTGCAGGAGGTGTGGATACCATGATGTTCTGCACGTTCACTTCTCAAGGTTAGATTATAAGTGCAGAGTTACGTGCCTTGCCTGCTAGGATCCGATAGTGGTGTGGTCGAATCCCAGGTTCGTCCCTGGATATGTCTGAAATCCTTAATTTACTAGCTCACTGGTGCCTGGTGCTCCAGTTAAATTTCATAGGGAATGCATGTCAACTTTCCATTAGTAGGTCAGCCATTAAAAACGGTGAGATAGTTCCTGAAAACAGTATTGCTTCATGTAATGTGCGATAATCTTTTCAACACAACATTGTTGGATCTGAGAGGAACGTCAGACCAATGTCTGCCATATTGACAGGATCATTGTCGAGGTGACGGTGAAGGCTGCAAGTGTAACATGCCAACAGTGGCGTAATCACTCTCATTCACTCACTCATTCACTCTCTCACACAAACACTCACTCACCACTCCATTATACATCTCCATCTCATCTTACTATACATCCAGTTGTTTAATATGGTGAAATGTTATGGGAGATGATCCAGTGCAACATAGATTCATTCATGACACTAACCCGGACCTAGCTTCATCTCATTGACTTCATCATGTCCATATTTCATTTCTTTTACTAAGCACAGAATTTGTCTCGCTCATGAGAGTAATTTGATTGGACAGTTATTTTTAGTTTGGTTTCGTTTGATTCGGGATCAGTACCAAGTAACCCCTGGGTTTTAATTATGAGATGTGTAATAAACTAGATAATATGGCGGCACTATGTCAAGACTTTTGACTTTCTTGAAATATTTATTAATTATCCCTAGCCCAGATCACCCACTCGCTAACAACTAAGAACACTAAGTGTCGTGACACACTTAGTAAGACATTTCAAATCAAATAGGTTAGGTGATTATTCAGTGAAAGACACAGACACTAATAGAGTGAGTTTAGTTTTACGCCGCTTTTAGCAATATCTCAGCAATATTGAGCGGGGGACACCAGAAATGGGCTTCACCCATTGTACCCATGTGGGGAATCGAACCCGGATCTTCGGCGTGACGAGCGAACGCTTTAACTACTAGGCTACTCAGTCACTAACAGAAACAAAGGCGTGATTTCCAAAAATCAAGAAGTTTTAATCAGTTTATATTTGTCATTGACATAAACCCTATTCGACATCCAGAATATACAAACAACGATTCCCCACTCAACCCAATGTTTCAGCGTTGTGAGAAAGGTCGCGAATGTCCCTGTCGCCATGACCAGAGTTGTCAAATAATTGCAACATACCATGCAGGGGCTACAGAGCTGTAGACAAATAGCACCGGCCGGTCACCTAGTCCCGGGACGCTCTGCAACTCCCCTGTACCTGGGAAATACTCGTCGTGTGACTTGGGGATGTCAGATCCCTCCCCGACATGCGAGATCCGGGTGGGGCTGCATGTCTCCCACAGGTCTGGGATGTGAACGTACTGAGGTCATAACAAGATGGCTCTTCAGTCATCAGGGAGTAGCCCGATTTTCTGGGTTCATTCGTCATGTTTTATATTTAACGGAGTTCTGTCACTAGTATAATGTGTTCAAGTTATCTTTATTTGTTTTAAAGCGTTATGCACCAACTGAAGTGTAGCAAAACCATCTTCAGTATTACAGATACACCCAGCTGTTTACAGGATTAATGTTACATCCCATGGTGTTTACATATAGCTAAATGTTTCAATAGCTATACAAAGTCCCATAATATACATCTTCAACTGCGAGATATTAGGATGTACAATGCTGTACTTGAACCAATACATTTCTGAAAAAATATTCTGAAATCTGGTAAATTTGTCCGGCGATGGTTCATAATCAACAAACAATCAATCAGACTCGATAACCTTACGGCGATTACGACTTATCACCACGACACGGACCTCAATAGTAAATGACCACGAGTATTCAGTGTTCAGTTGTAGTAGTGGTGGTCGTGGTATGAGTAGCTGTTGTAATCTTTGTAGCCATAACTGTAGTAGTAAGAGGATGATGATGATGATGATGATGATGATGATGATGGTGGTGGTGGTGGTGGTGATCATGATGATGATGATGATGGTGGTGGTGGTGATGATGATGATGATGGTGGTGGTGGTGGTCATGATGATGGTGGTGGTGGTGATCATGATGGTGGCGATGAAGAAGATGAAAGTGCCATGAACAGGTCGCATTTTAAGGATGTCAGGTTATCAAAATTTAAAATATCGTGTGCTGTTAATAATTTGATTAAGCGATACACGTGGGGAAAGTATGCATCCACTCATTAATTCTTACCACTTGCGACTTCCAAGGACATCTACAGAATACTGCCCATGAACATTCTTTGATCACGACCTCGATGTCGAATATTCCCTTGCTACATAAGAAGTAACCGTAATTCAAATGATCGTTTGGTGCAGAAAAATCCACCCCAGTAACACAACAAACATACTAACCACACATTGCAGCCCTTACCCTTGAAAGGTCAGCTTATCAAACTGTCTTCTCTCACATCCACACGTTTCAACAACCTCTCTTGCATATTTATGAGTCTCACAGAAGGAACGCAGATTCGCACCAGGTTGACAGTTACGTAATGACGAATAGTACAAGGGATGCGTAAGCAAGGGGGGCGGTTATGGTCTCGTCTGGGGGAAAACCTACGTAATTCTATCCAGAAACGTGTTTAAACTTCAACCGGTGTATTTGGTTTGCCGTTCGTGAGTGCAGTGGGAACATTCTCTCATAACAGGTGTCTAGTTGGTTAGTCATTGCTCAGTCCATCAGCTGTGTCAGTGAGCGTACCTGGTTAATGTGTCCCATCATAGGATTTAATGTGCGTTGCCGGTTGTTGTAGAGTTTGATGGCGATACTATTGGCTGAGTAACGATACGAGGTATGTAAGTATGTGGGTTTGTTTGTGGGAACACTGTGTGTTTTATTGGAAGTCCTGAGTGACATTTTCATTGCATGTTTTCTAGGAGCCGGGGTCGCCAAATTAATGATTTCAGTTAATGTACGCAACGATGACGTAAAACAAATATCGTGACTTATTGTTGTCAGTGTCCCTCCAGCATTTGTGTAACGGTTTCAGAGTTACTCCTTACCCCATTCGAACTAGAAGGGCAATGGTAGGTGACCATTTTCATTTTGATGTCTTCATGTGATGTGATTTCTGTATTAAGAAGCTATAGTTGATGGTATTATGAAGCCGTTACGTTCTTTTTGTGTGAACATTGGCAGAATCCATGGACTCCGAATCCATTGCATAGAATTTTGTGGCTAAGGAAGGTTTTCTTGTTTTATTTCGTCTATATTTACGTCTAAAGCACCGTGCCACGTGCCTTGTACAAGCGACTGATTCCTGTTTCAAAGGTCATATCAACATTTGTAATTTATTCAGATGTCATCAAATTTGCAGTGTGATATAACGATTGCTACCATGCACTGGAAACAATTACTGACAAAATTTACGTGAATGAATTGTTTCGCAGCCTACACATTTGATAAATGGTTATTTATGTACTCCCATAACACTACGGACCTAACTGTTTCTATGTGTTCATGGTCATCTGTCTTCTTCCAGGTTGGTTCGAGGTTGTCCCAGACGATGGAAGACCAGTTGAGTATTTTGACACAATCAACGGTATCACCAGCGTAAAGCCTCGGCGGTTTCTCGTCCGGACGTCTACCGTGGGCTACCAGCTCAGCATCGAAGACGGTGTCAGTTGCTGGATGCCCTGTGAAATTAAGTCCGGGGAAGTATTAACGACTGGCATGATCTACATGGATAACAAGAAAACCAAGTCCGTTTCGAAGAACATCTTCAAGAAGCTACTAAAATCCCACAAAACCTCCAAGAAGGAGCAGGATATGAAATATCTGCAGTGTTATGACAGTGAAGGTAAAGAGATCATGATACCTCTCATCATGTCCGGAGTGTTCAGTCCAGTAGGGGACGCTACCGTTGCTAACTATGATGCTGTGTATGAGCTTCAGGACTTGATCATGGCGTTTGGCCTGCCCGTCAACGCCCAGATCATATACTCCGGGGCATCCGAGAAGGCTACGTGTCCCAATGGAACAGTCAAGTTTGAGAGCACCCGAGAGGAAGAGTACGCCATTGTTAAAAGGTCCCCTCTGAAGGGGAATCAGAGGGCGAACCTATTCAGGTGGAGCTGCCCATGGATGGGGAGGTGACCTTCTTCAAGGAGGCCAAGAAGAGAGTTGCTAAGAAGGACCCCGATCCAAAGTATCCAGTTCCGAGTGAGGAGAGTAAGGTGGACGTGACGTCAAACATTGAACTTCCTAAACGTGTCGATAAAGAAGCCAAAAAGTCTAAAACATCAGCTCTCCTTGACAAACTTAGTGTCCGAAGAACAAAGAAAGAGCGTGCAAAATTAAAGGCTATGAAAGGTGACGATGTGTTTTCAAGGAGGTTAAGTAAGAACGATGTGAGCTATGAAGAGTTTTTCAATGGACTGAACAGCAAGGAAGAAGATAAGGAAAACAGCGAAAGGAACAAGCAGAAGAGTCCCGATAGTGAAACAACTAAGAATTCGAAAGAGGACACCTATGGCAAAATCCATAAGTCTCACATACAGAACCGAGATCTTCCTCCAATCCCGCCTGATGACAAAGGTCAAGGACATACAGGAGGTCACAGTGATCACAACAAGTCCAAAGATTCCATCTACGAACATCTACCGCCGGCCCCTAAGCCACCGAGCAGGTCGTTCTCCGACCTTACTCGCATGCAAGAGGAAGACGAGGACGATGGCTATATGGTGCCAATGAACTTGAAAGGTGATTTTGATACCGCTTACAGTGAAGGCACTGACGCCATTCTCCGAAGAAAGCCTCCTTCCGTACCACGTGACTCTATGAAGTATGCGCGCACACGGAAAGCCAGAAGTGAAATCCCCTGCCATGGCGAGGAAGACTTTCATGACAACTGCCCTTTCAACATTGATGATCTGTTTAGTTTTGCTTATTCCCAAGAGTCCAAAGAGAAGCCCTATGGCACTATCAGCAGTCGGTATAACGTCAGCACGTCCCAGTTGTATGGGTCGAACAATAAAGCGAAACCACCTCCATGGCGAGCCCACATTCCCAACAGCTATGATCCTCGGTTCTTTGACGACCAGGACATCGATATAAGGCAGAGGACAGTTACTCCTTCAAAATACAAATCAAAATCTCAGCGAAATCTCAACATGGACCCTAACGCTACAATTCGTAGCCATAACCTTCGTAAGATGAGGAATGTGATGGAAGTGTTTCATTTCAGCGACTCATTTAGGGATCTCAGGGGTGGAGAACCTCCTTCTCCAGATCACTACCACCGCCGCCATTTCGAGAACCCGTATGGGATGACCCACGACCCCAGCGCTATCTACTACCCGGGTAGCGGGCATGGGCAGTACATAGAAAACGAGCCTCCTTACAGAAAATACCATCGCTCCGCATCAGTCTCAGGACTTAGCGATCCTTACCTCAAACAAGGTGATGACTCCGCAATATCGATGGGGTCCAGAGGCGACTACGGGTATCCTAATGGCAGCGACTACAGCTACTCTGAGTACGGAGAACCGGAAGATGAGAACTACATCCCTCCGGAAGAGACGGAGCACCTCAGTGTGAAGGAGGTGTCGAAATGTCTCCGTTATATAGGGATGAAGGACCGTGTTGTGTTGAGATTCTCCAACGAGCAGATTGATGGGGAAATGCTTGGGAGACTGGACAAGAAGCTACTGAAGGAAGGTTTCCCCGAACTCAATGCTCTGGAAATTAAGAAAATATTAGACTTTATTGGCGGTTGGAGGCCAAAGAAAGCATGATGGGCCCCCATAATCACACACACAGTTCACGATGGTCACCGAGAAATTCGTGAGCCATTATGACTGTAAAATAGTTTGAGGTTTGAAAGAATGAGGAAATATAAGCACATGTAAGGCTCACGGGTTCCTTTCTTCTTGGCATTCCCCTTCCTTTTCGTGTAAAGAGAAAGGAGTCTTAATTCTCGTTGTCCATGATGTATTAGTGAGTGAAGGTACGGTATGACTGTCTTCGTTGGGTACACGTGTTTGACGTATTACTGCCAAACAATCTTAACAAAAATAGGTGTGGACACGTCTTGGGTACAGAAGGGACAACAGAAGAACCAATGCCATCTGAACCGGAACATAGGTGGAGTGTGACGGTGCACGTGCAGTTTCGTGCATGCATGCAGTGTGCGAAATAGCCACTGGCCCGCTAGCCCGTGGCTAGTAAACATCCAGTCGGGCCAGTGAATTTCCAGTCACTGGCCCGCCTGGCTAGTGAATTTTCATGGGGGCATTTTGTAAATATATCACTTTCTCCGACTTGTTAAGTTATAATGCACTTTTAAATCATGCACGATTATGGCATGATATAAATGTTCATCATATTAGCAGTTTTATGATGAAACCCGCGTCTACATTTGAATTTCGGGCTAGTGAATTATTTTGTGGGCTAGGAACTTTCAGGCATAGCTAGCCCGACTGGATAGAAAATTTGGACACTGCATGCATGTTTTCGTCAACGTTAACTCGACACGACCAAACCGTCCACCCTTGATGCTGATAGACACGGATAATGCAGATCCGGGGTCATTGTGAGGTTGTCAGTTTTCTTATGTTTGTTCAGAAGTACTTGCATGTATTTGTGTATGAATGTCAGTTTCAAGGAAAGCACAACGAAGTGAAGTACACGTGTGGATTGACCTTCAACTGACCACTGACAAGGACGATGTACCACGTGGTCAGTATTCCACGTGGCGTGAGTTTCAAATACAAATAGGCATCTAGGACACATAACTGTGAGAAGGACATAAGCAATACCGTGTGTCCTGTGTAGAAGATCTGCACGGAATGATGCATTTAAGGAAAGGTGTGTTGTTTTGTATACACGCCATATTGTATGGTAAATTATCGTTGGATTATTTCAACAAATGATATAAATAAAGCAGTTAAATGTACAGTATGTAATTGTTACTGATGTTGAAACTTACAAACCATTATGGAAGAAAATATGTTTACTACACTGTAAAATATTGTTAACCCGTGTAAACTATGTATATACATTGTTAATTTATTGACGCAGGGCTATGATGGAGGATCTGTTCAAAATGGCATTTAAGATTTAGATCAGATGGATACTCGTTTTTTAATACATTTATTTTTTAAATCCTTATTTTTGAACCCCATGTTTTAGAATTATCTTCTTATTTGGAAAATAATTGAATAATTGACAAACTGTCAAGATCTCTGACCACCTGTCCGGCAATATATGTCTGTATGAAACCGAGTATTGATATCATGTGCAGTGTTAATAAACATTGTGTCTGTTTAGTTCAGTCTTTTATTGCTGTCTAAAAACTGAAACTCGTAAAATGAGAAGCACGGCGAAAAACGGTGTGGGTGTACTTTTATATCATGTGTCGGTAATACCATAGCTATATCACAGAGGCCTGAGTGAGTGAGTATGGTTTTACGCCGCTTTTAGCAATATTCCAGAAATATCACGTTGGGGACACCAGAAATGGGCTTCACATTGTACCCATGTGGGGAATCGAACCCTGGTCTTCGGCGTGACGAACTGAGGCCTGAGGGAGTGGCCTACCGGTTTATCCCGTATCGCTCGTCCCACAGAACACCCGGTTTGATTCCCCATATGGGTGCAATGTGTGAAGCCCATTTCTGATGTCCCCTCTGTGATATTGCTGGAATATAAGCGGCGTAAGTCTTGACTCAGTCAGGGAGGCCTGAATCTTTCAACTCGACATTTAATCCAGAGCTACGATTGATGCGTCCGGATAATAAAACGCCATCTGTATGGTCACCAACTGCGACCGCCTCATCCAGCGACCATCCGAGTTGCATGGGTATCAAGCACTTTTATATTCAAGTCACAGACCCTTGCTTACAAAGAGCTGACAATGAAAAGGAGGTAAAAGTAGAAGCAGGTGGAGTTGTATTAACTTGTTCCACTTGATGGATGAGCGGTTGTTGTTTTAGCGCAGCACTCCGCAACACTCCAGTCTGATCAGCGGGGGCGCTGGGGTAGTCTAGTGGTTAAAGAGTTGTATTAACTTGTTCCACTTGATGGATGAGCGGTTGTTGTTTTAGCGCAGCACTCCGCAACGCTCCAGTCTGATCAGCAGGGGCGCTGGGGTAGTCTAGTGGTTAAAGAGTTGTATTAACTTGTTCCACTTGATGGATGAGCGGTTGTTGTTTTAGCGCAGCACTCCACAACGCTCCAGTCTGATCAGCAGGGGCGCTGGGGTAGTCTAGTGGTTAAAGAGTTGTATTAACTTGTTCCACTTGATGGATGAGCGGTTGTTGTTTTAGCGCAGCTCTCTGCAACGCTCCAGTCTGATCAGCAGGGGCGCTGGGGTAGTCTAGGGGTTAAAGAGTTGTATTAACTTGTTCCACTTGATGGATGAGCGGTTGTTGTTTTAGCGCAGCACTCCGCAACGCTCCAGTCTGATCAGCAGGGGCGCTGGGGTAGTCTAGTGGTTAAAGAGTTGTATTAACTTGTTCCACTTGATGGATGAGCGGTTGTTGTTTTAGCGCAGCACTCCGCAACACTCCAGTCTGATCAGCAGGGGCGGTGGGGTAGCCTAGTGGTTAAAGTGTTCGCTCGTCACGCCGGAGACCGGGTTCAATTCCCCACATGGGTAAAATGTGTGAAGCCCATTTCTGGTGTCCCCCACCGTAATATTGCTGGAATATTGCTAAAAGTGGCGTAAATCCATACTCGCTCACTTTCTGATCAGCAGTATGAGTGAGTGAGTTTAGTTTTACGCCGCACTCAGCAATATTCCAGCTATATAGCGGCGGTCTGTAAATAATCTAGCCTGGACCAGACAATCCAGTGATCAACAGCATGAGCATGATCAGCAGTCTGTAAATTTTGGGATCTGGATCAGACATTCCAGTGATTGACGTGCACCGAGGTGCAAAGTTGGGATACGGTGATGTCCATGAACCTCGATCCCGTTTATCTTCTTTGACGACCAGTTATAGTCCCGATGTTTATGGTGTTGCGGGGACGTGAAGTGAATAAACAGTGGTGTTGCAGTCATTTAACGGTGGGATGCACTAGAAAAGGATCAATGTGACGCTCTGCACTGTGAGTTAAAACGATGTAACTGTCGAGGCAACCTGCATTTGTTTCATCGCGTATGTCTCTTGGCCCATTTTGTCGATCCATCAAATAGGGGTATTATGTTACCAAAGTACAGCAAGGCCAGTTCCGGGATCTTGATAAGATTAGGCTGGTTGGTTTTTTAACCCCGCACTCAGCAATATTCCAGCTATATGTCGGCGGTCTGTTAATAATCTAGCCTGGATCAGACAATCCAATGATCAACAGCATGAGCATCGATCTACGCAATTGGGATACGATGACATGAGTCAACCAAGTCAGCGAGCCTGATCACCCGATCACCCGATCACCTGATCACTCTTACAAGCATATGGGTCTAGATTACAATTCCCATTCGCACTCCTAACGCTCCTTAGCCTCGCCCCCTCTATCTTCAGAACATATTTTTATGTACAACAAGATGCTGTTTTTAAATTTCCTGCAAAAGTACGAATAAAGGGATAAAAAATATATTCTTTTTATTCAAACATCATCATCGTCACAAGATGCTTTCTTTAATTTGCTGCAAAAATACTAATACAAGGATAAGAATATCCTATTTTCATTCAAACGTCATCCTCATCAACGTCGTCGTTTCTTTTGTACGTAATCATCTTCACGTGTGATTAACAAGTGAATTCCCACCATCATCGTTTCTTTAGTATAACTTCCATCACAGAGGTTAAAAATACATACCCTTTGCTCAAAGGATTAGACATCAACCACCCTGTACATTAGCTGATCGATACGAAAGGTCCGAAGTAAATGACCGTTAACACATTGATTAATCTATCGGACACGATCAGCTTGACGCCCTTTCAGAATTACCCTCCATGAAATAACTCAGGGAATAGGGCGGAATAGCTACCATGCTGTGCCGGGTACTTTGATGTAATGTGTTTGAAAGACGGTGATCGTTCCCCTGATCAGATGTATTGAACTGTCGACACAAGTTGCTGATCATTGAGGGCGTTGAACTGTAATCAGTGATTCCTCAAAGTTCAGTGTTGCTTCTGTTGTTATGCCAGAACTGACGCCACTGTGTTCACGTCGTTGGGCACCAAAGGAACTGTGGGGACCTTGACAGTTTTAGAGATTGGTTGATGAAGGCAAATTCAAGTCTACCGTAGTTAGGATCTGGTTCTGGCAACGCTGAAATAAAACGGTGTAAGGAGTAGCAACAATTTTAGGACCAAAGTAGTAGCAGCACCAAATTTAGGAACGCTCTAGTAATAGCAACAAATATGGGAAAACTGTAGTAGCAGCAACAAATGTATTAGCACTGTAGTAGCAGCAACAAATGTAAGGACACTGTAATAGCAGCAACAAATGTAGGAACACTGTAGTAGCAGTAACAAATGTAGGAACACTGTAGTAGCAGCAACAAATGTAAGGAACACTGTAGTAGCAGCAACAAATGTAGGAACACTGTAGTAGCAGCAACAAATGTAGGAACACTGTAGTAGCAGCAACAAATGTAGGAACACTGTAGTAGCAGCAACAAATGTAGGAACACTGTAGTAGCAGCAACAAATGTAGGAACACTGTAGTAGCAGCAACAAAAAGTAACTGTATGGGGAGTAGCAGCAACAAATGCAGGAACACTGTAGCAGCAGCAACAAATGTAGGAACACTGTAGTAGCTTAACAAATGTAGGAACACTTTGTAGTAGCAGCAACAAATGTAGGAACACTGTAGTAGCAGCAACAAATGTAGGAACACTGTAGTAGCAGCAACAAATGTAGGAACACTGTAGTAGCAGCAACAAATGTAGGAACACTGTAGTAGCAGCAACAAAAGCAGGAACACTGTAGTAGCAGCAACAAATGTAGGAACACTGTAGTAGCAACAAATGTAGGAACACTGTAGTAGCAGCAACAAATGTAGGAACACTGTAGTAGCAGCAACAAATGTAGGAACACTGTAGTAGCAGCAACAAATGTAGGAACACTGTAGTAGCAGCAACAAATGTAGGAACACTGTAGTAGCAGCAACAAATGTAGGAACACTGTAGTAGCAGCAACAAATGTAGGAACACTGTAGTAGCAGCAACAAATGTAGGAACACTGTAGTAGCAGCAACAAATGTAGGAACACTGTAGTAGCAGCAACAAATGTAGGAACACTGTAGTAGCAGCAACAAATGTAGGAACACTGTAGTAGCAGCAACAAATGTAGGAACACTGTAGTAGCAGCAACAAATGTAGGAACACTGTAGTAGCAGCAACAAATGTAGGAACACTGTAGTAGCAGCAACAAATGTAGGAACACTGTAGTAGCAGCAACAAATGTAGGAACACTGTAGTAGCAGTAACAAATGTAGTGTAGTAGCAGCAACAAATGTAGGAACACTGTAGTAGCAGCAACAAATGTAGGAACACTGTAGTAGCAGCAACAAATGTAGGAACACTGTAGTAGCAGCAACAAAAGCAGGAACACTGTAGTAGCAGCAACAAATGTAGGAACACTGTAGTAGCAGTAACAAATGTAGGAACACTGTAGTAGCAGCAACAAATGTAGGAACACTGTAGTAGCAGCAACAAAAGCAGGAACACTGTAGTAGCAACAACAAATGTAGGAACACTGTAGTAGCAGTAACAAATGTAGCAGTAGCAGCAGCAACAAATGTAGGAACACTGTAGTAGCAGCAACAAATGTAGGAACACTGTAGTAGCAGCAACAAATGTAGGAACACTGTAGTAGCAGTAACAAATGTAGGAACACTGTAGTAGCAGCAACAAATGTAGGAACACTGTAGTAGCAGCAACAAATCATAGGAACACTGTAGTGTAAGCAGCATCAAATGTACAGGAACACTGTAGTAGCAGCAACAAATAGGAACACTGTAGTAGCAGCAACAAATGTAGGAACACTGTAGTAGCAGCAACAAATGTATTAACACTGTAGTAGCAGCATCAAATGTAGGAACACTGTAGTAGCAGCAACAAATATAGGAACACTGTAGTAGCAGCAACAAATGTAGGAACACTGTAGTAGCAGCAACAAATGTAGGAACACTGTAGTAGCAGCAACAAATGTAGGAACACTGTAGTAGCAGCATCAAATGTAACTGAACACTGTAGCAGCAACAAATGTAGGAACACTGTAGTAGCAGCAACAAATGTAGGAACACTGTAGTAGCAGCAACAAATGTAGGAACACTGTAGTAGCAGCAACAAATGTAGGAACACTGTAGTAGCAGTAACAAATGTAGGAACACTGTAGTAGCAGCAACAAATGTAGGAACACTGTAGTAGCAGCAACAAATGTATTAGCACTGTAGTAGCAGCAACAAATGTAGGAACACTGTAGTAGCAGCAACAAATATAGGAACACTGTAGTAGCAGCAACAAATGTAGGAACACTGTAGTAGCAGCAACAAATGTAGGAACACTGTAGTAGCAGCAACAAATGTAGGAACACTGTAGTAGCAGCAACAAATGTAGGAACACTGTAGTAGCAGCAACAAATAAGGAACACTGTAGTAGCAGCAACAAAGGTAGGAACACTGTGGTAGCAACAACAAATGTAGGAACACTGTAGTAGCAGCAACAAATGTAGGAACACTGTAAGTAGCAGCAACAAATGTAGGAACACTGTAGTAGCAGCAACAAATGTAGGAACACTGTAGTAGCAGCAACAAATGTAGGAACACTGTAGTAGCAGCAACAAAAGCAGGAACACTGTAGTAGCAGTAACAAATGTAGGAACACTGTGGAAGCAGCAACAAATGTAGGAACACTGTGGTAGCAGTAACAAATGTAGGAACACTGTAGTAGCAGTAACAAATGTAGGAACACTGTAGTAGCAGCAACAAATGTAGGAACACTGTAGTAGCAGCAACAAATGTAGGAACACTGTAGTAGCAGCAACAAATGTAGGAACACTGTAGTAGCAGTAACAAATGTAGGAACACTGTAGTAGCAGCAACAAATGTAGGAACACTGTAGTAGCAGCAACACTGTGTAGCAGCAACAAATGTAGGAACACTGTAGTAGCAGCAACAAATGTAGGAACACTGTAGTAGCAGCAACAAATGTGGGAACACTGTAGTAGCAGCAACAAATGTAGGAACACTGTAGTAGCAGCAACAAATGTAGGAACACTGTAGTAGCAGCAACAAATGTAGGAACACTGTAGTAGCAGCAACAAATGTAGGGACACTGTAGAGGCAGCAACAAATGTGGGACACTGTGGGGCAGCAACAAATGTGGGACAACTGTAGTAGCAGCAACAAATTTAGGGACACTGTAGAGGCAGCAACAAATATGGGACAACTGTAGTAGCAGCAACAAATATGGGAACACTGTAGAGGCAGCAACAAATGTAGGAACACTGTGGTAGCAGCAACAAATGTATGGGACAACTGTAGAGGCAGCAACAAATATGGGACAACTGTAGAGGCAGCAACAAATATGGGACAACTGTAGAGGCAGCAACAAATATGGGATAACTGTAGAGGCAGCAGTAAATGTAGGAACACTGTGGTAGCAGCGACAAATATGGGAAAACTGTAGAGGCAGCAACAAATATGGGACAACTGTAGAGGCAGCAACAAATATGGGACAACTGTAGAGGCAGCAACAAATATGGGACAACTGTAGAGGCAGCAACAAATATGGGACAACTGTAGAGGCAGCAACAAATATGGGACAACTGTAGAGGCAGCAACAAATATGGGACAACTGTAGACGCAGCAACAAATATGGGACAACTGTAGTGGCAGCAACAAATATGGGACAACTGTAGAGGCAGCAACAAATATGGGACAACTGTAGACGCAGCAACAAATATGGGACAACTGTAGGGGCAGCAACAAATATGGGACAACTGTAGAGGCAGCAACAAATATGGGACAACTGTAGACGCAGCAACAAATATGGGACAACTGTAGGGGCAGCAACAAATATGGGACAACTGTAGAGGCAGCAACAAATATGGGACAACTGTAGACGCAGCAACAAATATGGGACAACTGTAGGGGCAGCAACAAATATGGGACAACTGTAGAGGCAGCAACAAATATGGGACAACTGTAGAGGCAGCAACAAATATGGGACAACTGTAGAGGCAGCAACAAATATGGGACAACTGTAGAGTAGCAGCAACAAATATGGGACAACTGTAGAGGCAGCAACAAATATGGGACAACTGTAGAGGCAGCAACAAATATGGGACAACTGTAGAGGCAGCAACAAATATGGGACAACTGTAGAGACAGCAACAAATATGGGACAACTGTAGAGTAGCAGCAACAAATATGGGACAACTGTAGAGGCAGCAACAAATATGGGACAACTGTAGAGACAGCAGTAAATGTAGGAACACTGTAGTAGCAGCAACAAATGTAGGAACACTGTAGAGGCAGCAACAAATATGGGACAACTGTAGAGAGGCAGCAACAAATATAGGACAACTGTAGTAGCAGCAACAAATATGGGACAACTGTAGTAGCAGCAACAAATATGGGACAACTGTAGAGGCAGCAACAAATATGGGACAACTGTAGAGACAGCAGCAAATATGGGACAACTGTAGTAGCAGCAACAAATATGGGACAACTGTAGAGGCAGCAACAAATATGGGACAACTGTAGAGGCAGCAACAAATATGGGACAACTGTAGAGGCAGCAACAAATATGGGACAACTGTAGAGGCAGCAACAAATATGGGACAACTGTAGAGGCAGCAACAAATATGGGACAACTGTAGAGGCAGCAACAAATATGGGACAACTGTAGAGGCAGCAACAAATATGGGACAACTGTAGAGGCAGCAACAAATATGGGACAACTGTAGAGGCAGCAACAAATATGGGACAACTGTAGAGGCAGCAACAAATATGGGACAACTGTAGAGGCAGCAACAAATATGGGACAACTGTAGAGGCAGCAACAAATATGGGACAACTGTAGAGGCAGCAACAAATATGGGACAACTGTAGAGGCAGCAACAAATATGGGACAACTGTAGAGGCAGCAACAAATATGGGACAACTGTAGAGGCAGCAACAAATATGGGACAACTGTAGAGGCAGCAACAAATATGGGACAACTGTAGAGGCAGCAACAAATATGGGACAACTGTAGTAGCAGCAACAAATATGGGACAACTGTAGAGGCAGCAACAAATATGGGACAACTGTAGAGGCAGCAACAAATATGGGACAACTGTAGAGAGCAGCAACAAATATGGGACAACTGTAGAGGCAGCAACAAATATGGGACAACTGTAGAGGCAGCAACAAATATGGGACAACTGTAGAGGCAGCAACAAATATGGGACAACTGTAGAGGCAGCAACAAATATGGGACAACTGTAGAGAGGCAGCAACAAATATGGGACAACTGTAGAGCAGCAACAAATATGGGACAACTGTAGTAGCAGCAACAAATATGGGACAACTGTAGAGGCAGCAACAAATATGGGACAACTGTAGTAGCAGCAACAAATATGGGACAACTGTAGAGGCAGCAACAAATATGGGACAACTGTAGACTGAGGCAGCAACAAATATGGGACAACTGTAGAGGCAGCAACAAATATGGGACAACTGTAGTAGCAGCAACAAATATGGGACAACTGTAGAGGCAGCAACAAATATGGGACAACTGTAGAGGCAGCAACAAATATGGGACAACTGTAGAAGCAGCAACAAATATGGGACAACTGTAGAGGCAGCAACAAATATGGGACAACTGTAGAGGCAGCAACAAATATGGGACAACTGTAGAGGCAGCAACAAATATGGGACAACTGTAGTAGCAGCAACAAATATGGGACAACTGTAGAGGCAGCAACAAATATGGGACAACTGTAGAGGAGCAACCATGGGCTCAAGAAGCAGTAGCAGTATTACTGTACAGGTGAGAGTAATGACTGGATCCTGCTATACTCAGGGTGGACTATTCCAACTAAAGTCAAACTGGTCAGTGCAGCTGTATTTACCAGCAGTATCATTACCGTAACAGATCAAGACTGATCAATTATCATCACCTCCAACAATGTGTTCCCGTTATGTTCACCAAGCCAAGTTGTATTTGCAGTGTCAGTAAGACAGGCAAATAGACAAAAGGCGGAGAATAGATAGGCCCGAAATGAAACCTAGCTCCGAGTGTTTAATTCTCACAAAAAGCCTGTTCAGTTATCATTTTAATGATTTACCTTACTCAGGTGTATAGACAAGCTGGTGTCCGTTGTTGTGTTTGACGTGGGGCGTTCCATGGCCTGTCCACCTATCACGATGGGACGCCATGTTTACCCGAGACGACGTGGAGCAGTTCCTCATGAAGCTGTGCGTCCAAGTTACAATTTATTGCTTTAGGTAAACACGAACGTAATTGGTTTTAAGAAAGGGGAGTCAGTTTACACCAGCTAAACTGTTTATTTCCACGTTCAAATAGAAACGGACTTACCAACTGATATTCTTGAAATGAGCACAGATCATTGAGCCTCGCTCACGTACACTAGTACGCTTGCACATGCAGTATGAGTAGAATATGGCTTAAGGAGTTACATGTTTCGGCTTACCTTTCCTGTATAACAAATAACACCATCATATGACACGATGAGTATTGACACGCCAGTTCCCAGCGATTTAACCTGCGAATGGGGAATCAGTATATAAACTGAACATACAGAGGTCAATATATTTTGTGCTGCCATTTATTTTAATTGACTACCTGAAGTTGGTTAAAACTGAATTTGTCTTACAGTGATATATTCATTTATCTAAAGATTACTCTGGGGTGGCCTATGGTTGAAGTGTTAGCTCGTCGCACTGAGGAACCGGTTCGATTCCTTACATGGATACAAAGTGTGAAACCCATTACTAGTGTTCCCCGCTGTGGTATTGCTGAAATATCAGTAAATATGGCGTGAAGCCACGCTCAGGTACTTACTGATCCCCCGCCTACAGAACCGGTATACTGACATATGATTCGATTCCAACCGGGAAAATCCGGGTTAGAATTGATCTTCAGCAACCCATGCTTGTCATAAGAGGCGACTAAAGGGATCAAGTGGTCAGGCTCGCTGACTTGGTTAACACGTCATCGTTCAAATTTCATCGTTCGATGCCTATGCTGTTAATCACTGGATTGTCTGGTGCTGTTCTGATTGTTTACAGACCACCGTCACATAGCTTGAGTATATAACCAAAATCGATTCCATCACTGATCCTTTCATTTTACAACTCAAAACAATTTACGAAATACACCACCACAACTCACACAACAACGGAGGTAGATTTGTCATGTGTAATCTCCTCTATCAGAAACTGCTGCAGTGTGAATCATCACATCAGTCGGCGTGAGCGTGCTCACCGTTCACCGTTAGACCAATATTTATGTCCAAATGTTCACTTCGCCTCAATCTTGGGTCTGCACCACATAAAAAACAATATATTTTTTACACAAATTTGCGTACACTTGAATCATTGTATGTGTGCTCGCAGCACTTCACCAACAAATCACGACCAGTTTCCTCACCTATGTCAACGAACGTTCCTAAAATATCCCTTGGGAGAGATTTAGAAAGGCAGCATGGATTAACAAACAGTATCTTGGTTGAAACTTGTTCCACCTACGCCACACCTTTTACAACACATTCGATCAATATTTACCTGCTTAATTTGTAATCACGACAATCCTTTGGTTGCATGTTGCAAACAGGTGGTTGTTGATGTTCCACGATGGATCAATTGATTTTACATCTAATCTTGGAAATCTCCATGCCGTTTGAAAGTCTAACTGAAGAACGTTTTGTTCTAAAATTACATATGGAAAGGTAGCAGCTGGAAAATGTCAGTGTTATTAGCATTCAAAAAATGTTTTCGACGTATGATAGACATGTTATTTGAAAAGTGACATGTTATCAAATTTTGTGAGTGAGTTTGGTTGTACGCCTCTTGTAACAATATTCCAGCAATATCACGGCGGGGACACCAGAAATGGGCTTCACGCATTGTACCAATGTGGGGAATCGAACCCGGGTCTTTGGCGTGACGAGCGAACGCTTTAACCATTAGGCTACCCCACCGCCCCTGTATAAAACCGAAAGTAATGGTGAGTGGGTTTGGCTAAAAACGTACAGGTTATCAAACGTTGCTTAAAGCTTAACGAACGAGTGAGTGGGTGAGCTGTAATGGTACACGTATATAAGAAATATAAGGAATGACTGACTGAGTGACTGATTGGGTGAGTTTAGCTAAACAAAAACACTATATCAAATGTTGCATAACGCTAATCGGAGTAAGTGTATGAGTGAGTTTAACTCGAAGAAGTACACGTAATCAAATGTTGCACAAAGTTGAACGAGTGAGTGAGTGTATACATTTTGACACCAGACAGTAACCGGCGGATTAATGTTATTTTCTACCACCATCAGCAATAAGTTCTCGACATTTTCAAAACAGAGAGTATGTGGGTGGGTGAATGTTGAGACCCAGTGTAGTAGTGGACGTAGTCGTAGCAGTAACAGTAGTAGTAGCAGCAGCAGAGGTAATAGTAGTAGCAACAGCAATATCCGTAGTAGTAACAGTAGTTGTAGTAGTGGTAGAATCGTAGAGGAAGACTGACTGACTGACTGAGTTTGGTTTTACGCCGCTTTTAGCACTATTCCAGCAACATCACGGCGGGGGACACCAGAAATGGGCTTCACACATTGTACCCATGTGGGGATTCGAACCCGGGTCTTCGGCGTGACGAGCCAACGCTTTAACCACTAGGCTACCCCACCGCCCCCGTAGAGGAAGAAGTAACAGCAGAAGATGTTACAGTAATGGGAACAGCAGTGTCGGTAGTAGTAGCAGCAGTTGTAGTAGTAGTAGTAGATGTTATATTAGCAGCAGCAGCAGCACTGGCAGTAGTAAAACTACTCGACTAGATGAGTTGAGATGTGTTTTATTCCAGCCCTATTCCAGCCATATAGCGACGAGACCAAGTCTTCAGTCATACACATGAAGTCCAAGTCCAAATGCGTTTCTTGAAAAAGTATATATTCATAACATTATTATTTAAAAACAGTATGTCATAGCACCAAATTCAAAAACAAGCAATCCGTTTACTACTAGTAGTGGTGGTAGCAGCAGCAGCAGCAGCAGCAGCAACAACAACAACAACAACAGCAGTGCAGTGCCACTGTACATGTTGCAGATGCAGTTGCAGTTGCAGTTGCAGTGCGATATAAGTAACAGTAGCTGTAGTGGTGGTCGTAGTACTAGAAAGTCAGCTATCGATATAAACCTGAAAAAGATGCTGAAATACACACCATTTCGAACAGCATGAGCTAATTGATGCGGCCGTAAAATATGTTGTTCGCCTTCCTTTGCCATTCGGCTTGTCCCGGAATAACACGAGTTGGTCACGAATGTTCCTTTGCAGGTCCCTGACTAACGATAATGAGTAAGGGGAAATAACTCGGCAATTCTCCCGGGCGGCTTGACAGTGGAAACATTTGTTTCAATTGACGACAGACGAGATCATTTAAACGATTTGACGGTAATGGAACATTTTAATGTGAGTGGATGAGTTTGTTAGATTTAACGTCGTTCTAGATTTCAGGATTTCAACCGTAACAGATGTCAATTTAATCAGAGACCATATAATAAAGGCATATTTTTATGGTCTCTGATTTAATGCAGAAGGTTGGTTGGTTTGTTGTTTAACGCCGCACTCAGAAATATTCCAGCTTAATTGCGGCGGTCTGTAAATAATCGAGTCTGGACCAGACAATCCAGTGATCAGCATCATGAGCATCGAGCTTCGCAATTGGGATATGATGACATGTGTCAACCAAGTCAGCGAGCCTGGCCACGCGATCCCGTTAGTCGCCTCTTACGACTTACATGGGTTACTGAAGATCAATTCTACCCCGGATCTTCACGGGTTTAATGCAGGAGGAACGCTCTTCAGGCAAAAGACGTTTTCTACACCAAAGAGCCGAAAAAAGATGTTGAGAGAATCGGGTCACAACCAAGGTGAACCACTGATGCGAAACCACTATCACCGGATCCGGGTCCGATTATGAGGCTCAGTTGTGCTCTGAGAAAACAGCTACGCCCGGAACAGTGATAGGCCATCAACCCGAAAGTTTAATAATTGATATGAAGGGAATTATTTAAAATGAGAGAAAACGTTTATGTTTGTCTGTTGAACTGAACACAACAATATATGCACACGTATTGATTATCATGAGTGAAAGTATCAGATAGATATGACTGTTGTTCACCATCAAATAATAAGTATTTAGGCCAGAGCTGAAACCAATTAAGGCGCCACGGTTGTTGATTGTATGAAGTTGTGTATTTTCACTAAAGTAAGGCCGGGAATGATTGGAAAATGCTTTTGGCTTCAATATCAATATGATGAATTTGACACAAGATAAAAACACATATATATGATACATGTACGACTTTACCTAGTTGGATATTAAAGCTCAGATGTAAAAATGCACTTGAGGGGTTACTTCACAGGAGGAACTTTTGACGCTTTTAACAACATTCGTAAATATTCTAAGTACAAACTGTAGTTTTGAAATACAGACTATAATTATTCATATAGCCTCAACTAATTAAATTACATAAATGATTGTAAAATGTTTTGGGTTTTTTTAACATCTATGTGTGTCTTGTTGACCCATAGAAGTTTCACTTCGTGTATGAGCATTGAACTGGCAACATGCGAATTGATATCTCTGCAGAACAATTAATTTCAAATTTATACCAGTATTTCACACTGGAGAAACAAAGGGGGAAACCTCTCGTCAGCTATGACAGGGTTTACCATAGAATGTGTAAAGCCCTTAATTTGACATATAGTCAGGTTTACAAAGTAAACAAATCAGTTACCTCAGGGGTCGTGTCAAAATCAAAACCAGGTAGGAAACACAAACTGGATAGCTTTGATAAGGGTGTCATACGCCGTGCAGTTTATACACTGTATGAACGCAAAATCCCACCGACGTGTGCTAAAATACAAGATGAGATCAAAGATACAATAAATGTCTCGAAAACAACACTTATTGTAGCTCTGGTAGAAATGGGGTTCAGGTACACCAAAAGGGGCGATGACAGAGCTGTGTTTAGAGAAAACTACATAATCCTGTCCATGCGACCAGCTTATCTCAGAACAGTTGAAGAATACCGCAATTTGGGGTTTCAAATCATATAACTTGATGAAACTTGGTGTAATAAAAATCACTCAACCGATCGGATGTGGTTTCCTTCAGATTGTTCTAAGGCACCAGTGTTACCATCAGGCAAAGGTAGAAGCCTGATCATCTTGCATGCTGGTACCCGTAGCATGGGACTGATTGGGGATTGTGATTTTGTTTTTAAGGCCAAGACATCTGATGGTGATTACCATAGCGAAATGAATGGGCAGGTATTTTTGGATTGGTTCGAACATCAGCTTTTACCGCAGCTGGACGAACCAAGCGTTATCATTTTGGATAACGCCAGTTACCATAACCTGCCTATCCCTGGTACCATCACACCCACCATGAGCAATCTCAAGGGTCAGTTGCATGATTTTCTCACTTCCTGTAACGTGCCTTACAGGCAATCAGAAACGGAGCCCTCCAGCTTGTGGAAAAAGTCCGGCAGCACAAAAAGCCAATCCAGTACATCACTGACGAACTAGCTGCAAAACAAGGCCAAATATTTCTGCGTACACCAGTACGGCACTGTGAGCTCAATCCCATCGAGCTGATCTGGGGTAACTGTAAGAATTTTATTGCTCGCAATAATACCACATTCAAGCTTTCAGACGTCAAACAGCTTGTGTATGCTTCTTTTGCGAGAATTACCCCAGAAGTGTGGCAAAGGCTGAAGACCGTGTTCTCCAAATCGAGGACGAATACCGTCTGCGGGACGGCGTTAACGTCAGCCGAGTTGCACCTGTTGTAATTCCGCTAGAGTCCTCGACCAGCAGTGATACTGACACTTGATATTTTGAGACGGTCCCTGACATGCACTGCCCGTGCGTTACATAACGCTGTCACCCTGTCTGCCTGCCAGGTTGGTCACAGTATAGTTTGTTTCTTTGAAGTTTTTCTCCCATGGAATTTTTTCTAACTTTTTCGATATTTTACGAGTAATCATTATGATTAGGGAATGGTACATCGTGATTACCCATATGCCATATAAGGTCAAGGTGGTATGAATGGTTATATATGAGTTTTGAATCTGAAATATCAACCATTATCAAATAATTGCCAAAAAGCATTTTCCAAGCATTTCTGGCCTTACTTCTTTATTTTTAAACATATTCCATTCGCATGATGTTACATTGGCGGATCCACATCGAAGTGAGCTCGATAAGTTACAAAGCTTTATATCTAGATAGTCTTGAAAGCTTGCCCAGCCTTTTTAGCAACAATCATGTGTAAGCCGGGCGATTTTACAATGGTAACTACGCCCCTGGTTTAAAGAGTCTCTGGCGTGCCCAAGAGACGTAACTCTGCACTGTGAATTGCGGCGCCTGGTCCAGACTATCCTAGCCGCCATTTTTCAGGATATAATCAAAGTTATACTCTGTTCTCAAAAGTGTTACAGCGAATACAGTTGAAAGAGATTATTGAACCCTAATTATGGTTCTTGACTCGCTCTACTTTAGTGACAAAGCTAATACAGAGCTTAAACTAGGCATTACTGCATTTGAGGAACCCAATACTCGAGTGACAGGTAACCCGAGTACAAATGCTACCCGGTTGTTTTCGCGTATAAATATATCCACATACCGTATTTCCACTATTATACGCCTTCCCCACAATGCAAGGTGGGCTGATGTTGACGCTGGATCGAACGTTCTGCTCCCAAAACAGAGGGATGTTTGGGTAGCCTATTGGTTAGAGTTTTCGCGCGTCACACCGAAGACCCGGGCTTCTATTCCCCACGTGAGTGCAATGTATGAAGCCCATTTATGTTGTCCCCGCCGTGATATTGGTGGAATATTGCTAAAAGTGGCGTAAAATCATACTCACTCACCCCAGGACAGAGGTTAGGTCCATCATTTAATGAAATGATCATATCACTAACTAAAAACCGTTTCCTGCAAATGCTAGTGTTTTTTGTTTTATTGTAGAGTTTGGAACCCCTGAGTTACCTCAATGCCCACATGTAGCAGATTGAGGACCTCCAAATCATACCTGGTTCTACTGGACGCCGGGTCAACGGCCAGCCCGCAAATAGTAGACGTCCGTGCCTCAAATAGAGAAAATAAGGTACAAGCAATAGCGGTTCATGCCTTCTGTCTCGCCCTAGACACGAGGGTGTAAATGACCTTTCAAATTCTGCAACGTCACAGGTTCGATTTCATAGGATCTTTATGACTGAAATAGTCCATATAAGCCAGTCTGATTGATGTGTTATACAAGGATATATGTACGCACCATGGCCTGGTAATGATTTGACAATTTCCAGTCAGCTGATTTATAAGCTGTCATTATCACTCACAGCTGTTGATCAGCAATAATATGATTAAGCGAATGGGCGTGACTCGCGTAGTGGGACTACACTGAATAACTGAATGCTCCTGTCTGGAGATGTGTAGTTTGACACGGGTACGGTGGAACACATGACTGGTCATATTGTGTTTCATCCCGTGACACGGATTTCATTTGCCCCATCATCATCATCATCATCATCATCATCATCATCGTCGTCGTCGTCGTCGTCGTCGTCGTCATCAGTGTTGTGATAAAAAGTAGTATGTATGTATGTATGTATGTATGTATGTATGTATGTATGTATGTATGTATGTATGTATGTATGTATGTATGTATGTATGTATGTATGCATGTATGTATGATGGTGATAATGATGATGATGGTGGTGGTGATGATGATGATGATGATGATCATGATCATGTTGATGATGATGTTGTTTAAGGCCGCACTCATTAATATTCCGGCTGTACGGCGGCGGTCTGGACCGGACAATCCAGTGATCAACAGCATGATCATATCTACAAAATTGGTATACGATGACATGTTTCAATCAAGTCATCGAGCCTGACCACTCGATCCCGCTGGTTGCCTCTTACGACAAGCATGGGTTACTGAAGACCAATTCTACCCGGATCTTCACAGGTTAGACAACAAAAGAAGCGGTAGTATTTCCTGTTTATGTTTTTTATTTCAGTTATCAAAGCATTTTTCACCATAACGATTAAAATGTCAAATGCGTATATGTCCGCAGAGATAGGGAGTCCGAGTGTTCCGCACACTGAATACACACGCTCTGCACGCGGGGCTTTTGCCACTTGAATATTCAAGACACTTTGCACAAGAGATTCCTAGATTGGACATCTTAACGCGCTATACAACGTTACAAGAGTCTACTCAACAACTGAAAATTTAAATTTTCAACAGACTTGGCACATGAGTCTCGAATGTTAAGTCAAAGTTGCACAACAGTCTCCAATGTTCAACAGACTTGGCACAAGGGTAATAATCGTAATATTAATTAATCTGGAAATGTTCAAGCAAATACACAAGATCGTTTACAAACGGCTTGGTATAATGATTTTCCCATCTATGAGACACATGAATGGTCCACACTTTCAATACTAAATTCTTCCAGTCATGGAACAAATGACTTTTCCAACATCTTAGCACAAAGGTACACTTGACACACAGATCTCCCAGCCATTGGACATCAGAATGTTCCACAAACTTGACACACAGATCTCCAGCCATTGGACATCAGAATGTTCCACACACTTGACACACAGATCTCCCAGCCATTGGACATCGGAATGTTCCACACACTTCGCACACAGATCTCCCAGCCATTGGACATCAGAATATTCCACACACTTGGCACAGAGATCTCCAAGCCATTGGACATCAGAATGTTCCACACACTTGACACACAGATCTCCAAGCCATTGGACATCGGAATGTTCCACACACTTGGCACGAATGTCTCCCAGCCATTGGACATCAGAATGTTCCACACACTTGGCACACAGATCTCCAAGCCATTGGACATCGGAATGTTCCACACACTTGGCACGCATGTCTCCCAGCCATTGGACATCAGAATGTTCCACACACTTGGCACACAGATCTCCAAGCCATTGGACATCGGAATGTTCCACACACTTGGCACACAGAATGTCTCCCAGCCATTGGACATCAGAATGTTCCACACACTTGGCACACAGATCTCCAAGCCATTGGACATCAGAATGTTCCACACACTTGGCACAAATGTCTCCCAGCCATTAGACATCAGAATGTTCCACACACTTGGCACAAATGTCTCCCAGCCATTGCACATCAGAATGTG
Source organism: Haliotis rubra (assembly GCF_003918875.1). Taxonomy (NCBI): domain Eukaryota; kingdom Metazoa; phylum Mollusca; class Gastropoda; order Lepetellida; family Haliotidae; genus Haliotis; species Haliotis rubra. The sequence continues at coordinate 75,632 of NW_025767014.1, forward strand.
CCACACACTTGGCACGAATGTCTCCCAGCCATTAGACATCAGAATGTTCCACACACTTGGCACGAATGTCTCCCAGCCATTACACATCAGAATGTTCCACACACTTGGCACGAATGTCTCCCAGCCATTGGACATCAGAATGTTCCACACACTTGGCACAGAATGTCTCCACAGCCATTGGACATCAGAATGTTCCACACACTTGGCACAAATGTCTCCCAGCCACTGGACATCAGAATGTTCCACACACTTGGCACAACAGCCTTGAATGTTCCACACAAATGTCTCCCAGCCACTGGACATCAGAATGTTCCACACACTTGGCACAAATGTCTCCCAGCCATTGGACATCAGAATGTTCCACACACTTGGCACAAATGTCTCCCAGCCATTGGACATCATTTGGAATGTTCCACACACACTCTGGCACACAAATGTCTCCCAGCCATTGGACATCAGAATGTTCCACACACTTGGACACAGAATGTCTCCCAGCCAGCCTGGACATCAGAATGTTCCACATTGGACACTTCCACACAGCACAAATGTCTCCGTGCCACTGGACATCACTGGACATCAGAATGTTCCACACACTTGGCACAAATGTCTCCCAGCCATTGGACATCAGAATGTTCCACACACTTGGCACAAATGTCTCCCAGCCATTGGACATCAGAATGTTCCACACACTTGGCACAAATGTCTCCCAGCCACTGGACATCAGAATGTTCCACACACTTGGCACAAATGTCTCCCAGCCATTGGACATCAGAATGTTCCACACACTTGGCACAAATGTCTCCCAGCCATTGGACATCAGAATGTTCCACACACTTGGCACAAATGTCTCCCAGCCACTGGACATCAGAATGTTCCACACACTTGGCACAAATGTCTCCCAGCCACTGGACATCAGAATGTTCCACACACTTGGCACAAATGTCTCCCAGCCATTGGACATCAGAATGTTCCACACACTTGGCACAAATGTCTCCCAGCCATTGGACATCAGAATGTTCCACACACTTGGCACATATGTCTCCCAGCCACTGGACATCAGAATGTTCCACCACTTGGCACATATGTTCTGCCATGTCTCCCAGCCTGGACATCAGAATGTTCCACACACTTGGCACAAATGTCTCCCAGCCATTGGACATCAGAATGTTCCACACACTTGGCACAAATGTCTCCCAGCCATTGGACATCAGAATGTTCCACACACTTGGCACAAATGTCTCCCAGCCATTGGACATCAGAATGTTCCACACACTTGGCACAAATGTCTCCCAGCCATTGGACATCAGAATGTTCCACACACTTGGCACATATGTCTCCCAGCAATTGGACATCAGAATGTTCCACACACTTGGCACAAATGTCTCCCAGCCATTGGACATCAGAATGTTCCACATGCTCGCACATAAGACCTATCAGTGGGTATAACGTAGCCATAGATGCCAGTGTGCCTTCACTTCCACCAACACTCCACACACTCACTCAGGTAGACAACAAGGGAAGATATCCTCAAACTGGGCCTTCATCCAAGCTCCAAACTTCCTCACAGCAAAACAGCAGGTACCCTGCCCCTCCACAACCTTCCTGCTCTCCTTTTCCCTGGCCTTGTCGCGCTCTCTACATTCTCTCCTCCATTGCTTTTCCCACTCCGTCCTTTCTCTACAGAACTGGTCCCAATCATCAACATCCCCCTCCACTCGCCCCGTCAGCAGTAGCAACCCAGACCGCATGGCAGCTCCTAGAAAGTTGGCCCGCGCTTCGGTGATATGCCTGTAAAACTCCACACTGCGGCCATAGTTTTCGGGTGTTTTTGGCCCCGGCGATTTCAACTGAATTTTCTTCTCCTCTTTTTCGTCATAGAGATGAACCCTGTTTACAAACACTTCCTCTGCTGCTATTATTTCGGTAAAGGGTTGAGCTTCTTCAACTTGGGGTTCCTCATCTTTCGGCTTTCTGTTTGGAAGCTGTACCTTCTTAATTTTGATGCCTTTGGGCAAGCCCGAAGGGAGGGATATACAGAATTTCCCAATTTTCTTCTTTTCTTTCTTTGGCTTTTTCTTTTCGTCTTTTGTTATTTCTTTGTTTGTCTTCCCTGAACCCTTCGCAGGGACTGTCTTCGGCTGGATTGGCTTTGGCTGCTTTACTTTGGTATTGTTTTTTGGCACTATTATTATTATCAAGCTCAGACTGAGGGCTGACGCTTAGAATGCTCGTTGTCTTTCTGTGGAGCTTAGTCCGGCGTTGTTGAGTCTCAATTACAGTCAACATCTGCAAGAAATACAAGATTTCGTCACATGTTCATTCAGGTTATGGTCCTTCATCTTTCTATACGGCATAACACATGTTATATACCCCAGTCCGCCATATAGCTGCAATATTGCTGAGTGCGGCGTAAAACTAAACTCATTCACTATATCCCCCAGTAGCGGGGAAAACTAAGTCCAGGTGAAGCAGTTTGTTTAGAACCATTTACCATTGGGCTGGTGCAGACAAACAAAGAAATATAGCAAGGACAAATCTGGATTTGAACCATGATTAGGTTTAAACTACATCTAATGTATATTTGATAACCATGGGTACAATGTGTGAAGCCCATTTCTGGTGTCCCCCCGCCGTGATATTGCTGGAATATTGCTAAAAGCGGCGTAAAACCAAACTCGGTAAGTCAGTATATTTGATAACAGCAGTAGCTTCAGTTTGTTTGTTTGTTTGTTTGTTCTGTTTGTTTCTTGTTTCCAGCAATTTCCCAGCAATATGACGGCGGTTGGTAAATGATCCAGCAATATGACGGCGGTCGGTAAATGATCGAGTCAGTCCAGTGAGTGAAATATTGTACTTGTTGGTCGATCCCTGCCTGGCGCTCAGCATTAATGGGTACAACAAGGACTGGTCGGCTCGGAGTCAGTGTAATGTGTCTGAGTGCGGTATTCATGCTTCACTGCGGCATGGTATCTCAGTGGGCTAGCACTATAAAACCAGCTTAAGTCTTGGCTAGTACAAGCAGCCACACATACACACGCATGCACATCGTCATATGAGCGAAATATTCTCAAGCACGACGTTAAACCCAATTTCACCTCACCTCCAGTGATTGACCTCAAGAGCAATACGATGACCTGCATCAGGCAAGCCAGCAATCCTGATCACCCAGTCCTGGGAGTCGACTCGAACGACAAGCATAAACTGCGGCAGACTACTTCTAAACTTGATCCTCGCGGGACGGAGGTGGAAATAGTAGTAGTTGTAGTAGTATAGTTTTGGTAAAAGTAACAGTAATTGTTGTAGCAGTAGTGGTAGTAATTGCAGTAGCAGTGGTAGTAATTGTTGTTGTAATAGTAGTTACTGTAGTAATTGTTGTTGTAGGAGTAATTGTTGCAGTAGTAGTATAGTTTTAGTAGTAGTAGTAGTAGTAGTAGTAGAAGTAGTAGCAGTAGTAGTAGTAGTCGAAGAAGTAGTCGTCGTCTTAGTAGTATTAGCAGTAGGAGTAGTATAGTTTTAGTAGTAGTAGTAGTAGTAATTGTTGTAGTAGTAGTAGTAGTAATTGAAGTAGTAGTAGTAGTAGCAGCAGCAGCAGCAGAAGTAGTGGTAGTAGCACCACCACCACGTTAAAACAGGTAAATGTGTACAGTAGATATCCTGCATGTTTGTTTCGGTTCTATGTTCCTGGTATAGCAACGCAACCATTTTGTTTCATACTGTCTTGAACAAAAATGGTGGAAACATTGATAAAGTAATCCTAAGTGAGCAAAACTCCCATGTAACTGTACACATTTACAGACAGCCGCATATATACGAGTTGCAGACTCAGATCAGTTGCGTCATGTAGATTGTATGTTACTGATAACGACAGAGATAATATGTTATCACGGGATAACGTGATAACGCCAAGGCAAATACTGTACCACGAGACCGCAGACTGCTCGACCTGGGCAGGTACAGCTACCACACATTCAGCTAACACATTCATCCATTCGTTTAAGTTTTTAAGGGATAGAAGTGATGAATAGTTCGTCAGTGAAAGGAAACATCGGAGCACACTTACGATGACGGACTTTATCCTCTTGAAATGCCTTATATAACAAGAGTCTGGGTGCGCAAATGTTGAACCTCTGGTAGGAAGCGACAATATAATGACGTCATAGACATGTGACGTCATAGATCCGAGAAAGCTAGGCGTGATAGCAGGATGATCGTTTCGCATTTCGTCACCTTCTATGTATTTTCAGTTCGGCAAAAATCAAGGACGTATACGTCTTTGGCAAAAATGAAAACATAAGATGATACATGAAAGATATAAATATCCGGTGTGTGTGTGTGTGTGTGTGTGTGTGTGTGTGTGTGTGTGTGTGTGTGTGTGTGTGTGTGTGTGTGTGTGTGTGTGTGTGTGTGTGTGTGTGTGTGTGTGTGTGTGTGTGTGTGTGTGTTGTGTGTGTGTGTGTGTTTGTCCGTCATTTGAAAATACTGCCCTTTTGAAAGTACATACCAAGCTAGATCATATGAAAGATGTGGGTACCTAATTTAAACAGAGTTTTGAAAACAACAGATTCATAAAAGCCCTTTGCACACAGTAGCCTGTCTGTTTTCGTCGCTTGTCGACAAACTATGGCACGAGTGTATAACTAGATAAACGGACAGTCCGCAGTTTACCGGTCGTCAATAAACAGAACAAACATAGAGACCTGGGTATCTATATATGGAAACAATACGATGTTCTTTGATATCACTTAGCAGAGACAATAAAACATATTTTGCAGCAAAATGAGATACAGAACTTAGTCGCCCCACACCCACACCCACCCCCACCCCTATACTAATTGGCCAGGCCCAGTCCCTACCGTAATCACCATAATCTTGCAACCTTACATAAAACCTAACATTACGTAATATCTTACACATGAGTTACTAAACCAGGCAGGCGTGACAATAGCCAGGAACAAAAGGTGTCTCTCTTAGTGGGGCGGTGGGGTAGCCTAGTGGTTAAAGCGTTGGCTCGTCACGCCGAAGACCCGGGTTCGAATCCCCACATGGGTACAATGTGTGAAGCCCATTTCTGGTGTCCCCCGCCGTGATGTAGCTTGAATATTGCTAAAAGCGACGTAAAACCAAACTCAGTCAGTCAGTCAGTCTCTTTTAGTTGGCTGCCTAAGATATAGTGTAGAGGAACATATACCGCCTACAGGAAGTATATTGCAATATAGATTCTTCAAAGTACTTTGTTATTAATTAAATCAAGAAATTATGAAAATGGTAAGTATATGAGCAATCAATAATATCAAAATTAAAAATCAAAGAATATGATCTATATATTTACTACATATAAAAGCTCTCTAACAAATCTGTGTCTGATCAGACTTTAGACAATAAATTGATCGGAGTCCAACTAAGGTCTAGAATGATTGTATAAGACCAAACTGCCTCAGCTCTTGCCCTGAAATATTTAATTGTCGGAATTTGTTATTTATCTTGATATATATTTTTTGATACGATACATATATTTCTTGTTCTTGATGTCAGTCTGACATATATTAAATAAATGACTTTTCATGGGAATAGGGTGCACACACCTTCTCAAAGCTGTATCCGCCCCTGCAGAGACAGAAATATGGTCTCCGGAATATGGTCAAGATATGCTAAAATTATATACTGCGGGCTGACCTGTTCTCGTTAAAAAGTCTCGTGGACATTGTCACGCACACTCAGGTAATTTTTTGCTTTGCTATCATGTGTTCTTTTAAAAGTTTACACTTATATAGCATTGTGTATGATTGATGAGAGACATCTGTTTCAAATAGTCCACGGCGTGTGAGTAATCCTTCTCATCACATGACGAGAACCGCGGTGCCTCGTGACTGGTCATGTGACTTCATTCAACAACATGGCGAGCAACCTGCAGGTCGTGTTCCTCTGTGCTGTTGCAGGTAAGATCGATTTTTTTGGTACAATTGCATACAGCTGTATTCGTTGCATGGGAGTTCTGGTATTTTGGTTTATGATAGAGCAAAGTGGTTTGTTAAAGAAATAGTTCCTAATCTGAACTCTACGCGAGAGTGACACTGACATACTCAGGGTTTAAGACGCGAGACATCAAACATGCAATCCGAATGGGGGTGGGTCGTTCTCTCTAAACCAGTCAGCCAATAAACTCTTCACAAACGTTTTGCGACCATGTTTACCCCAGTTTGTGTCATGGTGCATATCATACAGGCACGAAGGACTGCCATTTTGGTCAACCTTCCCGTTTACAACCCCTCTCGAAATTTAAAAAAATGTAAAAAATTTGCTTCGAAGTTTTGACAAAAGTCGTTTATGTATGTCTACTAACATTGATATTCATAGCGCGAAAGCCATGCGTGTGTACATTTCGGCCTGATCGAGACCATTTGTCAATAGATAAATGAGAGAAGCACACGGAAATTATTTGGGCAAGATTTTGTTCTATTGCATCCTTAATATCTTCATAGATACTGTCCTGTACAGGATGCAACATAATATGTGCAAACACAAATGTCAGATATGAACTATCCTTTATATCAATAAAGATATATCTGATCATATATGTTATAGGTGAGGTGAAATGGTGTTTACCGTCATACTTCTTAAGATTATTAGTATGAAACAAAATGGTTGCGTTGCTATACAAGGAACATAGAACCGAAACAAACATGCAGGATATCTACTGTACACATTTACCTGTTTTACCGAACGGAGGTGGTGGTGCTACTACCACTACTTCTGCTGCTGCTGCTACTACTACTACTTCTTCAATTACTACTACTACTACAGCAATTACCATACTACTATAATTATACTACTCCTACTGCTACTACTTCTACGACGACGACTACTCCTTCGACTACTACTGCTACTACTACTACTCAAACTATACTACTGCAACAATTACTCCTACTACAACAATTACTACAGTAACTACTATTACAACAACAATTACTACTACTGCTACTGCAATTACTACCACTGCTGTTACAACAATTACTGGTACTATTACTAAAACTATACTACTACAACTACTACTATTTCCACCTCCGTCCCGCGAGGATCAGGTTTAGAATTAGTCTGCCGCAGTCTTTGCTTGTCGTTCGAGTCGACTCCCAGGACTGGGTGATCAGGATTGCTGACTTTCCTGATGCAGGTCATCGTATTGCTCTTGAGGTCAATCACTGGAGGTGAGGTGAAATTGGGTTTAACGTCGTGCTTGAGAATATTTCGCTCATATGACGACGTGCATGCGTGTGTATGTGTGGCTGCTTGTACTAGCCAAGACTTTTAAAAGCTGGTAGCTCACTGAGATATCATGCCGCAGTTAAGTATGAAGGTCCCACTCAGACTCTGAGCCAACCAGTCCTTTTTGTACCTATTAATGTCGAGCGCCAGGCAGGGACCGACAAGTACCATATTTCAACGTCTTCTGGTATGGTGCGACCGGGGATCGAACGACCTTTCACTCTCCGGGTGGACGCTCTAACCACTACACCATGGAGGCGTTCCATATCTGTTATAGATATGTGGGATTTATCAATTGTATCTTGAAACTTGTGATAGTTTAGACTTATGTATGTGATTGTGCTAGTGACCGTGCTTCGTTCACGATTGCTTTACAGACAGGGTACATAAATTTGCATCGATTTTGAAGGTTTTTATTTGGGGTCACCTTATACGTGGAGTTGCTTTATAGATGGTGCAGGGATGGAAATAACTTTAAAATTGATAGTGTACTCCGGTACAGTGGCACATGTAAAGTCACTTGCCATGATAATTTTCCCATTATACCGACCGTTTTCTTGCTGATTTTTTAAATAAACAACATAATTAACATTGGAAAGTCAACTGGACATTGGTACAGTGTGATATACAAATTTGCTTGCCCGACATAAAAAAACACTGGACTCGGACGTCAGGCAATTGGTTATTTCCACCCCTGAGGTGATATACAGCATTTAAGTAACACCACAAAAGTTAGTGTGCATGGAATTGAAATAATGTCACTTGCACGTTGACAGTGAACTACTCTTGACAATATCGATTCATAGATGGATCTTGTCATCAGAATGGTCACATCCTGTGCTACTTTAAACCTACAGTGTCACAAAACTGATTCTGTGCACTTGAGTGTACGCAGCAGTAATTTCTGGCAAGATTTTACTGCATTGCCAGAATTCACCATATTGGTAAAGATTTCAGATAAGGCTTCAACGAGTCCACTATGAAGCGAATATGACATATCACGAATACCGGGTTTCGAATACTAACCTTTGGGTAATGGTACAGTAACAAGTTAGCAGTCAGTGTATGCTACTCACACTTTGCTAAGGATCACAAAAATTCACAACTTTACTTAAACATAGATTTATAATTTGATATTGTATCCATTTAAAACTGGATAAATAATGATATGGTAACACATCTTTCATTCTCTTCCCACAGAGGTTACTCCTGTCATATCTTCCTACGTAACCTCTGTTCTAATACGGCCCTTTCATGGTGTGAGCGTTCAAGACTCGTGATTGGAGACAATCAGATTTAGTTGTGCAATCAGCAACGTTGTTTCAAAAGTGATCATTCGCAAGGCCTCGGTAATTTCCGTATGCTTCGAGAAAACTAAACTTCTTCCCCTGCGCGATGCGCAAACGTTTCTTCTAGACAGAACTCAGTTATGTTATGGCGGATCAGTGGCGTCTCCATCCCCCTCGTTGACAACGGACAAGCTAGCCATTAAACGTCTTGTGTGTAACATCAACACAAGTCCCCGGCAGATGGGGGATATTTGTGGCCCCACATTTGCTTGTGTTAGTCAAGTTGAATCTAAGTCGATGTAACAGGTGTTCTGATTGGATAGAAAGAAGGGAGATAATTTGTGTTGCGATCTTTTGCCGCTAGGGGATTTTACGAGAACCGGGAAATATGGCCGTATTAGAACAGAGGTTACGTAGGAAGATATGACAGGAGTAACCTCTGTGGGAAGAGAATGCACATCTTTAGGAAAACAGACACTTTAAGCTAACCGTGTGCACTTGATACATGAGTAACCATAAAAATGTTTTTCATGGCACCAACCAACCATTTTGCAAATCATGGAAGGAGTCATTGACAAGTACACAACACGAGTCAATAGCAGGTATGGGATCCACAAGATGCAGTGACATACTGAAACCTAGGATCCATGTTTACAATAGGCTTAAATATTTAAACCCAATTGACCCCACATCATAGTTTTCTGTTGAATCAATGATTTGATCCTTAGCAAAGTGTGAATTGTATAATATGCATTATATTCAGTGACAAATATTTTATTTCACTTGTTTTGACCATGTTGACAATGCTAATTTATTACAACAGTGACCAGAGACTGTCAAATAAAATATGTAAGAGTGTTGACTATTATCCTTCCTGGCTTGGATTTATTATATTTTGCATATTTCCTTCTGATAAGCAGCCCTTGTGTTCGAGTAAAACTACTCCTTTTAAAAAATTCCCAAATCTTCGATTCTGGTGATTGTGAATAGCAAATTCAATTGTTGAAGGGATATGGTTCCATTTGGCTGAATACACAAGTATAGCGTAATAGCCACAGCTTCTGCTTTTCTTTTGAGCCAATGAGCATTTTACTTGAATGTTATTGTTCATATTTGGTATGAACTTTGTTTATTTGGGGTATTTACTTAGTTTTTATACCTTTATGTCGAGTTTGTTGGGTGTTTGGTGATTAAGGGTGAGTGAGTTAGTCAAAATTTACGCCACACTCAGCAATATTACACTCCAGCTATATGGTGGCGGTCTGTAAATAATCGAGTCTGGACCAGACAATCCAGTGATCAACAGCATGAATATTGATCTACCCAATTGGGATACAATGAAATGTGTCAACCAAGTCAGCGAGTCTGACCACTCGATCCACTCTCCTACCCAGAGTTCCATGCGGCCAGCATAGTACCTCTGCCACCGGCCAGAAAGAAGTGACGATTTGTCACATCTTGCACCACCATCCATTCAATATAATGTACATATTTCTTAACTCTTTTATTTTTGATGAGTCTACACATCTAATTAATCCTTTTTGATAGAATGGTTTAGTTTCACTGCGAAAATATCCTAAAACATGTAACACTATTTCAATTTGCATAGTGATCCTTTGTTTACATACGTTGAACGGCTCCATGTGCTGTCTTCGGAGCCGACGGAAAGCAAACGATGCAGCCAGTTTGATATATAAATATGAACTGTCATGAAAAATTACTGTCGCAGTTGTGAAGAATATATATATATATAAAACAATGTAAAACATTGTGAACAGCAAGCCGAAAAGCTTGTCTCTTCTTATTATGAATATGCGCATGTGTTTACAAGCAAGAGAAAAGTCCGGTTACGTGATATGCAAAATTAGCCTGTGGCAGTGATGTTATGCTAAGTCAGCACTGCGCCAGAGTGCACTCGATCCTGTTAGTCATATCTTGTGACAAGCATGGGTCATGGTGACTAAGAAGTTGAGCTTAAAGGTGTAAGTATAAGATGAGGCCAGCATGCAATACGAATCACTATACAGTGCTTTTATTACAAAAGTTTGTATTCTCTCCATTTCAGCAGGTAAATCACAATCCTGAATGTTTTTTAGCAAAATTCAGGTAGCAAAGATGGGATAATGTATTGGAGGAATTGTTTACTTGGAGGCAGGGGTATTTATAGCGAAAGAGACAATACTAGAAAATCAGTTTCTGTTTTAAATCAATTATTAATAGTTTTTACATCAGAATAACTTGTAATGTATTGAATCATATTTATTGTGATACAGGATTTGCTAACCAAAGTATTGTATCATGAGCCTCGTATCGTGATACAGGACCCAAAACAGCAATCAGAGAGACCAAGCACCTTTTTGTGTCATTCAATGCAGTTGCTTTATGTAGGTCATGCAGATCTATAAAGGAATGTAGGCCTGCAAGTTTGAAAGACTGCATTAAATAACTGTGCAAGGTGTTGTTATTCTCATGGTTGTTGGGGGCGGTGGGGTAGCCTAATGGTTAAAGCGTTGGCTCGTCACGCCGAAGACCCGGGTTCGAATCCCCACATGGGCACAATGTGTGAAGCCCATTTCTTGTGTCCCCTGCCGTGATGTTGCTGGAATATTGCTAAAAAGCGGCGTAAAACCAAGCTCAGTCAGTCAGTCATGGTTGTTGTATATTTGTCATGTGTATTTGTACATAAGCAATACAGTCAGTTGGGTAATGGTGATTTAGTTTGCATATAATATGCAGCTGAGCTGGAGTTTTGGTGTGCAGTTTCTCCATGCACTGAGTGAGTGAGTTTAGTTTTACACCAAACTCAGCAATATTCCAGCTATATGGCGGTGTTCTGTAAATAATCGAGTCTGGACCAGATAATCCAGTGATCAAAAGCATGAGCATCGATCTACGCAATTAAGATGCGATGACATGTGTCAACGAAGTCTGCAAGTCTGACCACCCTATCCCATTAGTCGCCTCTTACGACAAGCATGGGTTACTGAAGATCAATTCTAACCCGGATCTTCACGGGTTATGCACTGAGATTTCTGCTTGGCTGTTATTTTTATTCAATGTTTTTTACACTCCCAGGCACCTTTGTGGAAAGGGCCGTCCCGAAATATAGTGTCAGTAATGTTATACAAATTGCAACCATATATCTAAATTTGAGAGTGACCATAATAGATTCATATTGATGATATGTTTTGTGCCTGATACTAATTAAGATCATAGATGTGATGACATGATTTCATATGTGTTTGTTTATGCCCAGGCCTCTGCGCCTCCGCCCATTTGAAAGACGGCCCGCCAACGTTCAATTCCACCTATATCGTCAGTGGCATCCTCCGACTGCCGTATGCAGAAATCAACGAGCCCTTCACTGCCTACTTCGACAGCACGAACAACAGGAGCAGGATCGACTACTATGGAGGTATGTGATACTGGACATTGCACTTGTGTAAAAATGCAGTTGTGTGTTAACTGTTCTTATTTCAGTATGTCTTCAGATTATCCATGGATATTCTGCAGGTCAAGTTTGTTAGTTGTTGTCCGTTTTCCCTTTGAACATTATAGCTGTGGGGTAGCCTCGTGGTTTACGTGTTCTCATATCATGCCGAAGATTAAGGTTTGATTCCCCCCATGGTTACAATATGTGGACCACGTGTCAGGTGTCCAGTCTCATGAAATATTGCTGAAAGCAGTTTAAAACCCTACTCTCATGTTTAACGTTATAATGACTGATTTGGTATGTGCAATGGGGCGGTGGGGTAGCCTAGTGGTTAAAGCGTTCGCTCATCATGCCGAAGGCCCGGGTTTGCTTCCCCACATGGGTACAATGTGTGACGCCCATTTCTGGTGTTCCCCGCCGTGATATTGCTGGAATATTGCTACAAGCGACGTAAAACTGAACTCACTCACTCACTGGGATGTGCAACAGGTGTAGTATACATTTGATAAGAAATACAATCAATACTGGGATGCTGATGAAAACTATCGTACAGCTTGAGAATGTTTGAAATTTTAAATTTTTTATGTCATTTACTCCAAACGGCATGTAGAATTACAAACTGAGTGCCCCTTGCAGGAAAAACTTGGAAAAATCATGAAATCATTCAAATTTGATTGTTTTTAATATATATATTTTTGTAAATTATCAGGAATTAGGAATATTTCAATTCAAATCGGGAATTTGCTCCAGACATTTGCTCCAGACTTCATGCCAAATATTGACCTCTGTGCAGGGTAGGTAAACCCCTGACATGGAATATCTATTACCTAATATTGATCCCTAAAATTGCATTTATCAATCACTCTGAATTTGCAAAACAAAGCGAAGGTCATGCTGGTTTACCGGTGTTAGTTTATTGCCTCTGTTGACTGCTTTTCATGCTGACACATCTGGCATTGTAGACAGTGATGTTTTAATGGCTTGCCTGAACAGGATGTAACCCATTTGTCTATGAATCATCTTGCTCTACATCCTGGTACTGATGTATTCATGGGTTGTCACTGTAGTGTGTATGATATGGCTGATGATATAGTTAATAGTGTAATGAGGAAATATGCCTTAAATGTTTATGGAGAAGCATGTAGAACGTGACTGACCCCTCCTAGAATTGATGTACAAAGTAAGTGCCCCCCCCACACACACACACACAACATGTCATGTACAAAATCAAGGACCCCTTCCCTCCCATGATTTTAAGCATAATTTTTAAATGTTTAAATGAACAAAATTGATGACCCACCCTAGTAAATGTGTACAAAATTGATGACATCCCCGTACCTCCCCAGAACAAAATGGGTGACCCCCCCCCTTAAAATCATCATCACCCCCCCTAGCCATAAATTATGAACGGTCCCTTATGTTGAAAATTGGGTATTTTATAGGGTGCTGAAGTTGTGTGTAAGGTGCTGAAGTTGTGTTTAGTTGGTTTCAGCTTGTGCAAGTCATTTGAATACTACTTTGTCATGTTGCTAGGTCAATGTTTATGATGAATTTGAATCTGTTAGTTGCAGTCAGACTGGTTCATAATACATTGAATCAGGTCCTTGAAATCTGAGCCGTGGCATGTCTCCAGACCTTGATCCAGTGGGTTGTTGTTCTTGGTATTTACCACTGGTTTTCCATGTCCAGACCTGATAACTTACAGCAACAATACAACTATACTATGGCTGACCACAACCCAGGCAGGCAGTCACTCTCTCAGATCTGGTGTCAGTCAAAGGGTATACCTGCTCATTGAGGAATTTATCAAGGACTACAGACTTTGACCCCAAACTGGGGAACATACTATCCAAATTTGGGATTAGTACATTGGAAATTTTTGGTATCACCTGACTTGAAATAATCTCTCCTCTTATCCTAATTTCAGGTGATGTTGTCACAATCCAGAGAGCTGATCTTGGAAATAATGGCATTACCTACAAGTTGGCGCCAATGTCCAATTACACAATAAATACCGAGATGTGCTTCCAGACTAATGGCACCAATGACACTGCTGTTACAATTCAGTCCATTCTGCCAGATCTCACAGGATTCACGGTAAACCAACACAAAACCAGCCAGGACACATTTACCACTTCTCAGTGCTGCTGTTGCAGGATTAAAGAACCACTAAACTTTGTTTTTTGTTACTCTTTTAACCATTACATATGAAAGATTTGTGGTTAGTCTTATGCGGAACACCAAATTCATTCTTTAAAAACTTGTGGTTAATTAATACCGAGCGATTAAAAGTGGCCAAAAAGTCGCCTGCTTCCCTCTCGCACGCCAACGAAACCACAGACAGGTTACGTAACTCTGTCGCCAGAGCACTGCAGTGACGTCATATGAGGAACGATTTTCAGTTAGTTGTATAGAAAGTGTGTATGCAGCTCATCATTTTGATGATTTCTCGACGTTACGCACGACATGCCGAATCGTTGCTTTGTCGTCAATTGCTCCTAGGGGTCGGGGTGATGGTGTCACCATGCACAGATTTCCACAGGATCCCCAGTTCGTGCTAAATGGGTTATGTTTGTGAGTCTGCGGCGGCGTTGTGGAAGCCTGAAGCGATATCTTACTTGTGTTCAGATCGGCTTCACGGAAGTTAAAGAATCAAAACTACTTACTAGTTATAGTAAAATATGTATATGATTGATAACCATAAAGATTTTCCATAACACAACTTGTCACATAACAATTTCTTCCTCGGAAGTGAGGTTGTGGTCGAGAAAGTAACAATAATATTGTAAGTAGTATTATATTGACACCCACCTACGCTGCCAGGAGAAATTGTCATGTTATAAGCTATGTCATGCAAAATCCTATTGGCCATCAATAAAATACATATTTTACTACCAGTAGAAAGTAGTTTTGATTTTGTAACTTCGGTGAAAACAAACCTAAATAGCATTTATCCACAGACTGTCGGATGTTCCCGACGACAGCGCCATCATTTTAAAATTAAGTAAAGTCTGTTAGAATTAATGAGATTATAGTTTGTTTTCATCAAGTTAGAAAATCAAAACTACTTTCTACTCAAAAGTTAAATATGTATTGGAATCATAACCAAAAGGGTTTTGCATGACACAACTTATAACATAACGATTTCTTCCACGGAAGCGAGGTGGGGGTCGAAGTCACAATACTCTTGTGATAAATTTCTTGCTACATTCCCATGGTTAATGTCCACTCACCAGTATGTAGATACTAGTCAAGTAATGTCTTTATATTTGGTCTTATAATCCTAATTAGTTTATTATCATACTTTTATGCATTTTGAAACTAAATAAAAGCAGGCGATCTGCTGATACTTATAGTGAATTTATAACAGAACTGTAATATCTAGACATTTTATAGTTTGCCAATGTGAATCATAATTAAGCACACACATCCTAGTGTATGTTGTCTGTCTCATTACACTTCCGCGGCCGAAAACAATGATTCTGTTGAATGCTACGACAAATGATTAAAAAACAAAATGCAAATATTAAAATTAAAACAGATTAAAGTTATAGGAACAATATCAGGCCATACCTTGTTTGAGGAATGTATCCATCAATATCCACAAAACTGTTCCAAATGATGTGTCTTTTAACAGTTTAATATACGAAAAAGTGATAAATCTTTTCAGGTATTGGTGTATAGTCTCATTGGTCACCCAAGATAGCACACCTGGCAACTAATTGCATAATGTCCGTCTTTCATTAAAAACAGTAATTTAGTTAGCCAATAATGGGCAATCAATCAATGTATTGCCGGTTAATCTTTTGAAAGAAGGACGTTGTTTTACGCCCGAACACCGGCACGGCAGAGTGTATTCAGTATAGATTAGTAAATCTACATACATAAACACTACCTTTTGACAATTCCGCTGTGTAAGATAAAAGTAATTAATCAATCAGCGTGTTATCGGTTAATCCTTTGATCGATGTTCATAATGTTGAATATTTACTCCAGACACAAGAAATGCCAAATGGGAACCTTTGTCGGTAATCTAAGTGTGTTACCACTAATTATACCTGTTATAAATTCATTAACTGACCATCAAGTGAATGATGACAAATAACATGTGTAGGTTTATACCACCTAACACGGGTTACAACAAGGGAGTATTAATTGCTGTATTGCATGTGAAAACTTATGGGCCGACACTGTTTTGAGAATACAAACAGATTTTTACATGACATGATTAAATATCGAGGTAAAAACACAGAAATGGGATCAATTTGGATCAGTCATTATACAAATAGGGCCTAACGACACCAATCAATTGTGACAGAAGCGTCTATGAAAACAAGTTGTAACTTCGGAAACTAGGCAAAGCAGGAGACAAAATTAAATGCCAGTAGATTGTGAGAACATATAGCTTTCATTTTCCACAACAATTGTCCGCGATTTCAGGTTTATACAAGCCTGTAAACAAGATAATTTACCCCTAAAATGTAGATGAATTCTGCATCGGCCCTCAAAGCTATTCCTCATATGACGTCACAGAAGGCGCCGCTCTGATTGGTTGAAATTTGGATTTGGTGAGAATTGTGCACTGTTGTCAAAAAGGTCGATTTAAGTCAATTAAAGGTTTAACAGTTCTTACTTATGTACAACATTAGCTAGGATTTGGTATACCGGTACCTAAACAAATCCCAGGATCCATTCGTGGTGGGATAGTCTAGTTGTTAAAGCATTCGCTGATCAGACCAAAGACCCGGGTTCGATTTCTCACATGGGTACAACATGTGAAGCACATTTCTGGTGTCCCCTAGCAATGATATTGCTGGAATATTGCTGAGTAGATCAATGCTCATGATATCAATCACTGGATTGTCTGGTCCAGACCCCATTATATATACAGACCGCCGTAGTATACCTGGAATATTATTGAGTTCTACTTTCAGGGGTGTATACAGCCTTTTTTTTTTCTTTTTTTTCTTTTTTTTTCTTTTCTTTCTTTTTTTTTGGGGGGGGGGGAGAGAGCACTGTTCATTTTACCCGTTTTCATGAGAGTTTCAATGGTCCTTTAATAAACTTTCAAGATGAAAGGAGGGGTGTGCACCCTTGCATCCAACCTCTGGATCTGTCTATGGCTACAATAAGCAACAAACACATCCATTCACCAACCTATATGATATACTCTGGGTTTATTCTGAAATTAATAAGTCGCATTCCCTTTTTTTTGCGACAATGCATGAGAACAAGTACTCTTTCCACCTGTAAATATAGAGCTTTTCTTTCCTTCAGCAAACATCCACTGAAATGAGGGGTGGTGTGCAGGTTGACCTGTGGATGAAGCGGACCACTGTTGGCACAAAGGAGAACGTGTACATTATGTATGTTGACAGCAAAATGAAACACCCTGTCAGCTATGAAATGATGGGATATGACTCTCTGCTGGGGTCACATTATGATAAATATGTCCTCGACTATGACAGCTACGAAGGTATAAAGTCAATTCCTGAGACTATGTTCGAGGCACCAAAAAAGTAAGTTGAATATCACAATGAATAAAGAACATATTACTACACTATTTTAATTCTGTAAGTCATCTAAGGTACCGGCATTCAAAATAATCGCCGGCCGGGAGTCCCAGCGCTGGTTGTTACTGTATCGGGCTGGCAGTATCAAATAGTTACAGGCCCTTGTGGCCTTCAGTGAATTATTTGTCATTTTTTTTCAACTGCAATCTTTCCCAGAATTTTGTTCTTTATTAACGTTTGGAAATCATCCATGATCCATCATGTTACGATAACTTACAGTTTCACTTCCTGGTTTCAGTGTTTTGCGCATAGGAATGTCTGCAACATAGGGTTGCGCTAACTGATTTTGAAGAAACAGTGTGAAATTGTGTACAGTGTAGTCTATTTTGTATTATTGGTTTGACTGTAACAAAACGGGCCTGCAGATTACATTCCGGGCCTGAAGATTTTAAAGCCTGCAGGCAGCAGCAGGCCCTGATGGCCAACTGTCAAATTAAAGTAATGCAAACACTGTAAGGTACTGCAAGTTGCTGAGCAGGGTTGCATCCCTTAGGCATCACAGATGATTGTGGGTTTAAATCAGGGTTGGCCTCAATTATTTATAGATTCTGAATGGAATCTAATGTATCAATGGACTCAAGTTGTGAATAAGTGGCCTTCGTCACTTCAGGCTTTCCTCCACATTCATTTAACACACTGGATTCTGACTGGAACACTGTCTAAAGCAGGGCTAATACTCCTCCCATTCCAAAGACAGTCTTTGCAAACCAATTGTCTTGGGTATTCTTGCATGATAGGGCATGGCAATTAGAAATATAAAGACACTTTTAATGGCTTCTTCTTGTTAAGAGACCCGTGAAGATCCGGGGTAGAATAGGTCTTCAGCAACCCATGCTTGCCACAAGAGGCGACTATGCTTGTCGTAAAAGGCGACTAACGGGATTGGGTGGTCAGGCTCGCTGACTTGGTTGACACATGTCATCGACTCCCAATTGCTCAGATCGATGCTCATGCTGTTGATCACTGGATTGTCTGGTCCGGACTCGATTATTTACAGACTGCCGCCATATAGCTGCAATATTGCTGAGTGCGGCGTAAAACTAAACTCACTCACTCCCTCTTGTTAAGACTATCCCTTGACCGTGACATGGTAAAGACCTGTATCTGTTTCCGTCTGAAGATATGTCCTGTGGTGGATTCCCTGGGCCTGGTGTGAGTCATCACCTTGATATGAACCCAATGAAGGAGTTCATCCACAACGAAGACAGCCATACAGATGTGATGTTTGACACCTTCAAGAAGACGCACAAGAGGAGCTACATTTCAGACAAGGAACATGCACAGAGAACACATCTCTTCAGACAAAATGTCAGGTGAGTGGGCTACTTCAGTCTTGAGTCTGTGTGTTCACTCTGTTTCTATCAGTTTATCAGAGAATGTAAATATATTGGATTTCAATGCTGTTTTGAACAGTATTTAGGTTATATCTTGCTGAATCAGCATAACGTGGGACTGGAAAAAAACTTGGCCATAATCAGTGATGCCCCTTAAATGAATAAATGGAGAAAAAAACAATTTGAAATACTTAAAGGCTCAAACAATCAGGTTTAAAAATTGGCTCCACTATAAATTTTGTTGTGAAAAGCAAAATTACACTGATGCTACTGATTAGAAATTTGCCCACTTTCATCACACCGCATGAGCTGAAAGTGTGGATAAATTCAAGTTGTGGCTGCAGAACATACCATATACTGGCACTGTCAACAGATTCATCTACTCCAAGAACCGAGACAACCTGAGTTACCGTCTGTCTGTCAACCACATGGCCGATCGCTCCGATGAAGAGCTAAAGTTGATGAATGGCTACCCGGTACACCCATGGAGACCACGGAGGCTTGCCCTTTGATAAGACCAAGTATAACTTAAAGGACATCCCAGACCAGGTTGATTGGAGGCTGTATGGTAAGAAATCATCAGTAACAGAAACATTCATAAGTCATTTTAATCGAATCGATTTGCACCCGGGAAGGTCCGGGTTAGAATATTGATCTTCAGTAACCCATGCTTGTCGTAGAAGGCGACTAACGGGATTGGGTCGTCAGGCTCGCTGACTTGGTTGACATATGTCATCGGTTCCCAATTGCGCAGATCGATGCTCATGCTGTTGATCACTGAATTGTCTGGTCCAGATTCGATTATTTACAGACTGCTGCCATATAACTGGAAAATTGCTGAGTGGCGGCGTAAAACTTAACTCACTCACTCACTTACTCAAAACGATTTGCCCTGTGCAAACAAACATCTTTGATGCAGAAAATGTTCTCATCTGAACTAGTCACAGTTGCATTATTACCCCAAAGTTGTAACTACCTCTCTGTCTTCAGGAGCTGTAACTCCTGTCAAAGACCAAGCTGTCTGTGGTTCCTGCTGGAGTTTTGGTACAACTGGCACCATTGAAGGTGCCAACTTTCTGAAGGTGAGTGGTGCTGTGAGATTTCTCAGCTGTGATCAAGGGGAGATAATCAGCTTTAAAACATTCAAATCAATGTACCGTATATGACCGTCTATAAGCCGAATTTTGAGGACCAAAAAAAGCAGTCTGTAGAAGGGGGTCGTCTTATCCATGAGTTACACTTTCGTCAAACTTTTTTCCAGGGGTAAGAAAACAACATCGTATCACTCGCACGCGTGAACAAACAACAGAAGACGACTTTGTCAGTAGAGACATCAAATTTGCAATTAAACATCACTAGACAAGATTAATTACCATTTAAGTTATAAGTTGTTTTTGCTGGGCATTGTTTTATTTGCAGGGATTAAGATTACCGTGCGTATTTGTCTCGTACACAAAGCCGGAAATAGCAATCAGCTGTGCACACGTTTCCCGGCGAACAAGTTCAAACATGCACAATAATATAACGGGACGAATTCTGACGCAGTCATCAGTAAAATATAATACAGAATACCGTTATTTAGCCCAAAGAAATATATCCTAGCATTGTGTAATTTTAGTTACAGTTTTTGCTCTATAAATTAATTAAGATTACCGTGCGTATTTGTCTCGTACACAAAGCCGGAAATAGCAATCAGCTGTGCACACGTTTCCCCGCGAACAAGTTCAAACATGCACAATAATATAACGGGATGAATTCTATTGATTGAATACTATTATTTAACCAAAAGAATAAATCCTAGCATTGTGTAATAGTTTTTATGTAAAAAATATATAATCAACACTAAGGTTATACGGACCATCATGAACGTGGTAAGCACGTGACATGGAACGAGGCGGTAATCAGTTTGTGATTGTTGAATGGGGTAAAATAAGCAAGCCAGTTTGTTGCTACAATAAATATGATATTTAGAGAAGCAAAATATATTATGCATTTTCTGTCAACTACACTTCGTTTCGATCCGTGAGTAGACACAATATATATGACAGTGAATTCTTTGAATAATGTGGACCAAAGTTATAATTATTGGTAACTGCCAGTTGTCTGTGGGATGAGTTTGTCGCGTGTTTATTGTTAGTGGACTATTTTTCTTATTGTCATATATATATAGATGAAATATGGACACTTAAATAATATATTTTGAAACAAAAGTTGGTACCGATGGTACTTTTTCTCTTGGGTTCACATTTCCATACTCACCGATTTCACAAAATGGCGTCTCGTTGTTGATGCAAGCAGTGATCGTCGGGATATAAAAAGGAACACAAACACATGTTGCCACAATACACCGGTAATCTTTATTATGTAATATTCTCACCAACACTTACGCTGTATATCCACTTTCCAAATGGCATCTCGTTGTTGATGCAAGCAGTGATCGTTAAAAAAAGGTAAACAAACACCGGTAATCTTTATTATGTAATATTCTCGTAATGGTGTCTCGTCGTTGATGGAACATACTTACCGGGTACTCTGGTCTCTGTTGGCCGCGACCCATTGCGAGGGGGCGGCCTATCCATGAGAGATATGATTTTGACACTGATTTTGAGGGTCAAGTTTGGGGGTCGGCTTATCCATGGGGTCGGCTTATAGACGGTCATATACGGTATGTTCAATTTCTTACAGTCACCAAACAGTTTGAATACCTGGCCATCTTGGTGATCTGAATGTTGCATCTATTGTCAACTAATGACGTATGTTATAAGTGAAATATGATTTATTCATACATTTACAATTCTTCAATGGAAAATATGTTTTTAAAACTTTAATAACTCACATTACAATCCCTATCAGACACTACTACATTGGTGTTTCCTGTAGTGACATAACTTTAGTGCTTTCTGTTCCCACACTCACTTTCCCCATCAAAGAATGGGGCAGGAAGGTTCTGGATATTTAGGTAATACATACAGATATATTCAATGGCAACAATGTCCTTGTATAGGTTCAAATTTCATTTGGTATGTTTGGAGATTGTCTTGAGCACAATCTTTTCTGATTTTGAGTCAAAGTGGATGATGTCCTTAATTTAAAATAGTGGAAAACAATAGGTTCAAAAATATATGTGTTCGTATCTCATTCAGTCTTACTTTGACTGGGAGTGGACTTGTGTTGGACTCCATGGTATTGAGGGTATGCAGGTGTATCTGAATACTGCTATACTCTTTCAATCAAAACTATTCTAATATTTTTACTTTGATACAGAATGTTTGGGAAAAATTATATAAAATGTACATGTCAGAAAATATTATTTATTATTATTATAGTATATTTATATAGCGCACATATCCACGCACTGGTGCATGCTCAAGGCGCTGGTATTTTTCCCTCGATCATTGGATGTCAATCTGAACAGCACATCGCATTATCAATCTCAACTCCCTGGGGAGTATACAACGCTTGCAGCCACTAGGCGCACCGAGTTATTGTGGCTTTCTCATCCTAACGACATGTTTTATTATTTTTGTATTGTTAAACCTAAAGTTTACAAGGAATCTTGAAGATTCATCACCAAACTTGTTCAGTCCCCAACATGAGTATTATCTGTAGGGACCATTCTTTTGGAATAAAGCTGGATACAGCTCACCAGACCCATTAAGATCTGGGTTAGAATTGATCCTCAGCAACCCATGCTTGTCCTAAGAGGGTACTAATGGGATCAGGGTGGTCAGACTCGCTGACTTGGTTGACACATCATTGTATCCTAATTGCGTAGATCAATGCTCATGCTGTTGATCACTGGATTGTCTGGTCCAGACTCGATTATTTACACTGTAACAGACACTGTAACAGACCACGGCCATATAGCTGGAATATATCTGAGTGCAGCGATAAACAACAAACAAACAAATAAATCATTGTCACCAATGAAATACAAACAAACTAAAAGTCAAGTACCCTCGTTGTTTTCCACTATCTGTGACTTGCCCACCATCTCTGTCCCCACAGACTGGCAACCTGGTGCGTCTGTCCCAACAAGAGCTGATGGACTGTTCCTGGGGGGAGGGCAACAATGCCTGTGATGGAGGCGAAGACTTCCGGTCCTACATGTACATCATGAAGACAGGTGGCCTGACCTCGGAGGAGCAGTACGGCCCCTACCTCGGCGCTGATGGAACCTGCCATGCGAAAAAAGTGACACCTGTGGTTCAGCTGTCTGGCTACGTCAACGTCACCCCTAATGATGAAGAAGCCCTGCGAGTGGCCATTGCCAACGAAGGTCCAATCTCTGTCAGCATTGATGCCTCCCACAAGTCCCTGTCCTTCTACGCTAATGGAGTGTATTATGAACCTGCTTGTGGTAAGTTGTGTCCATTTCCCTTGGACAGGGCGTGGTGGGGTAGCCTATGGGTCAAAAGCGTTCACTCAACACGCCGAAGGCCCAGGTTCGATTCTCCACATGGGTACAGTGTGTGAAGCCCATTTCTGGTGTTCAATGCCATGATATTGCGGGATTATTGCTAAAAGCGGTGTAAAACTGAACTCACTCACTCACTCATTGGATAGAACTGCATTACTCAGGTTTGAAGCTTAATTGGGATTCCTTGGCAGAATAGATCCTCAGCACCACATGTCTGTACCCCAAATGGGATTCCTCAGCCCCTCAGGGTTTTACCTTATAATGGATTAAGGTCCTCTGTACCTGGGCTTGTACCCTGGGCAACTCCAGGGCACAACAGATCCTATGTATTTTTGCTTTTTTGCCCACTTGTGAGATTTGGTGGTAGCAATGTCAGACCTGTCTTCTCCTCTGTAATCATGCACCATTTCATAATGGGATAGTTAAAGGGACAGTTCTTAATGTGCCATTGTTCAGTGAATGGATGTATGTTTGGATGAGATGTTCGTGTGACTGGTAGCCTTCTTTAGTCTCACAGTAAAATAGATTTATGTACTTCAAATGGAGCTGAGACTAAAACTGAGCTCACACTGATCAATTAACCAGGCAAATTCAAATTGAATGTAAACAGCTACCTGGAACTTGACTCTGTAAGAAGACTTATTATAGTTATCAATGGTATATGTTGTTTGCAGGCAGCGATCCCGATTCCCTTGATCATTCCGTCCTGGCTGTTGGTTACGGAGTGATGAACAACCAGGCCTACTGGCTCATCAAGAACTCCTGGTCTACGTATTGGGGGAACGACGGCTATGTCCTCATGGCTCAGAAAAACAACAACTGTGGGGTGGAAACAGCGCCAACATTCGTCAATATCAAATAGATCCCTCAAACCTGCTTATGTACATACAAGTTGATAATGTATATAGTTCAACAACCAGTTTTATAGCATCTATGTTTAAGATGTTCTTATTTACTCATTTTAGATTTTAAAAAGATTAATACTAATTAGCAATGTCCTCAGGAAAAACGGCTATAGTTATTTACATTTTATATGCAAAATATGATATTAAAGGGAACCATGCCAACACCAGTCTTTAAATTGATATTGACATACCACACCAGTGTAAAACTATTGAAGATACAGGAGAAATGCCTGTCTGGGTTGCAAGCCACATAACTGAAGACTGGTAACCATGGTTAGACTGTCTCATACCTCCGATGATCACACCAGTGACTCTTAAAGAATTACTTTTATGGTAACCTAATTTGGTTGTTCACTACTACTTATTTAATTTGTTTTAATTTGTTAGTTATGTTTTTGACCACATTTTTAGTATCTACTGATTTTTTTCTTTTAAATCTCTTTTAATATACATGTACATCCAAACCCTCCTGGTCAGTTGTAAAGAAGGTAGTGTTGTGCAAAGGCAGCTAATGGCTTCATGGCTATTTGTCAATGCTATGTTTGTAAATAATGTAAGTAACAGCAGAACATTCCATCAGAGTGACGAACAAATTGAACTTTTTTTATGCATGATGAAATGTGGAAAAACTCTTGTTAGACAAGTAGACATTAGCTCTAGCGTTATTTTATTGATGACTTTTAGATATGGTTATGTCAGTTTTTTAGTTGCACTCGTCTTTGTAAGACTGAATTGTAGTGCTTTTGATATTAAGATTCAGTGATAATTTTATACCTCTTTGTACAGTTTGTAGAATTGTACAATAAACTTGTGTTTTATCTTTCAGTGTAGTTTGTTATTTATATCATACCATCCTTTGTTTTGAGGTCACTACTGAAGACCCAGTTTGATTCCCCATGTGAGTACAATGTTTGACACGCCCACCATGATATTGCTGGAATATTGCTGACACCGCAGCAGCAGCTTAAAATGTTCCTCACTCAGAACTGTGAACAGATGGATGTGTCAGATCAAGAATACATGACACTTTTATGGACAACAACTTCTTTTTATTCTTTGCAAGACGTTTCAGAGCTAATTCTTGCTCCTTCATCAGGTGAGTACTGGTTGATGTCACTTATTGCCTTATCTTCATCTTGTCAGATCAAGTTACTTGCATCCATTCTCGCATCCAGAGCTGACTGGACTAAACTAAATGTGTATTGTTTCTTTATGCTGTAGCGGTTGATAAGAGAATATTCCTGTCACTTCTTCAGATTCAATAAAGTGATTAATGGTCTGTTTTCTAATGTTTACGGATGATATGCTGCACAGTATTTCGTCCCTTGGGCACTCTGGAAAGGTTAAGTTCAAATTCTGGTTCACTTGATTCAGTTCCTTGATTTGTCAGAACAAGACCCAGATTGGTGGGTTTCAGCAAAGTTTAAACTTCTGTGACCGCCAACACTCTTGAATACTGCTCTCCCTTTCCCCCCCCTCTCTCTCACCCACCCACTCCTCACAGAAAATGAACAAATATACCTTCCTTTCTTGACAGCCAAATGGCTGAAAAAAAGCCAGTGCGACTTAAACTTTAACTCACTAACTCCAATTCCCTATTTTTCTTTTAGAGTTTAATTTTCCTTTTCTGGTTTAAATTGGTAAGAAATAGTAATTCCTTGTTAATCTTAATATATAATAATAATATATTTAAATGGTATAGTGAGTGAATCTTTATGTCTGTAGCCCGTCTCTTGCATTATTCTCTTGAATAGTGAATATGTATCTTAGTCAGGACGTATATGTACAGGCAAGCTCAGTTTGATAACATGACTGACTGACTGACTGAGTTTGGTTTTACGCCGCTTTTGGCAATATTCCAGCAACATCACGGCGGGAGACACCAGAAATGGGCTTCACACATTGTACCCATGTGGGGATTCGAACCCGGGTCTTCGGCGTGACGAGCCAACGCTTTAACCATTAGGCTACCCCACCGCCCCGATAACATTATGAAAAGCAACTAGAAACTAGCTTCCATATGGTGCTAGTATAATAGTGGATACACAAGACATGTATCCATTTATCATTTTATTATGTAATTCTTCTTACCCTGATTTACACAATGGAATAGTAGTAACACAATGGGCTAACAGAACCTGCAATAAAACAAACGTGCGTTTTCATAGTTGCTGAAAAACATGGCAACACTACCAAAATCGTTACTTATGTATATTCTAGGGATGTGTCGAATATATTCGTAAACGTGATGAACATGTGAAGAAACACGAAATAATGAAAAAGATATTCATTAAAAACCGTCGATTCATTAAAATTGCCTATGGTCTTCTATATTTTATCATTATCTTGAAGGCCTATGTTAAAATATGACATAAACACCAAACCCTAACTAGCAAATCTGGGTCCCATTCCACAAAGCGATCGTAGCGCTACGACTCTCGCAAGTCTATGTTAAACTATACGAGTTACTACTGTCGTAGTGTTGTGATTCGTTAGTGAAACTGGACCCAGGGCCCCGTTCCACAAAGGGATCGTAGCGCTAAGATGATCGTAACTCCCATACTTTAACATTGACTTACGACAGTCGTATAGCGCTACGATTGCCTTGAGGAACGGGGCCCAGGACAGAGTTTTTTCTTCTTCCAAACGGCATATTACGCAAATAATTGCAAACTTCCTTTCTGGTCACCTCCAATGTTTTAACGATTCTGCATATGATGGTTCTATATCTCCAATGATCAAATCTTTCCAAATCAGTTAAAAAATATTGCGTTGTTGAAGAATAACGCCTAATAATGTCCCAAAGAAAAGAACATCGTAAACCATAACGTCATTACCATGACTTAGTAAATGTCACCCCTACTACCGTAACATGTTCAATTACAACCGAACTAGCGTCCCATCGTGAAATACAAACCTACTACCGTAACATGTTCAATTACAACCGAACTAGCCTCCCCCCATGAATTACAAACCTATAATACAGTAACATGATAAATTACAAATCCAAATTCATAACTGTGCAACATACTTCCCCGTTACAGAATAGTGATATATTACAACCCTAGTAACGTACCGTAATAAATTACAATTTTACTACCGTAACATGGTAAATTTCAACCAAACTACCAAAAACGGTAAATTACAAATCCGCTATTATAACTTTTTAAATTCTACCCATAACCGTGTCAAGATACATTACAACCGTACTACCTGAACGTGGTAAATTACAACTCTACTAAAGCAACATGGTACATTACAACCCTACTATCAAAATACGTTAGTATATAATACCACTACCGTACCTTGGTAAAATATAACCCAGTTGTCACAACAGTAAATTGCAATCCCACTACAGTAACGATTCAAGACACGATTTCAAAAGCTGTCGTCAGATGATCATTGGAGATATAGGTACCACCAATGGTATAAACTATGCTAGGAAAAGCCAGAAGTGAAGATGTGCTTGCTAATGGAAGCAAAACATTTATCGTTAAAACGCACACATAGTGCAAAGCCGGAGAGTTCCGACCATCAGTATAAACATATAGCCAATACAATTAATCAGGAAAACATAAACATGTAAGGAAATCGTACTTTCAACAGCATTGTTTCTTTTCGTGTTAATGGATACACTGACTCACCAAGGTCAGATCTTTAGTCCTTAAAGGGACAGATGTGTTGTATAGAAAACAAGTCTTAATTTTAATGAGATTACATCAACTTACACAACCGCCCAACGGATGACTAGAAAGTTAAAACCAGAGTCATGTTCCACAAAACATTGTAGCAGGAATACCATCATAACTGTTTTACTGTGACCACGGGCAAACTGTGGCGCAAATAGGGTTGCGCAACAGAGGGGAAAATTACCAGTCTTCCTATGTAGCTCGCATATAGGAAGACTGGTCATTTTCTCTGTGTTGCGCAACCCTATTTTGCGCTACAGTTTGCCTTTGTAACACAGACTTAAGTAACATGAATAAAGAGCAAGTTAGTGGGCATGGGTTTTCAGCAATATTTCAGCAATATTATGGTGGAAATGGGAATCGCACACTATATACATGCGGGGAATCCAACCCAGGTCTTCTGCGTGACGAACCAACATATTAACCACTGGGCTATGCCACCATCCTACTTATATAATGCGTTCATCGGTGTGCCAATGCCCAGCCAAGAATAGTTTATATATCTAATAATAATAATAATAATAATAATAGGCCATTTATATAGCGCCTTTCCACGTCACAGGGATATGCTCAAAGCGCTTCCTGAGCTGTATCCAACAAAACGACATATCATACAGGAAAAACACTAATTCAGCAGTTTCAGAAATCTGTCCATTTTAACCCTGACGCCCTTCTTCCCGGTGTAGAAGCTCTTGTTGGTCATGAGACGGTGCCACCAGCTGCAGTGGATCTTGTTCCGGAGCTGCCCCAATTGTTTCGTCTGCATCACCCGGCACGCCGAGGAGATGTCGTCGAAGATGACCATGGCGCTGTTGGGACTCTGTTGATAGATGCTGGTGATGCTGCCGAAGCAGGACAGGATGGTGTGGAGCTCGCGCATGTCGTAGCTGGGGATGTAGCGCCGTAGTTGCCAGCGCACCACCAAGGTGGACAGTGGAAGCTGTGTCTGCTCGTTCATCACGTAGCTGGCCCACACGTTGTTCATCAGTCTGAAAAAGCCGTGGAGGTAAGGTGAAATGGGGTTTGACATTGCCTTAACATTGCACGTACTTCTAACGCCCGTGTGGTTGCCTGTATGAGTCCGGAATTATGCCGTGTTTATGGTTGTACCACCCAGACACCATGCCGCCGCAGTTTCACATTGATACCAGACACAGACTCAAAGTCTACTAGTCCTTGTCCTAAGCCCCTTTATAGTAACAATAAGAGCCATCTTTTTTCATAGCGTGGCCGAGCATTGAAAATCTGACCCTTCCGCGATCCAGGGAGACGTTCTCTAGCACTGGATCACGAATTCTACCCACATGTGCAGCATGCTTGTTTGCGCAGACGACAACAGTGGATGTCGACTCCAATGTTTGTCATCTGTCCTCACGATAGTTCTCTCCACCTCAGTGGAGATAATCTCAATGGATATTTTAGGGCCTATTCGATTATGCTAAACCGGTTTTTTCTAGGCCCCGTTCCTCAAAGCGATCGTAGCTCTAAGATGATCGTAACTCCCATACTTTAACATAGACTTACGACCATCGTAGCGCAACGATCGCTTTGAGGAACGGGGCCCCGGCCGACTGTTGGCCACATCGATGACAACATACATGTCATGGGCGGATCACAGGTGTGTGTGTGTGTGTGTGTGTGTTAAAAACCCCTGAACCTCCCTTGGCTCCGCCAACGCAAATTTATTTTTTCAATGTGGTCTTAAGTCATTTTCAAAAGGGGGGTTGGAAAAAACCACACACCACACCCCCTTGGATCCGCCACTGCATGTGCACATGTCCACCATGGAGTCATAGGAGTCATCATTAGCTGCTTCAAAAGAAATCATCACATAGGAAAGCAAACTGACCAAACTGAACTTTAAAAAAGACTCTTTTAACCACAACATTTCTTATTTTGTGTATAAACTGCCCTAAACCAAAAACAAAAGTATAAAGAGTGATTAAAAATGTATATTCTTTTGAAACATTTGTATTTCAACATTTTGAACTTATTTCACTAAATTCATGTGAGAATATTTTGCTCACACCTTGGAAATGTATTCAGGAGACATGAAGAAGGTTGTTCTGTCATCCTGATGGTGGTAAATCAATGGACCAACCAAGGATGTTCTCAACTGCCAAGGATTGGTGACAAAACACGGGATGCACCAGAGATGATGATGATGATGATGACAATTACCATAAAGAACCTTCGACAGTTTCGTTTTGCTTCCATAGATCCGTTGTTTATTGAATCACACACATACCTCCTAGAGTTTGAAATAACAGGGTTAATTGATGAAGGATGAGTGTACCCGTAGTGGGATATTTGTCAAGAATGAAACTTTTGCTAGGTATCTTACTTGTCCGGCATGTAGCTGAATCTGTCCCGACCAAGGGGCGTGGTTGAGTGCTGGATGTCCCGGAGAACCTTGAGAGACTTCTGGTAGCACTGGCACCTTAGGTGATCGTGATGGGGAGCAGCAGGGAGCTTAGGGGCGGCGGGCACTAGTTGCAGCAAAATCAGAACAACGGTCATTATCATAAATTACAACACCGATAATATATCATTTTTCCATTCCCTGTATACACATTACCTATAAAACAATTAGATTTGGTTTGGTTTGGTTTGTTGTTCTACGCCGCACTCAGCAATATTCCAGCTATATGGCGGCAGTCTGTAGATAATCGATCTGGACCAGACAATCCAGTGATCAACAGCATGAGATTCGATCTACGCAGTTGGGATACAATGACATGTGTCAACCAAGTCAGGGAGCCTGGCTACCTGATCCCGTGAGTCGCCTCTTACGACAAGCATGGGTTACTGAAGGTACATTCTACAAGTAGACAGGACGTTTACATGAGTGAGTGTTGGGTTTAACGGTGTTTTGTCTTGTTCTTTGTTCTTTAGCGCCGCAATAAAAATGTGTTCACGCAACATAACGGAGGTCTGAAAATATTCGAGTCTGTACAAAACAAAGAAGGGATTGACATCATGAACATCGATCTGGGCAGCCAAGTCACCAAGCCTGACCACCGAATACCGTTATAGTCGCTTCTTACGACACACATTGGTTTCTGAAGACCAATTCGAAGCCAAACTTCAGGGATTTGTCGTCTCTTAATGTGTGAATAAAACCCGAAGTGATCCGGGTCTCAGACGGTTACCATTTTGGTGATACACACGACCATGCGTCGGTTGGGTGTTTATACCGACAAGCATAATTGGGGTTTGAACACACAATCATAGGCTTCTTTACGCTATCATTGCAAATCTCGTCCTGATTGTGTAAGTTGTGGTGACACTATTTCTAGATGGATTCTCATTCAAAGCTACATAACAGTCGTTATGTTGCTAGGGAAACTAACGTCAGGTGATGGAAGATTCTTCAAGTTAAGGACAGTAGATCTACTGTTCACCACAAAACACCGTCACAGTAGGGGCGTTGGGGTAGTATAGTGGTTAAAGCGTTCGCTCGTCACGCTGAAGACCCGGGTTCGATTCCCCACAGGGGTACAATGTGTGAAACCCATTTCTGGTGTCCCCCGGCCGTGATATTGCTGGAATATTGCTAAAAGCAGGGTAAATCTAAACTCACACACACCATCACAGTATCGTTGTAAAAGACAAAAGCGGCACTACTCTTTCACCACTGTGGCTGCTGTGTCGGCCATATTTAGTGAGTCCACCGATATTCCATCAATATCACGGCAAGGGACACCAAAAAATGGGCTTCACACACTGTACCCTTGGCCATAGTTAAGATCGGTAGGTAATTTATCATACATGTTTGGAACAAGATGTTATAACGTCATACAAATTGAGCAATTTCCTCAATTTTGGTCAGGGTTGCATGATCATTTTTCAGCCACAATCTTACTTGCCTCCCTGAAGTAACAGAAGTATAGAGGACGTGCAAATATCGGACATATTCTGCAAAGAAATGGTACTACGGAGACGATCTCGGAGCTCTCATTCTTTAGATTTAACATAGACTCGATCATCGTAGCCCTATGGTCCTTTGCAGAAAGGATCCTGAAATTCTTACGCTTAAATTCGACCTTCTCTTTAGGCACTGGTGGACTGGTGACCTTGATTTTGCGGGGCTGTTTCATTTCACACATCCTGCAGTATGTCTTGTACATAACCGGCTCCTGCAACAAGCACCAACACATGGGTCGCGGGTCCAACTCGTACGAGTGGACCGACTGAGGTCCAGTTCTACCTTGACATTGTAGAATCCTGCATTATTGAATAACCTGCATCTGATCGTTTATTGCTGATGGGAGTGCCACGAAAGTATTTACCGTAAAGCGCACTTCTTTAACAAATCAGTCCAGTAGTTAATTTAGCATTTTCAATTCTGAGTTTATTCAATGATGGTCGAAATAGTTTTGAAATAATTCTATAATTTTTGATAATTTAAAAATATGATATGCAAGAGTGGCAAAATGCATCCGAGATGCCTAAAGGAATGGGGGTATTGTGAATTCAATGCTTATGGCATATATATTACCAATTTGGCTAGACTCCCATCATCCATAAATAAATTTACATCATCTGGCAACATCAAGTTCGTCGCCATGACTACAGATAACATGCTCAACTTACATCAGTCGACAGATCTTTGACGTGGGACATTGTATGTCTGAACATGCGCCGTGGGTGTCTTTTCGGATCTAACATCCAGTCGTGATGAACATGCTTCCCCGCCATGGTGCCAACAGGCCCCGTGACTGCTGGAGACTGCATGTTTGATCTTGGACGTCTCCTCCCAGTCTGTTTGTATTGGCGCGGCGTCGCTGTTCTTTATGACGTCAGTGTATGAGTGACGTCATACTATATAGATTGTGACATCATTTCATTTGTGATAATATATGGGCGGAATTGCTCTCTGTTGCGTCATACGCACTGTGACGTTGTGAATAGATGGCATGTACAACGCAACACTGGGTCCCGGCGCGCTCAAAGGGAGCCTTGAACCAGCGCCAGGCAACCTTGTTGAACCCTGCTTTTCCAGTGGTCAGCTAGCCATTTCAGACACGAGTACCGACATGATTGGTCGTTGTCCTCGTGGTCAACCTTGTCATGGTCAAAGACGTTTGATTTGTGTTCCTATATCAAATAAAAATATCTTTTATATAGCCCTAAGAACCTTCTGAGACTATATATCCCTTGATGTCAGTTTTTGCTTACAAGCTCCTGTGGTCGACACAGTAGCAGCCCCCAGGAAGGAAATCTTAAGCAAATCCTCACTCTAAATAAGTCAATAGGTATTATATAGATTAACTTACTCAAACCTTGGATTAATAGATTATTCTCCCGGAAGGCAAGAGATTATCACCATACATTCACTCCACAGGGAAGATCAGTATTTTCTTGTACAGTATGTATGTCTCCATATGAGAACAATGTTTTGCACAAGTCAGTGAGTTTAGTTTCACGCTGCTTTTAGCAATATTAAAGCAATATCACGGCGGGGGACACCAGAAATGGGCTTCAGATATTGTATCCATGTGGGGAATCGAACTCGGTTTAAGGCGTGAGCAAATGCTTTAACCACTATGATACTCCAGGTTGCTGTATTGCACAATAACTAAATATAAGGAGAATTTTACTGAATGTCAACACAAAACACGACAATGAATACTTGTACACAACAATATTTCCTATTTGTTATTTTTATACCGGAAAAAGTTGTTCAGGAAACTACAAGGGATGGAGATGGGGCTTGGGATGTGGGTGAGGCACAACCTTACTAGCAAACACTCTATTATTATGCAGCTGTGGGAAATGAAGAATGAAAAACACACACCACATAAGTAGATTTAATATTTATTTCTACCGTGACACCAACAAATAGGCAACCATAACATAAATACTTTGGACCCAGGCTGCAAGACGAAATCATACAACTTCACCAATCCTGTAAGAGTACAATACAAGTACAATACTGTATGTTTATCACAGCAATATGATTCATCAGTGTAACAAGGTTTTGTACAGTTTCCATGGAAACCTCAATGTTATGGTATAATCGGATATTTTGGGCAAGTAAATGTATGCATATATGAAACAAGGAAACATTTTTGGCTAAAAGGCAAAAAGATCTGAAGGCACAAAACACATGGACGGAAAACATTGTAAATATAGACCATAACAAATGACTTTGATCAAAATATATCACAGCTGTTATCAGTACAAAATAGGACTTCCACTCCACTTTATGGCATAAAAACTGAACTAGATTTTGGCTGAGTTCTTGTTTGTTAAAAAGGCAACATGCCAACCAACATTTACATCTTTGCTAACAGTCTTCTCTGTTTGGACATAAGCTAACTGATCACTTCATGAAAACATTAGTTTACCCATTTCAAACTGTTTTCAAACTGGCATAATAACAAACTCAATGGCATTATTTACCATATAGGTCCCTTCATTGAGATCATGACCACTGACACAATAAAGAACTGACATTGACAATAAGGCAATATCAAACTAAATGCCTTTATGCCTGAGGTATTTAGGATGCTCTTTTATATAAATAAATCTGTAAACATTGTATTATTTAGTAACAACAGACATCTATCCCAAATAGCTAACTTGATGACACCTAATTTTTCAAGTTATTTCCTTTTTGGAAAATGTTATGAATGCAATCTTTGGATCTTTGGACATTGACTAATTATGAATTCAACATTATGACCATTTTCTAAATGGATTATTGGTAAATATCAAATCTTTGAAAATATATTTCAAAATACCATTATTCAAGCTATCTGTACCAAATCTGCATTATCGTTACAGTTTTGAGTATCATGCAGACACTACAGTGCTTGGTCTGCTGGCATAGTCTGGGAGTGGTGTCTTCAGGCCCTGTGCCCGAGCCTCGTCCTGCATCGGACAGTGTTCCAGGCCATCTTCCGGGCAGTCTGACCATCCATCTGTGTCTGGAGGAAGTGGGTGATACTGACCAGAGCTTCGTCCATCTTGTCCTGCAGTTGGGACACTCGGGCACCGTTCTGACTGGACTCGTGTTCCAACTTGCAGAGCTCAGACTCATTATACAGTCCACTGAGTTTAAAGTACTCGGTGAGAGCACCATGGAGCTTCTTCTGTAGAGACTGTAGCTGTAGGGGAGAAGAGGGGAGCAGTATTAGATTTGAGTGAGTGAATTCATCAGTGTTTGAGTTGAGTGAGTGCATTAGACAGTGCAAGAATGAACGAATGGATGAGTGGGTGGGTAAGTGAGTGAGTGAGTGAGTGAGGGAGGGAGGGAGCCAGCCAGCCAGCCAGCCAGCCAGCAAGTTATTCACACTACTTTACAGTTTCTTCAATACATGTTATCTTGATGTGGGACAATTTAACTGTAAAGAAAGTATTTATGACTATAAAGGCAAGACTCTTTATAGATGACAATTTCTTTACTATATTTTGATACAACGTTTCAGTATAGATTCTTATACCATTGTCATCAAGAGAGCATCATAATATAATATAGCGGTTGTCATCCATAAAGTATTTGCATTTATCATTTACCAACATGTAAAATGACAATCATACAAAAGTTACTCGTGTGTTGTCTGGACGTACCTGTTTAGTGTCTGTGATGGCACTCTCTAACTTGACTCTGTCCTCGTACCCTCGTAGAAGCTTCTCCTTCATCACGATGAAATCATTCTGTAGCTGCCGGTACTGTGATGCCAAGTCCTTGTTCTTGTACAAGCAGCGCCTCTTCTCAGACTGTGTGCACAAACAATGCAACATTAAACATGCAGCTTATACTGGTGGTCCTTTACAATTCCAGAAGTGGACTTAACTACAGAACATTCTATTGGTTGTTTCAGTTTTTCTAGATGAATCTGGTAAACCGCTCCGGGTAGGGGTCCGCACAATATGTTAAAATAAATTAATAAGTTCAAATCCAGAGACCTTGCAATATTTATAAATGATCATTCCCTAAGTTGATAAACACATGCTTTGTTTTTTCTTTTGCAAAATTTGGTAAGGAACACAATGTAAACAAATGATTCAGCTAAATCCTAGTAAGCTTCTTCATGTATACTGAGGATAACCGTATCAATAATCAAATCAGTAGTCAACATAATCAACAATTTTGTAACTAGCAATATACAGTTTCCAATGTGAAATCTACTTCATGACTATATGAAATGTCCAGGCTACCATACCTCATGTTTCTTATGAACTTCCTGTCTGTCCTCTAACAGATGTTCATGTTTACTAGTGTTGTCACGGATACGCCCTGCAATAAGAAAACAGTATTGAAGAATATCTTGGAAATATGTTATATACCTTGAAAAGTAAGAGTAAAAGTAGCAGATCAGTTTGTACCAAGCATGTTTCCAGTTGATCAGGGTCATTTCTGTGCTCTTCATCTGTAAATGATCACCCCAAACTCAAAGCCTAAGCTAAGGTACGTCTTGTACAGTTTTACAATGGTACATTCATACCTAGAGAGCTGTGTCAATATACAGTAGTTACTGTAAGTTTTCATGTCATACCCTATTTAGACCAGATCTCCTTTATCAGAATGAGGGCTGAGGATATGGGGGTCAAGGGTTGATTTGGAGTCAAGGTTGGTTGGTTGGTTTGTGTAGCTAATGCAGCACTCAGCAATATGGCAGCTATATGGTGGCGGTCTGTCAATAATCGAGTCTAAACCAGACAATCCAGTGATCAACAGCATGAGCCTTGATCTAGGCAAATGGTATACGATGACATGTGTCAACCAAGTCAGAGAGTCTGACCATCCGATCCCGTTAGCCATGTAATAGGACAAGCATGGGTTGTTGAAGACAAATTCTACCTCGGAACTTCATTTGTCATTTTGGGTCAAGGACTAATATTGGGTATGACATACAAACTCTCACACATTAACCCTTTAATCATATACCCTGACATCAAATTATAAGATATATTTGGAACTGAATGCAATACCTGTACTTTATGTACAAGACTGAACACCAGCCAACTGGAAACACACTAAGAGACATAACTCTCACCACCCCGACTGATATCTGTGGCCCATTCAAAATACACTCACAAGAAATATACGCCCAGCAGAGGCTGTGAACTGGACCTGGTTATTATGCCAGCTGTGACTGGACCATCTATCAGTTGGTTCTATCTAAGTTGGTATGCAAAATGGCTCATCCACATCAGGTATAAATGACATAAATGCTTCTACTTTGAAAACATTCTCGATTATCCAT
This sequence comes from Haliotis rubra, assembly GCF_003918875.1. Lineage (NCBI taxonomy): Eukaryota > Metazoa > Mollusca > Gastropoda > Lepetellida > Haliotidae > Haliotis > Haliotis rubra. The sequence continues at coordinate 112,753 of NW_025767014.1, forward strand.
TCTTTAATGATATCTGTTTCTGTTCGTTGTTTAATGCTGCACCTAGCAATGTTCAGCTATATGTGTGTGTGTGTGTGTGTGTGTGCGTGTGTGTGCGTGTCGCGTGTAGCGTAGTGTCGCGTCGCGTGTGTAGCCTAGTGGTTAAAGCGTTGGCTCGTCACACCGAAGACCCAGGTTCGAATCCCCACATGGGCACAAGGTGTGAAGCCTATTTCTGGTGTCCCCCGCCATGATATTGCTGGAATATTGCTAAAAGCGGTGCAAACCATACTCACTCACTCACTCCAGCTATATGGCGACAGTCTGTAAATAATCAAGTCTTGACCAGACAATACTAAACCAATGGCATGAGAATCAATCTACGCAACTGGGACACGACGTCATTGGTCAATGAAGTCAGCAAGTCTGACCGCCTGATACTATACTACATTATAGAATCCTTAAAGCAACCATTTCATAGAGATTGAACTCTTCTCACCAAGGACCTCATTGTAGGACTTGTGAAGGTCATCTTCAATCTTCTTGGCAGCAGCAAGCTGAATATTCAGCTCATCTAGTTCTTCACTGAAAATGGGAAATATCAAACATATGTAATGTGAGTGTTGTCAAGGTACCGCCCGGTTTACCAGTGTACCAGTAGAAGATTTAACATGTGATTCCTTCATAATGAAGACCCTCCAAAGTATCCATTTTGCAATATTAGCACCAAATAAAAATCTTCTCACATTCTGTACCCTGTTCATCCCTAAACGTCATTTGGCAAACATGGCAGGTATTAAGGAATAGTAAAAATAATAGCAAAATAAAATAAAATCATCCCCCTTGAAGATAACATAGACAGTTTAGCAATAACATCAAAACCATAAATGACTTATTAAACTTTTAACGGGAAGGTTTTCGATGCTAGTAAGTAGATGGACCTACGTGAGTTTATCTATGATCTTGTCTGTACTGTTGATGACCCTCTTCATCATGTTCTCCGAGGCGTCCATATCTTCCATCTTCTTGTTCATCATGTCTGACTTCCACTGAATGTGGTCAAGCTGCTTGTCCAGCTTTAACACCTCATCCTACAACGACAAGACAACTACGTCAATACCAACTCTTAACCACCACTTCCGTACAACCTTGTAAGTGCCCTACACAGTCCATTAAAAACTAATGGAATTGATCATATACATATGATTAATATGGACCATTTTGCACATACAATACTGGCTGTCGGCATATGTCTGTCCATATTGACCACTCTGGCCGAAAATACATATCATCCCTTGGGCAGAAAATCCATATTAGCCGTATTGCCCCTCTACTAAACTGGTACGGAATCAATACACGCAAACTCTCGAAATTTCAATAGACGGAGCCTAGTTTATTTTAGAGTTACGTCCCTTGATGTGATATATGATAAAAAGGTTATGATATGACAGTAATAACCTCTTAATATTGCACATGCTGCAGCTTCAGCCTTTTATTCATAGCTGGTGTTTACTGGCATTCTTTCTGTTAAGTGAACTGACATTAGTCCTACTAAATTTGACTGAAATTGAATTTTGGGCTTGTAGATATTACATGTAGCAATACAGACCATTATAGGTCTATTGTCTATGGAATACACCCCCGCAGCTGTTGTATACGGTCCAGTCTCCAAAAGAAATACTACTCTCTATAGTCCTATATAAACAGCAACATTCGTGTAAGTGTTTGTTTGTTGGTTGGTTGGTTTTACCTACCATTTAGCAATATTCCTGCTGAGATGGTGACCTCTAAATAAGCAAGCCTGGACCGGACAATCCAGTAATTGCTACTGTGAACAATCACAAGCTATCAACCAATCACTGATTCTCACAACCCTATCCACCTGGAGGCAACTTATGACCAGGGTAGTGTCTTATTATTTTAACGGTGAATCACCTGGTCTAAGTGACTGACCTTGAGTAGTTTGTGGCGGGGCTCCAGATGACCGATTCTCTCCAGGAAGGTGGTCTGACTCTCCTTGTGCTGCATCTGGATGCCGGCAATCTTGGTGTCAAGGTCAGACTTCAGCTGGAACAGACATCATCACAAACTATTCCGAGACAATCACAAGCATATATTACAAGCCATAAATTATGAAATTATGAACGGTCCCTTAGCGCTAAGGTAACCATAACTCACATACCTTAACATAGACTTAAGGTAGTCCTAGCAGTGAGGTTGTTTTGTACAATATGTTCTATGCATCAGCCTCCTCACCTTGCCCTTCTCATCCTTGGTGTTCCTCAGCTTCTGCACCTTCTCCAGGACATTGTTGACCGCTGAGCCGACCTCGTCCGCCACCTTCTGGGCCTGAGGGGTCAACACACCAGACACATACAGAACAACGAAGGAGCAGTTACAGTGTCATTATATACTGGTAATGGTCGTAGTCACATTGTTCAAACAAAAGGGTTGCTGAAATGCCTTCTGAAAAATGTAAATAATCTTAAAAAAGACTTGTCTGTGAACACAGCTTTCTGAAAAGTAATAAATCTAGTAGTATCAGGAGAACATGGTCATACTTCTATGCTGTACATAATGAGCCTTGGCTTTTAACCAATACAACCAAACAACTCTTGCTCTGATCTTGAGTATTAAGGGCACTTTATCAACTAAATACTGTCATGTTTCATCCTTAAAGCAATCTGTATAGCAGACATTGATTCAACAACCTCGTCATCAGTGCTACAGTACCTTAGTCTGCTTCTTGGCTGAGTCTTGGCGGGTCCTGTCCATCTCGGTGGAGTTGGAGTTGATACGTGCCTGCAGCACGGTGCGAGTGTGCACCTCCTCCTTCACCTGCCTCTTCAACGTCTCACACTGGTTCTGAAGACATGGGATACTCAGGGTAGAGATTACTCTCAACAAGAACACCATTGTCAGTATCCCTTGCCCCAAGGAATGTGAGCAGTTTGATCAGTTCATTATGGCCCCACCCATGAAGATCCGGGTTAGAATTGATCTTCAGTAACCCATGCTTGTCGTGAGAGGCGACTAACGGGATCGGGTGGTCAGGCTTGGTTGACAGGTGTCATTGTATCCCAATTGCGTAGATCAATGTTCATGCTGTTGATCACTGGGTTGTCTGATCCAGACTCGATTATTTACAGACCACCACCATATAGCTGGAATATTGCTGAGTGAGGCGTAAAAACTAAACTGACTCAGTCACTCATACTGGCCCCATTTCAGCCACTATGCAGTAATATAACATTGATCAAGGGCTGTAATCTTTGAAAATGAAAAAACATGGCACCCATTTTGAACTTTAGTCTTGACAAGCATCCATTATGAGCATGCAAAATCACATGCAGTTTCTCAGGAAAGAGACAGGTCATCTATTACAGGTGGAGGTGGGCCAGATGATTTTGAAGCACGAAATTGAAAATAATGACCCTCCACATGCTCTTGTACTTATTTTGCTTGACCCTGAAATATAATCTTAACCCTTCTCTCAAGACTGTCATATCATTTTGTTGACCCTTTTCTGAATCCCTCTGAAATTTACTTCCACCCCATCCCCTGACCCCCCTCTCTTCACTGTGTGAAAACAAATCATTAAGGAACAGATATTATAAACAGAAAGATGGATGGATGAACACTGTTCCTTTATCCCCAGCCCCAGTTTGCGGAAGGGGTGATACACACAGTTTAAAATGCTGCCTCCATGACAGACCATGACTTGCTGGTGCCAGCATCAACACAAAAGTAGATATATGCATTTTGAAGCACTTCTTTTAGAAATTCATTGAGTAGCTAATTTCAAACACTTATTTTACATAATATTCCTAAGGTGCACTTAAACAGTAGAAATAAATATACATACTTTAATACTAAAGTACATATTCTTGTCAAGTAAAAGTCATGATAAGCATCAGTATTACACAAAGTATAACCATTTACTTTAATCATTTCCTCTGTTTTGAAAGCCTTGTCCTCTTCAGTTCGGAGTTGTTCCCTAATGTGCTGGTTCATGGCCAACACCTTGGAGTATTCCTCCATGGTTGCATTAAACAGGGTGTCCGTACGTCGCATCTCCTTGTTGATGCGCACAACATTCTTCTCATCATAGACCCTCTGTTTGTCACTGAAGGTGTATATTGTTTTTTAGTATAGAAAGAATGTATTACGACAAGCACAGAAATATTGACCATTGGTGCAAAAATCAAATGTTTTTTCCCTACTTTTATTAAGTGTATACATATAATTAATGCTGTCAGTTTGAGCTTATGTTCATACTGTTAACATATTCATCATCTTGTCACAGAACAGTCAGTTGTCAGTGTCAAGGTCAAGGTTGAGGCCAAGGAAATGTTCAAGGTCAGATTCAGGACTGGACCAGGGTCAGTGTCAGGTCAAGGTCAGATTCTGGATCAGGTACAGGGAAACTATTGACATCATTTAATGGCTTGAAGACTTAAAGTTAGGTGGAATCATACATTACATGTCCTTTATTTAATCAACTTTTCTTTTAAGTGAATCTAAACATATTTACAAATCTCAGGGCAGACAGTATAAAACAAGAAGAATACGACTGATGAGTGTTATCATTTGGACATCAATTACAAAACTGAACGAGTGTCCTCACCATTGCACCAGCTTGTCCTCACAGTCCTCCTTGTCCATCTTGACCTCCTGTGTCTCTCTCAGCAGCGTCCTTAACTTCCCCTCCAGTTGCTTGCACTTGTGCTTCAGCTCATCCCGCTTGTGACTGTTCTGGGCTTTCTGGAGGCAGCAGAGGAAACAGTTGTGATGTCGCCCTTAACTTATTTACACGAGGCAGATCCAGAATTTTGAAAAGGGTGGAGTGCATATAATACAAAGGTCATGAAGTGACTTGTCTGAGTGTTTGGCTGGATAAACAGGTGGAATGTATTGGCTTCTTTGAAGGGCATTTAAAAGCTGGAGCACTAAGGAAGAATAATGAAAAATGGGTGAAAAACTTCTTTATTACAATGGGAGCGACATTTCGGTGTAGGTTCATCGCTTGCTTGATAACAATGTTAGAACCTGCACCATAACCTCACCATTGTCCTCAGTTTCTGCTCAAGTTGCCGATTTTCTGACTCCAATCTTCGGTGTTCGAACTCTGTCTCTGCGATTCTAGTTTGGAAATCTCGAACCTGGTGAAGGAAAGTGTGACATATGAGTTATACCAGAAGGACCTTTCAAAGACAATAAGATATTGAAATGAAAATAGAATAAATGTAATCAAAGAAATGTTCATACCTTAAAAAACCTGACTAAAGACCCATCTATTTAAAAAAAGTCATGGAGTTGCAGCATTTAAAAAGAGTCTTCATTATTCCCATAGTTATATACATTCATAATGTTTGACGTGACAGATATGACATGCATATTGAAATCTAAAAATCGACAGTGAATGAAATTCGGTGCTAAAATAGTAATAAGCGAATCAGATAACGATCAGAGTGGGGTGAGTATAATTTTACACCGCTTTTAGCAATATTCCAGCAATATCACGGCGGGGGACACCTGAAATGGGCTTCACACATTGTACCCATGTACGGAATCGAACCCGAAGTCTTCGGCATGATGTGCGAATGCTTTAACCACTAGGCTACCCCACAGCCCCGATATCAATCAGAGGGTCACTTACAAGATTAAGCTGAAAAATATGTCTTATAGAATGAAGACCTGATACATTAGATGATCAAGGATGAAGCATGTGGAACTGATAATCGATTATGGGCCCTGTTCTACAAAACTATCTTAGCGTTATGACGGTCATAAGTCTCTGTTTAGGTTTGTGAGTTATGATCACAAAAATGAGTTGCAGACAGGTCCTGCTCCAGACTCCCCGAAATACGGACTGTACCTTGGTTGCCTGCATCTCCTCCGCCACCTTTGCATTTTCATTCTTCACCTCCAGGATCTTCATCTCTTGGTCGTTGTCCTTCAGCTGCTGTCGGATGTCGTTCAGTTGGTGGACATACGCATTGTACGTCATCTTCGCCTCCGACAGATCCTCACTGAAGAGGTCATTGATATCATTATCAACATTATGATTCTTCATTAGTGCAGACTGTTCACCTCAGTGATGCGCATTCTTCTCGGGAAAAGTTTTAAAAGTTTGGAATAGTCCATTCATGTAGTAGGTCTAATGATTCCTCAATAGACATTGTACATGCAGCAGGGCATGAAGTCATCCCATAGATGACATCCTTACCTGTGCGAGCTTGCTAAAGGGGTTAACCTCTAAGGTCACGTGAACAAGGCATCCGATTTCGGATCTGAAGGTCTGTGGTTCGAATCACAGCACGGGACTTTGAAATTATATTTTTTAACAACAGCAAGCAGCTTTGTGGACGAGCTTCACATTAGAAGTTTAAATAGTATCTTGATACAGTGCATTGTTGGCTTTAAATATCAAACATGTTATGCATCTGCACCTTACTTTGAAAGTCTGCAACTAGTAAGCAAACGAAAACCATTATGTTAACGGATCCAGTGCATCCAGATGTAAACAAGAGATATTTTCTTCAGTCATTACAAACAAAGGGTCAAAAGTCTTCATTGTGTACCTGATCTGACTAAGGTTGTCTCGGACAGTGTCCAGCTCTCGCTTGATGTGTCCACGTTCATTCTCCGCCTTGTTGACCGCCTCCTCAGACTTCTGCTCTGTCTTGGCCTGCCTCTGTTTGGTCATCTCCAGCTCCTGGTCAGTCTGCAAAACAGGAGATGTAATGCCACTAACACATTCTAACACATCGGTCTCAGTGGGACAGGTTTCCTGACTGGAAACAATCACTCAGATTTCACACATCATACCAGAAACCTATAGTATGACCAGAAATTATTGAGAATTTTAGGAATATGTTTAATTGGATTTCTAGTATAAACAACCTTGACCAGCTATCAAGTGCTTGGTTTCATTCGAGAGACAACTCCGTTAATCTTTTTTCATTAGTTTGTGAAGAGTTATCCCCCTTTGTTTACTTGCTAGCAGACGACATTTTCAGTGATCCTCAGTATGGATGATTTAGAGATTTTACAATATTATAAGAGGACAAGATCACCTAAAGTGATTTACATCCCTTTGTCCACTGTTTATGTTTTGAAAAATAACAAATGGGACATCAGATCACCAAAAGTGATTTCCAGAAAAGTGAGTCAGAACAGGCATCCCTTTGTCCACTGTTTATCGTGTCTTTGTAAGGAGAAATATTGCAAATGGATATGGGATTCCATCAGGTCATGAAACCAGAAAATTGAAGGGAATATGAACAGTGCTTACAGCATAGAAATTTTACTGGGACAGATATTCTCGAGGAACATTTACTTACACATCTGCTCACATGTTCTATGGAAATATTTGGATTTTCCAGCAGGACAACGATATTCAAAACATCATCTCAAAGCATTCACAGGCCGGTTTCGACATCGTTCAAAAATATGACATTATTAGATTGGCCAAGCTATAGCCCTGACCTAAACTCCAATAGAAAATGTTTGGGGACTTATGAAGGAAAGTGTCAATAAGAAAAATCTGACAAATATTACTGAAATGAAGAAGAGGTGGTCCGATATTGGGACAGTATGGACCACGACTATCTAACTTCTTTGATCAGTAGTATGCCCCGCCGCATTGAAGTCTGCATTGCTGCCCATGGTGACTTGACAAAATACTAACTGTTTACCTGTCTTTGAATCTTGAGTTATGTTCTCCTAATATTCACATTTAATACGTGAGTAATGAGTGAAAAAAAATAAAAATTACAATCTTTAAATTCTCAATAATTTCTGGTTGTACTGTATGTGTTCTTTTGGTTACCCCTGGAATGAGATGCAGAGAATATCACCAAATCTTTTGATATGAAATATATCTTCATGGGTCGATAAAAGTTTAACATTCCAAGACTTGCCGAGAAATATTAAAACTTCATTGATGAGTTTTGATACCAAAAGACATGATATGGTGGCATGTGTGGGCGAGCTGGCTCAGGTGCCAGGCTAGTGATCCAGCAAGCTTGAGGTGTCGAGCCCACCTGTGACCGGGTGTTAAAACCTTGGAGTCAACTTGAATAATAATAATAATTATAATAATAATGCAGACTATTTCAGTGTTGTCACAACCCGTGGATAACAGTACACAACCCTGTGAACTTAAAAGAACCCACGAATCCGTTGGTATATGACCAGATGGTGGCCACATGAATACCACACCACATAATAATGTGCTGAGAGGGGGGAAAACCCAGTCCAAGATAGCAGTGAAAGTAAAAATCAATCCAATGCATTGGCACAGTGGTTCCAAATATGAAGCCCTTCGATTTTAAAATAATGAAGCATTTTCCTTGCATGTAATTATGATTGAAGGAATATTGTATCCAATCTCACCTCGGCCTGAGCCTTCTTAATTTTGTCCATGGCTTCCATCTCAAGCAGCAGCTTCTCCTGGACCAGGGGTCTGTAGATAAAGTCATACACTCTCCATCATCATACACTCTCCGTCACTCTCCACCACAAGCTGATTCTAAAACCATCTCAGCAAGCTGAAACCTATTACTGCCAATGAGGCTGCCATACTTCCTCATAATTTTATGTTTTCATAATATAAACGGATCAGGCTCTGTGAGTAAGTATTCAAACATGACTGAATGAAAATTGACCACATGCTGATTTTGGGTAAGTCCCTGAAATAACCATCTTGAGAAAAAGGTGTTCTCCTATTTCAACAAACACTTTACCTATTGCTGTAAAAAGTTACCTTAAGACTTCACAGAAAAGGAAGAAACTTATGATCAGGTAATTAGTAATGTAAGCCTCATTCTGCGATATAAATCATAGAATGTTTATTCAGTAAAATGAAGTATGTTTCCACAAACATTCTTAAGTAAAAAGGATGTTTCCACACATTCTAAACATGACTTACATATGCCTCTCTACAAAAGCAATGTCCTCCTTGAGTCTGTTATTGAGAACTTCCGCAATTTCTCTCCTGTTCTGCATGCGCGCCTCATTTCGACCTCGGTACGCAACATGCCACTGCAGCTCATTCAGGTCGAGAATACATGCTTCATGCTCTGATGAGGACAGAGATGTGTGCGCAGGTGAGACATGCAATAACTGAACATTGGCGTGACGTGTGGAGAAAAGACGTACTAGAGCCAAAGAATATCTGTAGCTCACCTGCTTCAAACTGCTACTTGATCATTGGTCACTAAGGCCTTTTACAGTTGTCCACTTATAATACAGTTATATATTATTGCTATATAATTTGATAAAATGTTTATTTGTTTGTATTAAAGGCAACTACAGCAACTACATCACTCACTAGTCATGTATTAAAGAACAAAGTCCAAAAATCATTACCGTATTTGCCATAGTAAGTGCCCTGTGTGCTTAAAACACTGACAAATAGGGGTACTGTTTAAAACCCTAAATTTACTGTCAGATATCTAGCTTGTATGGCTATGATAATGATTACAGGGTGAATCAACACGCGTCCTACTCAACTGTTGTTTTGTCTTTTTAAAACATATCTGTCATTGTTACACAACAAAATATGGACTGACATTATTAATTTGCTTCAGTAGGAGGCGTTTATAAAGAGTACTTACAGACTGGTCCCAATGTTGATAATTGGACGAGAACACTAATATAACCTATACGGTATCATACTTACTGAATAAAATCAAACTTGAAATACATCTCGGGAAATGCATAATAAATTCAAAAACAAAACATAGGTGGACAGTCTTCTATTTAAGATAAAAGCAAACAAAGCATATAAATGTACACAATGTAAAGAAAGTAACCATGGGAGACAACTCTTTCCAAGACAGTCACTGAAAGACAACTGCTCTTACTACAACCAGAGAAATAACATGCATGTGAGTCAAAACAAAATGCAGTGTAGTCAGACCCATTCCGCTAAGCCATCGGCGACTGGCCTCACCTCTTTGAACAAGCACCGGCAGATCCCTCAGCCTCCGGAGACACAGGTCATCAATCTTACTGGTCAGTTTAGTGACCCTCCCCCTCTCATGCTCCAGCTTCCCCTCTGTCTCATGTCGGTCATTCTCAAGCCTGGCCAGCAGTGTGATGACCTCGTCAATCACATCCTCAGCCCCGAGGTAGGGAATCTCCAGACCTTCATCCTCAACCTCAACGTCCTCTGTAAGACATAAATAGTTAGCAACTGAGTGAGAAAATACATTGCTTTATTTGTTTTAAAAAAAAGCAGTTAGCAATATTCTATCTATATGATGGCATATAATTGTGTCTGGACCAGAAAAACCAGTTACTGATATTAAGAGCACTGTCCAATGCCACTGTAGTAGGATGGCAAGATACCAACCAAGTCAGTGATTGAGTCAGTGAGTAAGTTTAATTTAACGCCACACTCAGCAATATTCCTGCAATATCACAGCAGTCTGTAAATAATTGAGTGTGGACCAGACAATTCAGTGATCAACAGCATGAACATCCATCTACGCAACTGGGAACCGATGACATGTGTCAACCAAGTCAGCGAGCCTGAACACCCGATCCCGTTAATCGCCTCTTACGACAAGCATGGGTTACTGAAGATCAATTCTAACCCGGATCTTCACAGGTCCCAAGTCAGTGAAACTGACCACAGTATGAATTGTCACGTCAAAACAGCCATGGGATCAAGAGCATTCTCTGCTGCAGCCCCGATCTCTGGAACATTCTACCACTCGCCCTAAAAGAAATAGAATCTTCTGACGCTTTCAAAACTGCCCTCAAAACTCATCTTTTCAAACTCTCTTTTCCATAGACATTGTCTACAATCTGTTCTCTTTATAGCGCCATTGAGCAATATCTTTTGGAAATAGGCTCTATAAATCATTTATTTATTTATTATTATCCATTAAATAACCAATCAAGTATGCTGAAGATAAACGTTTAAGTGGAATTCTCATAGCTGATGCAGGAATTAGACTAAAGCATTTCTCTTTCCTCTCACCTTTATAGAGGACATGGCATGGTGACACCTCCATACTAGGTCATGTTAGGTAAACACTGAGTGAACTCGGACTGACCAATCTGTCAGAAGGATATTTGTTACCTTGAGCCAATCAGAGAGTCTTTAATTTTGTATCTGGGCAAAAGAAAGCCCCCAGAGAACATAAATATTCCAGTGACAGTACACCCTTTTACATATAGATGCCATGACAATAGCAGACAACAGAATAAAATCATAGTGCTGCCTTACACAGAGAACTTGCAAGATTATATCTTTATGTGAAGATTCTGATGACACCTAAATAGGAAGTCATGTCAGGTGAACATTTGGATCAGCCAATCAGCCCAGATGCTGCTTATTTCTTGGAAAGAGTGAGCCAAGCCTTCAGAGAAGCATATCTGATTTGTTAAAAACGAATATATTGTATCAGAAGATGATTTGCTAAATGCATCTCTGGGTGATGGAAATTTTAAAAAAATAACATGCTTCAAATATTCTATTAGACTAAAAGCTCTAAACTTTCCTTAACCAAGGCGAGGAAGCAGTATATTTCTAATAATAACATTGGGCTAATCTAAAGTCATCACTGTCATAACAGACGTCATATTGCGATGGTACTGAGATCAGAGATGATCCTCCTCAAACCTTTTTCAGCCTTGGCGCCTATACCCTTGATCGACAGGTTCTCTTGGGTTGACACTTGTGAGGAAGCATGAGACACTTCGCTGACTGTGCTGGACTGGCGACCTGATAAACTGCCTGGTGCTGCCTGGTTGTCCACAAACCTGATAAACTGCCTGGTGCTGCCTGGTTGTCCACAAACCTCAGGTGTTTTCTGGGTCCTGGAATGTTATGATATTTAGAATACTACCTAACACCATTTAACCAAATAACAGGAAGATAGTAAGTAGAAGTAGATCAATTAGATGGATCCCAAATACATGTACTTGTTCATGTATATCTAGTTTGCTGTTTTTCAATGCTGCACTCTATTCCAGCTCCAAACAAACCAATGACTGATATCATGAGCATGTGGGGTATGGCAAGAGTGCTTTTGATCAATCTGGTCTTCTTTTACGACCAGTATGGGTTGTTGGGAACCTTTTGTAACCCTGAATCCCTATCGGGAAATTGACAAAGGGAGAGAACTCTGGGCTGACCTTGGATGGACACTATAGAATCTCTCCGACTGGACAACTTGCTCTTCACCTCCTCCTCTGACTTCTTGAACCACTCATCAATGATGTTCTGTACCAGCTCCAGGTGAGACACTGCCTTCTTCACACACGGCTCGGTCGACCCTGTCAACTCGCAACTACGACGACGGGCAAGCTGAGGTATCTTTGGCCAGTTGGATGGAAGAGGGTACACTTTATCTGAAGTGTTAGAAAAATATATTTATTTCATGTACACACTTATTATACATCATGAACATAACTAGACTGAATTCTTTAATAAGCATCTACTGTTTGGAAAAAACGTTCGTGCCGGGCATTGATCAAGACCAGGGAGCCGTTCCACTAACCGATCTTATCTAAGATCAATCTTAGCAAGTTACGCCAATTTTACAATCGTCTTAGCTAAAAGTTACACCCGTTCCACTAACCGATCTTAGGCCGATCATAGCCGGTCCCGATCTTACGATCCGATCCAAGCTTAGATCGAGACTCTTTCGTGCGAGAGATAGAGGAATGCGAGGCACTAGTTATCTCCCTTTGCATAGTCTAGCAAATGATGGAAGTAGTTTACGAACCAACTGAGTGAGTGAGTGAGTTTAGATTTACGCCGCACTCAGCAATAGTCCAGCTATATGGCGGCGGTCTGTAAATAATCTAGCTAAGATGCATAGCGTTCACTAACATGAGCATTCATGTTAGTGAACGCTATGTATCTTATCTATAAATAATCGAGTCTGGACCAGACAATACAGTGATCAACAGCATGAGCATCGATCTGCGCATTTGGGAACCGATGACATGTGTCAACCAAGTCAGCGAGCCTGACCACCCGATCCCGTTAGTGGCCTCTTACGACAAGCATGGGTTATTGAAGTTCAATATTCTAACCCGGTCCTTCATGGGTATTTTTCCAACCAAGTGTAAACGTGGAGAAAAAACCTTGAGCAAAATGTTAGGGTAGTGAGCACCTTGGTTTCAGGTGCAAGTGCGTGTGAACGCTGGGTATCAGGCAAAATATAATAATAATAAATGCATATTTATAGTGCGCCTATTCCACATCCTGGGGCATGCTCAAAGTGCTATGTACAGATAATTTACACGAGAGTATTTACAGCCGAGATTATAAGTTATATACTGAGAACAGGTTTTAAGTCTGAACTTTAAAAATGTCAATTGTGTCAGAGCTTTTAATATGTGCCTGAACCTTGTCAATCAGAATAAACAAGCCATGAGGAGGCTATAAAGTATGTAGAATCTGTCAGTGTTCTTGAATAACAAGCGCCTGCCTTTAGAATCCCCCACCAAATATGCCCAGTGAAATCAAACATATTTGTATCTTTTTGCTTCAGAACATTGTTCACTTCAGGGCTGTCCCTATTCTTAACCATGACCTTGCAATATTGTTGTACAAATGTGTTACACGGACTCGCTCAGTTGTGTTCCCATGACAACAGTGGTCAGACTGGCCTGACATTTGTAAGGCTTCAGTGCAGTGTTTGTTTACATCACAGAAATATACAAATTCATTTCATGGGGGATTTTAGGGGACGCTCACGGTGAAATGCTCGCTCTTATTTTTCACATAGAATAGGAAAGCCACCATTTTGGTTTCTCTACGATTGATTTTAGCTATCCTAAGTTGGTCATGAGCAACTTAGACTTTGAATCTTAACTTTACGATTGACTTAGGTAAGATTGGTTAGTGGAACGGTAAGCCGATCGTAACGTCACACTAAGATTGGGATTTTAGGGGTTTACGATTGGCATAGGGCTAAGATCGGTTAGTGGAACGGCACCCTGGTCATGAAGATGCTCACCAGGTGATGAAGATGAAACATTATAACAAAAACAATATGGAAACTTTAATTTGTATACTGTTTTATGTCTTCAAAACTACATGGATGATCAAGCCTGGACTGACTGACTGACTGAGTTTAGTTTTACGCCGCTTTTAGCAATATTCCAGCAATATCACGGCGGGGGACACCAGAAATGGGCTTAACACATTGTGCCCATGTGGGGAATCGAACCCGGGTCTTCTGCGTGACGAGCCAACGCTTTAACCACTAGGCTACCCCACCGCCCCGATCAAGCCTGGAAATCAAGGTAATCTTCCCTCATTAAATGATACTGATTTATTTTTGAGACCAAAAATAAAATGTCTCACACAATAACAGCAACCGCTTCACAGCTATATATACTCATGCCAATAATGGTTGTCACCCCTTTCAATTTTTTTAATTGGAGAGGGGGGGTGGGGTAGGGGTGTGAGAGGGTTGGGGTGGGAGGGGGTGACAACCATTATTGGCATGAGTATAGTTTAAAAACCAAATGTATGTTATCCAGAGACCATGAACTGATATATGGTCTCCGATGTTATCCAAGTATGAACAGTGTAAACATACCAATAGTTTGGTCTGTTACTGCATAAGGGACCATTCAAACTAAATGGCTAGGGGTGTCGGGGTGTGGGGGTCGGTGGGGTTGGTGATGATAAATTTTATGGAGAGGCATGTACAATGTGAATGAACTCCCTAAAATTCATGTACAAAGTAAGAGACCCCTCTGCATGTCCTGTACAAAATCAATGATACCCCCTCCCCCATAATTTTTAAGCATGATTTTTAAATATTATTATGTACAAAATTAGACCCCCCTTTTTACATGTGTACAGAACTGATGAGCGCCCCTACCTCCCCAGAACAAAATGGGTGACACCCCTCTCCCCCCTCCTTAAAATCATCATTACAGCCCCAAGCCATAAATTATGAACGATCCCTAATCACTACACAGTTGTGTTTGCTTTAATCCATCGTGTATCCCACATGACAAATAGGTTGCTACAATTAGTCCTATTTGAAACAAGAATCCCCACATGTTGAATCCTTTTCAACAATTTATCAACAAGAAGAATGAATGTTGTGTCAGTCATAAGGCGATTATTAGCTAATTTGCCTCAATGATAACTGGATTGATTATATTGTATTTCACATAATGTGATACCTCTACCACAACAATGAAGCACACAGAATTCTTTCTTCAAGTGAGTGAGTGAGTGAGTTTGGTTTTACGCCGCTTTTAGCAATATTCCAGCAATATCACGGCAGGGAACACCAGAAATGGGCTTCACACATTGTACCCATATGGGCAATCGAACGCGGGTCTTCGGCATGATGAGCGAACGCTTTAACCACTAGGCTACACCACCGCCCCCAGACGTAGAAGAGATATTTGACAGCAGATAACATTCTGCAGCATCAAGGGGAACAAATGAAGTCAATTTTTTCGTGTATTTAGCTCGATATTAGTTGCAAAGCTGTATATTTAGATAGTATTGAGGGCTAGCTCAAGCTTTTTAGCAACAATCATGTGTAAGCCTGGGCTCTTTTTGATAATGGTAGCTATGCCCCTGACTTTTTTATCCAGGTGTTACTACCTTTAGCTTCCTCTGTCTCCTCCTTTTCTTGACTGCCATCAACATCTGTGAAAAAAACCACTGTTTAGAAACTGGGCTTTCCTTGGGAACTTAAATGTGTTTGATCATGTTTATACATTAACATAATCAAACTTATTGTACTCTTATCAATGTTCTGCTACAATAAATTCATGCTCAAACATAGATTTACACCTCACTGATTCACTGAGGCCAAAAGAAATAAATGTTGTGGTTCCGATTTCCTACATTTCAGAACTAGGGTAGGTAGGTAGGTTTTTTTGCAAAATATTTTTACATTACTGATTACTCATGTGTCAGAAAATAAATTTCATTTATTATGTGGTGAGTAAAATTGTTAGGCTCGGCGGGAATATTTAGGGTCGGTCGGGAAATCGGAACCACAAGCTTTTTTTTTTTAGGCCTGAGTAGTCTGATTACGTTCAGCAATGAAAAGTGAGGTGCAAGGTAGATGGCAAGAGTTACCTGCTCTTGGCTTTAGGGGCCCTGAGGGGACCTGTAGGGGTGGTCGAACAAGACAAAAACAAGTTTTTTTGTTTTGTAAATATTTTTCTTACAATATTGTTACAACTGTCATAGGATTTTAAAATGGACATTTTAATGCTTATATGTACCCCAAAGAGGACTTCTTCTAAAAAAAAGAACATAGATTTTCACCTCACTGATTCACTGACTAGTACCAAGAATTTAGAAGCATTGATGCTCATTTGGGGTATCAAGAAAGTTTCTTTGACACAACCATTCATCGAAGTTTTCATATCTAAAAGAATGTAATTTTTAAAGTAAAATTTTTGATATTTATACGGGACCCCAGTGCTCGCCCAACCATCCGCTTCGGGTGATGAAGGAGAGAGTGACCAGCACGGCACGTCACATGACTATGTGCGCGGGAAAAGGGAGGCAACTCGGGGTCAGAGAACTTTTACGTCCGCTTTAGGAAACTACAAGGGATTCAAGTGTCCCACTAACATTCGCATAGAATGAGATAAGCAAAAGATCATGAGTCAGGATAAGGAAAAATGAACGGTATCCCATTGAAACAAAAATATCTGATCTTAATAGTGGTGGTCCGATTAATTGAAATAATCGAAGATCGGTCGCAGTGCCTAAACGACCAAGCAATCGATTGTGTTTTCTCATAATCAAACACAACCAATTTTGGAACACTTGTTTGCATCAACAATATTTTACACAAGGTTGGTTTTGTCTGTGTCATTAAATTTACATTTCATAAGCACTACAAGCTCGTTCCAAGTCATGATTGAATTTATCTTAAAGAATCCAGGAAATCTGTGTTCCTAACATACAAATCATCTTTTAAATATGCGAAATTTGCCAATGGATTTTGTGCAATTTGCAAAACCCCAAATTACAACATGTTTTTTCTTTTTTTTTGTGTGTGCATTAACAAAGATAACAGGAACATTTGATAAATGACGCTAACCAATTATTTTCGATGATTGATCGGTTGTAATGAACCAATCATCAAATATGAGATTTTAACCAATTCCCAACACTAGATCTTAATTAGATTGACTTATCTTTAGCCAAGTTAAAACTCAACCTTGACCTCTCGATGACCATTTCTTCAGGTCTTGGTTTGACAATAAATGTATGTGAAATAGGTACACATCATAATGAAGCCTTTCCTTTGCTGCTATAATATTCCATATACTTCCAGCAAGAAGATCACCATGACAACCATGATCAGACATACCATCCAGAGTGCAAATTGATTGCTGCAGGATTTTACTATCTAAAAATTCTTAACTTCACGCCAGAGCTTTACATGAAACAGGATTGAAATTTCACCTTTATCTAGCAGTCCATCTGACTGAGATTCTTCATTCTTCAGAATTCCTGGCTTGCTTAGGGAGGAGAAGCTGCCCTCTGCGTAGCTCACCTCCTCCAACCGAACTACTTTAGTTGTTGACATCATGGAAATTTTGTTACATGGATGTGCCACAACTAGAGATCTGAAAATAACAATTGAATTCTTTTGTAATGACCAATTCTTTTGGCTAAAACAGTTCAACTTTGTTTATCTGGACAGTAAAATTCCCTGTGAATCTTCAATATAAACAGATATCTTACACTAACAGTTGGACCTAGAAGTAATGTTATCTTATTTGGAAATACATATCTGCAAAAATAAAACTAAATGCAAATGCTACATTTCAGGCCTGTGGCAATCTATACGGGCCAAAGCAAGTTTGAGTTGGCTTTTAATATCTTGTCTGTGGTCTGGACTATAATGTCTCTTCATCAACATCCAAAGCAAGTTTCCGGAATAACAGAGTGTGGACCAATGAGGTTCCATGGTACATGAAAAATTCCTGCAATGTTTTTCATATAAGTTGTAGGAGTGATTCTAAACAAAGTTTCCCAGACCCCTAATAATAAACTGTCAAACCATACATATTTGACATAAAAAACTCCCTTTTTCCGTTTCCTATTATATGGATAGAATTATCAGTAAAACGCCTGCATGTTATCAGAAATGAGCAGGCCACTATAACTTGATAATGCCCCCAAATTGATTCTCCTCGGTCTTCGTCAGGCAGTTAATAAAAGACCTCAGGCTTCTGCAAATGATAAAGCCCTGAAAAATAGCGTTACCCTTATAATAGTTTCATTTATGGGTTGATTTGCTTTCAAGTACAAATTCAGTGATTATGAAACATGATGAAATTTAGAAAATTGTCTAAAATTAGAATTCACTTATAGTATACATGAATGATGTTCAAGTACCATAGCATTCTATCAAGCTTTATACGACTTTGTTTGGTAACAACTGGTCCTTGTTCTGTGTACTCTAACTAATCATGAAGACTCAGATCTACTGATTAGAATATGCAAAATATTAATTTCACGTGAAAGTGGATCATCTGAATGATGTTTTCTATTTCTTCACCTTTTAAGTGGTTAAAACGTTCGCTTGTCACACCGAAAGGCCCGGGGTCGATTCCCCACATAGGTACAATGTGTGCAGCCCATTTCTGGTGTTCCCCCGCCGTGATATTACTGTAATATTGCTAAAAGCGGTGTAAAACCCAACACACTCACTCACTCTTCACCTTTATGACACTATAGAGGTAAGACGTTCCAAGATGCTGAATACAGTTGTTAATGCCCATAATGGGTCACCATCAAGCACATCCATACATTGCTAGCGGAAGTTTTTTTCTGCATAGTTTGACTTCTATCCCCTGTGTTTCAAACATATATATTTAGTGCCACATATGGCTGACATGTTTCTGGCATAGTGAACCAAACCGAAAAGACTGTTCTGGGCTGTCTACTTGATGTGAAGTATCACTGATTTTAAAAAGTCTCAGGGCATTTTTTCTTGATGCCCTTAACTTCTGATAAGACATTCAGAGCCAGAAATTCTTCCATAACATTACCAAAGTGGCAAACATATCTTTGGGTCCGTTTGGGTCCTAATAGGGCAACATACTGCGAGCTCGCTTAAAACATGTCCTTAGTCTCAAGAAAGTACATCAAATATTTAATGTTTCATGACACGGATACAATATAAAACATGATAATAAATTCTAACTTCAAAATATAGCTAAGGACGTTTCGCGACAGAACAATATGTGTAAGTAAACATAAATCACAAAATTAAAATAAAGGCTTTCAATCAAAGAATAATAACTATTTTCCAGCGCAGAGATGTGATTTTGTTTCTACGATCAACTGTAAACACACAATGTTGATATTTTTACCTCATCAGCCGCCATTTTGACGCCCAGTGTGTCACTACGGGCGGAATGTACCGAACATGTCCGTAACCTCACGACTATAATGTCCGGAAAATACCGAGAAGAAAAAAGAAACGGAGATGGCCGGATTTTAACGAATGCAAGCGATTGTTTGACCTAGGAAAATGGCGGCGATCACACAACTTCTAAGCAGATAAACAACAAAGTTTTGTCCTGTATTGTGGAATCTATCAAGCATTTCCAGATATAACGGATAAATACTTAAATAATAGTTGTCAAAGAAACAAGATTAACTCTCTGATTGCCACAACTGTGAGTTTTATATCCAGATTTTTGCATTTATTTACACACACGCAAGGCCCAAATTGCAACGTTTTTCATGCAACAGTTTCCGCCAATATTTGCAAGAATCCCTGTATTAAAACTTTCAAAGTACAGAGAAAATGCCGCAATTTGCTATTACATATAATATATTGTCTTTGTCAGAGTAATGATCGAAATGCGTCTTCAGAAATGATCAACCACGGTTCACCTGATCAATATCCTATAGCATCCAGTGTGCATTTCATTTTGCAGTTTGGGTGCGTAACATTTGTCAACTTAAAGAGATTTCTAAGTCTAAAATTATTAACAGAATATGCCACATATTTCTGACTGTGAGCACTTTAGATTAAATTTGTCTGACCTGGCTTTTTCATGAATGTCATGCTACTAATAATATCCTTAAATGAAGTTAACCACTTTGTCAGTTTTGATGATGCTATGGGTGTGAGTAGCAAGAAGATGCATGTTAGCTGATACGATTCTTCACAATACTGCAGCTAGAATGTGTAAGTTATTAGTCACATCGCCTACAGTTATGTGCAATTTGAAAGATATGTAAAGATTATGATTGATATTGAAAGCAGTTGACTATATCACGCCCAAATAGTCAAATACACTCAATATATATACTTCCACCCTAGGTACTCTACACCATACTCTATGTTATTTCACGTTTCAAAACGATTATGTTATCAAATTGCACAGGTGACATTGGTATCACCCAACATTTCTTTGTACAGCTAGAAGTTCACTGACAATTTCTTGCCACTCAGTATCAATTTTAACCTTTGTGCTCATTTTATAGGAAGGTTACCTGATTAGTTGTGAGTTCCACATAGAAGGAATTGCATAATAGTAAAAGTTTCATTCTCTACATTACATGATGTCATATTGAGGATTGTTTGGATCTTCAGAAAATGGACAAACTTCAGGCTATAAGTACATAGGATGTCACAACACACATAGCCCTCTTACCATGACTACATATCAATAGTTGCTGTCTGTATCCTGTATTAATTCAAATTTGAATCTTAATTACAAGCATACAGTTTCTTCTTCCTTACTTCAACAAATTATGTCACCAATGAGATTTTCTCCATGCATGATTTCAGTGTGTGAAAGTTAACGACAGTGTTTCGGGCATGAGGGTCAGGAGTCCTGCAAATTTGTGTTATGTCACCAGTCCTGTTCACTCTATACACCAATGACTGCACTAGCGTAGAAAATAACTGTATAAATGTGAAGTTTGCTGATGATGCAGCCATTGTTGGTCAGATGTATGATTACAAATCAGAGCGACGATACAGAGATAATGTAAAGAATTTCACATCATGGTGTACAGAGAATCTTGAAAAACTAAGCAATAAATTTGTCAGCTGGGTATTGCAAAAACATTACATGGCTTTATTATGTGGATACGATTTAATGCTGTCAAAATTACAAGGAAGTAGAAATTGGTGTCCAGACCAGAAAATAAAAAAATCTGGATTGTTCTTTGGGACAGGTGCTATTTATGGACATCAGTACAAGACTTTTGAGACATGCAATAATTTGCTTGATTTTCTGGGTGTGGCCTTGCTAACAAGTGTTTTTATCAATCACTCGAATCAGTTTTTGCTAACCATGTAACTTGCCATGCATACATGGCAGTTTAATTCAGTTATTTCTAGTTCTATCTATGGCATCATGATTCAGTATTTTCTTCTGTGACAGGTGTCAAAAAAATATTGTTGTCAGGCCAGGCTAATCAATATTGAATTAATCTATACTGCAGGCTTATTGTGTATTTTGTCATGTGGCGTGAGTGCATATTGCATCAATACATTGTTTAATCACACCACCATAATAATTCTTTCAGAAGCAGTGCGCATAACAAGCAGGGCTCGATTTAAGAGATTTTAATCCACTTACACCAGGTGCAACCTAAGATAAAAACCTAGTTGCACCAGTCAAATTCCAGTTGCACTGTTTAATGCAATATGTAATATCAGAAATATGCTACTGAATTATTTAGATGTGTTATTCAGAAGTGTACCCGCTAAAAAATTGACTCGCACCTAGTGCAAGTTAGACAAATAATTAGGTTGCACTTTGTAATATTGGGTTGCACCAGTGCAAGTAGTCGAGCCCTGACAAGTATCTATAGCTTGATTAGGGTATTGGCAATTCTGTTGTGTATTTGTTCCACTGATATTTTTGAACTAAACATGTACCATGTTTTTATGTGTTTACAACCTGTTTGACTGACACCATTTTTCAAACAAAGTTATAGCTAAAAAACCTTAAGTGAAAGGAAACAATTACCAGCCATATATCATTATTTAAGGGTCATTTTACTTGGAAACCGGTTGTTATGTTTCCTAAAGTATTGAGTCACAGATGTGATTTGGTAAATAATAACTAGCAGTTAATGTGTGTGTGTTGCTGTAGTAACCACCACTGGTAACAGTTTAATTAACGTATGTGTGTTTAGTGTAACATGAAATTATATAACAGGGTCGGTAGGTAGGGTTTACCTCTTCTTTTGTTTTAATTTTTTTTTTTTTTCATAAAATCACATATTTATGTAATATCAGGGACCAGTTTTGAAAGAAAAGAGCAAAACCAGTTTAAAATTTTAATAACTGAAGCATCAACACTTTCAACATTTATGAAAAACAACAGTAAGTGAGCACAGGTCACATATGGTGCCCCCAACATTGGGGAGTACATACTGTTGAAATAGCAAAATGTTTCGCCGTCTTTAATAAAAACGAAAACAACAGTTTAGGGTTTGTGGCGGGGACGGTCAGGAAACATTAAACACACACATATTTTTTGGCCTCTCGAATATTGGGTAATGGATGCGAATAGTGGGTAACGAATACAATAACAAGTCAACAATTGAGGTATTATTAAATATATTTAGTGAAATATTCATAAAATATTCTCTTGATATATTTTGACCATGTTGACAGTGTCAGTTTATCTTGCCAATGACCAGTGACCACATCACTGTCAAATGAAATACTTGAGAGTGTTGGCTATCATCCTATCTGGCTTAGATATGTTCCATTCCGGTTATCTTGTTTTGATAAAACAAACTCAAGTAAGAATGCTCCTTTTGTTAAATAGATATATGAATATTCAGTTCTAGTGATCACGAAGAACAAATTGAATTTATGAAGGGATATGGTTTGATTCACCAAATATGCGAAGTATATCGTAACAGCCCTATTGTTCAGCATCTACAGTGAGTTATCTCATGCATTTACAAGTATGGCGATTCATACAGTTTGCACTCTACTGTTTCTATTGATGACTTGATCATGTTGATGAGCCAGAAGGAGTACTGTAAGTAAGCAAATATCTTCACACCGAATTGCCATGGTAGCTAACTAATGCTTAGTCTCTGAATATATATAATTTTGATACATTTGTAGTAACAAATAGGGGCGGTGGGGTAGCCTAATGGTTAAAGCGTTGCGCTCGTCACGGCGAAGACCCGGGTTCGAATCCCCACATGGGTACAATGTGTGAAGCCCATTTCTGGTGTCCCCCGCCGTGATGTTGCTGGAATATTGCTAAAAGCGGCGTAAAACCAAACTCAGTCAGTCAGTAACAAATAAACCTATTAGAATGGTAAAAGAGCCCCTGAGAGACCAGAGATTAAGAGTGAGGAGATCTAGACTTGCGTCATTTAATGTTTAAGGCTTTAACATTGTACTTGCAGGTAGGGCTGGGCAGTAGGGAAAATAATATGGTTCAGGGGCTGTGAGACAGACTTGCTCTCTCTGTTTGGGACCACTTTTGGATCATCTTGTCTCGACATGGCATTGTGATCAGAAGTGTAAATACTGTTTTACATCTAGCTTACAGATATTACTAATTTGAAACATGATTCCAGATTCACTGTGCAGCAGACTTGTCCTGATGCCATTCCATGATTCACTTATTGTGTCAGGTTTCTCACCCCCATTGTTATACAACCAGAACGGAAATACTGTCCACATCAGTAGCCTAACCTGCACACTATGAACCTCACTGGGGATTTTACAGCAATATAGTTCTCAAGTGTCCTATGCTTGTAGTTAGATCTGGCTAAACAGATCAGTACTTGGAAATATTTTTGATGGGACTAATTATCAATATCAAAATTGTGTCATTGACAGTAGCTTGCATAAACTATTGTTATCAAATAGAAATTGTCATATAGACTCACTATAGACAAAGGTACATCTTCATGGGGTGTTTCCCACATGGGTACAATGTACATCTGGTGTTCATGCATTGATGTTGCTGGAATATTGCTAAAAGCGGCGTAAAACGAAACTCAGTCAGTCAGTCAGTCATTGGGTGTTTCTGAATTCTGTTCACAATGCTGTTTTTATTCATTATCCATGCATAGATGTGTCATCACTCACCAGATGGTGACTTCTTTTCTTTCTTTCTTTTTGCATTTTTGCTAAAGTTACTTATCTTTAAGATATTTATCTTTATTTGGTCGCTATTTAACTATCAGTTATCCATCTCTGTGATCTATTTTGGTAATCAGCCCCAGCTGATGTATATGAGGTTGATAGGGGTGCTTGCAAGTAGTTGTGTGGCTAAATGTGGGTCATCATGACCCAGTACATTGTGTGGCATATTGTCAACCTCTGGTTTGATGTCTGTCATCATTGACCCAGCTACATGGGCAGTGACCATTCAGGTCAGTTCACCTGACCTCTGGTCAAACCAATGAAAATCTAAATCTATACCTTGTCTGCTATGGTATGGCCATCCTACTGACTTATATATAGCTTTAAATTGAATTCCCCTTATTCATGTTGATATGAAATGAATTATCCTTTCCAAGCCAGCTTCTAGTTTTCATTTTTTGAATTGATCCATCATTATTGGTGTAACGCCAGAGCTGCATGATGTTGCTTAACACTTCTTCATATGTATCGATTCAGTGCTCCAATTTCATAATTCATGTAACAGGTTTACAACTTATCTTGGAACTTCTTTGAGTGGCATTTAGAAGTTGGTGTGATGAACAACAGGGAGAGTTCTATGGATATACAACTTCTTTATTATCAATATGAGCGACGTTTCGGTGTAACTACATACACTGTTATCAAGCAAGTGAGTGACGTTTCGGTATAGCTACAGTGAAATGTTGCTCGTATTAATAATAAAGAAGTTGTATATGCATAGAACTCTCCCGATGGTTACCTTGGAACATTTACTAGCCTGGATAATGACAAACAAAATGTAAGAATACTACCTGAAAGCCTGAATTCTACTGGCCTTTCGGGATACCTTTAACATTAGACAAACTGAAACAAGGAACTGGCTTACTGTTGGTTTGCTTTTCGGATATCATGTCTAATGCCAAGTAAGTGAGTGAGTGAGTTTAGTTTTATGCAACGTTTAGCAATATTCCAGCAATATCACGGCAGGGGACACCAGAAATGGGCTTCACACATTGTACCCATGTGGGGACTTGAACGTCTTTGGCGTGATGGGCAAACACTTTAACCACTAGGCTACTCCACTGCCCCAGATTGCCAAGAGATACCTGGGTATATCAGCATGTAATTCCAGTGTTTTGAATATAACAAGAAAGTCAGGGTGTGCTTGTAATACTGTTTATGTTCAAGAGGGTCCCTTAGGGACTGTTCATAATTTATGGCTAGTGGGGTGATGATGATTTTTATGGAATAGCATGTACAATGTGAATCTCTCTTTCTTCCCCAAATTTTAAGGTTATATTTTAAAAGTTTATTTACAAAATTGCTGCCCCCACCCACCCACTACCCACTAATTGTTGAAGCATCTGCTCATCATGCTGAAGACCCGGGTTTGATTCCCCACATGGGTACAATTCGTGAAGCCCTTTTCTGGTGACCCCGCCATGATATTGCTGGAATATTGGTAAAAGCGACGTAAATCCATACCTCGCTCACTCCACAGAACATGCAGAATTAGCTCTAGCTTAGATGTTATAACCTACACTAGAAGTGACTGCTAAATAGTTTGTTGCTGATACTGGTTGTACGCACTTCCTCTTCACGTTGATTCATAAGGATGATATTTTAATCTGATTACCCAGGTATGACTGACATTTGTGTTCCTTTTACACTGACCTGAGGAAATTTGAGAAGGAAAGTAAATTTAAGGCATGGTTGAGTTGTATGTTTTTGTTATTGTTTATACCTAAAGCTTTTGCCTGGTACCAGTCAGAACTAACTTCAGTATCTCTTTCACTAGATTTAGCATTATGCCGAATACAGAGTTAAAAATACTTGTGTACTTTGTGATGGTAAATGTCCTATATTATGAATAAACATTATATTTAGGAAGCCAAGAATATTTACATTATTAAACGGACACATGTGATAAACTGTTATCATTTTATGATTTTGTTACAAGAAAGTCTCACACTTCAAAAGCAGTATCTGAACACTGCAAGATATCCTGGAATGTATGCTTCACTGTATTAATACTATTATGTCACTTTGTCAATTGACCGCCTCTGTGGTGTAATGGTTAGAGCATCCGCCCAGAGAGCGAAAGGTCGCGGGTTCGATCCCCGACCACGTCATACCAAAAGACGTTAAAATATGGTACTTGTTGGTCCCTGCCTGGCGCTCGGCATTAATGGGTACAACAAGGACTGGTTGGCTCGGAGTCAGTATAATGTGTCTGAGTGGGGTATTCATGCTTCACTGCTGCATGGTATCTCAGTGGGCTAGCACTATAAAACCAGCTTAAGTCTGGGCTAGTACAAGCAGCCGCACATACACTTACACACGCATGCACGTCGTCATATGAGCGAAATATTCTCAAGCACGACATTAAACCCAATTTCACCTTACCTCACTTTGTCAATTACTGTCATTCAGGCAGTTAAACAGTCAATATTGTAAGAACCAAAACTTGTTATTTTTTACTCTAATGTAACTGCCATTTAGTTGCCATCCTCAATTGCATGTATAAAGGCAAACAGACAATTACTAATAGATAATTTTCCAGATTTGTCAGTGATTGTTGTTTATTGACATCAGTCCACAAGCAGGAGTCATTGTCCTTCATCAAAGGGAGGCTACTCATGGAACATCCACTGAAAAATAGCTTCTATTTAGGAAAGAATAACATTAGCAAGAGTAATTTCATCTTTTGACTACAATGATGGTGATAACACCCCTCAACATCTGTCCTTATGTTGTAACACTTTTTTCCAGAAGTGATTATGACCTGAGTCGTCAAGGTTAAAAAGAAGCCGTGCAGACTTGTCATGGACTACAATGGAGCCCAGCACTTCAGGAAGCGGATCAAGTGTCACGGTTGGAGCCGGAGGCAGGAGCATCAGGCAGTCTCTACGCACCAAAAAAGGTAGACCGAATTTTGGACCTGAGAAAAGCATTATGTGGTTATGATAAACTGGCTAAATCAACACCTGTTTCTTCTCCTTCTAAATAGTTGCAAGATTGGCCTATTGTTAAAACAATATTCACTCCCTGACTCACTTTCGTAACATACCCATGAAGCAGGGGTGTCTACAGCTTTCCTTTTTTTTCCTTTTTTTTTGGGGGGGGGGACTTCATTTTCACGAGAGTTTCATTGGGCATTCAATAAAATTTCAGGACAAAAGGGTGGGGGGGTGCACCCCCTTCTGGATCGGCCTATGTGAAGTATTAATATGCATTGGAAGGCTTATTTGATTTTTAATGAATTTTTACCAGTTTTAGTGTCCTTGATCTAATAAGTTTAAAAATGCTCCTCAGGTTCCTTAAGATTTACTGGTGGAGTATTTTTTGTAAGCACTCCTAACTTGATTGACACATGTCATTGTATCCCAATTGCATAGATTGATGCTCATGATGTTGATCACTGGATTGTCTGGTCCAGACTTGATTATTTACAGACGCCACCATATACTATAAGCTGGAATATTGCTGAATGGGGGTAAAACTAAACTCACTCACTCCTGATAACATCACAACATTATTCCTTTCAGTTTCAGGTGGTACTGAGTACCCCATGTTAGCTTGGTTAAGCTTTGTGTAAGTTTGTCAGTACACCTGTTAAACATTCAACACTTAATTTGTTTCTGTATGACAGTACATTACATTTTGCATCCTATTTTCACTTGCAGCAAAGGTGAGCTTCTCACCTACACTAAACAATGCATCGTCGTCATCCAGCAGCCAGTCTGGGGGCTTAGGGACTAGGTCTGGCCAGGGTCAACAGGCAGAGAAAAATGGCCCCACAAAGGTCAACAACAGCCAATCAGCCTCTGCCATTGGTGGCCTGCTAGGTCACCCCTTCCCCAACAAAACACAGACTCTCCGGGACCTACTGGCATCCACTCAGTTTAGTATGAAGGTATGTCTTTCCAGTAGGCGTATTTTTAAGTGGGACTTTGAGCCTGTAGTATCAGTGGAGACAGTGTGAACTTAAGATTTCATCTTGACTATCAGAAAGTGTGCCTAGCAATGCACTGAAAAAGTGAAAAAGGTTGAAATCTGGGATTCAGCTGTTTCATTTATTTTTGAACATGTAGCATCATCTCATTGGGGGTTTCAGGGGGAATAGCTGGAAGTGCTTTGACTTTCTTATAAAAAAGTTGATATAGACATGTGATTTTCAGTTTGAAGGTTTTAAGTAATTGGCATATTACAGTTTTTTTAACCTGAAAAGTGGTGTTGATAAGCCAGAAAGGCTTATTTTGGGGTAGCTAGAAGTAAATGATTGTATTACCAGGGGGTATGCACTTTGAATGAAACACCGAGAACAAGTAATGTTGGTTTAAGTTAACTCTCATCATGTACCGCATGTGCATTTGCTTCACTGTTCCATCTACTGCACTTACGCCCTTGTAATACAAACCAATCATAGCAATTTGAATTTCAAATCTCTAAAGGATGACTAGTTTGTTAGGAACATAAATTTCTTAGTGTCTTTAAGAAAAATTCAATCATGACTTGGAACGAGCTTATAATGCTTATGAAATGTAACAGACAAAACCAACCTTGTGAAAAATATTGTTGATGAAAACAAGTGTTCCTGAATTGTTTGTTTTCGATAAATTGAAATTCATCGATACATTTTCACTGCGTTTAGTCACTATAAGTCTTCGATTATTTCAATTAATCGGATCACCACTAATATTCAGTATGAAATGGTGAGCCGTTACAGTGTCTGTGTTTGCCTATGGTAGCCTCACAATCGTTTTGAACTCGAGTTTGCTGCCCCTTTTCTTTCTTGCTGAAGACAGAATTTTGTGATATAAAATTCTAAATGAACATGTCCATTTATGAAACGTTAATTTCAACTTTCAGCCACGCAAGCGGTCCAACAAGAGGAAGAGTATTGCGGCTCAGATAGCCCAGACAAAGGAGGGATGCATTGACATGACGCCAGACTCCATCCTTGTAAACACAAACCTGAAGGTACTTGCACTGTTAAAGTAACTGAGATTGATCTAGACTTCCCCATGGGCTGGCCTTACCATCCCAAGTTTTTCCATTAACTTTAATTAAAATTTCAAAAATGAAATTAAGATTGACATGTAGCATGTAAATATAATAATAGCATGCTTCTAATGCGCTGTTTTCCATGTACAACATGCTCAAAGCGCAAGACATAGTTATAACGAATGGCTTAGTTGAGGTTATCATTGTTATAACGAAGAGGCTTAATTTGTAAACTTATCCTATCTCACAACTTGCACCTCTCTCTCTGGATTCGACTTTTAGTGAAACGACTGTAAACTTTTTCCATAGGCCTCCTTGTCCATTCGCCCATGCACTCCATGCTGCTCTCCTTAATTAGCTTCCTAGTTCCTAATAAAGCTTGCAGCATGCTCCACTAATTGCCCACGTGACTACATTGAATGATCATTCTCTTTCTTGTCGCACGACTGTGTGGACGTGCTGTATATTAGGGACATTATTTCACCCTAACATCATGGGGAAAACAGATAATCAGTCAAGGAAAAGGAAAGATTGAGCTCAATGCAAGACGAATTATTTGTCCCTCAACCCTCAATCGTCTTGCAGTGACTGTATTGGACAATGTAACTGGAACAAACAATGTGGCAAGTGTAATTCACTAAAAGATGAGGATTTTAAGGCCCTTCGTGGTTTGCTCGTCGCCCTGTGGTTCAAGATGATTTTATGGACGCTTCATCAGATTATTACTTATCTGAGGACGTTCGGCACCTATTACGTACGTATCAATCACCTCCTTCCATAGCGTCAGATCATTGCCTGTCCCATCTACACTACCAGGGGACCTTAGATCGACACTATCATCATCCAGATCATCAGTACATATCCCCTCGACTGTCTCAGTTTGTTTGGAGCCTGGCCACTGCGTTCAACCAGCCAACTGTTCCCTCACAGTTCAAGGAACCGGATGACGCTGGCTACAACAGCGTCGCCAGGGGATGTTCATCATGAATCAACACTTCAGGTTTCGTCACCTAATCGCCGATCCAGATCACCACAACGATCTAGATCACCTTCACGATCCAGATCACCATCACAAACCCGATCTAGATCACCGGATCGATCCAGATCACAGTCACGATCCAGAGCACAACTACGATCCACATCACCTGATCAATCCAGATCACCTAACCGATCCAGATCACCAAACGGGTCCAGATCACAACTTCGAATCAGATCACCGGACCGATCCAGATCACAACATCGAAGTAGATCATCGGACCGATCCAGATCACCGAATGGATCCAGATCACAACTTCGAATCAGATCACTGGACCGATCTAGGTCACCTAACCGATCCAGATCACAACATCGAAGTAGATCACCTAACCGATCCAGATCAACAAATCAAGCCAGATCGCAACTGCAAACCAGATCACCTGTTCGATCCAGATCACCTTATAGATCCAGATCACGATCACAATTTCCTGTTAGTGCATCGAATCGATCCAGATCACTTTAGAAATCCAGATCATCTTACCAACCCAGGTCACCTATACGATCTAGATCACCTTACAGAGCCACTGACCAATCAGGATCACAGTACAGATGTACATCTCATGGCCGATCCTATTCAGATGGTCGAACCAGAGCTGCAATCAGAACCAGATCACCAACTAGAACTACAGCGACCCGGACTAGTTCTTCATATCATACCAGATCACCTAGCCATACTAGGGAATCCAGATCACTGGCTTACCACCTACTTCGGTACTTACCACGTCGAGATCTCGATACAGTTCCTCTACAGTGATCATTGCTCTGATGCCACTAATAGGCCTACAGTCTCTTACGATGTTCCGTCTACACGCTCTGAAAATCCTTCGACTCACTTTAGGATCATCGCTGAGTCAGGGGAACCTGATAACAATCCCACTCCTACAGCGACTCTGGATCTACATACGATGATCAGGGCCATAACCTCAGCCTGGAACCAAATACAGCCTTCTACTCCAGCCCATCCGGCTTCGGTAGCTCCTGGCTCTTCATCTGGTCCACCTCCTGAGATTGATCCAGTCCAAATAGCCATGGCTGCATCTCCCACTCACTCTGAGTTATCTACCCCTGGGGGTAGCTTTGCAGCAGTTGAGACACCTCAGGTACTCCTTTGGATTGTTGAGAAGCTCCAACTTCCCTTGAATACTTCAGCAGATGACCTGGATCACTCTTATACTCTTAGGAACCGGGATTGGTCTACCATCACCCTACCACCTCGACCTTGTATTCTGAAATTATCCAGTACACTAAATGATGGTTTCAAGAGCCTGAAACGAATTAAGGACGGATTCTCTGCTCCCAGATATAATCCGTCTACCTCTCATGTCCACGGCCTAACAAAATGCTCTACGGCTCCAACAGTTGATGAGGATATTGGAACCCTGTGTGGCAAACGAGCTGCTTCGCCTTACCTTATTAAGGAGCGAGAGTTGGCTCACATGGATTCAGCTGTGAGAAAGACATTGCCATCTATTAGTTGCGTGATTGCAGCAGTCAACGCTGTTAACACTGCTCTGGAGCATACTTACTCTGATCAAGACGCTTACATCCGAGGATGCATGACTTTAGCTCTGGACCAGTTCCAAATTGTTCTGGATCAGTTGTCTCATTTTTTGGGCTACACTCTTGCTGTTCGCCGGCGTGCACCCCTTAACATCTCTTCATGGGAGGAGCGATTTAAAACAGAACTTTTTCGCCAGCCTTGGTTTACTGACTCCTTCAATGGTAGCATCCAAGAAGTATCTATTAAAGTTGATAAAGAAACCCACTTTCAAGTCTCGATTGAACTGTTAAAGATACAGAAGTCACAGCTCCAGGACTTATTAAAACAGCGTCAAACTGCTCAGTTCACCCCTACCCATCCGGATTTACGCAATCTTTTTCGTGGCGCATCCACTCAAGGCCTTGGCAGAGGAAACAGATCTGGCCGTGGTGGTTCCACCATTCCAAGTGGCCGGGCTGTGGTCATCCAACGAACGGGTACTTCATATAATCGAGCTGGATTTCAAGGCGGTAATTCAAGCCATCTCACATTGGGCAACAGAGCCAATCAGTCAGTCTGTTGATCCAATCAGACAATTCGACAGTGGTTTGGTATATAAATCATCTAGGCTCGACAGGCTCGGCGATTCTCCCACAATGGCCACTCACTCAACATCATAGCCAGAACCAGACACATTCCCGGGGTAAAAAATGTGATCGCCGATGCCTTGTCCTGATCCAACCGACCGTCCCCGACAGAGTGGAAGTTACTACCCCAGATCTTTCCGTCAATGATCTACCCGTTATCACAGCCTCAAATAGAACTGTTCGCCACATGGTTCGTCAACCTAAGAAGCCTGGCAGAGCCAAACCAGGTACTGCTTCCCAACCGGGACGACCTACTTCTTCACCCTCACTCGGAACTGCGCCATGGGTCACCTCAGACCCTCAATCAACATGTTTGGCGCATCTTCAGAGGTCTCTCATAGCTAATGGCTACTCCCGCCGAGTAGCCACAGCTATCACTTCAGTGCATCGTACTTCGACCCGTTCTTTGTACAACAACAAGTGGAAGAAGTATGAAGACTATTGCAAGGTTAGGGGAATTGCATCTCCCACTTCCACCTCGGCTCAGGTCGTTCCTGAGTTTCTCCAGCATCTCTGCACTACTAAAATACTCAAGGGTACTAAGTTAGCTACCTACTTAGCTGCCATCAACTCGGTTTTGGCTACCACCACGGGCACAAAGATTTCCACTGTTCCCGAGTTGCAGAGTCTACTACGCTCCTATAGACTCTCTGACCAGTCCAGGAAGTTCAGACCTCCGGCCTGGGATCTCTCCGTCATCCTTCGTCATATGATTTCTACAGATTATGAACCTTTAGAAGACAAGGACTGCGTACAAGTGACATTCAAGACATTCTTCCAGGTAGCTATCATGGAAGGTTGCTTCTGGTGTTCTGATACCGTCTTCTCTTCACATTACCTGCGAGACCTGTCTGTCACGGATGTCCAGGGACTACACCAGTTCAGACCTCTTGTACTGGCTCAGCAGCTTACATCGGCCCAACAACGCAGATGAGGGACGGTTCCGCATTCGCGTTACTGCTTCCTTGCATATACTGAATAAAAGTTGAACTGGATCTCAACCTTTTGTTCTCATTATATGGGTTTAAGAACTACTTCACTTGGCCTCTATACAAAGGCATCAGAATACAGCCACCTAGCGTGGCCCTACAGACCTGAGGCACAATCAGTATGACGATGCAGAGGTGTTCGACATTCACGCTTACTGACCTCTACTCCACGGACCAGTTACATCAGTGAAGTGTGACACTCCCGAATTCCAGTGGATTTCGTTGCATTCTGCCTCCAAAGTTGTCAGGCACATCCTTTGACAAAGGAGTGAGGGTCAATTTGATGCTGCTTGAACAGAACGTTAAACCTTGGAGATGCTGAGTTGTGTTTCTCTTTCACCCCCCTTGGTCGGTGTCTGGGGGGGCCTTCTTGAAGCAGGGGCTGGCCCGATTCTAGTCGCAAGACTTTAATTACGGGGGTACCTTGTAAATCGTGGCGAGGCGTGGCCTACTTGCCGAGTTGCATCCCATGTCTTGTACAAGGTTGCGGCCGAACACCACATCGCTCGGGAGCACCCATCTCCCTGGGAGTCTTTGTTCTTAGTAATCCAAGGGATTCCGGAGAACCCACTACAAGCATAGGAGTTGCACGCATGCGTAACAGGCCTCCCTTGTACATCGCTATCTACGGTTGTCATCAGTCCACACAGCTCCAAGACCAGCTGTTCGCACTGTCCAGACAGAAGGGTAATCTGCGGCCCGCTGTCCAACCATCGGATAAGTCGTGAGATAGGATAAGTTTAAAAATGTGGAAATTTTTATATAAATTGTATATTTATATACTTATCCTATCTCACGCGATGGGTGCCCGCCCGGCCTCCCCACTACTCAGATTACAACGTTGGCTCCAAGATGAGAATGATCATTCAAGGTAGTCACGTGGGCAATTAGTGGAGCATGCTGCAAGCTTTATTAGGAACTAGGAAGCTAATTAAGGAGAACAGCATGGAGTGCACGGGCGAATGGACAAGGAGGCCTATGGAAAAAAGTTTACAGTCATTCCACTAAAAGTCGAAGCAAGAGAGAGAGGTGCAAGTCGTGAGATAGGATAAGTATATAAATATACAATTTATATTAAAATTTCCAAATTTTAAGTTTAATTTCAGGGCTACAGATAAGGGGTGTACAGGCGTAATGTACGCCTCAAAATCAATTAAGTACGACATGATATAAGATTTCAAGCGTATCGTGTACGCACATAAATACGTTTGTACGTCTAACATTTAATTTCCGTGCGTATCGTGCAAATGGAAATCTATTTCGGATAAATACTTGTCAATTTTCTTTTGCGAAACACGATTTGACACATGAGGAAACCCCGACAGTAGGAATCCCTTGCGTTGCCATGCAACGATATGCGTCACTATTTTTCGATTGGCTAAAAACTACACTGTTCCTATTTATATCCAGTTGGACCTGACATTTCGCGCATCACACGGTCGCTCAGTTATTTCTCACGCAATCTTCAAATACCAATACATGGTTGGAAATAGTGATCGATGAATCGTCCAGACAAACCACATCACCAACTCGCTCACACAAAAACATGTCAGTACTCCTCAAAATTCTCAGTACACCTCCACTTGCAATATGATGTGTAAGTACACTCGCACCCCCAAAAGTTATCTGGAGCCCTGTAATTTTATGATAAATACAATGTTATAATGTGATGTTAAAATACCTTCGGTAATTGTATGAACTTTGAAAAAGTCAAAGTTAGTTTTGTCCCAATTTGCAAATCAGAGACCGTTTGTGCAAAATTCTGCTATCCCTCACTTGCCTCTCATTACTCCTAGGCCAAATGTAGAGATAACATCATTATCAGGTAATATGATACACCAGGCCTTGTCACCCATACTGCATATCCTGATCATGTTGAACATCAGTGCTTGTCGACTTCCATTAAAACGAGCAGTTAATACTCATGCAGTTGGTCTATGAACATGTGGACACTGTTTCAACAGCGGGGTAAACCTTGTTTGTTTTCAGCAACCTGATACATTCTGTGTCTAGTTCCACATTGACAAGAATCTCTGGAGGGTGGGATTTGTCATACCAATTACTGGATAACGCTTTTACTGCTGCTGAGAGATCCTAAAAGATAGGGACTTTTCTAACATTTGGCCTACAACTATCATGTTGGTTTGAGTACATGCAGTAATGAGGTCGTTTTGCTAGACTCTACTTCTGACTCTCTTCAATAGACTGATGAGTGTTCTAGGATATCTAGTTGTCACCAGGAAGTAATTGATAACAAAAATACATGTTAACAATATGTTGTCAAGTTTTTCCTCATGAAAAACAGCATCGTCGTCATGGTGGCTTCTTCTTGCGCTTTGAAGCTCACACTGGTAAATTACATCCCGTGTGAAGACAACATAACTACTGTCGTCATTATTATCAGGATGAAATTAACACTAGACATCCAACCAAGGCCGCGTTTGTTCAGAGGGCAAGTAGAATCTCAAACATTTTCATGGGTATTGCTATGTTTTGTCAATATGTGGGCTAGTGGACATTCTTGTCCTATTTGCATTCCAGCACAAGGTAGGTGTAAAGGATCAACACCGACTCCAACTTATGAACTGACCGAAGATATATTATAGACATAATTTTGATATTTGGTATTTACTGTTGAAATCAACTGGGTTTGCGACTGGGAGCCACCTTGCCTTGCACGCGCAATGCACGTGCTCTGCATGCGCTACCCGTGTCCTGCATGTGCGCTGCCCGCACTTCCCGTCTTGATGAACACATGGCTCATACTGACAAACAATCTCATTCTTCACAGCGATCCTTCGTAGCTGTGGATCGCCAAGCTAGTAAGCAAAGAGTAGCGGGTTCGAAACCAGACAGCGGCACTACATATTGGAAGTTTTCAATAATGTGATATTTTACAATCGAATTCAGTGATAGCAAGACGAAGTTAGATCAATCTTCAAAGCAAGTAATAATTCAATGTCAAGGGCTATTCCTCAGAAAATCCCCGGGATGCGAGCAATTCTGTAGAAAATCCATGGGATATCTTGGAGAATGCCCACGAAACTACCTGCAGAGGTTTACTCGGTAAAAGGAGAGCCTGGTGAGACAATAGAGTGACATCACTGGAGGTTCATAATACAACGTAATTCTTCTGTTTGCAGGCATTATTAAACTATGACACTTTCAACATGCTGCCTGCAGCATACCGGTACAAACTCATCACACTGTTGCCTGAATGTGACAAACTCCCCGACACAGAGAACTCACTCAGGTAGGAAGTGCTAGGAACCCTGGAGATGAGGGATTGTGGTAGTGATATACTATTGATCTTGTTTGATCTGTAACTTGAACATCTGCTGAAGACATTTGTATCTGTGCATGGTGCATATATGTACAAGATTTTGTGAACTGAGAAATTGTACCAACTACTTATTCTCTGTATTATTGTGTATTTTAAATAGAGGTACAAAATAATAATGTGAAATATTAAAACTTTTTTGTTGTTTTTACACAGCATCAGTCCAACAGCATTGAATAATGAGTTCTTTGCCAAAGCACAGCAGGAGTGGAGAGAAAGGTTGTCGGAAGGTGAGATATGAAGTACTAATTAGCACCCTCTGACAAAAACAGTCAGTTCTTTTGTGGGAGCTGAAACCTGTAAATTATTGTTGCAGCTGATTAATTGGAACGGCTTTACCTTTCAGATAGTTCGTCTGCAGGGTTTGTGTTGGTATGTCAGATTTGATTAATATGGGGTTTCTCAGTAGTAATTTGGGGATTCAAGGCAAGAACAAGGTGATCCCTACCTTTCATATGTGGTATGCTTCACTTGATTTCCAAGAATCTTGTCGATGCATATCATTGAACATACTTAGAAGCATTGGTCCTAGGGCTGTAACGAATACGCTATGTTGCGAATATGATATGTATCACAAATATTAGGTAACGAATACGAATAATTATTCATGAATACAATATTGTAGTTAAGTGATTGACTTATAATATGGAACGCCCATGTTCACAGTGTTAATTTGTCACAGCAATAACCAGTGATCTCATGACACTCAAATTTGGTATGTAATAGTTATAGTTGACAGTAACATGTGCAGGCTTTGCAAACTAACATGACTTGGGCTACTACAAGGCTAGTACATATTGCATTCTTGCATATCTCGTTTTGAAAAAGGACATAAACCTTCAAGTAAATCACACTCCCTTCAATTTTTTTAAATATTCATGAATATTCGGTTCTGGTGACCACGAATAACGAATTGAATTCATGAAGGGCTACGGTTCAATTCACCGAATATGCGAGTGAATCGTTACAGCCTTAATTAGTCCTATGAAGGATGAGGATTACTATGCTGGACTGAAGAAAATACACCATTGATGCCCTTAACCTTGAGTGTTTTTCTTACTAGAATAGAAATGTCGCTAATATGTAACATATTATCATCTATTTTGACAGCTCTAATTCTTTGGCTGCAGGGCTCAAAAGGTACCTTATATGCCTCCATTTTCACTAAATATGTGTAAGAGATGCAACATGTTGTGTGACCCTCCTGATAGTAATTGTGTTATTTCAGGTGAGTTTACTCCAGAAAACATGCAGCGCTTGAAGCAAGAGGAGGAGAGGGAACAGACCAAACTTGACCCATGGAAGGTGAGGAGTTGGTAGACAGTGTCTTGAAACTAAAATGAATAATACATTCCCACAGAGAATATTTAAATTGAAAAACGCGTTCTTTGAGAACAGCTTAGGAACTGCTCAAGAAGTTTCAATGTCATTGTACACTGAAGGGATATTTTTCTGAAATTATAAGTACAATCTCCACTACTAAAAATAGAACCCCCAAAATAGTTGTGATCCATAACTTTTGTTGGAAAGTGTGTGACATTTGGTTTGTATATATATATATATATTGGTTGTAAATGTATACAGGGAGGTAATGTAAACATTATCTCCCCTTCCCCATCGGTCATTCTCTACAAGAAAGACAGCTGCACGGTTTACCATGGTTCCATATTATTTAAAAGCTGTACCAGCTATTCCTATCATAATTTTAGGTATCCTTAAGTTTTTTTCAAAATAGTTGAAAACTTTTATCTTAACCAATGCCATTGTCATGTTTCAGGCTAAACATTTTGAGACTTTCTGGGGACAAAGGTGAGTTCTTGGTCGTGTTTTTTCGCTATGAACTAAGTGATTGTTTCAGGTTTATCACACATGATAGTAATCCCCAGTAGGGATTTCAGGTTAGAATTGATAGCCAGCAACCTATGCTGGTCACAATAGCCAACCAAATGGATCAGGGTGCTGTTGTACAACACAACCTTAGCGCTATGACTACCTTAAGTCTATGTTAAGGTATGGGAGTTACGGTCAACTTCACGGTCACCTTAGCGGTCACCTTAGCGCTAAGATCACTTTGTACAACGGCAATCTGGTTGTGAGATTCACTGGCTTCATATAACTGGAATATTGCTGAATGTGGCATTAAAAACAAGTATATGATAAAGTCAGCTTTTTACGCCGTCTTTTGATAACCGACATAGTCATTCTATCAATTTCATTATTTGATGTAGTGATATGTGTTTTGTCTCTTCTCGCAGGATACAAAAGGATGTGCCAAAAGCAACTGGACCATCACCTATCAAACCTGTGAACTCCTTGCCTGCTGCCAAGAAGAATACAGCTCATAAACGAAGCATGTTGGTGTCATCCATGTTGCGCCACAAGTCTTTGTCCAAGGCTGTAGCAGCAAGTGTGGAGTCAGTGATGCCAGCCGGATCACATAGTATAACCAACAGCATTTCTACAGCATCCAGTGCCCAGGTGGGACTGCTGACCACTGTCTCAACATCAGTGACCGCAACCGTCACATCCACCACTGCCAATGCTGCAGCTTCATTGACCAAAGTAGACAAGGCTGAAGTAAGCCCAACACCAGCTAAAAAGCAAAGATTGTCCCCCAGTCAGCGGCAAGCTCAGGCTAAGACACTGGCTCAGATCAAGGCTCAGACTGAGGCTGCTCGGAGTCAGAAGTCACAGTCAGCTGAGCCTGTCAGTCCGTTACGGACAGCTTTAACGAACACTCCTCCAGATTTGACTGAAGTTTCACCAGCTAAGTCTGTTCCAACTGGTTCTGTTGTTACCACCCCAGGAATTATTAAGGTTGCTGGGCAGACAAGGACTTTAGCTCAGATCAAAGCTCGGACTCAAGCTGCTAAAGCTCAGACAACTGTGTCAATCATCTCCCCACCTCAGACCAGGTCTTCAACTAATGTGTCCCAAAACTCATCAGTAAGGAGCCTGTTGACGAGTCCTAGTCCCCCTGTAGGGAGAGTCCCAGCCCAGGCACAAACAAGGACCTTGGCTCAGATTAAGGCTCAGACTCGGGCCCGTGCTCAGCAGGCTACTGCTACAGTTGTGCCTCCTACTACTACTGAGCAACGCCCAGCACCATCCTTGAGTCCTGCCCTGTCCAAGAATCATCCCAATATCTTGTTAACCTCCACTGGACGGCCAAAGACACCGTCTAAAACTGCAACCCCTGTTAAGACTGAACCCAATAATGGTATCAACTTGCAAAGATCATTGGCTATTTGTCAGGCTGAATATGAGAAAAGTATTGTGAAAGTGAACAGTCCTGGTCCTGTGACTGGGCCGCAACAGAGCCAAATGAGTGCCTCAAAACTGCTGTTCTCTCAGTCCGGCAGTCAGTCAGATCAAAGCGTCCAGTCAGACGGAGAAGCAAGTCGATCGACCGCGAGCCCTGCAGCATCGCTGACCTCCGGAACAGCATCTCCTACCAGGGTTTTGACGGTCCCATCGGTCTCTTCATCCGGGAGCACAGAAGGAAAACAGATTCTGATTGTGACATCCAACAACTCTTTAGATCCTAACACGGTGCTGGTTGTGAGTGCCCCCTCAAGTACAGTGGTAACCGGTGCTGGTGCAAACAGTACAAAAACACTGACCAACTCGGTGCAAGCTTCATCTGCCACTACAGGCAAGGTGTACACTGGTGGGACTTCGTCTGGTGTCCGGTGCGTCCTCACACACGAGAATCTTCGGGCGATGTTGGCCAGCAGCACACCTCCCCGGGCCTCTAGCGCTCCGCCTACTCAGAACAAACCAGAAGTTGTGACAATTGTGAGATCGGCGAGTGTTGGGGGTGACGCCTCAAATCAGACGGGAAACAATCAGGGAGAAGTAAGCCTCAACTTAAGTTCTGAAGAAGTTAATTTTTTATCCAAAGCTGGCACTCCTACTCAAGCAGGTCGTGATGGGTCTCCACGCTTCGTAGTTCGACCTGCTTCTATTGTGGGGAAAGGCAATAGTAAGCCCAACCCACAGTCGGTAGTGTCTGGAAGCTTCAGTGTGCAGACTGTCGCCCTTCGAAGCAACCAGACTACTGCGGCTAGCAGTGCCCAGCCAGTGACATCTTCCATTGTATCAAATAGCGTGGAGACCCAAGTGGCTAACTTACTTGCCAACCCAAAAGTGTCAATAATGGCTACAACCTCAGCAATACCTAATGTGCAAATGATAACCGCTGCTTCAAACATGACTACCGTGATGTTGCAGCCGCTTACATCAACGGCGGTTGGAACGACGGTGACAGCGACTTCAGTGTCTGAAGGCACGCCGACTATTAATCCTTCATCGTGTGCCTGCAGTCTCAAGGCTATGGTTATGTGCAAGAAATGTGGTGCTTTCTGTCACGATGACTGCATCGGTCCGTCTCGGCTCTGTGTTACCTGCCTCATCACAACATAACACAGTCTTTACTACGAGTTTGTTAATTTGTTGACCTTGCACAATCTGTTGAATCATGTATAACATCCCAACCATCACATGAAGATCTGAGTGGAAGTGTTTATCAATAGTGTACTATCAAGTGTCGTTTCAGTGTACCTTACATAATGGTTTCTTTACCATAGCTTCTTCTTTCCCAATGATGTTAAGGACTTCCATATTAACAAATATAGAAACTGGGGCAGTGCTTGAATTAGGGGCGCATATATGGGTGGAACATAATTTTCTTTTACATCGTTAACATGATTACAGAACTCAAATACAGTATTATTTTTACTTCACCTAAATAGTGTAGGACCTGGGGTCTAGAACTACTGTGTCACATATTTAGAAAAATTCAAACATCCATCCATCTGAATAGGGCAAGAGTGATCCAAGGTGTTAGCGTGTAGTACAGAGTTGTGTCCCTTAGCAATGAGGTAGCCTCAATTTCTAGTTTTACTTTAGTTATGATCCTCTCTGTTACTCTTTTCTTAAACCCTGGAAAAATGTTTGGGCAAAGTATAGTTAACACAAAAATCTTTTTTATCACATGGGTAAACTTATATTCTAAATATAATATAATGATGAAATGTAATCAACTCTGTTTAAACACGGTTCTGCCTTCATACTATCGGTTTAGGTGTCAGTAGAGTACTGTGTGTTATATTATTTACTTTAGCTCCCCAATGACCAATGCAAATAATAGATTATTGTTAGCGAGTAATATTTTTTTTATAAAGTTTAAAGTTTGACAAGAGTAGTTTAGATTTCCAACATGGTTTTATCATGGCAAGTCTTTCAAACACATTTAAGCACAATATTTCTTTTATTTCTAAATAGTTGTGGTTATTAGTGGGAAATGTGATGCCGCACTTCACTGTAGAGAGTTGTCTCCCCCAAGCATTGCAGAAATGTCTGGTATTTGGTCCGACTAGCAGATTCATCCTAAGTAAATGTCTCTTGCTGATCATCATACCCTTGCCTATGGTTTAAAGACTAAATCATACTGCAATTTAATTTCACATCAACCTGAACAATTTGGAACAATAACCAAAACTTAAAATTCTAAACGTAAATATGGCTTAGAGATGGATTTGGCCAGACTCATTCATATTTTATGTATGCATCAGTTGGGTTGAACTTATGTACTGGCCATGACATGAATAACAGGGGATTTTCTGTAGGTCTTGTATTTCAATTTCATTGTAATATGAATATACATGAAGTGCAGAACAAAATCATTTTACATTTTTAGGAGTAAAAAATAAAATCATCAATCCGGTGAATCATCAACGATCATGCATTATGATTTTAAAACCAGCATTGTCATACAACACAGTGTGGATTTTGTATTGATTAGTATGTGAGGAAGGTGTATGATTAATATAGACCCCGGGGTTGACTTGATTACTGTGCCAGGAATGTATGTATTTAATATATACCCCTGTAATTATTTGATTACTGAAGTCACATACCTCAATCAAGACTGACCATGATTACTCCTAGAAACAATGTTAATGTGTACTTGTCAACATAATATACCGGTATATTTGCTCAAACTGGCAATATAGGTATACTAATTACTTTCTTTTTGAGTAATTCTCTTTTTGAGTTTTCAGTCATTAAAACTCCAATGTAGGCAGGTTCTAAATATATTTAACTTTCATTAGTAACATGTTTGTTTATCCATTTACATTTGAACATGTACAGATGACAAATGATGACATGGGGCTATGATCACGATACACATTCATTTCAAGACAGGAGAGGCTATTGTCCCAATACACCCATCTACTGGGGCTTAAATGTGAAGCTTATCAGCTGATTTTTGTGTGGAAGGAAATAAATGAAAACCCAACAATGTGGACGTAAAGAGAACATGAGGTTGTTATG
This sequence comes from Haliotis rubra, assembly GCF_003918875.1. Taxonomy (NCBI): domain Eukaryota; kingdom Metazoa; phylum Mollusca; class Gastropoda; order Lepetellida; family Haliotidae; genus Haliotis; species Haliotis rubra. The sequence continues at coordinate 155,688 of NW_025767014.1, forward strand.
TAATCTGCTGGAGAGACTGAAAGGAACGTGCACACACCTACTTGATCACTTTGAAAATACTGTTTTTCAAAGTTCTGAAACTTGGAAAGTTGTATGTTACATGGTTGCCATCAAGTTTTATCACAAGAATCAACTGCTGATATTGTATGTGTTAGTTGTTGTCAGCACCTGTTGTGTACATGGATATATGTTATGTTCTGGCTGGCTAATGACAGGGAAGTGGTTTGAAAGTAGAAACGGTGACTGGCAGGAACCAGCAGCTTGAATGGGTTATTATAGTTTCTGCAGTCAGGTCATATCGATCAATCGGTTGCATGCTGTTAGGTTGCAAGAAGTGTAACAGCATTCACATAATTTTCTAGATCATTAACTTATTTTTGGGAGAATGGACACTTTTCAAATTCTGAATATATTAAAATATCCTGGTTAAAAGTTCACAGGATTGTATATACTGTTCCTTCATCACTTTTACATGCTCAGTGGACATTTATGTGTCGTTTCATACGAAGGTCTCAGACAAGTTTTGGGGGTATGAATGATCCTAACTATAAGTTTTTAAAATCTGAAAACCAATGTTGTCTTTGAAGGTGTGCATACTTACACAGTGTCAACCCTATTTCTTATTTCAATAGCATTATGTTTTTGGAATACAGTTATTATCAGCGAGATATTTTCAGGATAACTTGAAGTATCAATTATTCTTTTTGTTAATTGTTCTTCTCTGTACTTAACTCTGGCCTGTTTCATCGTCATGTTTTCTTGCCCTCATACATCTACTCCTGGTACCGGTAGAAAATTCACTAAAGAAGAGGGATGGTGGGGTAGCCTAGTGGTTAAAGCGGTTGCCTATCATACAAAAACCTGGGTTCGAATTCTCGCATTAAACAATAGAAGAAGCCCTTTCCTGGTGACCAGTTGTTGCCAGAATATTGGTGAAGGCAGTTGAAAAAATGTATTTACCAGCACACTCAGTGAGTGGCCTGGTCCAACACAGAATCTTTGGAGTGATGATCACACCATGTTTATTTGAAGGCAGAACAAGGTTTTCATTTTAAGTGTAATTATATTTTACTCAAAAGAATTTTAAGATCACCTGATTCTTGGAATTTGCTATTGCTGATCAGCCCTGACATATAAGCTACAGTAATATGAAAATTAGAAACGTTCAAAATACCTGCCTGCCCGACCGCCCGGGACGGGTTATTTTCAACACGGACTGCCAGATTCTCAAATTCACCTGCCCGACGGTTGGGTTAAAATTAGACATGTATCTGAAGATATTTTGTGGGCAGGTAAGTTTTGGTCAGGGCTGGCAAGTTTACATCTAACCAGCCCTGTCTGGCTGAAAATTGTGGGAGTTTCAAACCCAGAAATTGGGAATCCTTTTAATCCTTTTGAGTTGTGTAATAGCAGCAAGGAATTAGGAGTTGAAATACAGATAATATTATTGTAGAAGATAGTGGTTACATCAAAGAGTTAAAGTCGAATGTTTTCCACTTTTAAGGTCATGTAACACATATCTTAGCACAGAAACACTGGGTGTCGATGATCCAGAGATATGATGGAGGCATATTCAAGTTTTTTTCATTTGTTTCTAATAGCAAAATGGATCAAAATAATAGATTCAGCTATCGCATTAAAAAGTTAACTCCCAAGCTAAGCTGTCTTTGTTGAGTGGTTCACTGTAGTATTCAAAGGCGGTATTTTTCAAATATGGCACATTGTGAAGTTTGTCCAGGAATACCGGAAAGGCAGAATGACAACTTTCAGAACATTGCTGAAGTAAAACTGGGATTATGTCAAAACTAGTTTTCTAGAATTTGGACTGGCGAGATCCATGTGTGGTAGACATGCGTCGTGAACTTCAGCTGGAGATGTTTTTTATTAAGGATGAACGTAAGGTAAGCCAGGATGTGAGACTGGGTGACTATTAAAGGTTCCATTCCAAACCTGGTTCCTTTTGTTCTGTGCCGATGTTGTGCATGTTCTGTACATGGTGAATGAGTGTTCTGGATGTCTCAGATTGTGTACATGTATGCATTCAGGCAATCTCAGGGTCTGCCACACACATATGCATTTAAACTTATACCTTTCCTCAGCAGACATACAGTGGAGTCATGGGCAGGGATGGGCAGATTCTCACATACAGTTTTGAATGTTTTGGGTTGTTTTGTTTTTTTCAATTTAAATGTTTCCAAACTGACCTGTTTTTGAAAGTGAAAATGCTTAATGTTTCCAAGAAATGTCACTTTATCATAACTTGATAGATGAAAACATTTAATTGCAGAAATTGGAATGCTGTCAGGGTGGGACTCTCGTAATTTCATTCCATTTCAAAGTAGATTTCTTGCACAATCAATTATACAATAAATTTTGATTGAAAGCTTTTCATGAAAAGGAAATATATGTATTATTCAAAATTGGACTTTAGTTGTTTAAGTTATTGTAATTCAAACTTAATGGAATATGTAATGTTTATTTTTGAGTAATGTAATAAATACAGACAGGCATTGAGGGACTTGATGAAGATACTGTTTTTACATCCCAGCCTGTGACCCATGTAGGGTGTTGTACCTGTACTTACTGTACATTTGTATGTTTCCATAGCAACAGTGCTGTTACCTTTTTCTGTGAATATGTCCATGAGTGTATATATTCTATAAACATGCTGTAAATTCTCTCGTTTTCTCATTCATGAATTCCTGTTGTCAGTCTCCACACTTACATGAAAACTGCAGTGATGTGACGAATAAGTTCCTGAATCATTCTCTCTAAGGCTCTGATAATTTTCATGACATTACCTGAAACATGTTGCTTTTTGCATAAGGGTGGGTACACTGCATCTCCTTAATTCCCACTATAATACTATTCGGGCATAGATCAATGGTAAAAAAAAGTTTTTGTAAACTTTATTCTCTCATGATCATTAAAGCCATGATATTTGATATGGATAGTGTTCACAGATTTGTGTAGCCAGGTTTGATTGATTAAAGGTTATTGAAATTGAATTTATGAATATTATCTCTGTTGCACTTACATGAATAATACCAATGGAGAATGATGTTTTGAGGAACTGGCCCCTGGCCTTTTGTTGTATCACCTTTGATCAGTGAAACTCTTAATAAAACCTATTCCTGAATACAGCCAATCATTTGCCCTGCACAGATACATGTTTGCCCAATCAAAAAGCCTTTTTGTATTGTTATGGTTCAAGCAGGATGTGCTTCAAATTGGTGATGTGTCATTCCTAATCCAGGAAAGTTATTGAAGTGTGGAGATTTAAGCTGACAAGAATTCTGGAATGTTGTTTTTGTGCTATATGTTTCTTATAAATGTAAATAATTATTTATTTTCATAGTTGAAGGAAGGAAAATGTGAGATGCATTCATGGTCTGGACTATGAAATTGATATTGTTTAAATGTTCAGTAGTCATTAAATCATATCCATTATTTTTTAAGTCAAAATTCTTAACTATATTTCCTTCAGTCATTATTTTCCAGGTGAAATATTTGGTCTCACAAATATACAGTGCTCTTATTAAAACAACAATTTTGGCTGCCCTTACACAAAGTTACACAATACACATCAGACTCAGAGATACATGTGCAGTGATAAATGGACAAATTAATTCACTACAAGCATCATTCTAAGATCCTCACTGATATGTGCACCAATTCCCACAGTATTGAAATTATATAAAAGCATGTTGCACCAAATCGTATTTTCCAATAACGAATATGAAATTGGCACGTTTTATTTTTGTGATTTTTTTTAACAAGCATTGTTTTAGGTTTTTTCTTTTGATTTCCTTAAATTTGACATTTGGCTTGAGAAATTATATTCATGTAATTTTATGCATAAAATAACAATAAATAAAATAAAAGATATGTACAAATATGTACACCTTTAGACATTTCTCTGGCATATGTTTGAATTTAGGTCCTGGTAAGTAAGGAATCAAAGTGTCCATATATTATACTTGGTCAAAATTTTACAACGACCTAAGAATTTGTAGACATTTTTAGTCTGCTTGTGTAATTCTCCTTCTGTGGAAGACTACTAAGTAAACTTGTGAGGAGATTGTCATTTTCAGTGGTCATCTCTGAATGCATATATAATGAAAGTATGTGTGTGGGTGGGATGAACCACGTGACGACTCAATGAAATTGAGCATAAATCAATTCACATAAAAGTGAGATAGAACATTATGATAGTAGTGTCTCCACAACTTAGAAACTAAAATGGGTCAGTTTTTAATGTACCAGGTAGTTTCTAATTAGTTATTATTAGTAAGATTAGTTGAAAAAAGGTGGTTATAGCAAGTATTCCGATTTCAAAAATAGGAATTATTTCATCGTTGTATGATATATTTATGTTCATTTCATATTATTACAGTGGACAAACTCTCTTCATTGTTGTGTAGATAGATATTTATGTTAAGAACTTGTGATCTCAAAGGGGGGTAAAATGAAAATACCTTTTGTCAAATATTTTTAGATGTGTATAAAGCTTTTTTGTTTGGGGGATTACATGTATGTGTTTAGTTTTATGAAAGTAATTAGTTTCCAGTTGTAATGAAGAAGTTAAATGTTAGGTTTCATAAGTATAGTCACAAGGGACTTAAACAAAACAGGATTATATTTTCCCAGTATTTTAAATTGAAATGAGTTGCAGGTTTTGAAAGATATTCAACAAAGTGTGTATATTTTATGGTAAACTATTTTGGGGATTTGTCATATTTTATTATTTTGAGAGTTGCTTTGCAGAGTTTGTTTAATTCCAATGATTCCAATGATGTACAAAGAGTTCACGTTTTGTGAGTTGGGTAATCACACAACATGAGATGTTGATATTTTTGCTGCAATGTTACAGGATTGTGTGGTGTACTGTACATACAATTACAGTTTTGAGTGACATGTTTCTACACACTTTAGCAACGTGTATCAAAAATGTCAAAATAAATTTTTTATCATAAATTTGGTGTTCGAGTTTGTTTCACTTTCATGGTGATGAGTTCATGGTTAAAGAATGTGCCTGGTTCGTACTGATTGATACCCGAAGGTTGACAAGCATACATTATTTTGGTTTGAGCATGCGCAATAATTTGACTCACACGCGGAACATGAGCAGAACTTGCTTATCTCTATCTAAATATAGTACTAATTACGGAGCTGTATACACAAAAAAACGTAGATTTTGGGGGGACCCTGGTCTGAAGAATCTATGGTTTGGTAGGAGTTACTTCCCCTGTCACCACAGATACGACCTCAAATTCATTTCTCATAGATACGAATTTAACCAAAACGGTTGAATTATTACCAGATACCAAATTCATTGAGCCAGACTGGTATTGAAGAAAGACATATTAAAGAAGAAATATTATAAACGTAGATATTGTTATCGAGTGCACAGGTCCTTGAGGTTGATGTAAACAACATGGCGGTCGAAGAAGGAAATGACTCGCAATGGAGCAAACGCTTCTGCTTTCAGATTATCTTTACGACTTTACTCTTCGTTTTGACACAACTGACTGCCTCTGCGGGTAATACAGCAACGATAAGAACTCAAGAAAAACTCACAGGTAAACTATATCTTTGTTTACGAATACTTGTCTCAAAGTATCTTTGAATTTCTCTACTCGGTCGGGGTATCGATTTTATCTTGGCTTATTTCGTGAAAACCAACACTGCCTACTGTAGTTTGATTCCTTTCGTGTTGGGATAGATACTGGTCTTGGGTGAAATGGGCGTAACAGGTGTATGTTAACGACACTGTCACGAGAGGTAATTATGGGTCTCCGAGTGGTTCTAGAAAACTTGAATTTTTACGCCTTGTCGGAGAAACTGATGTGACAATGAAGACGCCATTTTATGTGAAAGACGAGTTTTAGAGTAAGCTTCAAGATGGAATATGTTACCGTTAAAGAACGTATAAAGTGGTTAGTATATAACGTACAAAGGTATAGTTCCAAAATATGTTTGATCAATATCAGTTCACATGAATAAACTCATATTCCAGCCAAGGCCTACATCGAGCACACCTTGATAGTGCAAAGTCGTCTAGTTATATGTTGGACTAGATCAATATCAAAGTACAATGGCCACAAGAAAGTGAAATTCAACTTCAACATAATTTGCTTTACATGTTATACACAAATAACTGAACGCCATCACATTTTCCAGTATTCACTGTAACCATGGAAACCAGATATGTAAATTGAAGTGTTGTATGGAAATGATGTAGGTAACTGCAAGGATTACCTGGGAGTCCAACAAGGTCACGAGGACACTTGGCCCTCGTCAGCTGGAGCATGTGACAAGAACATCTGCATCATTGTACCATCAGGCAACTATCTCATTGTTGAGCGGTGAGTAACATTATAACACAATTATACCGATGACTTAAGGAATATCCTAAATAAACATCATTGCTCCATCAGGCAACTATCTCATTGTTGAGCGGTGAGTAACATTATAACACAATTATACCGATGACTTAAGGAATATCCTGAATAAACATCATTGCTCCATCAGGCAACTATCTCATTGTTGAGTGGTGAGTAACATTATAATACAATTATACCGATGACTTAAGGAATATCCTGAATAAACATCATTGCTCCATCAGGCAACTATCTCATTGTTGAGCGTGAGTAACATTATAACACAATTATACCGATGACTTAAGGAATATCCTGAATAAACATCATTGCTCCATCAGGCAACTATCTCATTGTTGAGCGGTCAGTAACATTATAACATAATTATACCGATGACTTAAGGAATATCCTGAGTAAACATCATTGCTCCATCAGGCAACTATCTCATTGTTGAGCGGTGAGTAACATTATAACACAATTATACCGATGACTTAAGGAATATCCTGAATAAACATCATTGCTCCATCAGGCAACTATCTCATTGTTGAGCGGTGAGTAACATTATGATACAATTATACCGATGACTTAAGGAATATCCTGAATAAACATCATTACTCCATCAGGCAACTATCTCATTGTTTAGCGGTGAGTAACATTATGATACAATTATACCGATGACTTAAGGAATATCCTGAATAAACATCATTACTCCATCAGGCAACTATCTCATTGTTGAGCGGTCAGTAACATTATAACAATTATACCGATGACTTAAGGAATATCCTGAATAAACATCATTACTCCATCAGGCAACTATCTCATTGTTGAGCGGTCAGTAACATTATAACATAATTATACCGATGACTTAAGGAATATCCTGAGTAAACATCATTGCTCCATCAGGCAACTATCTCATTGTTGGTGGTGTGAGTAACATTATAACACAATTATACCCGATGACTTAAGGAATATCCTGAATAAACATCATTGCTCCATCAGGCAACTATCTCATTGTTGAGCGGTGAGTAACATTATGATACAATTATACCGATGACTTAAGGAATATCCTGAATAAACATCATTACTCCATCAGGCAACTATCTCATTGTTTAGCGGTGAGTAACATTATGATACAATTATACCGATGACTTAAGGAATATCCTGAATAAACATCATTACTCCATCAGGCAACTATCTCATTGTTTAGCGGTGAGTAACATTATAACAATTATACCGATGACTTAAGGAATATCCTGAATAAACATCATTACTCCATCAGGCAACTATCTCATTGTTGAGCGGTCAGTAACATTATAACATAATTATACCGATGACTTAAGGAATATCCTGAATAAACATCATTGCTCCATCAGGCAACTATCTCATTGTTGAGCGGTCAGTAACATTATAACATAATTATACCGATGACTTAAGGAATATCCTGAATAAACATCATTGCTCCATCAGGCAACTATCTCATTGTTGAGCGGTGAGTAACATTATAACACAATTATACCGATGACTTAAGGAATATCCTGAATAAACATCATTACTCCATCAGGCAACTATCTCATTGTTTAGCGGTGAGTAACATTATAACAATTATACCGATGACTTAAGGAATATCCTAAATAAACATCATTGCTCCATCAGGCAACTATCTCATTGTTGAGCGGTCAGTAACATTCTAACATAATTATACCGATGACTTAAGGAATATCCTGAATAAACATCATTGCTCCATCAGGCAACTATCTCATTGTTGAGCGGCGAGTAACATTATGATACAATTATACCGATGACTTAAGGAATATCCTGAATAAACATCATTACTCCATCAGGCAACTATCTCATTGTTTAGCGGTGAGTAACATTATAACAATTATACCGATGACTTAAGGAATATCCTAAATAAACATCATTGCTCCATCAGGCAACTATCTCATCATTGCCGTGAGTAACATTATAACACAATTATACCGCTGACTTAAGGAATATCCTAAATAAACATCATTACTCCATCAGGCAACTATCTCATTGTTGAGCGGTGAGTAATATTATAACACAATTATACCGATGACTTAAGGAATATCCTGAATAAACATTGCTCCATCAGGCAACTACTAGTATCTCATTGTTGTTGATGGTGAGTAACATTATATACACAATTATACCGATGACTTAAGGAATATCCTGAATAAACATCATTGCTCCATCAGGCAACTATCTCATTGTTGGTAGGATTGAGTAACATTATGATACAATTATACCGATGACTTAAGGAATATCCTGAATAAACATCATTACTCCTTCAGGCAACTATCTCATTGTTGAGCGGTGAGTAACATTATGATACAATTATACCGATGACTTAAGGAATATCCTGAATAAACATCATTGCTCCATCAGGCAACTATCTCATTGTTGAGCGGTGAGTAACATTATGATACAATTATACCGATGACCTTATAAGGAATATGCTGAATAAACAAGTTTTGTTTGTTGTTTAACACTTCACTCAGAAATACACCATTTATATGGCAGCAGTCTGTAAATAATCGAGTCTGGACCAGACAGTCCAGTGATCAAACGTCAGGACCATGGATCTACACAAATGGGATATGGTGACAAATCAACAAGTAGTCGATATGCACTTGAAGGCTTATCGAAAGTGACTATAAAACATTGATACAAAGTGCTTTCTTTGTGATAGATTTTATACATGTTAAACATTGTTGATACTTCATCATGTTCATGTAATCAAAATTGATACGAAGAGGTATGTACTTGATAAATCCATGCTATAACAGCCCAGATATAGCAACAATATTATCATGATTATAGGTAATAACTTGAGAGTATGTTTGGTGTGCCTGCGTGCGTGTCTATGTATATTTTCTACATTAGGAATACACACTATGCTAAGAAAGTTTTGGAGAGCATTGTGACATCAGTCTGTTCCATAGCATGGTGTATGTTAAGCTATGGGGACACACAATTAATTGAGGGGCGGGTGGGAGGATGGGGGGTGGCCTAAGTGGTTAAAGCATCCGCTCGTCGCCCTGAAGACCCGGGTTCCATTCCCCACATGGGTACAATTTGGAAACCCATTTCTGGTGTCCCCTGCCGTGATATTGCTAGAGTATTGGTAAACATGCTAAAAGCAGCATAAAACCACACTCACTCACTCACTCAGTATTAACTGAGGTCAGTTTTGTCAGGTTTCAATAGTGACATATTTATGAGTAGACTTATTTCCCTCTCACTACGTATTACGTCACGCCAGACAATATATATACATCACAAATCTCTGTCTCTGAAGCTGGTTAGAACTGTTTCAAACTGCAAAAAGTAGAAGAATGATTTTGGATGAAATACAGTAGAAAGACCTTGATGATACATTTTTCATAATATCAATCACTGGTTGTATCCTGCTATTACAACCTACGAGACCACCACGTAGCGGGAGTATTACTGAGTGTGACGTGAAACATCAAACAATAAAACAGAGGGTAACAACCTTTGTTCATGTTGATATTTCATCATTACATTGTGGAGCCCATTTCTGGTGTCCCCTGCCGTGATATTGCTGGAATATTGCTAAAAGCAGCGTAAAACTAAACTCACTCTCTCACTCATTATTACAGTGATAGGGCATCATGGCTTTTTATTGAAATCATTACCATCAATCATGTTTTCTTTTTCAGATGTAGAGAGATCACAAATGATGAAAACCCGGACAGTGACAACTGTCATAGTGTTGCCAACAGCTCTCTGCCTTTTCCAGGATGTTGTCCTGACCTGCAGTGTTCTGAGAGTCCCCCCATCACCACCCCACCCAGCACATGTAAGTTACCACTACCAGCAAATTCATTTCCTTGTTAGCATGTTGTCGTGAACTGTCATAAGAGTCAACTCATTGGATCCGGTGGTCAGGCTTGCTGACTTGGTTGATACATGTCAACATGTGCCAGCTGTGGAGATCAACACCTATGTCAATCGCTGGATTGTCTTGACTCAATTATTTACTGACCACCATCATTTTCGTGGAGTGCAATCATTTATTGTCAAGCAAACAAAATAAAAATGTGTATTTCTCCGTTTATAAACAAATCTGGCAGTTGTGTTGCAGTGTGTATTGACCGGTCTGACAGCTTTGTTGCAGTGTGTATTGACCGGTCTGACAGCTGTGTTGCAGTGTGTATTGACCGGTATCTGTTTGTCTCTGTGTGTATTCCCCGGTCTGACAGTTGTGTTGAAGTGTGTATTCACCAGTGTGACAGCTGTGTTGCAGGGAGTATCTGTATATTTCTGTGTGTACTGACCAGTCTCTGTTTGTTTCAGCTTGTTCTGACCTGTCTCCCAGTTTCTCCTGCTGGTTCTGGTCCAACACAACCCTGGGCTGCTCTCCCAATGGAACCTACTACAACTCCTTCTTAAAGGACTTCTGTAGGAAGACCTGCCAGTGAGTAAATGACATGACTAAGTATACAATTGGTGAACAGAATTAGGCATAAATAATACACATATTATTTTTGTCTAATTTGGAGCATAGTGAGACTCAACTCAGTGTAGGTTCAAATCTCTTTGGAGCAAAGATGTGCTTACTTTGTTTTTGAATCCAAGATTTGCACTAATCATATTTGATCCCTGCTTTGTCAAGTCTTATATCCATGTGATCACCATAGCCATAACAGTCAACAACCATTTTGGGATTCCCTCCAACATTCACCTGTATCTTGATGTTTAAAGTGGTCAAATCCAGTGCCATATTAATGCATATAAATTATATGATTCAACACTTAGCTGACTATTTTGCAAAGTACTGTCATAAAGTAATTGTTTGTTTCCTTTTGAAAAGAAAGCACGCACGCATGCACACACACACACACACACACACACACAGGAAAGCAATACGAGTTGTCTGTTTTAGCACTATGTACTTCTCTAGCTTAGTGGGGCCAGTTGGTTGGGTTCGATTCCCCACATGGGTACAATGTGTGAAGCCCCTCTCTGGTGTGCCCTGCTATAATATTGCTGGCATATTGCTAAATGCGGCATAGCTTAGCATGTACAGATGTAGTCAGCTGAAGTGGGGAGCATGGATACTGAAAGAAATTCTCATTTACATCGCTATGTTATTTAATTTTCAGATCGTGATTTTGATTTTGTCAAGTTCCACAACAGGCTCATGTGAATGAATGGAGTTATCTCCCTTACTGCACTTTCTTTTTCTTTTCTTCAGATTCTGTACTTAAAGAGAACATCCCAAGACAATGGCAAGAATATGCATCTCTCAGAAGATAGTTAACAAGTCTTATTCAGACTTATGAAACTCTTAGAAAAAAATCAATGACAGCATTTTGGGGATACAGTGGCAGATTTATTTATTTTTGTTTTTGTAAAACCTTTGATATTCATTTTAAAAGTCTGTTCTGTGCCTTGAAGTTTACATTTTACCAGACAGTTTTGTATGTAACCAGGTGATAATTGTGCCTTCTGCTGAATGGTATGTTTTTGGTGTGGTATTTTTTCCATTTGGGGAACTGACACAGTTTAATAAAGTATATATACGAAGTGTCAGAAATATTTCTGTGATCCAGTCTAATTTAAGAATGATTTTTCAGCAAATATGATAGCTGAACTTTCTGCCGTCCATTTTACTGTTTACACTTACTAGTCTACCTTCAAATGTATGCAATTATGCAATCAAGGACAATCAGAATGCTTGACTTTCTATCAGCATTATCAACAATATTAATGTATGGATGTAATAGTTGTAGATGCAAAGAACACAACTTCGAAAACTTCGCATCGACGAAGGGATTTATTAATGTTCACGATTTTTGGTGGTGGGTCGGTGACAAGTCATTGGCTTATTATCGTTGACATGACTCGGTCCATCGATGAGGGTTTAAGAAACTAAAAGAAACAAAATGATTCTTTTAGCTAATACATCAATTACAGCATTTAAATATAACTTTTCTGAATTTTTCAAATATAGGATTTCATAATTATCAAATATAGCTATTCAAAATTGTTAGGTAAAATGTTTGAAGATTGTCCGACAGCGCATTTGAGTAACGTAAGCTTCAATAGCAGCTTTCTATCAAAAATACACAATAATAATGGTCAAAATATTCCCATGATAACTCCAACAACATATACTATTCAAATGTCATATAAAGTTATACAATGTATGATTAAAAGTACTCACATTTGTGTTTGCCATGCGGAGAGATTTGCAGACAAGCCAAGTGACCATGTGGATAGCACAGTGAATCAACCTTTTGCATGAAGATTTTTGTGCAAAGGGTTAGGTCATGTGACCATCAATAATGAAAATGAGGCTATATATTTACTAATTAAATTTACAAAGTTTTGCCATTACGCTGGATTTGAACCCTAGCTCTTTGGATCACAAGTCTAATGTGTTAACCACTAGGCCACCGGACAATACACTCATTCATGCCTGGTTTAACAATGCTGAACATTACTGAATATAACATAACTTGTATTTAGCATTAACACACCCGGCCCGTTAAACACACCTAGGGTGTTTAAGACAAAACAATACAATAATCTTGCGGAATACCTAACTGGTCTTGACAACACTTAATACCTGAGATAATCAACTTATTCTGCAGCAGGTGCGAGAGCAATACTAGTTTGTAGATTGGCCTTCGGAGATCTGAACCTCTTGTCTTGAGGGTCACACTTCTGACAAAGCGCACGAATGAGGGTTCGGAGGTAATCCCACAACGCTTGAGCCATGAGCCAAGCATTCCTGGGGGGAGGTTATCGTCCTTGACCAGAACAATATCGTTTACCTTGAAGTTCCTTTTGGAGCTTGCCATTTCTGACGTTTCTGAAGTGTTAAAGGTATTACTCCTTTCTCCATCTACTCAGAAAAGCTCTGCCAAGTACTGTACTGCGTCTCCATCGGCGTGCGTGGAGACATCAGATGCCTGGAAATACTCCAGGTGGTGGAATATGCGCTGGATCTTACGCATCAGCAAATGGTTGGGTGTCAATGGTTCACTACATCTGGCGGATCACTGGACATTGTTGTCAGAGGCACAGGAATTCAAAATCGACTCAACTTCACACAGGAGTGTTCTATACGGCTCATCATCAAAGGCGTTGACTGTATTCTTGGAAAGCGGGCTGAGAACACCACCGGACAGACCATATCAGCCTTTCCCATACACCTCCCATATGACTGGCTGAAGGTGGGTTGAATTTCCAGATGATGTTCAGTTTCAACAAGTAATTGTGAACTTCAGACTGGTCGATTTCATCAAGTGCATGACAAAGTTCCTTGGCCCCACTAGTGAAGTTTGTGCCGTTGTCACAAAGAGATCTCTTTGACTGCTCCTCTGCTTGGTGCGATAAAGCGTCTAAGAGCATTAATAAAAGAGTCTGTATTTAAGGAGTTGGCAGTCTCTATGTGAACAGCTCTGCTTTACCATGCAAGTAAACAGGACACCATACCGAACTTTACTTCCTTGCGTCCTTCTCTGGCGGTTGTGAGGGCCAAAACAATCTAGTCCAGTGCAGGTGAATGGTGGAGATGAAACACGCGTACCCTGTTGGTCGGAGATCGGACATAATCTGCTGACCGGTGGACATCTTTAATCTCCTACAAAGTACACATTTGTTCAAAATACTTCTGACAGCAGAATTAGCGTTTGTAATCAAAATTCTCTCTTTAGTGCAGACAGGACATGGTTTCTACCAGCATGACCTAGTCTCGTGTACATCCGCGAAACAATCAGATGGGATAGAGGAGACTTACATTGGCAATAGGACTGGCGGGATGCTTCATGGTGTGTCAGGCTGATGTTGGCATTGCTCAAACGACCTCCAACTCTGAGTAAACCATCCACAAAGCATGGGCAGAGATTGCGGACGGGACTACTTCTTGGTAGTACAGTGAATTGATAACCCATTTCTGCATGTTCTTAGAGGAGGAGTTTGCGATTTCTGAGCCATACTCCATGTGCTGAACAAAGGAAAGAATACTCTTTCTTCGGAGGTCTATGAGTTCTTGAAGTGACAAAGAGCGTTATTTGAGGGCTTTCCCTTTTGAGACTAAAAGCCAGAAAGTTGAAGAACCTCGCGATAGATTGCGACTGCTCTTTTCAGTCTGTACCAGGATGAGTAATAATTGAGGAGTTTACTAACAACATCTCCAGGGGAATCAGCTGTCTCATTCAGCGTTGACATCACAGCAGCTTCAATTGTTTTTCTGAGGTTCGAAATTGATTTTTGAATCAGGCATTCTCAAGAACTTTGGACCATTGAACCATTCAATGGATTTCAGGAACTGTGAGCAGCTAGATCCTCGAGATGCAATGTCAGCTGGGTTGGGTTTGGAATCGACATACTTCCACTGTTCTGGTGTACTGGAAGTCCCTGATAAGCTTCACTTTCGGTTGGCGACCGAACGCTGGAAATCTGTTTCTTTTCACTGCGAATATACTGCAGAACAGTTGTTGAATCTGTGTAGTAGGTGACACGGTCAATGTTTTACATCCAGTTCCCTTGGGAAGAGAAATTGTCCTATTTTCACACAGACACAGTAGCAGCTGTCAGTTCTAATCTGGGAATAGTCAGGGTTTTCAAAGGAGCCAGTCGAGCTTTGCCCAGGAGAAGTGTTGTGTGGATGTTTCCATTTGTGTCAAAAGCCTAATGTATGCAGAGCAACCATATCCTGTGGAGCTAGCATCAGAGAAGATATGTAACTGTTGAGACAATACATCACCAAAATCAGGAGGCTTCAGACATCTTCTAACAGTTAGACCTTTGAGCATTTTGACTTCCTGGAGCCAATTTGTCCATCTGCCTGCGAACTCCATACCGATGTTGTCATCCCAGCCTAGATCCTTGTCCTTACACAAGTCTTGAAGGATTCTTTTAGCAGGCAGCAGCAGCACCGGTCGCGACGAGACCTAGAGGTCATACAAGGGAGGGACACCATGGACAGAATTCCTCGTCTAGTAAGCGGCTTCTCTGGCAAGTCAACCGTGTACTTGAAACAATCCAGCTTGGTATCCCACTGCAGCCCCAGTGCTCTCTCCATGGGAATATCATCTCGACTGAGGGTCAGCGGCGAATCTCCTTGGAAGGCGATGTTCTTGAGGAATGGAGGACAGAACAATCTTGCTGCTGCTTGTAAGCTTTGTCAAGTTGAATCCACCATCCGCACATGCAAGCTTTACATTCTTTATCAAGTCACTAGCACACTCATCAGACTCCACAGATTTCAAGCAGTCGTCGACATAGAAATTGCGTTCTATCGTTTGTGCAACCTGGTCATCATAGTTAGATCTGGACTTGGCTCCTGTGCTTTTCAGGGCATAATTGGCAACAGTGGGAGAGGATACGGGAAGTTCCGAAAGTGTGCACAGTCATGCGGTACTCCTTCAGCTCACTATGAACATTACCATCAGGCCACCACAGAAACCGTAGATAGTCCTGGTGCTCCGTGGAACCTTGACTTGATGAAACATGGCCTCTACATCTCCCATGAAGGCAACTTGGTCTGTTCTGGAAACGAGCTAAAACACCAATGAGAGAATTGGCAAGATCGGGGCCTTGTAGAAGAACATCATTGATTGATAAACCTCCATACTTGGGCTACAGTCAAAGACCACTCTGATCTTGTTCAGCTTTTTCGGATGATACACTCCATGGTGTGGCAGATACCAGACGCGTCCAGGTTGGCAAGTAATCTCGTTTGCAGGAATTTCAATGGCATAACCCTTTGCCAGCAGTGTATCCATGAATGCAACATAATCTTTATGATACTGTGCATTGCTCATCATCTTTTTCTTTTGCCAAAGTACCCTTTTACAGCTTGCTCCCTGTTTGATGGCATATTTAAATCGTTACGAAAGGAAGAGGAATTTCATAATGCCCATCTACGAACCTCAATTTTCCTCGGTCTCCTTTATAAATCTTTGATCTTCAATGGAATAGCCTCGTTCACCAGGGACTTTTCCCAACATCAGCCTCGTTCAGAAGTCTAGTTCAAACATTCATTCACAATGCATTCTGATACCTTCTCATGTTCCTTTAGAGCCACCATGTTGCAGACAACTGATTTGTCTTCCAAATTACACTTGACCTGAAGAGGGCCATTTACTGTCAACCAAGTTTGTACTTCACAGCAAAAGGTCCATTGCCAGATGATGGGGTGACTTCAAGAGGTCGAAGACCATCTGAACAGTTACTGCCCGATAAGAAGGCCAATATTCAGGTCTGAAATTCGATACAGCGGCATCATTTCAGCAACATTCTTGAGGCCTGGTAGTTGCATCAAAGCATCCGATTTAGGAATACTGTCGTGACCGACAGGCATTACATCTTTACAAAGATAATGCGTGGCAAACTAACAAACTGTCTATCAGAGGGGTCGGAGATCACAATATCTGATACCACTGTTGTGTTGATGAGGTCTGTTCCGTTCATCGTTTGCAACCTCAGCAACGTTGGTGTTGACTTTGCTTGAAGTTCATCCTTGAGTTCTTCTGTGATAAAGCATCCTGTGCTGCCGTTGTCCAACATGGCGTACGTTTTGCACAACCCTATCAGCCTCCATTCTGTCGGACGTTAACAGGAAGTATAGGTTGAAGCACAGTCTCTTTAACCTTGAATCGTTGATTGTCACAGAACGTGTAGCTCCAGTGATGACATTAGACTCGCCAGTGGATGACTTCTCTTTTTGAAACATAGTCCGGTTGCCCCTGTCTTGATTGAAAATTGTAATCATGTAAAGCAGTAGGATGACGTTTGCCACGAGTGTTTACAAGTTCTTTTTTCATGCAACCCTTTGAAATGTGGTTAAGTCCACTTAACAACTGTAACACCGGTTACTCTCCTTCAAATATACTCTCGTCTTTCAGAAAGTGTCTTTTGTAGAAATAACTTGCAGTCGTCAAGATCGTGAGACTGTTTACAGTGGAAGCAAAGAGATGCCTTTGCTTTTACTTTGTGATTCACTTCCGATATGAGTAGCGAAACTTGTGGATTGAGACTTGTTTGATTGTTTATACTTATCATCAGAGAACCTATCCTTACGACTTGTATCATCATGTTTGGAGAGCAGTGCCTGTTTACTGTAGATAGGTTCATTTGCAGATCTTGCAGCGAAGTCGATGAAGTCAACGAGATGCTTGAACTCCACTTCCTCCTGCCCATTCAGTTTCATAGTCGTAACGCGATCCCTCCACCTGCTTTGGAGATCGCCCGGGAGCTTCAAAACAACACACTGCATGTTTGGTGCATGATTAAGGACAATCATATGAGAAATACCTCTCATTACATGATAACACTTTGTCAGAAGAATAGAGAATTGCTTGAGTCCCTACGTTGTCCTCATTCTTTAGATTAGGCCATGAAATTACGAATCTTGTTCATATAAGCTGTCGAGATTCTATAAGGATCACCATACTCTTTGCAAAGCAGGTTTCTTGCAGCAGCACGCCCTGCTAAAGGATCCATATGAAGACAACCAGATATAAGATCTTTGGGCTCACCTTGAAGTTGTTGATCGAGGTAGTAAAGTCTATCTGCCTCACTTGGCGTATGTGGAGCAATCCTGGCATCGAGCGCCATGAGGAAGGCTGAAAACTCTGTCGGGTCTCCTGTGAACTTGGGCACTTCGGTTTGGGAAGAAACATAGCATGGGACATCTGTCTTTGTGTCTCTAGAACAGCATGGTTAAACAATGAGGACTGATTATCAACAGCAATACTAGCACCTGGATTTTGAGGAGGTATGATTCAATGAGCTCTGATTTACTGGCAAAAGTCTGCTGCAGAAGGGTTAATTTTCTGTTGACTGATCTGATTATACTGTGACGACGGAGTCGTGACAGATCTTAATGTGACAGTGGGATCACCTAGACATTGACCTTGACCTGCAGCATCTGCCTCAGAGTACACCTTCTCTTTCGCCGCTGTCTTAGCAATCTTGGTATCAAGCTCCACTTCTTTCAGCTTCATCTCAGCCTGGGCACGAGCTTGGAACATGGACTTCTCTGCAAGAAGCTCTGCAAGTTTCGCTTTTCCTTGAGTATGTGAAGATTTAACTGAACTTGATTTACCAGAACGGTGTGAATATTTAGACTTAGAAGATCTATTAGTACTCACTGAACCTTTCTGTGACGCAGATTCATGTAACTCATTAGCCATTTCTCTCTCTGCACATAGGACCCAGCTTACTAACGAGTCTCTGAAGCATAGGAATGATGATTCCTTCTCATTCGAACTCTCTCTCACCAAAGCTCTATCTTCTTCCTCAAGTTGACTGCAATACAAATCTACACATGATTTATAATATATCAACAAATCATTAAAGTTGTCAAGACCAGATTTCACTAAATGCAAGTTGTCAATGTTTTCTTTCAAACGATCAAGTTCATTTTTACTCTTAGTACATGCTGATAAAGAAGAAACAGTCTTATTTCTCAAAACTCTCAAATGTTCAATTCTGCCTTTTTCTGTAACAGTTCTGTTTTGACGTAACTGCATCCCAATATTTGTCGACACTCTCGCGGTGTTCTCACTATCACCGACACCACCACTGTCAGTGTTCACATCACCAACTGTGGACGTTGTTTGCCCCTCAGAAGAATGACGACGTGACCATTCCTCGCTGTAGAGGTGACTATCATCATCAACGTTGCCCTGTGACGCCATGCCTCACCCTTGAACCTTGAGCACTCCGGACGTTTTACACGTTACACGGTGGTGTAAAACTTGCAGGATATCAGCAGCCACTGCTAAACGTTGGATGCTACTGACCACCCATGTAACACTTGACTGTCTGCAAATTTTCTTAAACAAATGTAGATGCAAGAACACAACTCGAAAACTCGCATCGACAGGGATTTATTAATGTTACGATTTTCGGTAGTCGGTGACAAGTCATTGGCTTATTATCGTTGACATGACTCGGTCCATCGATGAGGTTTAAGAAACTAAAAGAAACAAAATGATTCTTTTTTAGCTAATACATCAATTACAGCATTTAAATATAACTTTTCTGAATTTTCAAATATAGGATTTCATAATTATCAAATATAGCTATTCAAAATTGTTAGGTAAAATGTTTGAAGATTGTCCGACAACGCATTTGAGTAACATATGCTTCAATAGCAGCTTTCTATCAAAATACACAATAATAATGGTCAAAATATTCCCATGATAACTCCAACAACATATACTATTCAAATGTCATATAAAGTTTATACAATGTATGATTAAAAGTACTCACATTTGTGTGTTTTTCATTCATGCCATTTATCATTACACACACCAAGTCTATATACAAAAGTCTATATACAAAAAGCGTGTTTTAGCTCACCTGACACCACAATTCCCACAATGTATTTGTCTGACTTTCACTATGGCTCCCTGGGTACAATGTCCGAAGTCGATGTCTGGTGCCCTCTGTATTGATGTTGTTGGAATATTACTAAAAGCCAGGTGAAACAATACTCACTCACTCACTCAGATAATTATATATAGATATGTCTTGTCTCATGTGAAGTCATTTCACAAATAGATGTATAGTTTATATGAAATAAAAACAAGTTGAAGTAGTATTCGTGAGAGAACATTGTTGTGACAGTAATCAATTACTAAACCATCGATAGTCACACATACTATAGATGCATTGGTTGTTTTTCGTTTCTACCATCAATTAATTGCTATCGGAGACTCAACAATTGCAATCCATCGATAGTTTGATGCATCGTTACAGCCCTAGTAACTAAGTACTGACACAAGGTACATATGAATGTTTACATCTTGGTCTGAACACGCTAACTTGTAAAATAGATCACTGTGGTCCAATAAATTAGGTGAAGAAAATTATGTGCCTTTTGTATGCAGTGACATTAATATTGACATATGTATGACCTGTCTGTGATTTGTATTTCATAGTGATACAATCAAATAATTCAGCATTGACATATACATTGGATAAATGTATCATTATTCTGTCTGTGATATTGTTAATATTTGACTTTCTATTACTGGTGCAGGTCGCCAATAATTGTGATGATGGAAGCAATAAAGTTGTTTATCAAAGTGTCTATGTTGTTGTTATTCCTCTCCTGGTGGTTGGGGCAATGGGGTAGCTAAACCATTCACTCATCATACAAAGGCCAGGGTATGTTTCCCTACATAATTACAATGTGTGAAGCCCATTTCTGGTGTCTGTAATATTGCAGGAATATTGCTAGCAGTGGTGTAAAGCCATGCTTCCTCCCTCTCTCTCTCTCTCTCTCTCTCTCTCTCCCTCCCTCCCCAGATCTTGACAGATTTAAGATGGCATTGAGTACGACCTTCTGTTTTGAATTGGTGGATATATGGTGCTCTGGTCATGCATGGAACATCTGTCTGTACAGTCATACCAGAGCCTATGAACACCAGTTCTCCCTGATAATGTTGGGAGGTGTCGGCACCATTCTGGTTTATTAAGTAGAGACATGGTCCTCCATCTTGTTTGTTTAATTGTTTGTTTGTTGTTTAGCACAATACTCATCAATTATTGAGCTACATGTATATGGTGGTGTCCTGTATCGCAGTTTATTGCAATACAATTTATTTTGCCAATAAACAACTATAGCATGGAGCAAGCAACACATTCACAAAACAATTTTCAAAAATATTACAGGGGCGGTGGGTTAGCCTAGTGGTTAAAGCGTCCGCTCGTCACGCCGAAGACCCGGGTTCGATTCCCCACATGAGTGAAATATGTGAAGCCCATTTCGGGTGTCCCCAGCCATAATATTGCTGGGACCGCCTCTGAGGTGTAGTGGTTAGAGCGTCCGCCCAGAGAGCGGAAGGTCGTGGGTTCGATCCCTGCGCCATACCAAAAGACCTTAAAATATGGTACTTGTTGGTCCCTGCCTGGCGCTGGGCATTAATGGGTACAACAAGGACTGGTCAGCTCGGAGTCAGTATACTGTGTCTGAGTGGGGTATTCATGCTTCACTGCGGCATGGTATCTCAGTGGGCTAGCACTATAAAACCAGCTTCAGTCTGGGCTAGTACAAGCAGCCGCACATACACATACACACGCATGCACGTCGTCATATGAGCGAAATATTCTCAAGCACGACGTTAAACCCAATTTCACCTCACCTCACCTAATATTGCTGGAATATTGCTAAAAGCGGCGTTAAACCACACTCACTCAAAAATATTACAGACTTTGTAGGTAATCAGACGAAGCGGTCATAAAATCAACTGCACGGGCTCGCCTGACAAGCACACTTGTGTGGCAGCGGCTTGTGCCGTCACGTTTCTGTTTTACACGTACTACTCAACTGTACGCTGAAACCTACAGTCAGATGCCCTCGTACATTTCCGTGAAACAACCGTATATTTAAAGGGCCTTTAAACGCCTCAATTTTAGTGCAAAGGTAATCGATCGTTTGAGGGAGCTTGTCCGTTCGATTTGTAGAGACAGGTAAGTAAGCTTTAATTGCCGAAAATTTATGTTATCTTTTGAAATAAGAGATATATATTTTTTAACGTCTCACCACGAAACCTTTTCAGTAATACCATTGTGTAAAGGCATGATGCACATATTAGCTAGTTTTGTTTGTCATCTGTATGATTTTTCGATTTCGTCGTGCATAATTATTTTCAAAGAAACTTAAATTACTCCCGATATTGAAACAATTAGCTATTGTTGTACAGCTTACATGATTTGTTTATATTTACCTCAGAGGGGGACATGTGAAACATCATGTTTTACCAGGTTACGTCACATGCATGTACCCTTGAGTGTTTTGGGAATGGAGACCCAAGTTTTCATTTTCCGAATATTGACACTGAAACTGCATCCCATGCCGAGCGAAAAGCAATGGGTTTCTGGAGGTAAATGTTTCTTTGATTCGGTTGACTTTTACAGTGAAATTTAGCAACAAATGATGTACCATTGAGACCTTTGGAATGGAAACAGGTTTCCATTATTCCGAATACTGACACTGAAACTAACCCGTGCCGATTGAAAAGCTTTGGGATTCTTGGGGTGAATTTTTCCTTGATTCGTTAGGCTTTGACAGTGAAATTTAGCAACAAATGATGTACCTTAATATATCTTATTTAATCTTAGCGTTATTTTCCATTGACGTTTCAGTTATTGTATTTAGCTTTTGCGTTCCTGTCTCTCAAATGTTTTTGTTCTATGTTACTTATTTGACACATAATTTTTCACTTGCGCAAAATAAGTATCGTTAAACAAATAACCATGACTGAATCCTAACTTTTCAAAAACACAGCATATAAACTATATACAGAATTATTATTGAATTACAGCATTCAATACAGTTCATCCTCATTTAATTGTGTAAGTATTTAAAGAATAATCTCATTCCTAAATTCTGATGCACAAAGTGATGTATTATATAGATTAGAGGTACTTGATTATTAAAGGACAAATCGATTTAAGTCAATTAAAGATCGAAATGAGTAGTTTTAATGACGGGGTTTCATTTATAACGATGCCAATTAGTGATTTATGTATTTGTACCCCCCTAGAGTATATGTGATCTTTAACTGACATAGATTGTGGCTGTGCCCTCGGCGGGGGTTGAGGTACCGTAAAATTATTGTCCTCCGGAGAGGGTATGTAAGACATGTCAATCAAAATATTTTATATCTACCATATTTTTAAGAGTAGATCGAATATGTGTTCTTTTAATGTTCGGCTAAATTTCTAAATAATCGCCAAGACCAGAAGGGATGGTGTAAATCCAGCTGGGGTCCCTATAGTATGGTGACAGGGTTCAGTTGTTGTCTATCTACAGCCAAGTTTTATATTGTGTCATTTAGATAAATATTGTTTCATGGTTACTTTCTAGGTTTAAATCAAAATCTGTGATATCCTGGTTATTTACTTCCTTTTTTAACAAGTATTCATATCGTTCATCATTGTTTTTATTAATATAGTTATAGTCTTGATATGGCTGAAATACTGCCAAAATCTGACTTTAAAATTTAACTCACTCACTCATAACATAAAACAAACATTATGTATCGAACTTTAAACTGAAATATTAAATTATCATCGTAAAAGAATTAATAGAAACACATTGAAAAAACATATTTTATTTTTGATTGATTTCAACAAAGAAAGAGAAATTGAGTGATTAAATTTCTACCACACTTTGTTCCTTTCTCTGTTTTACCGGAGAATCAAGGTTAACTTTGTAGTACCTCCCTGTACATGTATGAATCTAAAACCTCACTATCAACTTGATATCAAGTATTTTGTGCCACAATGCAATCGAGAAAGTTATTATTACCTCAACATGTATTACCGCCCCATGTGTCTTACTGTGTTTGTATTACCTGAATATGAAACTCTGCGGCTGTATGTATTACCGATACCTGAAACTCAACTTTATCTGTTTTAAAGGTACATGAAAATCTCAACTTTGTATTACATGAAATTTCACTTTGTTTGTATTATCATCCGCTATAATAAGGAAATTATAGTTTTTACACGTTTCAATTCAATTTTTCAAATTAAACCCTGCCGCGGAGACGCTAATTTTATCCTGTCGTTTAAAATATTTTTTATTTTACTCTCGGACTAGTACTCCCGTGACTGGGTTTTGTCTACAGTCCATATAGTACGCAATGCGCACGCTGCCGTCTGAATCAGTCATCTCCTCGACCACCAACAGATATTGTCGGACCCCACATGGCCCCAGGGCCATATGACGAGCTGATCATGACCACTGTATCCGCAGAACTGACCCATGGGGCCTATCTAGGGTCACTGTTTTGTAGGTCGTAAACAAGATAAACAATTTTACTGCTTCCTTAACTCGTGAAAGTTAACCCAAACAAATATACAGACGGACAGTAAATCGGTCAGCTCAATGCCACAGCTGCCTCCAATGTTATTATAACAATAGAAGGAGCCCCTAAAGTCTGATGACATTACCAGACGTCTTCCTGCAAAGTTTTAATTATGGGCGAGTTAATTTGATTTAAGCTTCAATTTGATTTCCGGAGAAAAGCATATAAGGGCATAAGTTAAATTCTAGTTTTACAATATATACTGTTTACACAGACAGCAGAATAGTTTTTCGTGGTGTTGGGAATCATTTTATAGAATAGTTTCGTGTCAACTGAAACAAAATAATGTTTTCTTTTGGTGTGTGTAATTGGACAGAAAAATAAAAAATGGAAATTTGAGTCATCAATGTGAAAAATAACCCTCTGAATGTTGATAGTAGCATTACAACAAATATAAATTCTATTGTTATTCGAAAAAACCGTAAACACGTCCATTCATCTTTTAGCGATGTAAACAAAAATTGCACTTCTAAACAACTTCGTCCGCAAACTATTGTCTTCTGGTTTGCTTCGAATCAAGAGATAATAGCAACGATCTCCTGATAACTGGTTCCTGAAACGTCTGCCAGGAACTTGAAGTTTCTACTATACTGGTGCCGTGTCCCATTGGTGCAATACATCAGTGTCACGTGACTATCATAAATCTGATTGGCTGTTTACTTTTATCGAGGAAATGGTCGAAAATGCCATAAAACATAAGAGCCGTATAATTCCGTTTGATAGACAAGATAGCAGCGTGGGAGATGTGCAGATATAGACAGGGAACGCATGTTTAATGCGCTGTTTAATTCTGCGCGTTTGTACGGTAATTAGTGACACTTTTCAAGGGTAATTTGCGCTGACGTATTTCAGCCTCATCTCGAGATAACCAACGCGCCCGTCGGACGGGTCGGGAGGCACATTTCAAAGCGTTCATATTTGGGCGAGAAACGAAATTGGAGAGCACATATTTTTCTTAAATGACTAATGCACGTTGTTGTATGTTTCTTAATTTGTGTTGTGCTGTAATATATTATACTGGTGTTGTGTTGTGTTTGATGTTTGTTTGGAATGTTTGTTGTGTTGTAATATATTATACTGGTGTTGTATTGTGTTTGATGTTTGTTTGGAATGTTGTGTTGTGTTGTAATATATTATACTGGTGTTGTATTGTGTTTGATGTTTGTTTGGAATGTTTGTTGTGTTGTAATATATTAAACTGGTGTTGTATTGTGTTTGATGTTTGTTTGGAATGTTTGTTGTGTTGTGATATATTATACTGGTGTTGTATTGTGTTTGATGTTTGTTTGGAATGTTTGTTGTGTTGTAATATATTATACTGGTGTTGTATTGTGTTTGATGTTTGTTTGGAATGTTTGTTGTGTTGTAATATATTATACTGGTGTTGTATTGTGTTTGATGTTTGTTTGGAATGTTTGTTGTGTTGTAATATATAATATATTAAACTGGTGTTGTATTGTGTTTGATGTTTGTTTGGAATGTTTGTTGTGTTGTAATATATTATACTGGTGTTGTATTGTGTTTGATGTTTGTTTGGTATGTTTGTTGTGTTGTAATATATTATACTGGTGTTGTATTGTGTTTGATGTTTGTTTGGTATGTTTGTTGTGTTGTAATATATTAAACTGGTGTTGTATTGTGTTTGATGTTTGTTTGGAATGTTTGTTGTGTTGTAATATATTAAACTGGTGTTGTATTGTGTTTGTTGTTTGTTTGGAATGTTTGTTGTGTTGTAATATATTAAACTGGTGTTGTGTTGTATTGTGTTTGATGTTTGTTTGGTATGTTTGTATTGTGTTGTGTTGTAATATATTATGTATTGTGTTTGTGTTGTATTGTGTTTGATATTTGTTTGTTTTTGATGTTTGTTTGGAATGTTTGTTGTGTTGTAATATATTATACTGGTGTTGTATTGTGTTTGATGTTTGTTTGGTATGTTTGTTGTGTTGTAATATATTATACTGGTGTTGTATTGTGTTTGATGTTTGTTTGGAATGTTTGTTGTGTTGTGATATATTATACTGGTGTTGTATTGTGTTTGATGTTTGTTTGGAATGTTTGTTGTGTTGTGATATATTATACTGGTGTTGTATTGTGTTTGATGTTTGTTTGGAATGTGTGTTGTGTTGTAATATATTATACTGGTGTTGTATTGTGTTTGATGTTTGTTTGGAATGTTTGTTGTGTTGTAATATATTATACTGGTGTTGTATTGTGTTTGATGTTTGTTTGGAATGTTTGTTGTGTTGTAATATATTATACTGGTGTTGTATTGTGTTTGATGTTTGTTTGGAATGTGTGTTGTGTTGTAATATATTATACTGGTGTTGTATTGTGTTTGATGTTTGTTTGGAATGTGTGTTGTGTTGTAATATATTATACTGGTGTTGTATTGTGTTTGATGTTTGTTTGGAATGTGTGTTGTGTTGTAATATATTATACTGGTGTTGTATTGTGTTTGATGTTTGTTTGGTATGTTTGTTGTGTTGTAATATATTAAACTGGTGTTGTATTGTGTTTGATGTTTGTTTGGAATGTTTGTTGTGTTGTAATATATTATACTGGTGTTGTATTGTGTTTGATGTTTGTTTGGAATGTTTGTTGTCAGGTTTTGCACGTGCAGTCGATCACGTGATCTTCGCATTGAAGTTTTCTTCATATGCACGTGTTTGCATTGGCCTCAAGAATTGAAAAAACACTTTTAAACCACAGTTCTAACGGTACTTGAAATGCCACGATTGTCAAATGTGCAACGTGAACGTGCCGTTGGCATGTTGCAAGCGGGAAGATCAGTTATTGACGTCGCAAGAGCAATGGGATGCAACCGTCGTACTGTGTATGACTTGCGAGGTCGTCTACAACAAACTGGCACCACTTCTGATCGCCCAAGGTCGGGTCGTCCACGTGTGACGTCACGAGCAGAAGACCGTCGAATCGTCCTACGCCACCTACGTGACATATTTCTGCCGGCTACACGAACCAGGGCTGAGATGTTTAGAGGTCGACTGTCCTCACAGACCATTCGAAATCGGTTGCGGGCTGCCAATCTCCATTCTCGACGTCCATATCGTGGGCCAATATTGACGCCGTTTCATCAACGTCAACGTCTGCTGTGAGCCCAACGTCACCTCCGATGGACCCAGAGAGACTGGAATCGAGTCGTCTTTAGCGATGAATCCAGGTTTACCCTCAGATTCTCGGAAGGCAGGCATAGAGTCTGGAGACGACGTCGTGAACGGTATGCCCAATGTTGTGTACAGGAAGTCGACAGATTCGGGGGCGGAAGTTGCATGGTGTGGGGTGCCTTCTGTGGGAACAACCGTTCCCGACTTCTGGTCATCCGTGGAAACCTCACAGCTGCTGCTTACCGCGACCAGGTGCTCACCCCTGAACTCGTTCCTTTCATGGCGGCTCATGGCCCAGGTCTACAGTTTCAGCATGATAATGCTCGGCCGCATACCGCGATGTTGAAACCAAATTTCCTTCAAAACGCTGGAATCAACGTCATGGACTGGCCATCGAGGTCCCCTGACCTTAATCCAATAGAGCACGTTTGGGATGCACTTGGGAGAAGGCTTCGTGGTCTTAGGAACCAACCTCAGAATTTGCAGGAACTTGGTGCTGCCTTGCAAGAGCAATGGCGCAGAATCCCCAACCACGTGTTCACAAGCATCAGGCAGTCGATGAGGAGACGGTGTTTGGCAGTGGTGAATGCGCGGGGCGGCCATATACGATATTGAACTGAGAAATTTCGCATTTTAATTCTTGTGACTTGACATTCTGTATACCCATGTTTTGGAGCGGCGGTGTAGCCTAATGGAACTGATTATGGCACTGTCAGTGTATCGAGTACATCACACAGATCTCAGCAATGAAATAATAACAATTTAAACATCTTACCATCTCTTGTTCTTTCATAGTGCCCTGAAGAAAGAATGTAAAGTTTCTTTTTTGACTCAGTATATTAAACTGGTGTTGTATTGTGTTTGATATTTGTTTGGAATGTGTTGTGTTGTAATATATTATACTGGTGTTGTATTGTGTTTGTTGTTTGTTTGGTATGTTTGTTGTGTTGTGATATATTAAACCGGTGTTGTATTGTGTTTGGTGTTTGTTTGGAATGTTTGTTATGTTGTGATATATTATACTGGTATTGTATTGTGTTTGATGTTTGTTTGGTATGTTTGTTGTGTTGTAATATATTAAACTGGTGTTGTATTGTGTTTGATGTTTGTTTGGAATGTTTGTTGTGTTGTGATATATTATACTGGTGTTGTGTTGTGTTTGATGTTTGTTTGGTATGTTTGTTGTGTTGTAATATATTATACTGGTGTTGTATTGTGTTTGATGTTTGTTTGGAATGTGTGTTGTGTTGTAATATATTATACTGGTGTTGTATTTTGTTTGATGTTTGTTTGGAATGTGTGTTGTGTTGTAATATATTATGCTTGTGTTGTATTGTGTTTGATGTTTGTTTGGAATGTGTGTTGTGTTGTAATATATTAAACTGGTGTTGTATTTGTTTGATGTTTGTTTGGTGTGTTTGTTGTGTTGTAATATATGAAACTGGTGTTGTATTGTGTTTGGTGTTTGTTTGGAATGTGTGTTGTGTTTTGTTGTGTTGTAATATATTATACTGGTGTTGTATTGTGTTTGATATTTGTTTGGAATGTTTGTTGTGTTGTAATATATTATACTGGTGTTGTATTGTGTTTGTTGTTTGTTTGGTATGTCTGTTGTGTTGTGTTACAACAGTAAAACGGTTCCTAAATTATGTTCTTAAGATATAGTAAAAAGGAGCCCAGAGACCTGAATCTGTGGTAATTTGAACTTGCACATATTCTGAACTTGCATGGGCTGTATTTGGTATATTTGTTTCAGGGTTTGTACGACAGACGATGTGTTTGATGTTTGTTCACATATTAATTTAATGTAATATTTTACACTAGTTTTCCATTGTGTTTAGTGTTCGTTGTTATGTAAATTTAATGTAATATGTTATAATAGTGTAATATTGTGTTTACGTAAGTTATATTATTGTCTCGCATTATTTATTTATTTATTTATTTATTTATTTATTTATTTATTTATTTATTTATTTATTTATTTATTTATTTATTTATTTATTTATTTATTTATTTATTTATTTATTTTATGATGCTGAGTTAATAACTATTTGGACTTTATCTATATATTATTATTGCAAACATTCTGCATTCATGTTGCATACGTAATGTTTGTTGTGCTGTGGCATGTTAGTCCTTGGGTTGCTGTTATTTACACTGCTCTAATACATCGGCGTCATAGACAAAACTACATGCATGAAACCGAACTGAATGTTTTACTTCATAAAGATTATGAGTGAGCGATTGTCTTTGCAGCGTTCGTGAACTACGGTCTACAAACCAATGGTCGACAGCATGAAGATAGGTTGGTCGACGTAAGGCACACATTGAGCGAATTTATGCATTGTAACCACCACGCCCACAGTTACATCGACCTTTCCTTCTGTGTGGGTCTATTTCATCTATAACGATGAATGAGTGAGTCAGGTTTCGCGACGTTTTTCCTAGCCATCACACGACAGGGAACGTCAGTACTGAGAAGACTTCGTACCAATGTGTGGAATCGAACCCGACTCTTCGGCGTAACCATCCATCGCCTAGGCCATCTGGTTAACTCTCAGCTTCTTGACTTACATTGTGAATGGTAAGCTTTCCACAGGGTGTAAGAACATCATAGTTACAAGGTGGAAAGTCTAGTTTGTGGATGTGAATACAGGTGATTTAAAGTAGCACGGGTCTTCAGTTGCATCGCAGGTAACTGTGTATAGTCGGGAGCGGTGGGGTAGCCTACTGGTTAAAGCGTTCGTTCGTCCCGTTGAAGACCCGGGTTCGATTCCCCACATGGATACAATATGTGAAGCCCATTTCCCCCGCCGTGATATTGCAGGAATAGTGCTAAAACTATACTCACTCACACATTCACTCACTGAGCATCGTCAAGTATTTTTTCTTTTTTTGAGTCACAGAAACCTATGACCGTGAGTTCGAACCTAACATGTTTTTTCTTCTAAATTTTTAAACACCATCCCCATCTCATGGGTTTCACAGAAGTTGTAAAGGTTTTACTACTTCATCTTTTTGGTGTCTCCTTTCACAACAGACCCGGGTTCGATTCCCCACATGGGTGCAATATCTGAAGCCCATTTCTGGTGTCCCCGCCGTGATATTGCTGGAATATTTTTGAAAGCGGCGTAAAACTAAACTCACTCACTGACTCTTAAAAGTCTTGCTTCTTTCAGCAGATTTTATTTTTCTATATTTTTAAGAACTGTTAAAATTGCAAAGCGTACATCCGTTGAAATGATCAATACTAGTATCTAGGTCATAGATCCAGGAACGTAAAAACACGTGCAGTGTGTCATGTACACGCACACGCTGAAATCATTTTAGTAACAATTATATCAATAACTTCATGGACTGCTAATGGTCTCATTAACACAACTGTAGACAGAGATACGATATCGGTGACAGTGGCATCATTCAGCATGACAAAGTAATACAGGCCACACCCACTCATTGTCAGCCAATCAGGAAACAGTAATCACAGTGCGATCCCGGCCAAATGTAATCATGATAATATAACAGTATTAATTCATCTGTAGAGCGCCTGATATCCACCTCAAGGATGCTTAGTGGCGCTAATACAGCGTTAAGTGGGCTTAAGCTATTGATAATGTGCAGTACAAACGACGGGTAACTCAGTCAGACAACTGAAACCCCCAGATAACTGCTATATTGCCAACCAAATGGCATATTCATATGAACACATCTGATACAGCATACGATTTCTAAATGTTTTGCCAAGTCTGAACTAATGTTAACTATTACAAAGGGGTGAGCGCAGTAGATGGAACAGTGAAACAAATGCACGTGCGGTACGTGATGAGCGTTAACTTACACCAACCCAACTTGTTCTCGATGTTTCATTTAAATTGCATACCCCTTTGTAATACAAACCAATAATAGCGATTTGAAACTATGATCGTTTGTTAAACAACTTTTGTCCTAAGTTGAATAAAATTCTGAGATTTGAATGTTCAAGTGGCAAGGTAAAATTATGAGGATTCGCAATCTTAATTTCACTTTATTCGATTTACCTTTTTTGTTTAGAGTGAAATTCATCGGTACGTTTTCGCTGCAATCCTCTGGACTTATTTAAAATTAATTCACTCGGTGCATGTATCACTCAAAATATATTCTTTATATCACATTAACTATAGTTTTATAAAATACTCCGGTGGTCCTTATCATGCTTTGATTAACGCATAAAGCGATTTGAGGTTAAATTACCGAAAAGGATAGCAAAATTTTAAATGTTTGAAAGAAAATTATACGAACGCTGTTTTTATAATGTTGAAGCTCGGTACTAAATACGATATACATGTATTTGACTTCCAACTTCTACGTATCACGCTGGTGAGTGTCAAGAATTCTCTTTATAGACCTCGAAACCCGCGGACCATCGTGGGTTGGCACCCTCCGCATTGGTGCTACCTTGAATGTACTTAACGTTGCTTTGTTATAGTTATAGCGCAGATCGATGCTCATGCTGTTGATCACTGGATTGTCTGGTCCAGACTCGATTATTTACAGACCGCCGCCATATAGCTGGAATATTGCTGAGTGCGGCGTAAAACTAAACTCACTCACTCACTCACTATAGTTATAGCACGGCGCGTTACAAGTCATGGTCTGGAGTAATGAGCGTCACAGCACTAAGATCGCTTTGTTGAACTTAACCCGGGATGAATCTGGGTGTCGAACCAACACTGCACATGGGTTACGGTGTCTTAGGCTAGTGGATCACCCGGGTGTCTCAGGTAACACATCTCATCTTTATTAACCCAATAATACATAATAACTATAAAACTCCCAATAAATATGTACATACATTAATCATGAATACACAATTCCATTTAGACAATGGTAAAAAGTAACATATGTTATGTTTGGGATTACACTTTCTCAGTAAAGTACAGATTCTAATGCGTAAGCCGCGTAGGCTTAGCGGGTAGGCGACTGATTTTGTGTGCTGGCGATTAGGTGCCTGGCTTTGAGGGTGTGGGTTCGAATCATGCATGGGACTCAACCCAACAAAAGTACTAGAATCTTTACTGAGAAAGTGTAATCTCAACTATCAGGCGTGTTACGTGTTTCATACATGTTATGACTGAACATGCCACTGTACCGGAGATCAGTGTAGAATTTCCGACCACAAAATTAAAAATACATGAATGCTCATTCAAAAAGCCTTAGATCGTTGTTGACATGTTTCCTCTTTATTGTAGAGAACTCATTAGGCATAACTAGACAACCGTAACTTGGTAGACATTCATGTGTATAAATTGTCATTCACAACAACCCAGCAATTACAACGACCATGTGATAAGTTTGGTGTCGTTTCGAAGTGTTTAAATAAATTACATACTGTGGATATTCTTTCTCTAAGTTACAAATTCAGAAACTATTTCAATCATATTCCTTTCTTTGAATTTTCGTAAAAGGTTCAAACATAAAAGAGTCGATACAGTTATGCTTACCATCACAATTTTGCTTTTAGCTATAAAACCTGTATGATGCCTAAAATAGGTTTCAAAACAATGAAATACCAAAGGCATGACGAAAGAACCATCAAACAATATCGCGATAAGTTCAGGTGTAGCACTGCCATGAAAGGTGAACTCAGGCCACGAAAAGCTATTTGCGCCCATATGCGATGCATAAAAAGCATGCGAGAATTACCTCCCCTTCCGTCCCGCCATTACGTCTGCAAAGAGCGCCAAGCAGGAGACGTTCACGATAACAGGCTTTGTTCATTAAGTCATGTATTACTGTAAACCACGCTAAATGTAGCGGGACGATGTTGAATTCATCACGTGGACACTGTGGAGATGTCTCCTCGGTATGGGGCATATGAAATGGCGTTTTATTGAGGTGTTAATGTCGAGAGACGCGTGCCAGTTGAACGTCAGTCTGCCAATGGAATTCTTCACGTGTCGAGTAATAAGACGCGTCGACAAATCAGACATTGTATTCGAAGCTATTACTTGAGGTAGGCGTTGTGGGGAAGAGCAACGTCTTTTTAATGTGGTGATTTTTTTTATGAACATGTTTTGATCTGATGCGTATCGGCAAACAAAGGAATTTTAATGGCGTTTGACAAGTTGGCCGGTGTTTTTTTACTGTACTCCTTTGGACAATGTCTATAATATATTTCTGACAAGGTTGTAAATGATCAAACCTTTTTCACTATTTTCTTTCTGGTTTTGTTTTATAAAGTGCCTTACAAACCTTTACACATAATTCCTATTTAGTAATTTTACAATATTTACAAAGTATTTTCGCTTAAATACTCTTAATATAGAATGTATCGCATCGGAGATTCAGCCTGTCTCAGAGTCCCAGAACTGTCTATTCAACCATCACTCATTGATCTGGAACAGTTAGTAAATAGTAATCTGTGGCAGTGTGATTTTTAAGAAGATATACTGCTCAAGGGAGACCTGTTAAGTTATGAATTGGCAAACACATTACCAGTGTACGAAATAGTTTCCAAATTGTGTAAGCCAGTCGGGCTAGCTATGCCTGAAAATTACTTGCCAACAAAATAATTCACTAGCCCGAAATTTGAATGTAGAAACTAAGCAAAAGATTACAAAAAGGGTAAAATACCATCAAAACCAAATGAAAAAACAAATTTCTCAATTTCTGAAATATTTTGTTTATGCCCAAATAACGTAAATAAGTCATCATTAAGCTGCTATTATGAGGAACATTTTTATCAGGCCATAATTTTGCATGATTTAAAAAGTGTTTTATAACTTAACAAGTCAGAGAGAGTGATATATTTACAAAATGACCCAATGAAAATTCACTAGCCAGTCGGACCAGAGACTGTGGAGATTTACTGGTCCGACTGGAATTTTACTAGCCACAGGCTAGCGGGGGAGTTGCTATTTCGCACACTGCACATTACCCTTCAAATGTTTAAAAGTGTGCAAAAATAACATTTTTCCATGTTCAAAAATGTCTCAGATACTCTTAAGAAATTATGTATTTTTCTAACGTTTGTATAGTTTTCAATAATATTTCATCATTTTCAAAAGTGTTTAATGCAATTAAATTGAACGTAATTTTGAGTGCCGACTAAGTGCCAGTATAATATAATGTCGTAAACTGTAGGTATTTTCAGAAATGGAAATCAAACATATGATATAATCAGTTGAAAAGTGTTGTTCATTTATTTCGGTATTGTGATCATTCATCACAGATGATAACCTTCGTTCTAGTTTTGTACAATATAAACAGTACGCAAAGTGACTTGTTTGTTTACTACAAGTACCTTTTTTGATTTCGTGCAATATAAACAACACCAACGGTGACATGTTTGTTGAGTACTTTGCCAACGTCGTCGAATTTTAGGGAAACCCGTGTTTGACAAATCACTTCCTGATGCATTACCGTGGTCGCTAAACGGAAGCAGGACAAAGAACTTAAAATAAAACAGCACAGTTTAAACCGTGTAAATATGTTATGAGTTTGTAACTGCATAATGTATCTGGCCTACAGCTCTAGTTTCACATAGGTAGTGCCATTTCGCCGATTAGACTTTAGCTTGATTACAAAAGAGACGTTATTGTTAGATATAAGTATTTGTACTCTTTACTTAACACTGTAATGAAATGGAGAGAGAGAGTGTGTGTTTGTGTGTGTGTGTGTGTGTGTGTGTGTGTGTGTGCGTGTGCGTATGTGTGTGTTCATGCGCTAACGCTTAGTCTCTGAATATATATAATTTTGATTGTAACAAACAAACCCATTTAAATTGAAAAGGAGCCCCAGGGACCCCAGGGAGAACCTGAAGAAATCTAGACTTGCTTCATTCAGGGCTTTAGCACTGCAGAGGGGGCTAGGCAGTAAGGAAAATAATGTGGTTCGGGGACTGTGAGACAGACTATGTGTGTCCGTGCGTGCGCAAGTGTCTGTTTTGTTTTTTTAAATGACGCCTTCAGCAATATTCAAGCAACGTCCTGTGTTTGATATTGTAGGCGTAGGTAACAAGTCATCAACCGAGCCAGGGAGCACGAACAGTCGGCCCATTATGTCGCATCAGAGAATATATATTAATTTGAAATTTCGCTACTAAATAAACTGGTCTAAAACACAATATCGAGTTTTTCTTATGACACTGAACATTGTAAGAGCCGCTGTTTTAACTGAAATACACCTCTTTCCTGCATCAGTATGTAAAACAAAATAAAACAAATCTCTGGCTGGGGATTTTTGTAAAGGACGATTGGTTCAGTTCATTTCTTTGATATGATACTGTAATTTGGTTTGATGAATAATATGTTGAAATTGAATTTGCAACCAAATAAACCTTCCATGTTGGAAATTGTTACAAATTTATGCAAAAATAGCATATTGATTGATAAGAAAACACGCATCTGCATTTGTGCATTTTGTGATCTTTTATCGATAAAACTGATTTACATAATGTTGATGTTTCATATATACGGAACGAGCACCAGCACATTTCTTTTATTTTCGATATGATATTGCTAACTTAAGATATTTTCAGCTCAAACATGTGTAAAAATCGTTTGAGAGGTTGTTTACTATTATCCTAACTTTAGTTACGGGTGGTGAAAGTTCCAACACTATGGCCATTTTCATCGCAAGCTTTCAGGTTGGAGTAAGACAAGGTGATCGCCTGTTCCCAGTGTTGTCAATAATGCATGCATATTTATCCTCAAACAGCAAACCCAAATGTTTCACCATATACTTATGTAAAACGAATATAATGAATACCTCTGCCAGACGTTTCAGCGTCTGTATGAAGTCAGTAAGCATGTCTCCTGGAAATAATGGCACTAAAGGTTTTCATCTTTTTATCAAACTGCTTCAGCCATTTCTTTAAATCCATTTTCTGAAATCGGAAATGCTTTGTGAGAATCTCTCAACGCCATGCTAACTTCAAAAAGCCTTCACTGCATCAACTTCGGCCATGGCGGACGATGTTGCAAAGATCACCCTTCATCCAAGGATCAGCCATGTCAAATTCATATTCCGCTGCGGCCTGCGCTTGTCGTATGATTGTGGAATTTTCTTAAAGGTATCTGAATGTTTTCACATTTGTATGTCCAATGAGTGAGTTAGTGATAATACTTCTGCATTTAGTATTATTCCAGCAATTTCACGACGGGATTGTGTGGCATATGCATGTTAAGGTTGTCCAAAGTATATTATTTTACTTTCTGTGGGCAAAGTCTCCGAGCCAGATCTGATAGGGTACTATTTTAATATACCCCGCTTTGAAAAGAACTTCAGTATGAACTGTACGAACTACTTAAAGCCATACTATTATAAGCATCCAAGTGTAAGAACATTAATTACACTATTAACAGATACTACCACATCAATATTACAGAATCAGGCAATGTACATCTATTTCGCTATGAGATTAAGAAAAAGTATTGTTGCAGAAAAGAATTTATAAATGACTTCTATCTACTCATGTAAACTCTAAATGTACTACAGACCTGTGGCCTTTTTAAGTACTGAAATAAAGATTGATTGAACAGTATGCCACGGCGTGTCAGCCTAATGGAGGACTAAAACCCGAAATGATGCAAATATAAGATGTTTATCACTTCGGGGTAACGCCGAAAACATAATCAGAGAAATATGAGATTCAAACACAAATCCTAGGTTTCATGTACTCCTAAGGGAGGCAACTCGGCAGTGTCTGACACTATTTGGTTACCCGAGATTAACATTCAGGATGAGACGGCACACATATGAGTTGAGCTTATCAGCATAGGGAAAATACATGAATGTGTTCTGCTTGTCTTACTTTTAAGTGAATTATAAATGAAAATCTATGAAAGCTGTATTTTTGTAAAGAAATGGAATGTGTGTATTGTGTATTAAGCTTTTTCTACAAGTATATTTTAGTGATTATATTTACAATAATAATGAAAAACCTTTCACTTTTGCTTATGTGAAAGTGCTGCATGACATATGACTGAGTGAGTGAGTGAGTTGGGATTAACGCCTATTCGGACAGCCTTCCACTTCACCACGACGTGTCCGTTTGATACAGGCACCACACGAGGTAGACGACTGCATAGAAACCCACGGTCACGGATATGGTGCTGACACACATAGAAACAAAGTCAGCCTAAAACAGGAAACGGACCCGCGATCACTGCTTTCTTGCTTACCCAAGGGGCGCAACTCTGCACAGCTAATTGTTGCGCCTCAGACAATGGGCCACGCAAATTATAATCAATCACTTGATAAAGTCAAAACGTTACTGTTTAGAACCAACAGTACACGTCGCTTACAAACCCTGTACGCTATCGTTATCAACATATCGTTTAACTTGTTCCATATCCAGTCATATATATATAGTCTGTCATACAGACCCTGAAACAAACAAATCCAAGAAAGCCCATGCAAGTCTAGATTATGCGGCAAGTCTAGATTTCCACGGTTTCTGAAAATGAAGAAAGACTCAGGGTTTCCTTTTCATTATATTTTATGTGTTGTTTTTTATCCTGAACTGTATTTTCTGTAAAATATGTTCATTACAGAGACTAGTTGTTAGTCTAATATGTATACTGTGCTGGTATATAACAACCAAAACCTTTGCAAATGATGCACCACTGTTCATTATACTACGAACTCTTGTATCCCCGGTAACACCTGCTGCGGAATATGGAATGCGAGGGATGAGTTCAAAAGCCGTAACATAAACTCAGATTAATTAGCGACGTAATTTGCTTGCTGAGGACGAATGTCATTATATCGCTAGACAGTGCGTGGGTTTGGGGCAGTCACAGGACGGATGAAATATAGTCCCTACGTGCCTGGCGGAGTGATCTCAGATGTGACGGTTCAGCGTTTCATGTTCACTGCGCATGTGTGGGTCATTTTCTCGCCGTTGGCATTCCAGGAATTGCAAGGTGTTATATAAAAGATTCTGCCACTAAAACAAGAAAGACAGGCTGAAACGATTCTGTCTTTACAGTAGCCGAGACCATACAGCGACATGCATATAATATATATGCATTAACGGAAATTTGGCATCACTCTCATTGACCATTGCTTTAATCATGCATATTGTCGTATACACGAGTTCGACAATGAAACTGTATATTACTCAGTGCTGTAGGTTGGGAAGGCAAGTGTGAGCCAGTGGTCCCGTAACGCTCTGGTTTGCATTACTTTGCATCTGCCTTCTTTGCGCCTATGTTGCACCTGTTTTGCGTCTGCTGTCCGCCTGTTGTGCGTCTGCTTTATCTTTACTTCAGTTGCGTAGGTCGATGCTCATACTGTTGTACCACTCAGTAGAGACTCTACTTCTGGTGACGACACACACATTAAAACGACAGCTGCGACATTTCTGCAACGCTGATGGAATCAGCAAAGCTACTGCATGACTGTTTCCGCGAAGTAAATGACCATGCGCAGTATAACTGGCTGTCCAGTATCACCTTTAAAAGGTATAGTGAATTTACGTGCTGACAGTCGCGTAGGTCCTTCATTTAATTTCCTTTTATACCCGAATCTCAAGAAATCCCTAGATGGATCCGTTTGTGGTGGCATGTCCGTGTGACATAGTTTTGATGCGTGACTCTTCACCGTTACATCCGGGTACTGTGTTTCCTGAACGAGTTACACAACAACATAAAACCACACTATTTACTATTCTTCGGGAAGGCTATTCTTTCACTGCTTCGTGACAAACAATATTTTTAATTAAAACACATTGATATAGCGTTAATAAATATTGAAATCAGCAATTTCTACATTGAAAATACACCT
This sequence comes from Haliotis rubra, assembly GCF_003918875.1. Taxonomy (NCBI): domain Eukaryota; kingdom Metazoa; phylum Mollusca; class Gastropoda; order Lepetellida; family Haliotidae; genus Haliotis; species Haliotis rubra. Next base: position 194,856 of record NW_025767014.1, read on the forward strand.
GCCAATCCGTTACTCCGTTCATTAGAGAACGTCGGTAAATTCCGGTAGCCTTCGGTGTTCTCAGTCTGAAACGATCTATTACAAAGATCATGCTAGGTTGGGGATACAAGGGGTCGGGGCGTGGTTGCCCTAGTTACGATAAAACACGTTCTGGCAGTAAACGGACGGTGGCCTTTGTCACACAGCAATTAGGTAATGTACGAAGACAACTGAAAACACACTGGTCGCCATTAGGAATTACAGCTACCGCCGGTGATATCGCAGCACGTCTATTTTATCAGCTGTGTTATAGGTGAGATGGCTTCTTGCAAACCCCTGTTGTGGCCAGTAACCCACAATGGAACAATGGTTAATCGGAGAAGATGGCTTGAGTTGTGTTGTTGATATGCATGTCAGCAGTGGATACTTGCACAAGGTGAGTGAGTGAGTTTAGTTTTAGGCCGCACTCAGCAATATTCAAGCTATATTGCGGCGGTCTGTAAATAATCGAGTCTGGACCAGACAGTCCTGTGATCAACAGCACGAGCATCGATCTACGCGATTGGGAACTTGCCTAGGGGAATCACATGGGTCAAACTTCGGATAATACCATGATGTTTGAAATCAGGAACACTAGAAACCGTAATTCGCTTTCAACTTTTTTATTTCAACTACACATTGGTACAATCGCGCAGAGAGATACAGAGATACACACACGCGCACGCACGCACGCGCGCGCACATGTATGTGTGTATATATGTCTCTGTCCTGAAATTAAAAAGATCGTTAGCAGATACTCAAAACAAAAAGTTACTATTATTAGACAGAGTTTTAATAAATGAAAATACATATTACAGGTCTGACTAACTGCATGACGTGGAGGACATGTAAGAACAGTGAGTGAGCTGGCTTGGATACTTCTTCAGTCCTATAACTGCATGCACGTTTTATGTGGGAGGGTAGTCCGAAGTGATCTCGTGATGTTGCCATAGCTGACTATGGATTGAAATGAAATTGGTATCTAATTGCTTTTCTCTTAAACGCTGTACCCGTTACCAGCGACACTTTAATAATAATGTTTGAAAAGATCGCCATGGTTACTTGACAGTATTTGAAATGTGTATGTAAGGGGGAGAAGTTGGGTCAATGGGGTGTTTGTTCGAGTTCAAGGTAACTTAATTCATAAAACGACTGTATGCATATGTGTTCGTCGACAGAGCGCTAGTCTGTCTCATTGTCCCTGAACCATATTATTTTCCTTACTGCTTAGATCCTGCAATGATAAAGCCCTAAATGAAGCAAGTCTAGATTTCCTCAGGTTCTGAATTTCCATCTGAGTGGGGAATGAATCTTTGTTCTCCCTGGGGCTCCTTTTCAATTTAAATGGGTTTGTTTTTTACCATAAAAATTATATATATTCAGAGACTAAGCGTTAGTCTAATAGAGCGTCTGCTCGGGGAGGGGTGGTAGGTTAAACTGGTGGTGTCGGGTTCGATTCCTCACACTGGTACAATGCGTGAAGACCATTTCTGGTGTCCCCGTGGTGACATTACTGGAATATTGCAGAACGTGGCACAAAACTATACTCACTCAGCTTGGAGAGCGGAAGGGTGGTGGTTTTATCCCGGGGGTGTAATACTATAATACATTAAATTGTGGTACTTGTTGTCACCGTGCCTGGAAATCGACAAAACGGCAGGTCGGCGCAAATTCATTGTACTGTGGCTCTTAACTTAGTTGTTTTGTTTGTTTGTAGTTTAACGCCGCACTCAGCAATATTGCAGATATACTACCCATCAAAAGTTTAGACTCACTGGTGTAAATGTAACCACTTACTTCAGTCAACTGTTCTGAACTAGATTTTGCAAAATATTCCATACTGTTTAAAGCTACTGTTTACACATGAACTGAAGTATTGTAAAACAAATTCGTAAGGTTGAAAAGTTATTGCCATAGGTTCAATAAATGATGAAACTCAGTGAAAATTGGAGAATTCTTAACAAAACTTTACACTAAAACGCAGCTGTTCACATGCACGATATTTGCACGTACATTTCAACAATTTGGTGCATGATCCTCGTGCAATTCATCTGCATAAGGTTTGCAGTTGGTTCCCCCAAGTTAGTGGAGAATATTTCTCCGATGTAACCATATATATATATATACATAACATATAGTGAGTGTTTTAAGTGAGTCTAAACTTTTGATGAGTAGAATATATGGTGGACTATGGCTTAGAGGGTTAATGACGAAAATGGCACAACATATCCCAGAGGGTTAATGCAATAATCTTTATTTTAATAACCAATTATTATTAAATCAAAATTCGACTCATTTCAACGAGTACAACGAACATCCCACTACATCTGTGCTACATCATGTCCTGCTACAGTCTGTATGAACATATTGACCTGCCATTTAAATATTTGGAGGCCGTTTTTATTAATTTTGAATAACGTGATTACCCGGTAATTACATTGTTTGTCTAAAGCGACGCCTGGAGCAAGCGAGGTCGGACACCTGATAGCTGCATGTTTTAATGAAACAATAAACCCTGTTTGTTTTACCACCCACATGCCGTATAATTACGCAGTTATAATCCATTTCACACATATGGAAAAAATAACGAATATCTGTGGCTCGTGATTTTCGAAATAAGTCGAACTAAAGTCGAACTAAACACGATTTAAGTAGCTCGGTACACCAACGACAGTCTTCCCAGGAATGTCGTGTCTCGGAGCTGCATGGCCGGTGCTGAGCCTGTCTATAGGACATAAAGCAGATAGCCAAGACATCCCTGATAGAAATTCCGGAACTCTCCCTCTCCGGATCTTCTGTTGTATAAACAGAACAAGTGTCCTTCCTCTCACCCCCCCCCACCCCTTTCTCTGTACCACCCCTCCCTCGTCAGACATGTGAACGCCACCCCCTGCCCTGGTCTGGGGCACACCCCTGCTACTCTTCTCGGGGTGACGAGCCGTCTGTCGTGTAGGAGAAAAATCTCACCTTTCTTTATGATATATTATTATTTCTTTTGCGAATCTCCTCAGTTTCTGGTATTCCTCTCCCTGATATTACTGGCATTTGCTATAAAAAAGGCCGTAAAGCCACATCCACGAGGGTAGCCTAGTGGTTAAAAGCGTCTCTCGTCACGCCGAAGACCCGGGTTCGATTCCCCACTTGGGTACAATGTTTGAAGCGCATTTCTGGGGTCCCCGCCGTGATATTGCTGGAATATTCCCAAAAGCGGCGTAAAGCTAAACTTCATCGCTAAACAACAATCAAACCATCAAAAACGTATTGGTTTACCTATGGCTCACTCCATTCTTACTTTACCAGGACTCTTCGCAGCCTTACGTACTTACGTACGCACGCATGCACGCATGCACATTATACGAGGACGCAGTATTTCAGAGGATCAAGCAAGAGCGTGAGATGGGTGTGTCTCTGACAGGCTAGTGAGTGGGCCACCATGACTTTACAGGGTCCCAGTTCCGCCACGCCACGCCATATATTAGAAAGGTTTAAAGAAGGAAGTGGTAGACCATATCCTTGGCCGACTCCACACTCAGTTTCGAGGCTGTGCCTTTCTTACCTCGATATGCAGATTTGGAGTAGGTGATGGGTTGTAAATCTAAATGAATGACCCTTCTGTTGATTTACTGTATTTATTTGTCATAGTTTTGCTTTGTATATTTACAGGCGGCCATGAGTTTTATTGCTGTTTTACACATGAGCAATGCTCCCAGGCAATTCCCCTGGTGTTGCATGGGGTGCGACTGCATCATATTTCATGCTCTTATCTCATGTCCTTTGCTGATGTTATCTGTTTCATGTTATGGGAAGAAAAAACAACAAAAAGCGAATCAGTGGATTGATTGATTGAGTTTAGTTTTACGCTGCACTCAGCAATATTCCAGCTATATGGCGGCGGTCTGTAAATAATCGAGTCTGAACCAGACAATCCAGTGATCAACATCATGAGCATCGATATATGCAATTGAGATGCGATGACATGTGTCAACCAAGTCAGCGAGATTGACCACCCGATCTCGTTAGTCACCTCTTACGATAAGCATGGGTTACTGAAGACCACTTCTAACACAGATCATCCCGGGTAAATGCTGTTACATACACAAAGATAAACTAGATAACATATTGGCACCATGTGGAAAGTCAAGCCAAATTTAAGCAAGACAACACTCTAACCGCTTGGTCACGCCTCGCCCTGTAAATATACTATTCACACTTTGCTAAGGATCAATTGATTCAACAGAAAACTATGATGTGAGGTCTAATTTGGTTTAAATATATAAGCTTATTGTAAGCATGGGTCCTAGGTTTCAGTAAGTCTCTGCATCTTGATCTGCTATTGACAGGTGTTGTGTACTTGTCAATGACTCTATCCATGATTTGCAAAATGTCTGACTGGTGCCATGAACACCATTTTTGTGGTTACTCATGTATCAAGTGCATAAGGTTAGATTAAAGTGGCTGTTTGCCTAAAGAGGGATTACTATATAATTATTTATCCAGTTTTAAATGGATACAATTTCAAATTATAAATCTATGTTTAAGTAAAGTTGGGAAAGTGTGATCCTTAGCAAAGTGTGAGTAGTATATAACCATCTCACGGTTACGTTTTTCTTGTCATATGAAATGGAATAGACTTCAGAGACCCTCCGATAGTAGACACAACACAGTAGTTAACACAATCTGCCGGTATACAAGCTACTTTATTCCAAATCTGATTTTAACTTTGAAGAAATTGTTTGTTTCGGTGTTAGTGAGTCGCGTGTTGTAACTATCATAAATATTGTTATTTTTCTGAAAAAATTAATTACTTTGTTTTGACTCATTTCAAAATTTTGCTACTTATTTTTTCGATTCGCGTCAGACCTGTTTGTGTGATGTTCATTTTAGAAACTTCAGATACAATTGACAAAGGAGACATACTTTGCAATACATGTAGCTTAGGGATTTTAAATAAAAATATAACGGTTGATTTCGAAACATTTATAACGTTGTAAGAGTATGACAATGGTTAGTATCTCAAAACTGACCAAAGTTCTTTACCAGTCCTAATGAACACTACATGTACAATGGGTAGTGCCTGGGATCACAAGTTGATGTTAAATGGCCTAGCTTTGGGGACAACATGCTACAATCATTCCAACATTACTTTATGATTCTACTTTTCGTTGGGGTAGCCCAGCGGTTAAAGCGTTCGCTCGTCACGCCGAAGACCCGGGTTCGGTTCACCATATAGGTGCAATGTGTGAAGCCCATTTCTGGTGCCCCACGCTGTGATATTGCAGGAATATTGCTAATAGCGGCGTAAAACCATACTCACTCACTCACTTGATTTCAGGCAAAGTCACTGACACTATGTAGGTGAAGTTCGTGAGATGTTGCCGATTCAATCTGGAAACCTGGGATCCTATCAACAAAGCGTTCATAGCATCACGTCATTCGTTAGCCAATGATGTAGTATAGGGTTACGATAAGTCGTAAAGTTAAGAAGACTTTGTGGATTGGGATCCTGAGCGGTAACTGATCACGTGACGTAGTCGTGACGTAAAACCCCTGATTCACTCGACAAGCACAGTACAGGGTATGGATTCCTACACGTGCCCTTCACATTCCTACAAGTGAATTTATTATCCGGAAATCCATTTCTCTTGATCGAGTACCCATTCCTGGGGAACACTGAAAACCGCTTCCTGTGGTTCGAGGTCCTTTGATGTCCTCCGCCCTGTTGTGGTGAAGGTTTTCCTCAAAATTGATGGCGTGCATCCTTAAATAAGCCCCCCGTAAGGATATCCTTCCTTTTGCATTCCCGTCTAAACGAATCTTTCGTTCAGGTCATCTTGATCTTTGTGATCGACCTAGCCAGCACGAACACGGTAAATATATGTTATATATTCGTTCTATATTTTTATGTATATCTGTGTCTTAATAGATAAAGACTTTAGTGAGCTTGTCCATCATATTTTTCACGTGGGTGGATTTCAAATGACCGCATCATCAAAAATTACCTTTTGTATATATATACTTATGTGTCCAGATATATTGTCGTAATTTGCTTTTCCGCAATTCACAACTAGATTTTTACAATTAAACTAGAAATATTACTTGATCCTTTTTCGAAATCCTAGACTGTCTCACAGTAACTGAACTGCAGTACTGCCCCTTCCGCCCATCCCCCCTCTGCAGTGCTAAAGCCCTAAATGTAGCAAGTCTAGATTTCCTCAGGTTCAGGGTCTCCTTTTCAATTTAAAACGAATCATTTGTTTATGTTCAAATTATATATATTGAGACACTAAGTTAGTGAGTGTTAGTGTGTCGAAATCACTATAAAGACATAGTATTTTCACATCCATGATAATCTCGTGGATAGTTTACCCAGTATCGAACATGCCCACCCCAAACCGTGACGTCACCGTTGTGTCGTCACAGCATGGTATTAATTCTAGAGGTCCGTAAATATTCGAGTCTGGACCAGACAATCCAGTGATCTACATCATGAAATCGACCTTATGCAAAAGAGATACGAAAACATGTCTCAACCAAGTCAGCGAGGCTGACCACCCGATTCCGTTAGTCGCCGCTTACGACAAGGCGGACAAGCATGGGCTACTAAAGACCAATTGTAACTCCGATCTTCACGATCAGGGCACGCCGAATGTCATTTGATAGGCTGTTACTTACTTAAAGACATAAATTCTTGAAGGTATAGATCTATTTAACCTAGCATTGGGAAGTGACAAGAGGCGTGGGTGTAAACAACGACCACACCACGTGCCAGGCAGTTTTGATTAAATCGGCTCTGGACAGTATTGCATATACATACCGCAAGTGTTAGACAGAAACATATATATTGATCTCAAGGTTAACACACAATTACTATTCAGACAGTAAATCTTACTAGCAAAGTGATTACAACGAGAATGCGTGGGTTTAACAGGTATCACACAGTCCTCACATAGTACTTATGCAACCGTAACGCAGTCAGCACACAGCCATCACGCAATACACACACAACCACCACGTACTACACACAGTCATCACACACTACTCTTACGGCCATCACACAATATTCTCACAACTATCACATACTACACACACAGCAATCACACGCATCACATAGTACTCACACAGCCATCACACAGTACTCACACAGCCATCACATAGTACTCACACAGCCATCACACAGTACTCTCACAGCCATCCCACAGTACTCATACAGCCATCACACAGTACTCACACAGTACACATCACACGCAGTACTCACACAGTCACTCACACAGTATTCACACAGTACTCTCACAGCCATCACACAAAGTAGTCACAGTCATCACGCAGTACTCACACAGTCAGCAGTACTCACACAGCCATCACACAGTACTCACACAACCATCACACACAGCCATCACATCACAGCCATCACACAGTACAATCACACATAGCACATCAGTACACATCCTTCACAGTAACCCATCACACATCCATCACACAGTACTCACACAGTACTTACACCATCACATCCTTCACACAGTACTCACACATCCTTCACCATCACACAGCCATCACACAGTACTCAGTACTCACACATCCTTCACTCAGTACTCACACAGCCATAACAATGAACTCACACAGCTCATCACACAGTACTCACACAACCATCACGCAGTACACACACAACCATCACGCAGTACTCTAACACAGTACTCACACATCCATCACTCAGTACTCACACATCCACCACACAGTCATCACACAGTTCACACACATTCTTCACACAGTCATCACACGGTACTCACACAGCCATCACACAGTACTCTCACATCCATCACGCAGTACACACACAACCATCACGTACTACACACACATCCTTCACACAGTGCTCACACATCCATTACTCAGTACTCACACAGTCATCACACAGTGCTCACACATCCTTCACGCAGTACTCACACAGTCATCACACACTACTCTTACGGCCATCACACAATATTCTAATAGCTATCACGCAGTACGCACACAGCCATCACGGCAGCAAATACTCAGCCACACATCCCACAATCACAGTCATCCTACAATTTTTTCTTTCAGCCAGAACAGTCATCCTAAAGTAACTACACGGTCTTTTACCAGCCATTACACAGGCAATTCACTCAGCGCAGATACTTCACAAGTCATCATACATAGGTTTTACACGGTCAGATAAGTATCGCAAGGTCATTTGTATATTATGTCACTCTAAAAACACACATACCTTACCTCACATAAGAACTACCGTACACACTTCTGTTTAAGCAAACACAAATTTTTAATAACAATTTCTGCCAACTCGAATTCTTTACCTCAACTCAAAATTAGCCTAACTACTTTTAAAACAGACTGGGGCGGTGTGGTAGCCTAGTGGTTAAAGCGTTCGCTTGTCACTCCGGTTCGATTCTAAACTCACTCACCCAAACAGATTGTCAAAGCAGTATGTGTTTCTGGTAGGGCTGTAACGATGCATCGAACTATCGATGCATTGCAATTGTTGAGTCTCTGATAGCAATTAATCGATGGTAGAAACGAAAAACTATTGCAATACTTTTGGGTCGCAATAGTACGTTGCAATAGACTATCGCCATCGCAATAGTTGTTTCCCCATCAATAGTCACCCCTAGTTTCTGGGTCCCCCTGTGTTTTACCCTCATTCAAAATACTTTAGATCAAATTACACAGTTAAATTCTAGCAGCTCGGACGGTGCCACTGCAGGACGAGCACAGTTGAAATCCTGTGTATGTAATCAAGGGGACGTTTGTAATTTTAGTCTAACATTCATTGAATACACTTCTGTGATTGAGTGAGTGAGTTTGGTTTTACGCCGATTTTTAGCAATATTCCAGCAATATCACGGCGGGGGACACCAGAAATGAGCTTCACACATTGTGCCCATGTACCTCTGTGAGTTCATGCTTTGACATATAGGTATTTCAACAGGGATGCTTGTACAATCAACACGTGAAGATCCGGCCCCGTTTCACAAAGCTGTCGTAGCGCTACGACTGTCGTAAGTCTATGTTACAGTATAGGAGGTACAACAGTGGTAGCGCTACGATATCTTCGTGAAACGGGGCCCAGGGTTAGAACTGATCTTCAGTAACCCATGCTTGACGTAAGAGGCGACTAACGTGATCAGGTGGTCAGGCTCGCTAACTTGGTTGACACTTGTCATCGTATCCCAATTGGGTAGATCGAGGCTCATAAAGTTGATCACTGGATTGTCTGATCCAGACTCGATTATTTACAGACCGCCGCCATATAGCTGGAATATTCTAAGTGCGGCGTAAAATTAAACTCACTCACTTGTACAATCTGTTCGACGAAACCACTGACAAAGGACTACGGCGGCGTCGTTCTCCAGTGGGTCATCCGTATCCGAACAAACCGCTTTTGTTGAAAATGCACTGGGAATCTACATCTGTCCGTATCAACCGCCTCCGTGGTGTAGTGAGTTAGAGCGTCCGCCCGGAGAGCGGAAGGTCGCGGGTTCGATCCCCGACAGCATCATATCAAGAAGACGTTAAAATATTATACTTGTTGCTCTCTGCCTGGGTACAACAAGGTCTGGTCGGCTCTGGGTCAGTATGTTTCTGAGTGGGGTATTCATGCTTATCTGCGGCATGGTATCTCAGTGGGCTAGCACTATACAACCAGTTTAATTGAGTCTGGGCTAGTGCAAGCAGCCCCACATACACATGCATGCACGTCGTCATATGAGCGAAATAATCTTAAGTACTACGTTAAACCACATTGAACCTCACCGAACCTCACCTGTCCGTATGAGTATCCGTACATTCTGAACACGTGTCCCGCTTGCGGTTTTGTTTCTTTCGATCCCTGCCCAATTTTGTGAGATGAGGATGGACCTGCAGTAGAGTCCGTTTTGACGTCACAATGTGTTGTGAACACAGCGGAATTACCTTATGTAAATTTTCAACATGGGCTACGTGTGAATACGTATGGAAATAACTAAATGTACGGTCTACTCCCAGTTGTGAGACTCCCAGTTGTGAGACAGTGGAGTAGGTAAGTAGCAAAGAAAACACACCTTACTCCCCTATCTGATAGAATGGATTAACCCCAGCTAATTAGGGATTAGCTATTTAACTGAATCTTGTGGAGGTAGCTTAAAAGATAAAGTAATTAACCTACTCAGGTAAATGGCTTTAAAAAATAAACACTTTGTGTAGGTAACTTCGTGATCAATATGAAAAGTGTCAAAATCTCCAAATATGGACCCATGTATTAAAGTGTTTTATAATGACACACAAACATCATAATAACGCAAATCATCAAAATGTGTGAATCAGAAATCATAATGAAATATTTAATGAACTATTTCTTCTGTGTAAATATAATGATAATCTTTTTCAGTATTTCAGTATTTAACTTGTTCTTTATTGAAAACAATAAATGCTCTTTAATGCTCATTAATGAACTATGCCTCCTGCGGGTACTCTTCAGCAACAGGGCTGTTCCCACTTTCATCGTAGGGATGGGGAAGCACCACCTGTGTGCACTGAACCATTAATTAATGTGTCTCACAACTGGGAGTTCTCACAAATGGGAGGACACCAAATGTACGTACATGTGTGTACGTTATTCACGAACGTAATTCCTGTCAGGAATAAAAATAGGGATGCGCGGGCGAAAAACACCCGGACAGGAGAATTGTAGGAATGTGGCGAAAACCTGTGATTTTGTGTTCGTATAACAGGTTAGTGAGTGAGTTTAGTTTTACGCCGCACTCAGCAATATTCCAGCTATATGGCGGCGGTCTGTAAATATCGAGTCTGGACCAGACAATCCAGTAATCAACAGCATGAACATTGATCTATGCAATTGGGAACCGATGACATGTGTCAACCAAGTCAGCGAGCCTGACCACCCAATCCCGTTAGTCGCCCTTACGACAAGCATGGGTTACTGAAGATCAATTCTAACCCGGGTCTTCACGGATCTATAACGGGTTAGGTACGATTATATCTTCAGTTGTCAGGACAATACACGTACACGTGGGTTTCACCAGTGTAGTACACGCCTAACACATGTGTTACTCCGGGATTTCCTCCCACACCAGGTTGACGCGCAGCGATATCACCGAAATACTGTTCAAAACAGCCTAAAGCAAAATATGAAACAATGCAGGATCCGGTTCCACGTGAGGTTCACGAGCATTATAGTCGAGGCTTATTAAACCAGTCTATCCTTCCTGGGAGGGGTTGGTAGCCGTTCTTGTCACAGTGTAACTTGGATTTTCTGACGTTCTCAAGTGGCCACGAGAACCTTTTAACGACTAGGCATTTGCTCCCTCTTGACATATTGGGCGGTAAGAATATAGAAGCTTATTTAATCTATGTATGACTCGAACATGCTGCTTCTCTGTCTGCGCGTAAGTTATAAGGTTTACGGTACTATCTTGCTAAAGATAATGACTTGAAACCTGCCTGTGCTTACACATGTTTTCTGTCATGTGAGTACAGCCTGACTAATGCGCTAACAGTTCTCGGCCGTGGTTGTCCATAACTTGTTTGAGTTAGATGCTTCACATGATTGCCAATAGATCATGTGTTAAACTAGGTAGTTATTTCACAGTGCCCTACTTCCTAACACTGCTGTAGCGTTCGTCATGGCTATCGGCCTATGTCTGGGCACTTGTAATTTCACTGTCATCACGAAGGCTGTTCGTGTCACTTTAATATCAAAATATGGTTATGATTTATGAATTTTGTAAAATGATTATATTCCACCATTTGCGTTTTGGTGTGAATGTGCGGGTTTGGAACGCCGCTTGAGTCAGGATGGCAGTCACGTGACAACGCGTCAGCATGACGTGGGAGGTCCGGAGTGCTGAAGGTCGAGGTACCAATTTGGTGCCGAAAAACCGCGACATAGGGTGTGGTGCTGAAATACCAAAATGCATGATCAGTTCAAAAGTTGGATTCTAACCCACGATCATGGACTCACAGCACAGAAGATAGATTTCATTACAAAATCCGTATTATTAGAATGTGGCACAACGCAGAGTTTTTTTAGACGGTACTACTGGAGGAAACCCGTGAAGATCCGGGTTAGAATTGATCTTCAGTAACCCATGCTTGTGATAAGAGGCGACTAACGGGATCGAGTGGTCAGGCTCGCTGACTTGGTTGACACATGTCATCGTATCACAACAACCAGCAAACAACAACATACTGGGGGAATACAGGGTGTAATGGAGGGATAACACACGACGGTTATAATCCATACATCCAGGTCGTGACATTTGGAAATTAACAACAACGGGACTAACTGTGGGGCAACAGAAAATATGCCGATCGTCTTTTCATGTAATTGATATATGACAGAACTGTTCTTAAATTAGATTTACTATCACTCATTCCTGCACAGTTTGTCTGGGTACATTTTGTAACCAAGAAACTGGCTCAGTGAAAATTGGGTTAAGACATGAATTTGCAACCACATGACTATTACCTTGTTTCAAATGTTGTAAATTTGTGTCTGAGAAAAGCCTTAGTTTTCAAAGATCCGGGTTAGAGTTGCTCTTCAGTAACCCATGCTTGTCGTGTGAGGCGACTAACGGGATCGGGTGGTGAGGCTCGTTGACTTGGTTGACACATGTCATCGTATCCCAATTGCTTAGATCGATGCTCATGATGCAAATCAGTGGATTGTCTGGTCCAGACTCGATTATTTACAGACCGCCGTCATACAGCTGGATCATTGCTGAGTGCGGAGTTAAAAAACAAACTAACCAATCAAATTTTGGTGTGTTTTTTTAAAACAAACACGTTACTGCTGGGGGTATATATGATGTATAATTGATATTATGTCGCCAACTTAACATGTTATCAGTTGATAATTAACATATCATGAAATCATCTCAGAATTATAGCTTTTCCTACTCAGTTTCGTAACCGTGGTTAAAAAAGCCAGCTGTATAGACATTTTCATTGAAAACTTGGAGTAAGACAAGGTTGTCTCATTTCCCCTTTGTTTTTGATACTGCATACACATTTCTTTGTACCGCAATGTTCTGCACCTGTTGCACATCTACATACATTTCAACAGTAGTATATTTAAGCATACCGAATCCAACATTTTTGTGTGGGTTGGAATCGTTCTGTTCATGCGTGGACACAACCAGTTGTGAGTCGTACAGATAGAATCGTTCTGTTCATGCGTGGACACAACCAGTTGTGAGTCGTACAGACAGAACAGGTACCGCTACTTGCCTTTCTAGTGTCGTCCACTCAGCGTCATATACTGATAAGTCGATCAGCATATGCACCTACTATAGTTGTACTGTTCAAGGAAGCATTAAATTCAACTCGCGTTCTTCGTAAAGCGGACGTTTATTGTAATTCCATGTTATGTTTGTCTTTTTTGTTTTATTCTTTTTGTTTCGTTATCTTTTGTCTGGTTTTTGGTTTGTTTATGCTTTTGTTTGTTGTTTTGTTTGTTTGTTTTTTGTTTGTTTTGTTTTGTTTTGTTTTGTTTTTATTTTTATTTTTAGGGAGGGTGTTGGTGAGTATTTATTTATAAGCACACTGCACAGCCAATCTACATCCGAACCTACATCCGAATCTACGTCCTCCCACCCCTGCCCATGATGATAACACTGTCCTTCCACCGATTATAGTGCAACTAGCCAATTACACCCACGCACCTCCTTCTGCAGAAGTAAATCTGATTTCAAAATAACCTGTGCCCTAAACCCTGACCCATCCGCTCCGCACCCAACCCAGCACCAAAGAGACCCACTTAGAAGTATTATATTCACGTCGATCAGTCGCATCCGTTTGGTGCTTATCACGTCGATACAATTTCAAACGACCAACCCCTTCTGGCCCCCTAAAACCTCACCCCCTCTTCCCACCCAGGGGCTATAAACATATCAGTCTAACATTTCCAAGGTAACAAATACTAGGATGTTTCAACACTACTTCTGGGCAATATACAATTTCAACAATAGCAAGATTTAACACAGCTTCTGGACAAGATACAATTTCAACAATAGACTCATCCCCCTCAATGCACCCACACACCCATCTCCAGTCCCTTCCTCAACCCTGACCCCGTCCAAGCCGCACCTCCTCACCACCCTCTTCAGTAGCCACACTCATTGCCAGGGCATGCCTGAACGCGAGCCCCATCCGTGACTGTCACCGACAGGATTATCTCTTGGGAATGTGGGGCAGAGATAACACGACTTATTCACACCATGTTTGTTGAGATTGACACGATGCGAAGTAAACAACCTCGTTGTTGTTTGTCATTAATCAGGGTCACGTGATGCTCTGCTTGTCTTGAACGTGATTTGGCGACATAAATGAATTACATCGTTATCTTATATGAAAGTTACACAAGCTGTATACTACAATGCACGTCGATTAATTGACACTTACTAATTTTCAACGGGTTGATTGGAAAAAAATTATTTGCAGCATTATCAACCTGACCTTTAAGGTTATCTCAGCCTTTCAGATTATATTTTTTTATAGGTGAAATGGTATTTAATGTCGTGGTCAAGATTACTCCACTTGTACAACGGCGTGTATGACGTAGGTTATCTGTTGTACAGATAAATATCAAATATACCCCCATACACCTCAAGCCTATTATGTGCCAAGTTTAGATTACTGCAGTTTCAGGAATGAAGGAAGCCATTTTGTCCTTTTCATCTTTCTTTATTTTGATAATTTAGGAAATATCTTCTGCAAAGTATGTTCATTTGATGATGCTGGACTAGCACGTGCGTGTGGTAGCTGCTTGTACATGTCCGGCCTAATGTCCGTTCTATGTTGTTGGTACTGTGACATGCCATGCCACTTGTACATGTCCGGCCTAATGTCCGTTCTATGTTGTTGGTACTGTGACATACCATGCCACTTGTACATGTCCGGCCTAATGTCCGTTCTACACTGTTGGCACTGTGACATACCATGCCACTTGTACATGTCCGGCCTAATGTCCGTTCTACACTGTTGGCACTGTGACATACCATGCCACTTGTACATGTCCGGCCTAATGTACGTTCTACACTGTTGACACTGTGACATACCATGCCACTTGTACATGTCCGGCCCAATGTCCGTTCTACACTGTTGGCACTGTGACATACCATGCCACTTGTACATGTCCGGCCTAATGTCCGTTCTACACTGTTGACACTGTGACATACCATGCCACTTGTACATGTCCGGCCCTAATGTCCGTTCTACACTGTTGGCACTGTGACATACCATGCCACTTGTACATGTCCGGCCTAATGTCCGTTCTACACTGTTGGCACTGTGACATACCATGCCACTTGTACATGTCCGGCCCAATGTCCGTTCTACACTGTTGACACTGTGACATACCATGCCACTTGTACATGTCCGGCCTTGTAATGTCCGTTCTACACTGTTGACACTGTGTGACATACCATGCCACTTGTACATGTCCGGCCCAATGTCCGTTCTACACTGTTGACACTGTGACATACCATGCCACTTGTACATGTCCGGCCCAATGTCCGTTCTACACTGTTGGCACTGTGACATACCATGCCACTTGTACATGTCCGGCCTAATGTCCGTTCTACACTCTACACTGTTGACATACCATGCCACTGTGCCATGTTCCACTGTTGCACTGTGACATACCATGCCACTTGTACATGTCCGGCCTAATGTCCGTTCTACACTGTTGGCACTGTGACATACCATGGCCATGTCCGGTACATGTCCGTTCTACACTGCACTGTGACATACCATGCCACTTGTACATGTCCGGCCTGGCACTGGTGACATACCATGCCACTTGTACATGTCCGGCCCAATGTCCGTTCTACACTGTTGGCACTGTGACATACCATGCCACTTGTACATGTCCGGCCTAATGTCCGTTCTATGCTGTTGGCACTGTGACATACCATGCCACTGTACATGTCCGGCCTAATGTCCGTTCTACACTGTTGACACTGTGACATACCATGCCACTGTACATGTCCGGCCTAATGTCCGTTCTACACTGTTGACACTGTGACATGCCATGCCACTTGTACATGTCCGGCCTAATGTCTGTTCTATGTTGTTGGCACTGTGACATGCCATGCCGTAGTTTGGCAATGACATTCCAGCCAGACGCAGTGGATCTCGAGCCAGCAAGTCCTTGCTTAATTCCTTAATGCCAAGTGACAGGTGGGGTAACATCGTTTGACATCTTCAGGCATTGGGATTGAACCACCAATCATTCGCCTGACTTGCGCCACGAAGCTAACTGTTTGTCTTTCAATGTGTATTAGAGCAACACTAGACCTAAAACGTAGCGCGTGAATGAGTGAGTCATTAGAGTTTAACTCCACTTTAGGAAATGGCATAGCTCTGGTGTGGGCAAGAACCAAGAACAGTAGGTGTGGTGATAGACTAACGCTTAGTCTCTGAATATATATAATTTTGATAGAAACAAATACATCCATTTAAATTGAAAAGGAGCCCCAATGAGATGGGAGATTCAGACCATATTCCACCTGAACCTAAATCTAGACTTGCTTCATTTGGGGGTATAGCATTGCAGGGAGGGCTAGGCAGTAGGGGAAAGTGGAAAGACTAATGTGGCGAGCACATACATAGTAATCACTCAGATGTGTAAGTTTGTGAATCACGTAACATTGTGGGAAAGCACTGTAGTTCAAGCGATTGTTAAAGAGTTCGATTTTCGCATAATTACAAATTATGAAACAAGTCATAACTGACTCGTGCAGACATGATATTTAAAGTGACGCTATAGAATTCCTTCAGATTCCACAACAGAAAAGACGGGCCGAAATACCGACTCCAGCAGTTCGAATCTATTGCAGGACCACCATGGCTGGTGGTGATCATGAATCTTAACAAAAGACCAACCAGAGCCTCCGAGGAACATCTGTATTCCACTGGGATCTGCATGGACGTCCCTGGTCTACAAAACCCAGTCAACGCTGTTCTTTTTCTGTGTGAACGTACACCGTGTCCACTGTCCGCGTTCAAACCACACATCATGGTTTACAACTGTTCCACTCAAACGTGCATTTTGATATAAACCAGTTGATGTCTTCCTGGCGTGCCAAGAGGGTTAGACCCTCCACTGACCTCTTATAGCTCATAAAATAGATAAAGCAAAACCACTTTAAGTCGCAGTAATTTACAACAACCCCTGAAAGAAGGCCCAGTACCCTCACAGAAGCGATAGCGGTTCTCAACAACGCACTGATTATACCATTCGGGGATTCGGACGGAGCTTACACAAAACTTTAACGTTTTCCAAACTACGTGACGCGTGAAAGCGTCTCTAAGGGAGATAACCGATGTAGGCGAAAAGGTTTTCAGTTATAAATGGGCTCATTAGCTGAAGGTAGTTATAACGTTTCGTCTTTGTTGATGTAAAAAACATCTTAGCGTATTGTAAAATGGGGATGGGGCAGAATTGTGGAATGCTGGCTATTATCTTTTCAGATTAAAAATCTACAGATGGTTTACATGGGCTGCTCAGCCATGACCCAACTGTAAGCTGATAGTACCGGGATGGTCGGTACACCAGCCAGAGCTGAGGTTGCATGCGAATATTATAGCAATATTGAAACGTCATTAAATGACGACACCAAATCTATATTTATAACAAAATAACCAAGAAACATGCAATTGAGAAACTATTTAAGGAACATTAATATTAAAATATATAAAGTTTTTGTTAAAATTTTGTAAATTGTTTGCCTAAAACCTGATTTAATAGGAAGAATATATGCAATGATAATAAAACATTGTTGATTGGCAAATTATGAAATAATGTTGATAATGTGAACTGATGGTCAGGTGGCCTGCAATTGATTGATTAATTGATTGATTGATTGAATGATATTGGTTCCTAATTGAATAAAGAAGACTTAATATCAAGATCAGGATTGCTAATACAAATGTCAATACTTTGTCGGCATTTTACACTCAAGTTTATAATATGGTAATACAAAATTACATTATTAGAGCGTCTAATATCCACCTCAAAGATGCTAAGTGGCGCTAAGAATAAAGCGCAGACATTATTACCCCGTTTGACCCATGCTGCCTGTGGCTCTAGAAGGTTGACAGTCACATGCCAACCGGTATCCATTCACTGCTGGGTGAACAAAGGCAATTTTGAACAAACACACCCCTCTAAGGTGAGACCACGTGTATTCTTGTGGGGTAGGACAGAAGTCCAAGAAACTCTCAGGAGTCAAGCTGCCAGACACGGTCAACCATCAAAGAACTCTCCGTGACCAACGTGGCTTAATTTGTGACCCAGACTCTATGCACAACACCACCCACCGCCAAGTAGATTTCATCCTAGCACTTGTGAAAGGTGGTTTGAAATCGACTTTATTTACAAAATAGAGCCCAAGATTCAGTTCGGTTTTAATGTAGACCATTTTGGAGTGCAAACATTCCTCGCGTCCACTGCAGTAACTACGGCTTTCCGTGCGACTTGACATGTTTTCATAAGTCTGCTGTAATTCACACAGACTGGGGTATCTAAAACAAGAAGCACACCCAGAGAAAACTCCTATACAAGTATGAAATATGGCGTTGTTGAGTCGGCCGGCGATACGGACGACAGCGCCTAGGTACCCGGAGTGAGGCGAGAGATATATGTCCCCACGGCTTGTGACCGTCACACTTTAAGAGTGAGTTGATGGGTTACATTCGGCGAACAAGTGCCTTGTCATATCTAACAGCCCTGTACATGTAGGGCACACGGAAGTTCCACGACCTGGGTGGATGTTCTTAGTGTCTGCAGGGGCGGTGGGGTAGCCTAGTGGTTAAAGCGTTTGCTCCTCACGCCGAAGACCCGGGTTCGATTCCCCACATGGGTACAATATGTGAAGCCCATTCTGGTGTCCCCCGTCGTGATATTGTTGGAATATTGCTAAAAGCGGCGTAAAACTGAACTCACTCACTCTTAGTATCTGAACATCAAACGGTGGTCTGTCATACAAACCCTGAAACAAATATGCAGCCAATGTAAGTCTAGAATATATGGCAAGTCTAGATTTCCACAGTTTCAGAAAATGCAGAAAGTCTCAAGGCTCCCTTTATTATAATTATCAATATTATATAGAAGCTGTTTTTGTTCTATAAAATATGCTCATTTCAGGAACTACAGGTTAATCTCATCATTCGGCTGAAGATGGGATGTGCATTGGGTACTGAAGAACAGGCATGGATGGGAAGTGTCAGGGTTATATCTAGACTAGCGTATACAGCACATCCCTAATATGACCTGAAGCCCTGAATCTGTCCGGCCCCTTTCTGTGTCAACGTTCCCCTTTAGAGGACCCTTAACTACCCATGCTGAACCTGACTCCAGTCCAAGAGCGTCTGATCCAGAGCAGTTTTGAGTAATACAGCTTTAATTAATGAGTGAGTGAGTGAGTTTAGTTTTACGCCGCACTAAATAACTAAATGTGTACGTTAGTCACGAACGTAATTCCTGTCACGAATAAAAATACGGATACGCAGGAGAAAACCTGGACAGGAGAATTGTAGGAATGTGGCGAAAACCTGTGATTGCGTGTTCGTATAACAGGTTAGTGAGTGAATTTAGTTTCACGCCGCACTCAGCAATATTCCAGCTATATGGCAGCGGTCTGTAAATAATCCAGTCTGGACCTGACAATCCAGTGATCAACAGCATGAGCATCAATCTGCGCAATTGGGAACCGATGACATGTGTCAACCAAGTCAGCGAGCCTGACCACTCGATCCCGTTAGTCGCCTCTTACGACAAGCATGGGTTATTGAAGATCAATTCTAACCCGGATCTTCACGGGTCCTTTAATTAACGCCGCAGTGAGTTAATTATTTGTTAACAGTATCCCCTCATGTGCATGATACGCAGTACCTACCATTGCAAAGGAACGTTTTGGGGCAGAATAACGCTGATCAAATATAAAAAAGACTCTACGTCTATGGTGAGTGAGTGAGTGAGTATGGTTTTACGCCGCTTTTAGCAATATTCCAGCAATATCACGGCGGGGGACACACATTGTGCCCATGTGGGGAATCGAACCCGGGTCTTCACCGTGACGAGCGAACGCTTTAACCACTAGGCTACCCCACCGCCCCACGTCTATTTTGAGTTTAGCAATATCACCAGGAATAGGTTTCACACATTGATGGATTCGAAACCGTGTCTTGAGCGTGACGAGGGAACGCTTTAACCACTAGGCTACCCCATCGCCCGTCTATGCCTGAATAAGATATATTCACTCATATTTGGACGTAACTGCAGGGCAAACGGAAGTATACACCCTTGTTGTTGGTGGTAAAATGAAATCAATAACACTTGGTTATTCCATGATGATTTCTTTAACTTTAAAGCTTTCATAGTTGTGTTTGTATTGTAGGTTTGCAGGTTTGTAATGCTTCGTCATCGAGTACAAGTAAGAATTTCTTGTGTGTCTCATTTAAACATCAGACATTGGTGTATTCTTTCATACAGCGGCAGTTTCTTTTACCCTGTCCATGTGTACTAAGGGGATAGGTGTCCAATTTGTCTCAAGGGGACCATAGAGTCCACATCTCGCGTATGAACTACAAAAATATCCCCCATGACCCCAAAATACCTTCCTGTACGAACACATCGTCAATAACACCTAATCAAATCTTGATCCAATCTCACAACCACCCGTATAAACACCCCTTACCCTCTGACCTCACCCTTCCCATCTATAGGGACGCTCCATCTCCCCAACCAAGAGCCAACCTGTCTCTGAGTTTTATCCCAAAGAACGGGTAGGTCCTCTTGACTCCAACTCCCAGCGTGTGGGAAACTCCGTACACCGTGATAACAGTGATTTGGATTGAAGGAGCGATTGGCAGGGTCGGTTATCACGATAACACCCAGCACTGGTTATCAAAGCCTTCACGGTATCACAGATTTCGCCCATCTTATTAAAACTGAGGTAACTCGGTACTGCCATTTCAGATTCGACGCGTTTTAAGATAAACAAATTTGAACTTTGCGTTCAATTCAAGGCTTAACGTCACTTTGGGGATTAGCATGGTATTATACTTGAGCAAGAGCATTGTGCAACCAAATGCATAATATATATTATACAGGTGAAACTTCTCAAGATATTTTACACACAATGAGGGGGAGGTTTCAGATGATGAAAGCAAAATAACAATAAAAAGAGAATGGTGTCCAGTATCACAAAGGCTCTTGACCTGCTGTTGGAGATGATAGGCTTTCGCGTTATCTATTTCACACTTAAACTCAAAATCGTTTTATCTCCTAACAGTTATGGAGTGGATTCTGTCCATACATGCTGCAGTTACACACTCAGTTGATTATTGGGGTGGTGTGGGGTCGGGGGATGGGGGTGGGTGTACTGATCACACAGGACAATGACGGTAACAGCGGGCCCACAGAGACCGAGGCCACGTAAAGCCTAGCCTCTGTGTTGAGAGAGTGAGGTTGTGGTAGTAGTACGTACATGAGCTCGGAGAGGTCATTGTGTTGATGATGATGTTGGTGTTGTTTATGTTGGCGTTTGAATGTGTTTTATTGCTTTGTTGTTTAACGCCTCTCTCAGCAACATTTCCGCCCTGTCACGGTAGTGTTAATGCTAGTGATGGTGTTGTTGCTTATGTTGGCGTTTAGTTTTGTATTCATTGTTTGTTGTTAAATGCGACATCCTTCAATAAGCCAGCTATATGATGCGGCGTTGGTGTTGGCGCTTGTGTTCGGTTACTGTTGTTGGTGGTGGTGCATGCCATGACACTGTGTTCCATCCATCAACTGTCCGTCCGTCATGACACTCTCCATCCATCCTCCATCCATTCATCCAATCATCCATTTCCATCCATCCATCCGTCCATCATCCATCCATCCTCCATCATCTCTGCATCCATCCATCTCCATCCATTCTGCACCCTCTCCACTCCACATCCATCCATCCATCCATCCACCCACTCCATCCATCCATCCATCTCTCCATCCATTCATCCATCCTCTCCATCCATCCATCCATCCATCCATCCATCCATCATCCATATTCTCCATCCATCCATCCATCCATCATCCATTTATCATCCATCCATTCCATACATCCATATCTCCATCCATCCATTTCTCCATCCATCATCCATCCATCCATCCATCATCTCTCCATCCATTCATCCATTTCTCCATGCATTCCATCCATCTCTCATCCATCCATCCATCCATCTCCCTCTGTCATCCATTTCTCGTCCGTCCATCCATCCATCTCTCCTATCCATCCATTCTCCATCCATCTCTCCATCCATCTCTCCCCATTTCTCCGTCCATCCATCTCTGTCGTCCATCCATCATCCATCTCTGTCACCCATGCACCCTATCTCTCCATCTCCATCCATCCATCCATCCATCCATCCATCTCTCCATCCATCTCTCCGTCCCATCTCCGTCTCATCCATCCATCCATCTCCTCCATCACTCCATCCATCTCTGCATCCATCTCCTCCATCCATCCATCCATCTCTGCACATCCATCCATCTCTGTCCATCCATCATGTCCGTCTCTCCATCCATCCATCCATCCTCCATCCATCCATCTCCATATCTCTGCATCCATCTCCATCCATCCATCTCCGTCCATCCATCCATCTCTGCATCCATCCATCCATCTCCCATCCGTCCATCCAATCATCTCTGTCCATCCATCCATCCCGTCCATCCATCCATCTCTGCACCCATCCATCATCTCCATCTCTCCGTCCATCTGTCCATCTCTCCTCCATCCATCCATCTCTACACCCATCTCTCCATCCATCCACCCATCTATCCGTCCATCCATCATCATCCATCCATCCATCCATCCATCCTCTGCACCCATCTCATCCGTCCATCCATCCATCTCTCCATCCCATCCATCCATCTCTGCATCCCCATCCATCCATCCATCTGCGTCCATCCATCCATCTCTCTCCATCCATCCATCTCTGCATCCATCCATCCATCTCTTCATCTATCCATCTCTGCATCCATCCATCTCTCCGTCCATCCATCTCTCCATCTCTCCATCAATCCATCCATCCATCTCTGCCATCCATCCATCTCTGCACCCATCCATCCATCTCTGCTGCACCCACCCATCCATCCTCTGCACCCATCTCTCCATCCATCTCCGTCCATCCATCCATCTCTCCATCCATCCTCCATCCTCCATCTCCATCCATCCATCCATCTCTCCATCCATCCATCCCATCTCGTCCATCCATCCATCTCTGCACCCATCCATCTCTCCATCCATCCATCCTCCATCCGTCCATCCATCTCCATCCATCCATCCATCTCTGCATGCATCCGTCTATTCATCCACATTATTAGAAGCGTTTTAAAAACATGATCAAGAATAAATCCTTGAAACATCGTGTAATCAGGATATGTAGAAACCACAACGTTTTAATAGGGGTGAATACATGGTAACATCACCTATACACTGCAATAAAACCATACAGCTAATTTATAGTTTAATCAGCTAAATGTTGTAAACATATCGCATCGTCACCGATATATTATCGTGAACACATAGTATAATCACCTGCATGATGAAACACATCTCTTCATCACCGATATATCGTGAGAAACTTCGTGAAATCACCGATACGTTAAAAATAAATCCCACTATCACCAATGTACTGTTAGGCACTTCCCCATCACGATCGTTATAAGCTCGAGTCACCACATGCTTGTCGTCAGAGGCGAGTAACGGGATCGGGTGGTGAGGTTCACCGACTTGTTTGACACATGTCATCGTATCTTAATTGTGCAGATCATGATGCCAATAACGGGACTTTGCTGAGTATGGCGTTAGAGAAAAACAAACAAACAAACCATAACACTTTTCGTGTCACCACCACTTTAGTGTTATAACCTCGTACCACCCCGCCGTAGTGTTATAACCTCGTACCACCCCGCCGTAGTGTTATAACCTCGTACCCACTGTAGTGTTATAACCTCGTACCACCCGGCTGTAGTGTTATAATCTCGTACCACCCGCCGTAGTGTTATAACCTCGTACCACCCCGCCGTAGTGTTATAACCTCGTATCACCCCCACTTTAGTGTTATAACCTCGTATCACCCCGCTTTAGTGTTATAACCTCGTATCACCCCGCCGTAGTGTTATAACCTCGTATCACCCCGCTGTAGTGTTATAACCTCGTACCACCCCGCCGTAGTGTTATAACCTCGTATCACCCCGCTGTAGTGTTATAACCTCGTATGCCACTCGCTGTAGTGTTATAACGTAGTGTTATGTTATAACCTCGTACCACCCCGCCGTAGTGTTATAGTGTACCACCCCGCCGTACCTCGTATCACCCCGCTGTGTGTTATAACCTCGTATCACCCCGCTGTAGTGTTATAACCTCGTATCACCTCGCCGTAGTGTTATAACCTCGTATCACCTCGCCGTAGTGTTATAACCTCGTATCACCCCGCTCGTATCACCCCGCCGTAGTGTTATAACCTCGTATCACCCCGCCGTAGTGTTATAACCTCGTATCACCTCGCCGTAGTGTTATAACCTCGTATCACCTCGCTGTAGTGTTATAACCTCGTATCACCTCGCCGTAGTGTTATAACCTCGTATCACCTCGCCGTAGTGTTATAACCTCGTATCACCTCGCTGTAGTGTTATAACCTCGTATCACCCCGCCGTAGTGTTATAACCTCGTATCACCCCGCTGTAGTGTATAACCTCGTAACCTCGTATCACCCCGCTGTAGTGTTATAACCTCGCCGCTGTAGTGTTATAACCTCGTATCGTATAACCCTCGTTATAACCTCGTATCACCTCGCCGTAGTGTTATAACCTCGTATCACCCCGCCGTAGTGTTATAACCTCGTATCACCCCGCCGTAGTGTTATAACCTCGTATCACCCCGCCGTAGTGTTATAACCTCGTATCACCCCGCCGTAGTGTTATAACCTCGTATCACCCCGCCGTAGTGTTATAACCTCGTATCACCTCGCTGTTGTGTTATAACCTCGTATCACCCCGCCGTAGTGTTATAACCTCGTATCACCCCGCCGTAGTGTTATAACCTCGTATCACCCCGCTGTGGTGTTATAACCTCGTACCACCCCGCCGTAGTGTTATAACCTCGTATCACCCCGCTGTAGTGTTATAACCTCGTATCACCCCGCCGTAGGTGTTATAACCTCGTATCACCCCGCTGTAGTGTTATAACCTCGTACCACCCCGCCGTAGTGTTATAACCTCGTACCACCCCGCTGTAGTGTTATAACCTCGTATCACCCCGCTGTAGTGTTATAACCTCGTTTCACCACTAAGGTACCGTTATACGTGTATTATCACAACCATTTTACCGTTATACACTTCGTTTCTCCATCTATGTATCGTTATACACGTTCTATCAAAGTCACATGCGTGTATTATATATATACACACACTCGCAATAATCTGTATCAGTAGAAAGAACGTGGCAGAAGAAATATGTGAGGCATATCATAAACGGTATCACCAACATACATTCAGTATAAAGACAGGCACATATGTCAAGGTAATCTTGTATGTTAAGAATTTGATGTGACCTAGATGTCAGACTACATCTATCACATGTAGCTCAAATTGTACCTATTGGAACCCTATCTAAGATGACATAGTCTTGAATACTGTAAATCATGATGCTCGAGCTAGCTCATCCCTTCATCCTCCAAAAGATGGTTCGCGTAGCAATTCTACCATAACCGCGTTATCAAGATTTAAAAAATTCATACTGTGTTGTGAAATCAGAGATATATAACATAAGTATATACCCAAGAATGGCTTTTATTAACTAATCACAATCCAGTATTTACTGAAGTCATGGTAGAATTATCATTATGTATACAAAATGAGATTCAAGCAAGAATTTGTGTTTTTCCTTTTCTTATTTTTGTGTTTTTCATGGTCGCGCTCAGCATTATTCCCGGTGCATGATGACGTTTTATGAATCATTGAGGCTTGACAATGAATTCCAGTGATTGACATCATGAACATCAAACACGCAGTCGGGATACGACGACATGCAATCAAGTCTGACCTGACCACCCCATCCGTTCATTCCCCAATTACGATCATTGGAATCAGTTTCGTCATTCTCAAAATATACATCTTTCATCATTTTGACATTAATTAAATAACTGTAACTGTAAATTTTAATCGACTACTCACATTAACCCCTACTTCACGTTAATATCCTGTTTAACTAATGCATATGTTTATTTAGTGTTGTCATTCCTTCCCAGCTAACACAAAACGTTTCTAAAACGTTTTCTAGTGGTTTCTCATTGAAATGTTTCATGAAAACGTTTTGATAATGTTCTTGAAACGTTTTTTTGAACGTTATTTTCAAAACGTTTTTAGAAGGTTTCTAATGTTTCTCGCCAACGTTTCGTCAAAACGTTTTTAAAACGTAAAAAAAACTCAACAAAATTAGGTTTTAAAAACGTTTTTTGAACGTTTTTAAAACCATACGGAAACGTTTTCAAAACCTTTTCAAAACGTTTCTGTGTTAGCTGGGTTCGTATGTAAGCCTGTATCTCGTACCGCATCTTACAAGCTGTCAAACTTAATCTGTTGAAATATGAATGACAAACGTGTGTTGATATCAACAACTGTGGTTTAGTAAACGACAGGCAGGAACATGTCAGCATCACGATCACATAGCGTGTGCTCTAGAAATATGATAACATAATTTCTCGTAAGTATTACGTTTAAAGAGGCTTAGGGAGCGGCGAGCGGGGGAGCAGGGGAGGAGGGTGGTGTGGCACGCGCAGGAATCCGCGTGGGTGTCTATAGCCACGTGCACGTCCTGTGAGCAATTGTTGATAAATGTTTTGAGTCCGTTTGCTTTTTTTGACAGCAGGTGTCAAAACAATCGTCCTAGCGAGACAGCAGAAATACTTTGTTTAATGTTTCAATAGTTGTTTAGACTGATGAGAATCGTTGTTTTTTTCCCCATTGCGCAATACGAATCGTAGATGACATACACTTTGAACCATGTTTAATACTTTTGTTATGTCAGATCATGTTATGTTTTAATACTTATTTCGATTGTCATGGTCATAGAGCTAAAATATATCTTCTATAAACAGTTTTAAAAAAGAATCAACGTAGATAAATAAATCTCATTGCGTTGAGTTGTTACAAATCGTGGCACTAATACAAACAGTGTACATGACTGTTTACGATACCATATTTACTACGCGACACATACTATGTCAGATTGCTTTTGAAAATGAGATACGTCATTCACTAAGAATGTTTAAACTACTAATTTATAAAAAAATATCGATTTCAGATTGATACGAGATGACTAGTCAAGCTTGAAAATGCTGTTAAAGAAATGTCAATTTCAACTTGACAAAACACCTTTCAGAAAAAATGAAATCGGTGTTTTATTGTATTCAACCTTCATGCAATAAGAGATCACTTAAAAGCTACTATCTCACAACAATAAACCTACGCATAAAATTCAGACCAGAATAAACCGCTATTGTATCGAGAAGAGTGTTGTTGACCAAATCTTGAAATATGTGAACAAGTATACTTATAGGTGGCTATCGCCAAGATAAGAATCTCCTTACAAAGCCCGGTCGCATTCATTCCTGCCACACGTCGGAACATGAACGTAAAAATATTCACTTTTGTTTCAACCGAAGTTCAAAAGGCATCGTCTTTAGCTTTTAAAGGAGGCCTTAATCCGCGGACGTGCTTCTACCCTCACCAGATAGCTACAGTCGGACCCGCATCAGTAATGCTATCCTAATACACCCTTAAATAGCTATCAGCGCTTGCAGCCCAGGCACCCGATACACCCAGATAACGTTCGAGATGCTTAGGCCAGATGTTTTAGTGTCAGTGTTTCGTGTCGTCGTAGGATGGTTTCACGTTGGTAAAAGAAAAGTTCCTGCGAAGCGTACTTATGATGAAATGTTTCGAAATCATGCTTTTGATTAAAATCAGCTTCAGGATTATTAGGACAAGTATTTTGACCACCTTTCATCACGCCGATTTCTGGTGTCCCCCGCCCTAATATTGCTGGAATATTGCTAAAATTAAACTCACTCACTCACTCACTCACACCTTTCATCACAATATAACAGCATTACTTTGTTTTACAGATGGAGATGAAAATGTAGCAGAGAGGGTTCGGGTGATACCTGGCACAGCCAGGCTGGTAAGCTCATCATCAGCCCAGGGCCCTTGCCCCCTCTACACGCAGCCCAGACAGCGAATGGGACTTCTCCCAGGAAACGCTGCCTAGTGGAACCCACCGGAGAATATGTATTACTGTTATCATTATTGCTATTATTAGCAGCAGTAGCAGAAGCAGCAGGGTCAGTAGTAGTAGTAGTAGCAGTAGCAGCAGCAGCAGCAGCAGCAGTAGTAGTAGTAGTAGCAGCAGCAGCAGCAGCAGCAGTAGTAGTAGTAGTAGCAGCAGCAGCAGCAGTAGTAGTAGTAGTAGTAGCAGCAGCAGTAGTAGTAGTAGTAGTAGTAGTAGTAGAGCAGGAGCAGCAGCAGCAATAGTAGTAGTAGTAGCAGCAGCAGTAGTAGTAGTAGTAGTAGTAGTAGAAGCAGCAGCAGCAGCAGCAGCAGTAGTAGTAGTAGTAGTAGTAGTAGTAGTAGTAGTAGTAGTATCCTTATTATTGTAATTACACATTACCAAACTCTCATTCCTCAACCAATATTCCTTTGGGATGTTTTAAGTACTCACTTCAAGTTAAAGACGCATGTGGTGCTCATAGTTTAGTTCATTTGTTAAGCCATTACGTATACCACCGAATTGTTCTTATCTTATGATTTAGTCCACACCCTACATTGCTCCATAATCAGTCGACATATTATCAACTTGGCCTAACTCAGCCGCATTTTTCAACCTAGGCAGCTCGACCCGGCTACCCTTTATCGCATCCAAGTGTATTATTAGACTGTCATAATCCTATCCTCTCCCTCGATGGCTCGCGGATCTATCGTCCGAGTCAATACTCAGCTGAATTAAGAGTGTTAACTTTTACGTGAGGCTATGGCGGGCTATCTCTTTAACTGATGTACACACTTGAGGTCTCAAGATGAGAGATCGCGAGCAGATACTAACACTAAACCTATTTAAGACGCGATTGAAACTTACCCGTTATCGCAGGCCGTGACCTGGCTTAGGAGTACTGCAAGGGGATGCACTTCCAACGTGTTTGTTTATGTTGAATTCAAAATGACACTTATACCAAGCAGATTGGGACTATTTTGCACATGCGTGGTGATTTTGGGAGATTAAGAGAGCTTCAGAGAGGGGGTGTTTTTTGGCTTGTTTTTTGTTTTGATTTATTGGGGATAACCACATCCATACAATGAACTGAGGGTGTCTATAATCTCTGAAATTATGCATGTTTTTGCTATATATTATGCATTTGACGACGAACTGCTGTATTGATATGAAAAAATGAAATCACTTTGTCACAACATGTGAAATGGCAGATTATAACTACTTTTTGTCTGCCTAGGTGACATTATTTTCTGTTGTAACATACGATCACAATAAAAAAAGCTAACAACTATGAAGTTTGTCTTTCATGTTTATCCGATCTTCCGACTTGACAAAGTAGAAAACTATACCTGTACTTCACCAGATGAAATAAACATTTAATTTGAAACTAGCAATATACATTTTAATACATTTCGGTATTCTGGAACAAGTCATCGTTCAAGTCCCTCGAAGTAAGCATTCTAAAGGTTAACCATGTGTGATTCCCAGATATACCACCTCTGTTATGTTGCTCGAAAAAAGCGGCATAAATCCCAACTTTCTCACGAATTAAATAAATATTAATCAGCAATTGTTTACGAGATACTTCACAACAGGATTGCCACCGGGATATGGTTTCCGTCATATAACAGGATTATTACTGAGTGTGGTGTTAAGCAACAAACAAACAAAAACATGTAAAGCAACAGTGTGATAGGACACTCGCTTTTTAAAGTTTCGAAATCGCATTGTTAAACTATCGCGGATTTGTCTAACCTACACAATTAAACTTTTCCCTTAAGTTGCACTTCTGTAAGTCACTTGAACTTGTATTACGTCACTCTCGGGAGTTTCCGGATGTTCCCAACCGGGATATATGACCACTGGCTGCCTTTTGGTCAGCTTACTTATTTTAGTGAGTCATTTCATCACACAGCCATTGTTCGGTAGGTGGAACCAAGCACTGAAACCTGGCAGCGTTCACGCATTTCGTGTGAAGGTGATGTGTTCTTTATTACCCCGATGGTGAGAAACGACATGATTGTGGGTATCTCGCAATGCCCCTTTTAATTAATGCTTTCATAACCTGTATCTCCGAGCACTGTTGTCGTGGGATGGGAGAGCTCCGTGCAGAATAGATCTCTAATGTCCCGTGCATGTATGAGTCGCGTCGCGTTCATGACTGTAGTCTGTCTCGCCGTCCCTGAACCATACTGTCACCTACAGCCTTGTCCTCCCTGCAATGCTAAAGCCCTGAATGAAGCAAGTCTAGATTTCCCCAGGTTCTGAATCCCTGGTCTGCCTGGGGCTCCTTTTCAATTTAAATGGGGCTATTTGTTACAATCAAAATTATATATTCAGAGACTAAGGGTTAGCCTATCATGACTGCTGCACTTGCGTACAAGCGACTTGCCTTGCTCCAAGGCTGTACTGAACTCTAAGCTAAGTATAGTAATTTCATCCTTTAAAGAGGCAAGTCTAGATAAGCGGACCGTACCGGTCGCTAGTCTGTCAGAGGGATATTTATATATTTTCAGAAATTATCATTTAAACCATTAAATATTACCTTAAAGACTTATGCAAGTCAAGCAAGCATGATTGTGTGTGCGTGTGTGGTTGCTTGCACAACTCTGAACTTTTACCTGTTTTAAAAGATCCAACCAACCGTTTAACATGTAACCCTACTCTGACACAGTAAACTGATTCCGCGCTGACCAGTTCTTGTTTCATCCCGGCACGGTAACAACAAACACAGATGTTTTAACGTCTTTCGATATGACGCCGGCGGAATCGAACCACGAATCTTCTTCCCCAGACAAAACGCTATATCCTGTATGCCACAGAGGTCAGCTATGTGTGTCAGGTACATCTGCCAAATATATCTGTCCAATATGTGTATCAGGAACATCTGCCAAATATATCTGTCAGCTATAGTGTGTGTCAGGAACATCTGCCAAATATATCTGTCCGTTATGTGTATCAGGAACATCTGCCAAATATATCTGTCAGCTATGTGTATCAAGTACATCTGCCAAATATATCTGTCAGCTATGTGTGTCAGGAACATCTGCCAAATATATCTGTCAGCTATGTGTGTCAGGTACATCTGCCAGGTACATCTGCCAAATATATCTGTCCATTATATTTATCAGGAACATCTGCCAAATATATCTGTCAGCTATGTGTATCAGGAACATCTGCCAAATATATCTGTCCGCTATGTGTCAGGAACATCTGCCAAATATATCTGTCAGCTATGTGTGTCAGGTACATCTGCCAAATATATCTGTCAGCTATGTGTATGAGTTACATCTGCCAAATATATCTGTCTGCTATGTGTATCAGGTAATCTGCCAAATATATCTGTCCGCTATGTGTATCAGGTACATCTGCCAAATCTATGTATCAGGTACATCTGCCAAATATATCTGTCAGCTATGTGTGTCAGGTACATCTGCCAAATATATCTGTCCGCTATGTGTGTCAGGTACATCTGCCAAATCTATCTGTCAGCTATGTGTATTAGTTACATCTGCCAAATATATCTGTCCGCTATGTGTGTCAGGAACATCTGTTAAGTAGGTGCCAAATATAGCTGTCGGCTATGTATGTAATATAGCGGATGGTGTATGTAAGAAAAACGCCGATGGAGACCGATATGAATAAACTTCCATAGTTGCGTCCGGACAAAACACACAATACATTTGACAGATATGTCACATAGGACAATAACCTTGGCCTCGTGTCAATAGACCTAAACCATCACCACTTGGCATCTTCCATATATATCGCGTATTTAGGAGTTTCAGTCTGATGGGCATTTCTTAGAATCTGACAGATGGCAAAGTGGACAAAACTTTTATTAACAAGTTTAATAATACCAAAGGTCCTGTTCCACAGTTCCACAGGGGCGGTGGGTTAGCCTTGTGGTTAAGGCGTTCGCTCGTCACACCGAAGACCCGGGTTTGATTCCCCACATGGGCACAATGTGCCAAGCCCATTTCTGGCGCCCCCCGCCGTGATATTGCTGGAATATTGCTTAAAGCGGCGTAAACCTAAACCCACTCACTCACCCGTTCCACAAAGCGATGATATCGCTACATCTAACGTAGACCTGCATTAAGAATGAAGTGAATGAATATGTGTTTTCGCTGTTTCAGCAGTATTCCAGCAATATCACTGCGGAGGACAACAGAGACGCCAGACTTTGTACTCATGGGAATCGAAACCGGGTCTTCGGCGTGGCCAGCGAACGCTTTAACCACTAGGCTGCCCCACCTCCACTAAGCATAGAGATGACAAAACTTTATGGATGATTCTTATACCGTATAGATTCTTGTACTGTTTTCAAGCACATATAAGAATGTATACCAAAACGTCGCTATTGTAACATAAAGAAGTTAATAATCCATAAAGGTTTGTCATCTCTATACCACCAACTTCTAGAATGTCACTGAAACAAATCTCCCCCAAGCAAGTATTAAAGTATGGGAGTTACCATTACCTTAGCGCTAATACCTTTGTGCAACAGGGCCCTGTGTCCCGTACAGCTGTCGCCCAAATCACAGTACATGACTGATATGCAGCATACAGTTTATCAGCACAGTTTGAGTGTATGATAATATTTACACAGAAAACAGCCCACCTTCAAAGCTGATTTATGTATGTGTAAATGAAAATACAAACATTACGACAAGGAGTACTATGGATAACAACTTCTGTATTGTACATACATAAAAATTAACACATATACATCGCATCAAAGTTCAGTGGTAACGGTGAGGTGAGGTGAAATGGGGTTTAACGTCGCACTTAAGAATATTTCGCTCATATGACGACGCATGCATGCGTGTGTCTGCTTGTACTAGCCCAGACCTAAACTGGTTTTATAGTGCTAGTTCACTGAGATACCATGCCGCAGTTATGCATGAATACCCCACTCAGACACATTATTCTGACTTCGAGCCGAACCGGCCTTGTTGTACCCATTAATGCCGAGCGACCAACAAGTACCATATTTTAACGTAATTTGGTATAACGCGGCCGGGGATCGAACCCGTGACCTCCCGCTCTCCGGGCGGACGCTCAAACCACTACACCACAGAGGCGGTTCAGTTGTAACGATTGGACTATGTTAACAATGACACGACGCAATGGCTGCTGACTTCGCACAATGTGTTTGAATATCCAAATAGCAAGCAGGAAGCTACTAAACACGATACTATTCTCTGCTATATGGCGTAAGACTGACTGACTGAGTTTGGTTTTACGCCGCTTTTAGCAATATTCCAGCTACATCACGGCGGGGGACACCAGAAATGGGCTTCACACATTGTGCCCATGTGGGGATTCGAACCCGGGTCTTCGGCGTGACGAGCCAACGTTTTAACCATTAGGCTACCCTACCGCCCCTCTGGCGTAAGAAATAAACCTACCACCTTATATTTTTCAGTTACAATATGTGTGAGAATGTGACTCCGTCCGGGCTTTGAAGACGGGTGCGGAAGTTCAAAACGTCAAAGCCAGAGAATAACCAGTCTCGATTATCCGAAGAAACAGAGACCAGTGGGCGCTGAAGACACCAAAGTGTTGGACATTATATGAAGTAATCACTGAAAAGGATGGCACCAGGTGTCTGCGAAAAGGGTAAGCATATCCTGCGCTCCCGAAAACACCGCTCAAACAAATAACGAACAAACAATCAACACAACAAGTATCCAGCTTCCTTGACTTTCGCCTAACTATGGTACGAAGCGGCCTGTAAACAATCGAGTCTGGACCAGACTATCCTTTGAACAGCGTCATCAATAAAGATCCAAGACGTCGGGTAATGGGGACAAATTACGATTATGTCCATTATGTAATTTGGCCAGTGAAATGATTAAAAGATTGTATGTGAGTCTTTTGAAATATTTGATTCCACATGCAGCTAAGCATTATAAGACTTGGTATAAGACTTCGCACAACGAGATATGCTGCAGTATAACAGAGTTCTGTCTATTGGCCTTCCGTGATTGGAATCTTCGTGGGTATGCATGTGTATGCTGTACTCTGTGTTGTAAATATGCAAAATATTTGTTACTTAAGTACAGTGAAATCCAGCTGGTTGTGATGCCGTATCGGAAGCCTGTATAGAAGCCTCTGAAATATATTCCATGCATGAAAGATCCTGATTAAGATGGTTTAACTGTATACTATTGACTGACCGCTAGATGATAGTGAGTGAGTGAGTGAGTATGGTTGTACGCCGCTTTTAGCAATATTCCAGCAATATCACGGCGGGGTACACCAGAAATGGGCTTGGCACATTGTGCCCATGTGGGGAATCGAACCCGGGACTTCTACGTGACGAGCCAACGCTTTAACCACTAGGCTACCCCACCGCCCCTAGATGATAGTGAAGTGTGTGAGGGAATGTGGTAGTTCGCAAACAATTGCTTTGGTTCCTTCCTGCACAGAAAGCAGCATCGAGTTGCGTCCCTTATGAACGCCAGAAGCCTAAGGTAGTTCGAATCCCGGCTCACCCGACTACGTAAATGGCGTGGGTTACACCAGGGTCTAATAAGGTCTAATGACGTCATTCGTTTATCAGTTGGCACCAGTGACGTCATATTGTGACATTTTGTGACAGATGTGCAAAATTTGAATCGAGACAATGCAAAAACATGTGTAAACGTGCCCATTAACGTCCGAGACCTGCGTCACTCCGTAAGCCACCACCCACATAAGGATGACAGGCTGTCATACATCTGAAATACTTGTTAACTGGAGCAACTACAGATAAAAAAGTGAAAACCAAGGGGTTGGTCAGCTTCGATGATTTGGCTCCGATGGCATATATGGTTTCTCGTGATTTTTACGTATGGTTTACATGGTCCAAATACGATTGAAAATCGGTCCCATTTCCAGAAACAGTCGTAACACTACGACTATCGACATTAGTAAGTCTATGTAACGATCGCTTTGTGAAGCCGTGCCCGTAGAACGTTTTTACGACATTCCGTGAAACTGTCATTTCCGGATTAAAACAAGCACAGACTCCCTGCGCGCCGGTCCGGAAGCACGTTAGTCACTGTCAGGAAGTAAGGATGAGTACGTGTGCTCTCCCGGCTCGGCACTGTGTCAAGATGGCCACGATTCGGGGTGAGCAAGAATTACTCACCTCAGCGGACGACGCGGGACATCAGTGTGTTATCCTTTGCACGATGAATGTAAGACGGCCGTAAAGGCAGGCGCGTAGCAAGCCATTTTTTTCATATAAGCCCAATAGGTTGCAAAGCTTTATACTTAGATAGTATTGAGGTTTTGCCCAACCTCTTTAGCAAGAATCATGTGTAAGTCCAGGCTTTTTATATAATGGTAGCTACGCCCATGGAAGTCTAATCATTTTTGTATAAAAATTAACACATCAGTATTTTATGGCAGTGTTAAACAGTCTGGTGTCGAGGCTGAAGGGACCTCCGTAAATACTTCCGAGTTATCCGAGCTTCGTCACAGCCGCAAAATGATTATTGATAAGGAATACACAAGGAACAGTTTTTACTTCGAGAAAAGCCCCTCCTAAGTTCGACTCATCAAGTTCAACACATTGGTGTTTGACTCTATTATCGTATTGAACACCTGCAATGGAATCTGATTCCAGTAAATATTTCTATGAATGGGTCGTGCTGATTTTGTTTAAAATATATAAAAAATTCGGAAGATGTCGAATCTCAGATGCGTCCGATTAGGATCCTCGGTTTGCCAGCACCACACTCAGGTTATGGGTATCACCAAACTGGAACATGACCAAGGAACGTTGGCACATCTGCACTGTGTGGACGCGTTGTGATTAACTGACGTACCGAGCGGTTCTCTCTCCCACTCACTCTGATAACCAAAAAACTTCTTCTAGGCTATGTGACCTCACTCATTACACATAGAGTTATTACCCTTCCTCTGGCATGCCTGCATTTTCGCATGCCTGTGGGAGTGGTTAATTTAACTCCTCCGGGTATTTTTTATCAACAAAGTTTCAGAATGAGACTTTTGCTCAATCTTTTCCCCCATTGGTCAATATCTGCATACACACAGAACGTTTGCTGCGAACTCAAATTAGAATTAACATGATATTATCATGTTCGATTAAAAATTGATGCTTACTAGTGTTGTCTTTTGGCTTGTCTCTGGTAAAGATTCTGAATCATGGCTAAGATTCAGAATCAGTGCAGTCGTTAATGTAGGACGGTGGGGGATGATATCGGAGATGTCCTGCTCCAGTACGGATATGTCACACACGATTCTCATGTGACGATATCAAATGGAAGAAAGCCTCGCGTGAGGGCAATGCTCCCTTACTCCAGTGCCTCATGTTTTCTTTAAACAACTTTATAAGAGTCAAAAGATCTAAGTATATACTAATGTACAAAAGAAAGTACACACCTGGTGTTATGAGACTATTAAAACAACGTAAATATTTTGCTAGCAATGTTCCAATTGGGTACGATATCTATGGTGTTATTGCAACACTACACAATGCTTGTGATCAAAACACTTTTTTAAATATTACGCTGTTTTCAGGAAAACATTTTGCCAAAGCATCAGGTGTGTACTTTCTTTTGTACGTCAGTGTATGTCCCGTTTCGATTATGGCTGGGTTAGGGATGTAGGATATGTTTATCTTGGAAAGGATGTTATTTCACTTCTACCAAGCCATTTGGAAGAAAACACAAGACGGTCTCTCCGCCCTCTACAACGAACAGCCCGAGGTCAAGAAGTGGATTAGAAGAGCTGCATGTCTAAGCCTACTATCACTCCGTGATGTTCAAGATGCCTGGTTTGATGTCATCATCGAGTCTCGAGATGTGCCCGAGAGAGACACCATGAACGACTACTTTGTGTCAACATGGGTAGATGATGAATCCGGATTCTCACCAGCCAGTCGGACCAAGGACAAACAACAACTTAGAGGGCTTTCATTCCAGACTGGGAAAGATGCTACAGAACAATCATCCAAACCTGTTCCGGTTCATCTGTTTGATCCAGAAAGTGGAAATCAGCAAGAGAGCCGAGCTGATACAGATAGACTTTGGTGCAGCCCCACCTCTCAGAAAAGCTGTCTACCGAGAGAAGGAGAATCGACTAAGAAGACTCAATGAACAGTATAACAGTGGCCAGAGGTTGCAGTTCCTTGATGTAGTTGCACCTCTCATGTTGAAGAACTGAAAACTTTAGTCATTCAAGCTGTGTGCGTGTTTCTGAACTGCAGTCATAATTATTTTATATATTTAACTTGTGCTGTGACAATTAAAATTAATTGAGGATGGTATACATCTGGTTCCTGGGTGGATACTTTCTTGCTGATGTTCTCTAATTTAAACAAGTTATTTATTTTATATAATATATTTTTCAATGAAATGTCCATGTTTTGTCGAACATAGAATAAACTCAATAAATGGAGTCTCTGCTCTTATATCTTAGACCATACCAATTTAAGTACAAGGCTACAGTATAGACAAACCAAGTACAACCAACCGTAAATTGTGTTGTTTTAAGGGTTCTGGGTGTTGGGAGTTCTGCATTGTGGGTGGACACCTTGAGAAACCCTCCGAATGGCCTGCTTCAAATTGACTTCACCATCTCATCTTTGTACTAAGTCTTGGCGTGAAATTTCTCACGCTCGTGACTGTGGTGACTGGTCTGAGCTATTTTGTTTTATTTCACTCAGATCGAACTCAGATCAATGCATCAATGCTGTGGCAGCTAGGTAATATAGGTGCATAATATGACATGGTATCTACTCATTGACAGTAATAAGCTTTTGTATTGGATACAAAATTATGAATCGGGAGATACACCTTTACGCTGAGAGTGTCCAAAAAACAGTTCCCGAATTCGTATCATTTCTCACACGATATCATTCCATTTTTATGTAGGTTTCAATATTAAAACCTACATCGCGTGACAAGCTCGGGAAATTACCGCATATTCCTAATAATGTGCAACAATGTTTACTTTAGACACGCGTGCTCCATATCGGAAAACCGAAATGGAAGGAGTCTAAGATCGTGTTGTGGCACAACCCATTTGGGCGTCCCTTTAATTGCAACCAACCGCTACATGTATGTCGACCGTGGGGAATATCCATCCACCAACCGATGTTGCCAACCATATTTTAGCAATCAGTGCATTAAATCTGGATGAAAACGTGGATACTATTTGCGGATTTGACTGAGTATACAGCGCTCAAAAGGTACATGTGTTTACCTTTCCTCGACCTCCGCAGTGTCTAAACATCCATGTTGGCACTGTAATATTCCATACAATTTCAAAATATTTTTCCATTCACAAGGCGACTTTCTGGATTTTGGGTCAAATATGACTTTAGCGAGTATTGGCGCTAACCAAACACCACATTTAGGCTACATTAGGAAGCGACTATGGTTTGTTATGTAGACAGCTGGTTGTCGTCAGATCGCCACTTATTTTGGCGACAGGCCCAGCTCGCCGCGCGCTGGTCTCGTGACCTGGGTTGGCAGACGACACATGGGCCAAATATCGTCTGCCTGACAACTTACCGAAACGCAACGTACTTGTTTTTTCTGGCATTATTTCATATTTTCGTGTCAATATTTTGTGTTTATGTGTTAAATATGATATGTTGTAGTTTAACATTGTTTTAAACCTAAAAGTATCATTGCGTCAAATATGTTCGAAATGGCACATATCCACTAATTGTGTAACCTTGGGTTTACATGTACATGTTGTTTACGAATTGAGGCGGCATGTGTCATCATGTGTTGTATTCAGGGGGAGTGTATCTGTCATTGCCACGGAGGTCTGTCGTTATGATGTTGTAGCATTGGGGGCACGGATGGCGAAGTTCTTCCTGGTTCTCGTCGATGACGTTGTCAGCACCACACTGGTACTAAACTGTTTCATCAAACTGGTGAAGGTCTGAGACCTTTCATCACTTCGGGATTTCCCCCCACATTAAGCAGGCACGCTGTGACATAACTAAAATGATGTTTAAACAGTGTTAAACCAAACTGACTCTTATACTCTTGTAATATTATTAATGGCTAGGATTTTCATTGGAATTGGTGGACCTCAGCAGGGCTTTTGGTTGTTGCGATATTATTTTGTTAGTATGATAACTATATTACCCTCCTCTTCGTGTGAGGGGAACGTCATCTTACGTTCCGGTTTCGGTTTCTAAAATTCCTTTAAAAAATTCGTAAATATATTAATACCAACTGAAGGTTTCCCACAGGTAAGATCAACCCACCCAACACCGCTCAGTTTCTACCAAGTAAGATAAAGTCCATTCAGTTTCCCACATGTAAGATCAACCCAGTCCCACACCGCTGTTTCCAACATGTAAGATCAACCCAGTCCCACACCGCTCAGTTCCTAACAAGTAAGATAAACTCCTCTCAGTTTCCCACAGGTAAGATCAACCCAGTCCCACACCGCTCAGTTTCTAACAAGTAAGATAAACTCCTTTCAGTTTCCCACATGTAAGATCAACCCAGTACCACTCCGCTCAGTTTCTAACAAATAAGATAAACTCCTCTCAGTTTCCCACAGGTAAGATCAACCCAGTCCCACACCGCTCAGTTCCTAACAAGTAAGATAAACTCCTCTCAGTTTCCCACAGGTAAGATCAACCACACTCGTTTCACCACATCCACAGGAGTTCCCCTTATCCCACACCGAGGCACCTTATTCTACCCCACTTAGCTTCCAACAGGTAAGGACCCATGAAGATCCGGGTTAGAATTGGTCTTCAGCAACTCATGCTTGTCGTAAAATGCGACTAACGGGTTCGGGTGGTCAGGCTCGCTGACTTTGTTGACACATGTCATCGTATCCCCATTGTGTAAATTGTTGCTCATGCTGTTGATCACTGGATTGTCTGGTCCAGACTGGATTATTTACAGACCACCGACATATATGAATGTGGCGTTAAAGTTGGAATATTGCAAACCAGTGCGGCGTTAACACAACAACCAACCCAAACGAACCAACCAGACTTATATAGCAGAATATAGCAGTGTATTTATTCATGTGTAATCAAATATACTTATGACTTCTCAGGTCAACTGCTAATCTCTCAAACACTCTAAATTGCAGCACTGACAGCTCAGGTACAATGCACAAGCATTGGCGAACTTCGGCAGTGAGTCACGGTTTTAGGATGCCAACGGTTAGATCCACCTTACCAGTTCCAACGGAGTACCTACAGGTAAGATCAACCTCGCCCCATCCATCTGGGCCCCACAGGTAAGGACGACCTCACCCCATCAATCTGGGTCTCCACAGGTAAGAACGAAATCAACTCATTCATTGGCGTCCCCGGCCACAGGTAAGAACCACTTCTCCCCACCCATCAACCCATTCATTGGTGAACCACTTCTCCCCACCCATCAAGTCCCCACAGGTAAGAACCACTTCTCCCCACCCATCCTAAGGGTCCCCACAGGTAAGAACCACTTCTCCCCATCCATCTAGGGTCCCCACAGGTAAGAACCACTTCTCCCCACCCACCTAGGGTCCCCACAGGTAAGAACCACTTCTCCCCACCCATCCCCACAGGTCCCCACAGGTAAGAACCACTTCTCCCCACCCATCTAGGGTCCCCACAGGTAAGAACCACTTCTCCCCACCCATCACCATCCATAGGGGTCCCCACAGGTAAGAACCACTTCTCCCCACCCATCTAGGGTCCCCACAGGTAAGAACCACTTCTCCCCACCCATCTAGGGTCCCCACAGGTAAGAACCACTTCTCCCCACCCATCTAGGGTCCCCACAGGTAAGAACCACTTCTCCCCACCCATCTAAGGTCCCCACAGGTAAGAACCACTTCTCCCCACCCATCTAAGGTCCCCACAGGTAAGAACCACTTCTCCCCACCCATCTAGGGTCCCCACAGGTAAGAACCACTTCTCCCCACCCATCTAGGGTCCCCACAGGTAAGAACCACTTCTCCCCCCACCTCTCCCCACAGGTAAGAACCACTTCTCCCCACCCATCTAAGGTCCCCACAGGTAAGAACCACTTCTCCCCACCCATCTAGGGTCCCCACAGGTACATTCACCTCACACTATCCCACCGAGATTTCCACAATAAACTACCACCGACTCTACTGTTCTACAACCAGGTCAATGTGGGGCCGTCTGACCTCAAATCAGTGGCATCAAAGTTTCGAAAGTCTGGTTTCTGGACAAATGTGTTTCGTGTGTAGGGGATTCCACTGTAAACAAAATATGTAAGCCAGAACACACTGTATGTACCCCGGCAGCCACTGTTGCATCCAACAGCTAACCTGATACCAGGTCCTCCTTCCCCTCTATGATGTCGGGGACAGTGTCGTGTTCAGACATTCCTGGGATTCTTAACATGCGAGACACGGAATTCCCACGTCAATATTCCAGTGGTTTTCAGGAGCAGGGAGGCAGAGGTTACCAACGCGTGACAAAGTTAGTTTAGATGGCGTAACACGGTAGAGACTAATTGTTAGCGTTCACGTCACGGGAAGGTTGGAGGGGAGGGCAGGAGTGTTGGGGCACGAGAAGAGAAGGGGAAGGTCATATTGTTGAGAGACGGGACCAACAAGGGGAACGTCCATCGTTGAGTATCATGGCTGTTTGATAATATCATAATGTCTTGAGGTCCTGGGAACGTTGGTCATGTCGGTTCCTGGTATTCCATGTTGTTCCAGAGTTCCACAAACACTGAGATACACACTCTTCTGGGAGTAGATTTGCACAAGTGTCTAAAGCAGAGGGGATAGCTTTAAATAATAAATCCAAAATTATATCAATAATACGAACAAGTTCTCACTGAAAGAGACCGGCCTTCTTGTAAGTCCGCGTATCTTGACCTGCTTGTTTTAAGGATAGAATCTCTAAACAACCATGAGTATCATATAGTATAGACTTGGAGGGAGGCTATCTTACAAAGGAAGGTAGGTGAGACGTGTTATCCTATAAACGATGTTATTAGATCAACATTTAGCCCCAGAAATAAAGTTATCTTTTTTAAAAATACAAAGGATATTCATCGACCAAACATATCCAAACGGAGCGCCTTGAGCATGCACTAGTGCGTGGATATGTGCGCTATATAAATATCCTATAATAAATAATAAAATAAATAATATAATATAATAAACGGAGGTCAGAAGAAGCCCTAATTTCTGCTGAGGCATTCTACACTTGCCTAATTATTCTAGACGGCTAAAATTTATTCTCCAGTCTGGGAGACAGAGCAGTGTTGTTATAAGGGGGTATAGCGAGGATGAACTCCGTTCCCATACACGGAGATGGTACTGATGGAGAACTAGTAATATCTGTAAATGCATGTTAGATACAGTAAATAAAAACTATTCTAAACGATATATGCTATATCAACAGGGTACAACAATATAGAGGAAAATACAACATACGACACGTAACGTTTGCTATACGTTGCTACGTTTAAACGTAAGTAATCCACGATACAGGTTTATGTATTACGGTGAGTTGACAGGGCTCCACGATACGTCACATCGTTTGGTTTCCAGCAAGACACGATACGATAGACCTACATGTTTCTAGTAATACAAGAGACGATACGCCTCTCACTATACATGCTAATTATTTAGGGTCAGCGACAAGTCACCAAATACGCCAAGTGAACATCCCAGCTGCTGCAATGTGAGTCAGAGATGCATCATGGTAGCTCTTCTTATAGTCGGTCATACAGACTCTAAAACAAATATATCCCAGAAAGTCCATGCAAGTCTAGATTATGTGGCAAGTCGAGATTTCCACAGTTTCTGAAAATGAAGAAAGTCTCTGGGCTCCTTTTCATTATATTAATTATTATAATTTAAGAACTGTTTTTTTCTGTAAACTATGTTCATTTCAGAGACTAGTGTTGTTGAGATTTGTTCTCACAATGGAAACATTCCTTCTGGTACAGACAGTAATTCTGTACTGCAACCATTGTCACCTCAGTGAAACGCTATATAACGCTTGTCCCTTCATGGACATTTAAGATGTATGCGTTTCAATAAATCCTGTCAATATGGAAACATTGAGAATCGCCCGTGTGTCTACAACTGAACTACGTCTCCTGTCGCCACCAACACCACCACTACAGTACTACTCCGTTGTTGTTGTCACCCACCACTTCCCTGTCACTCCCAGCACCACTACCAACATCGAGATCTTCCCCTGCCTCTGCTACTGCTACTGCTACTACTACTGCTGCTGCAGCTGCTACTATTACTACTACTACTACTACTACTACTACTACTACTACTACTACTACTACTACTACTACTTCTATTACTGCTGCTGCTACTACTACTACTACTACTACCACTACTACTTCTATTACTGCTGCTG
Source organism: Haliotis rubra (assembly GCF_003918875.1). Lineage (NCBI taxonomy): Eukaryota > Metazoa > Mollusca > Gastropoda > Lepetellida > Haliotidae > Haliotis > Haliotis rubra. The sequence continues at coordinate 238,572 of NW_025767014.1, forward strand.
ATACTACTGTTTCTGCTGCTACTACTACTACTTCAGCTGCTGCTGCTACTGCTACTACGACTACTACTACTACCACTACTTCTATTACTGCTGCTGCTACTACTATACTATTGTTTCTGCTGCTGCTACTACTACTACTACTACTTCAGCTGCTGCCGCTACTACTACTACGACGACGACTACTACTACTACTTCTATTACTACTGCTGCTACTACTTTACTACTGTTTCTGCTGCTGCTGCTACTACTACTACTACTACTTCTGCTGCTGTCGCTACTACTACTACTACTACTACTACTTCAGCTGCTTCCGCTACTACTACTACTACGACGACAACTACTACTACTTCTATTACTGCTGCTGCTACTACTATACTACTGTTTCTGCGGCTACTACTACTACTACTACTTCAGCTGCTTCCGCTACTACTACTACTACTACTACTACTACTACTACTACTTCAGCTGCTTCCGCTACTACTACTACTACTACTACTACGACTACTACTACTACTGCAGTTGCTATTACTACTACTCTTTCTTCTTACTGGGCGGTGGGGTAGCCTAGTGGGTTAAGGCATTCGCTGATCACGCCGAAGACCCGGGTTCGATTCCCCACATGGGCACAATGTGTGAAGCCCATTTATGGAATATTGCTAAAAGCGGCGTAAAACTAAACTCACTCACTCACTTTCGTATTACTATGACTTTAATAATGTCAGGATAATGATGAGGTCACATCAACGATACATGAAACAATGTGTTGATGGAGATGACTAGAATACTAGCTTAACGTCAGACATATAGTTACAGGTATATGGTTTAGAAAACAAAATACTTTGTAAACAGAAACGAAAAGTAAACGAAACACTGATAGTTTCCATTTTAAATTAATCTTAAATGCATTTGACAGCGACGCGTTGCATTTGAAATCATTAAACAAATACCGTAGTTGATTAAAAAACTTCATAAGTCATACAGTACATTTTTTAACAACTACAAAAGGCACATGACTCATGTTGAACTGAAAACACCCATACAATAAAAGTAAAATCAAACATAACAAAAAGCAATTTTAAAACAACCCTATTCGGAAGAAAAGGACACTACCACAAAAGAATAATTTCTTTAAAAGACAGCCATACCATTAAAGACAATATACGCAGTGAAAAACTTATTTCTGCTGGGTGACAGTGAATGGGAAGTAAATTAAAGCATATAAAGTTAAAAGGAACAGTTTAAAGTAACGAGAGACGACTATCGGGGATTTGTGCATGTAGAGTAACCGTCCTCCGTTGCCCAGTTGAACTAAACTACTGTCAGAGAAAACCCGCACTCAAGGAGATTTATAGATTACTCTTAGAAGGACACCGACACTACATGTCTACCATGCAGATCTATGTGTTTTACATTTGCTTAAGTCTAAACCCCAATTTACTACCCAATATGGCCACCAACTATATTTTCCTCATTGCCTAATGATTTATCGTGCAGATCAAAAGTAACCTGGTTAATACGGACGGATATAACATAGCTGGGTGTAATTTCAGCCGATTATCAATGGTGACTCTATGTGAGTCATGCTGTGCGCAAGACGCACGCAGCGTAACGGTACTGAAATCGACAAGTGTCCGCTTCATTCACTCGTTGTGACAAGATATCTACATAGGAAGGCCCCATCAGTTATAATGAAAGGCATTCAGCGCTGATTCAGGCCACTTATTCACAATAGGAAATAGCAGCTCCCAAAGTAGATGGGAATTATTAGAAACAGTTTTCGGGGATTTTTTATCTTATGAATTTACTGTTACGACCAATGTTTGAAAGGCCATTGACTTCCTTGTCTCCCCCTTATCGTCATCATGATCATCATTATCGTCGTCGTCATCATAATCATCACTACCACCACAATTCACGTGGTTTTCCCATCTTAGAATAATATTAATCATCATAATCCTTACCACCAGCTTAGTCATCATGGTCGTTTTCATCGTCATCATCATAATCATCAACAGCACAATCGTCATCATTATTACAGGGGCGGTGGGGTAGCCTAGTGGTTAAAGCGTTGGCTCGTCACGCCGAAGACCCGTGTTCGAATCCCCACATGGGTACAATGTGTGAAGCCGATTTCTGGTGTCCCCCGCCGTGATGTTGCTGGAATATTGCTAAAAGCGGCGTAAAACCAAACTCAGTCAGTCATTATTACAGTCACAGAGACCCTAAAGCAAATATATCCAAGGAAACCCATGCAAGTCTAGAATGTGTGGCAAATCTAGATTTCCTCAGTTTCAGGCTGAAAATGAAGAAAGTCACTGGGCTTCTTTTTATGATATTTTTATGAATATAATTTAGTTTTATTCTGTAAAATATGTTCATTTCAGAGACTAGATGTTAGTCGACCATTATTACTATCACCACCGCCCTAGTGGTCTTTCCCATCGTCATTATAACAATAATCATCATTGTGATTATTCATTTACTTCTACACATATCATTACCCATCACAGCCATCTTCATCTAATCAGCTGAAGAACACATGGGGCTATCATCTTGAACAGCGAGACATAACACCCGTGAAGATCCGGGTTAGAATTGGTATTCAGTAACCCCTGCTTGTCGTGAGAGGCGACTAAGGGGATCGGGTGGTCAGGCTCGCCCACTTGGTTGACACATGTCATCGTAACCCAATTGTGTAGATAGATGTTCATGCTGTTGATCACTAGATTGTCTGGTCCAGACTCGATTATTTACAGACATATAGCTGGAATATTCGTGAGTGCGGCGTTAAACAACAATCAAACCAAACCAGGCTTATCAGAATATTGTTGATACTATTTGACTTAAACGTCGCAACAGTGTATTTATTTCATATGTAATCAGATATACTTGTGACTTCCCAGGTCAACAGCTAATCTCTCAAACACTCTAAATTACAGCACTGGCAGCTCAGGTACAACGCACATTTATTGGTGAACTTCGGGAGTGAGTCACTGTTTTATCATTCTGTCAAGCATTTGCTCTTATTTGATTAGCATTGGGAATGATATCTGCATAGCGCAAAAAACAACGAATTCGGGCGTTTCAACATTTCAAGTCATTATTAACTGTTACAATGCTAAAGTTGTTGGATTTTTTGTGGGTGGTTTTGAGAGCCTCCAATAAATTAGCGACGTCTACATTTAGCAGGGACAACTGGGTCGACAGTGTGCATGTAGTGTCGATAAGGTAGGATCGTAGTACTCAAACTTCGATTCTGGCTGTAAATATGCTCAATGTTTGCCAGCTGAAGACTGCAGAAAGGTCAAGATCAGGTTACATATGACTTTTACCGGAAATGATCTTACTGAAGGATGGTTATTTCCGGTCACGTGAACATGAACTTCCTGTCCGGAAGTACATTACTCATCCTCAGCTGAAGCTGCTATCAAGGGTTACAACCATTGGTCAAACTTTCCTGCATGCGCATTTAATCATTGACACTGATATAAGCTGCAAAGGAACCCAACATTAATTATCACAAGATATGGAAAAGGGTCTATCAAAATTAGGAAGACAGACAACTAATATCCCTCTGCTAATGGAAGACGTCACAGACACACTTTTACACCTGACAATGGTCGTACATCGTTATTAACAGTAAAGATGTAGAAAATTATAGAGTAATAAAATAATGTCCCGTGACATGCAGCAGCTACTGTCCCTTTCGGGTTTACCTGCTGTACAATTTTTTAAATAGAATGCAACCACCAAGACCGCTATGGATGACAGAGCCTCCTCAGCTGCAGCCCCACTACTCGTGTGGCACGTGAGTGAGTATGGTTCTACGCCGCTTTTAGCAATATTCCATCAATATCACTGCGGGGAACACCAGAAATGGGTTTTACACATGGTACCCATGTGGTGAATCTTCGGCGTAACGAGTCAACGCTAACTACTAGGCTAACAAAACAAAAGAGACTGTTAAACTTAACATCGATAATTTACAGACCGCCGCCATATAGCTGGAATATAGCTGAGTGTGGCGTAAAACCAAAGTCACTCACTCACTCACTCACTTACGTTTACAGACTAATTCCCTGTTAACTACTACATTAGTTTCAACTTGGGAATCTATACGTAACACTGTAGACTAACGTTTAGTCTCGGAATATATAAAATTTTGATAGAAACAAACAATACCTTTAAAATGAAAAGGAGCCCCGGTGAAATTCAGAACCTGAGTCTAGACTGTACCTGACACACATAGCAGACATATATATTTAGCAAATGTACCTGATACACATAGCTGACAGATATATTTGGCAGATGTACCTGACACACATAGCTGACAGATATATTTGGCAGATGTACCTGATACACATAGCAGACAGATATATTTGGCAGATGTACCTGACACACATAGCTGACAGATATATTTGGCAGATGTACCTGATACACATAGCAGACAGATATATTTGGCAGATGTACCTGACACACATAGCTGACAGATATATTTGGCAAATGTACCTGACACACATAGCTGACAGATATATTTGGCAGATGTACCTGATATACATAGCAGACAGATATATTTGGCAGATGTACCTGACACACATAGCTGACAGATATATTTATATTTGGCAGATATATTTGGCAGATGTACCTGACTACATAGCTGACAGATATATTTGGCAGATGTACCTGACACACATAGCTGACAGATATATTTGGCAGATGTACCTGATATACACATAGCAGATGGACAGATATATTTGGCAGATGTACCTGATGTACACATAGCTGACAGATATATTTGGCAGATGTACCTGACACACATAGCTGACAGATATATTTGGCAGATGTACCTGACACACATAGCTGACAGATATATTTGGCAGATGTACCTGATATACATAGCAGACAGATATATTTGGCAGATGTACCTGACACACATAGCTGACAGATATATTTGGCAGATGTACCTGATACACATAGCGGACAGATATATTTGGCAGATGTACCTGACACACATAGCTGACAGATATATTTGGCAGATGTACCTGGCACACATAGCTGACAGATATATTTGGCAAATGTACCTGACACACATAGCGGACATATATATTTGGCAGATGTACCTGACACACATAACAAGTTGTAACAAATAAACCCATTTAAATTGAAAAGGAGCCCAAGGCAGACCAGAGATTCAGAACCTGGGGAAATCTAGACTTGCTTCATTTAGGGCTTTAGCATTGCAGAAATGGTTAAGGAGAAGGGAAAGTAATGCGGTTCAGGGACTGTGAGACAGACTAGTAGCACTTGCTATGAGGCATGTATTGCAGAGCGTGTGTACAGTCTGGCAGGGAAGTGTGAGTGAATCATAAGGATAGAGCAACGGAGCAATTCATGGAAAACATAGTCATGATAAGTTGAAGTTGACATTGGTTCTATTAATTTAGGCGTCATATAAACAGGAAACTGTTACCGCTGCCAGACTTGAGTCGTACGTTGCACGTTGTTCTACCATTGTAGATAACCTTACAATAAAGCATCCGCTCGTCACGCCGAAGACCTGGGTTCGATTCCCCACATAGGTACAATGTGTTAAGCCCATTGCTGGTGGCCCGCGCTGTGATATTGCTGGGATATTGCTAAAAGCAGCGTAAAATGTTATTCACTCACTACTACCTTACAAACTCACAGCAGCCAGACACTAAGGTGTTCGTTGTATGACCCATTGTCTTCAGTAAGTTGTATATTTCAATACTGAATGCAAGACTTCAATTTTGGACAGATGCATATGAAAGAATTGTAGAGTCACAGGCCGGTTTTGCCATGGCTACTCCTCAACAGACAATATTTTTATTCTACAATCAATCATACAACGTTATTTATCCACACAGATCTACACATTATTTGTGGATTTCTCAAAGGCTTTTGATTCAATTAATAGATCCAAGCTGTGGATGGTTTTGAATCATAACGGTATCTCACCCAAAATGTTCCGTAGTATACAATCGATTTATGATAAGGTATGTGCCTGTGTTAAAGTTAATAATAATCTTTCAGATACATGTATATGTGGTTTGGGCTTAAAACAGGGATGTATCTTGAGCCCGCTCTTATTTAGCCTTTTCATTAACGATTTAGCTCTCTAAATTGAGTCAAGTTGTGAACCAGGTATCCAACTTCACCCAGATATAATTCAGGTTTTCCTTCTTTTATTGCGGATGATGTCATACTTATTTCAGACGCAATATTTGGACTTCAGAAACGCATTAACTATCTTGAAAATTATTGTGATAATTATAATATAGCTGTTAATATGGAAAAAAACAAAGTCATTGTCTTCAAGAGTGGCGGATTACTCTCTAAACATGAAAAGTGGTTCTATAAAGGTTTTAATTTGCAATGTCTTACACATTATAAATATTTAGGAGTTGTTTTTACAAAAACTCTGTCTTGGTCAAAGCATGTTGATAATGTTATAATACAAGCAAAACGTGCCCTATTTACTATTTTGAGCTCATTGTCACAAATCAAGCCACTGCCTTTGAAACTATTATTTAATATTTTTTACTCTAAAGTTGTGCCAATTTTAATGTATGGGGTGGAGATTTGGGGTCTGTCATATTGCAAGCAAATTGAATCAGTACATGTTCTTGCGTGTAAACGCTTTTTGGGTGTTAAGTCCGCAACTTCCAATCACGTTGTGCGAGGAGAATGTGGTAGATACCCACTTTATATAACCGTCTATAAAAATTGTATAAAATATTGGTTAAAATTACTTAATATGCCTGATTACCGATTTCCCCCGAAAAGCTATGATATGTTGTTGCAATTGTCAGTTAATGGAAAATGTAACTGGACTTCAGGAATAAGATCCCTTTTGTATGAATATGGTTTTGGATATATTTGGGAAAGACAAAAAGTAGATTGCGCTGAAGTTTTTCTTTCAGAGTTTGTTTTCCGTCTGAAATGTTCATATGAACAAGAATGGCGTACATGTTTGGTTAATAGCTCTAAGTCTACCTAGTATATGTTGTACAAACAACTTTTTGAAGCAGAATTTTATCTTTCAGTAATTACAGTCCATAAGTTTCGACTGGCACTTGCTAAATTTCGCTGTAGCTCACATTCTTTAGCCATTGAGGAAGGCAGATATCCCAGTGTACCAAGGAATGAAAGAATTTGTAAAGTCTGTAACTGTGGTTATATTTAAACAGAATATCATTTTGTATTGATCTGTACAATTTTTGATAATCTACGTCAACGATAGATACATTGCCAAGAAATATTATGAATATCCTACTGTGACAAAATTTAATATACTCATGTCTTCTAACCAAACATCTGTTTTTAGAAATTTAACCTGTTTTATTTACCATGCCTCGCAGTTTAGACATGCTATAGTAAAGTTAACTAAGTATTTCATACCTCATGTACATCTCTGGAATACATATACAAGTATTTAGCTATTGAAGAAGGTAGATATCTCAATGTACAAAGGAATGAAAGACTTTGTAAAGTCTATAACTGTGGATATATTGAGACAGAGTATCATTTTTATTGAACTGTACAGTTTTTGATAATCTACGTCAACGATATATGGCCAAGAAATACTACGAATATCCTTATGTGACAGAATTTAATATGTCCATGTCTTCTAACAAAACATCTGTTGATAGAAACTTAGCCTGTTATATTTACCATGCCTCGCAACCGAGACACACTATAGTAAAGTGAACCAACTACCTCATACCTCATGTACATTCACTGGAATACATATACATGTATGTACATACTTATATGTAGTGGGCCAATCAATGTTGTACCAGGGGCCGTTGGCCCACATCTGTACTGAAATAAAGAATTAAAAATGACCCAGTTCTACCTGATAACAAAGTTTCATTACTCTCAGACACAGTTACCTCAACTAGACCCAAACCTGTCCGTTGATGGATCTTGGTACTACTATGATAAATAGCATTAGGCTCATTATTACCTGGCAAAGTAACCGCTACCAGACACTACTTGGTCCGTTGACAGACATGGAACTGCCGTTGTAGAGAACAGAAGATGTATTACTACCTGGCAAGATTACCACGGTCAGGCACTATGTTGCCGCTATCAGACACTAAGTTGCCGCTATCAGACAGAAACGTTGTGTATACAATAAAGACTGACTGACTGAGTTTAGTTTTACGCCGCTTTTAGCAATATTCCAGCAATATCACGGCGGGGGACACCAGAAATGGGCTTCGCACATTGTACCCATGTGGGGAATCGAACCCGGGTCTTCGGCGTGACGAGCCAACGCTTTAACCACTAGGCTACCCCACCGCCCTATACAATAAAGAAGAAGCTGACATCCATAATATTTTGTCTTATACTAAATTGTTCGTTTCCTGCGGACAAGGTTTCACCATTGTAGATAACATAACGTACTCGACTGCCTGGTAGACTTACCGACGTCTAGTCTGTCTCACAGTCCCTGAACCATATTATTTTCCCTAATGCCTAGCCCTCCCTGTAATGCCAAAGCCCTAAATCTAGTAAGTCTAGATTTTCCCAGGTCCTGAATCTCACTGGGGCTCCTTTTCAATTTAAATGGGTTTATTTGTTACTATCAAAATTATATATATTCAGGGACTAAGCACCGTCAGACACCAAGTAGTGCTTGGGCGGACATGGTTTTGCCAATAATAACAAACATTCTGTCCAACCTGGCAATGTCATTACTACCAGACAGTACGTGTTCATTCGACGGACGCGGTTCTACCATTGTTACAACATTGTTCATTGCTACCTGTGTTTCACGTGAAGGTTTTTATGGAATTTCTTACTTTATTTAAGACCTCGTTCGTGTGGACTTCTTGTCGCATGTCATTTAAACAAGTCACATTGACAACAAGAATTATATCCATAAGGTTCATGTTTCGTATACGGTTCGTGGGTGAACGTAGTTTTATGTAATTGCAGATAGCTTCCGGTACGGGGACAGATTTACCGCTGCCAGACCTTTGCCCTCAGGAAGTGGTGCCACCATCATCTCTTAGAAGCTCTTGGTAGTTCTCAATTGGTACAGAGGACATCCCTAAATCACATTTATAGAATGAGTGAGTGAATTTAGTTTAACGCCGCTTTTAGCAATATTCCAGCAACATCACGTCGGGGGATACAGCGATATTGTCAGGAATATTCGTGCAGTAAGTGAGTAAGTGAGTTTAATTTTACGCCGCTTTTAGCAATATTTCAGCAATATCACGGCGGGGGACACCAGAAACGGACTTCACACGTACCCATGTAAGGAATCGAACACAGGTCTTCAGCGTGACGAGCGAACGCCTTAACCACTATGCTACCCCACCGCCCCACTTATAAGAAAGATTAGTAAAAGTAATAGCAGCTGCAGTAGTAGTAGTAGTAGTAGTAGTAGTAGTAGTAGTAGTAGTAGTAGTAGTAGTAGTATAGTAATAGTAGTAGTAGAAGTAGTAGTCCGCCCCGTTCATGTAGGAACAGTATGAGACGCCTAGAATTTGATCCACACATAGCACCGTTGTTGTGATCCGAACTTAGTGAGCTGTGTGACGATATAACGAAGATAGGAAACAAGGATTAGGAAAACATTGGCACCCCATGAACACCATCGTCAGCACCTTAAAATGTAGGTCAGTAGGACCTATTTTACCTGGCGATTCCAATACTTAAAGATTTTGGAATATGTAGGACTATCCGTGCTTAGTCATTGTACTACTTCTCGCACTAATAGCTCCTCTGGTTGAGTTTCTAACTGGCACCCACGGGCATATACCCCCCTTCCCTCAAGAACATACCTGTCGCCAAATGGAGTGATATACACCCCTGTAATCCACTCGTGGCAGACCAAGGCAATCAGCCGATCGTATATCTGTCTCGCTCTTCCCGATTGGCTGATTTACGGCCTCAGGTGGGAACTCTCCTTTGCCTAGAGTCATAAATACTCCAATTATTAACTAAACCGCGACTTGTGCGCATGTCAACACTTTTTATTGTACACTTTGGTTTCTGTTTAGTAGCAATCACAGCTTGAGTATTCAATGCTTTGAGGAACGCGATAAAATAGACTATGACGGATTTTATTCCTTTTCAACAATTTAATATGTAGTTGAGGTACAAAAGATTCGACAAGTTTATTTTAATAGTTGGAGTGGCTTCTTTGATGTGGGGAATACCGCGGCGCGTCAGGCCCTTGTTGCAACCGAGCGAGACAATACCCCTACAGAAAGCTACTCTCACACCGAAACCGTTAAACATTATTAACAGTTGCCTAAAAACCACGTACTCTCATACCATCGAGCTGCAATATATTAGTCATCAAACGCCACTTGTTTACATTTTTGGGTTGAAATTGGGTGTCTTATCCTCTCTCTTATTTTCAAACCCCAAATGACAGGTACTTGGGTTTAAACATACAAGGACTAAGTCAAGTTCATTTATCTTCTATTTTTTACAATGTAAAGATTGTTACTACCACAGACACGAAACATATATGACCACTTTGCTTGTGGAAATGTGCGTAATGATAAGGTATTGAGAGGTTTTGCAGTCTTTCCTCACCAACTGACAGGTACATGAGTTTAAATATACTCATGCCAATAATGGTTGTCACCCCCTCCCCACCCCAACCCCACACATACCTCACACCCCCACCCCCTCTCCAATTAAAAAAATTGAAGGGGGTGACAACCATTATTGGCATGAGTATAAATACTGAGTAAGAGAAGTTCAGTTTTGTCCTGTTTCTTAATAGTAAAGATTGTTAACACCATAGACACTAGTGTTGGGAATTGGTTAAAATCTTATAATTGATGATTGGTCCATTACAACCGATCAATCATCGAAAATAGTTGGTTAGCGTTATTTATCAAATTCTCCTGGTTATGTTTGTTAATGTACACAAAATAAAGAACAAAACATGTAGTTCTTTCGGTTGTTTTGGCAAATTTCATGTCTTTAAAGGATGACTAATATGTTAGGAACATAAATTTCCTGGAGTCTTCAAGATAAATTTTAATCATGAGCTTGTAGTGCTTATGAAACGCAACAAACAAAACCAACCTTGTGATAAATATTGTCAATGCAAACAAGTGTTCCAAAACTTGTTTGTGTTCGATTATGACAAAATGTGATCGATTGCTTGGTCGTTTAGTCATTACGACCAATCTTCGATTATTTCAATCAATTGGACCACCACTAATAGACACTACACATAAATGAGTACGTTGCTTGTGTAATTGCGTAATTATAAGTCATTGAGAGGTTTTGCAATTATGTAGACTGACAATGTGAACCAGAGATCTCAGACCCAATAAATCAAATGTTCAAATACTTTGTACAGTGATACCCGCCTAGTGGGCGACAGTCTAGAACCTCTAACAATTATTAATGATATATTTGTTTAAAATGACAATTATCAAACATGTTAAATGTTTGATAAATGCAGAGCCCATACACCAGTATATATGGTCTCTGACAAATGACGATTTTCCTCATTCTTTTTAGACTTTGGACATGATCACCAACATGCGAGAAAATATAACTATAGGCAGTTCTGTGACCCACGGCGCTGTTTTTAAAATATTCGTATTAATTGAATCTACATCTCCTTTAAACTAAGCGTCGTTGATACGTTTCAGTCTCCCCTTTCGTTTAGTGTTGTTATAAAAGTTGAGAAATAAACAATGTCTTTAGAACTATTATATGACCCATCAGATATATCTGCCGAAGTTTCAAAATGAGCAAAATGGGAAACTCGATCCATGACAAAATGCATGTCGTTAAATATAGGCTGAGTCCAGCTGGTAGAGACTATCTACTTAAATATATTTTAGGCAACACACCCATCTATTGTTGTGCATTGGTGTATTTATTTTAGTCCAACGTTTTGATCAGAGTTTAGAAGTTGAAGAGTGTGACCTAAAACCTGAACATTAAATTATTTATTTTAATTATATAGCGATAACTTTGGACAAAGCATTGGAGGTCAATTTATCGAATTCTCCGAGTGATTTTGCAGGAATAGTATGTACTTACACATTCCACTCAAATCGCAGTTTTGCATCAGTTATGTAGACATCTTTGACATGCATATAAAATATACTCATGCCAATAACTCACCCCCACAAATACTCACCCCTCCCACCCACCCCAACCCCATACACACTTCACCCCCCTCTCCAATTAAAAAATTGAAGGGGTGACAACCATTATTGGCATGAGTATATAATAAATAAATATATTCATGAACATATATTTAGCAGTTCATACACAATGTAAAGAAGTATATGTTTTTACATTTTAATGTACACTTGTTGAACTTGTTTAAATAATTAAAATACACAAATGAGGCCAATACCGTAAAATACCATATGAAGCACACTGACCGATGCCCTGTAGTTCGACCTTTGTCGAAGAAATACTGTTCAGTATACCTGAATGTGATGTTATATTATTATTTGATTTTCAGTTGAAAATAGCTTTAGTTTGCTTTATCGTATTCAGTAAAGAAAGGTATTCCAGGTTACTCAGCATTAAATGAATTCTTCTCCATAGTTTGATCTTTTTAACTATAATTTGATTTGAAACGTTTAAAAATATAACAAAACGATAGAACAAAACGTATGGTGCTTTATCAAAATAAATTGCGTTGTCTTTTGACGCATTAACAAATTTACATATATTCACACACTCTGTATACATTAGAATCCTATTCTACCGATATCTTAGTTTGTTAGTAATATTAATTCTGCCCCCCGAATGATCGTATACTGGGACAAATTTGAATTTGTTTACTTTTATGAATTGACAACACGGATGGTATCGACAATTAACAATATTGATATTTTTCATAGCAGACCTTACATATTACCATCCGACAAATACAATAGAGAAATAGGAAACCTAGAGATAGATATAGGAAAACGTACGAATTTGTAATCTACAGGAGAAAGTGATGTTGGCTCGACATAGTCATACACATGTACTGAGTGAGTGAGTGAGTATGGTTTTACGCCGCTTTTAGCAATATTCCAGCAATATCACGGCGGGGGACACCAAAAAAGGGCTTCACACATTGTACCCATGTGGGCGTGACGAGCAAACGCTTTAACCACTAGGCTCCCCACCGCCCCATACAAATGTAAAAAATGACTGACATGAAATACTGCCACGAAACTGACGTGGCTCTGCCAACTGTCAACGATGAGACGAACGTGAAGACAGGTCGGGTTAAAGCCCTTACCCTTTGCTGGATTATTTAAAGAGCTTTAGACCACCTGTTACTTCGCGACTAATCGAATTAATGACCAATTAGATATATAAAATTAAAATTGACAGATGCCCCAACATGGTAACCGGAGACAGAAAACTTTTTTTTTAAATGTTATTTTATGAATGATAGGCAATGAAAATATTACTGAAACTGTGTTGATACGTAATATGTCTGTTCCATTTCCCCACAGCGTTCATTGCACGAATTCAATTAAAAATACAAAATAACATGACCACCCATACGATCACCTCATCCCTGCCATCGCCCCCATCACTGGGCTGTTCAGTGCTTACGTCACCACTGCCACTACAGGCAGACACCGAGTCTACACGGTCACACATCTACCCTAGACTTGCTCAGGGCCCATTCTGACTGCGTTCATTTCGTGGCTTTACTGAGAATGGCGGGCATTATATTGTTTAATTCTGCTGTATAACCTGTCTCTTTGTATGTCTCTTATAATTAACACAATTATTAATCAATCTAATCATTTATATGGCAACGAATTAACGCAATATTATGACGTCATTGCATTATTCAATGTTTTGAAATATATTTCACCTCTAACTTGTCTTCATTCCTTAAGTGTTTGTTGAACTCTAATTGTTGACCGTCACGGCATCGCAAACACCTGGTGTCATCTCTGATTTTCAGTGATCCATTCATCTAGTTTGCCGTTTAGACCCAATGGCAACCGTGTCGGCGGATAATCGAGACTCTTGATAAAGACTGACGTTTTATATATTTATTCATAGGACATCCAGATGAATCCATAGAAACAAGTTACAATGCTAGTATGTAGTCACAGTGGTCCTTCAGGGCAAAATGTTTTGGAACATGGGGAAACGTTCTGCGCACACTTTGGCGCAAGGACAACTTTTGTGTTTTTTCCTGTGTCCGATCTGTCTTGAGACTACAACCCAGGGTCCCCACTTTGTACACGTAGCATACTGTTCGGGGTTTTCGGCATTGGTCTTAAAGTATAAAGGGTTATTAACAGAAAGTTACAACTCACCGAACATTTTGATGTGTTGTTATTTCACTATACATGTATATTAGTTTTAGTTTTATTAGTGCAAAGTAATTATTTTGGTGGTCTTGTGATACTTAGTAATACTGCTGAATGCATAATTCCATAAGGTTTCATTTACCTATAGAGGCGCTGGGGTAGCCTTGTGGTTAAAGCATGGTTCGTCACGCCGAAGACCTGGGTTCGATTCCCCACATTGGTATAATGTGTGAAGCCCATTTCTGGTGTCCCGCGCCGTGATATTGCTGGAATATTGCTAAAAGCGGCGTAAAACTAAACTCACTCACTCACTCGTTTATCTATAACACATGGCATGGCTTCAAACAAAGTGTCACGTGTCACGTGTCACGTGGATTATGGTCGGAAAGTACGTTTAAATCTGGTTTAGTCGTACAGAGGTTAAATGTCCTTCTCATTACTTTACACTGCGGTGGTCATAGGTCTCAGCTCAACGCCGTGCTTACTATCAGTCTGGTGTTGTTAATAACACAACGGTTTGTTGTCAATATCATACAGCGTGTATATAAACCTGTCAGGACGAGAATATACACGGCCTCTCCTACACATGTCAAACAGACACGTGTTGTTGACATGTTCATTTCATCAATATAGATACACAGGTCTAATGATAGTTTGTTTCTTCCTAAAAAGTCTGATGAATCTAAAATGAAGTTGGTTACTGGTTAACTCGTTTAAATCACAACTCAATCCATTATACAGACCCCGCAGACAGGTAGGAGCGTCGCGTGTCGACGAATTGTCCGAAAAGAAGCCTTTATTGGTACTTTTTTATTCCACTTTAACTGCAGGTTTTGTAATAACCCCTACCTATTACAAATAAAAAAGGTTATTCGTGAGAAAAAGGGGAACGTTTGATAGCCTAGTGGCGGTCGCGCAATTTGGAACCAGAACTGGTTTTTGAATAAACGCTTGTCACCGGAAATCTGGTACCGAAAGTAAGCTGTGCCCCGTCTCGCTTATCGCATGTTGGCGCGCGCAAAGGGAGCCGGGAACCAGCTTAGTGCTGGAAGTAGCGCGTCGCGAGGCTTACAGGCCCTAACTATTTCATAAAAGTGGCTTAGTACCAAATTCATGGCGTGGACGTGTGTGCTAAAATTTCATTGAATCTCAATAGGTTTACTTTGGGAAATGATTAATGTTTCAAAACATAGATGAAACACATTAATATATTTTAAGGTAACACCACCACCCCACTAAACTCGTGAAGATCCGGGTTAGAATTGGTCTTCAGCAACCCATGCTTGTCGTAAGAGGCGACTAACGTGATTGGGTGGTCAGCTCGCTGACTTGGTTGATACATGTCATATTGCTGAGTGTGGCGTTAAACAACCAACAAACACCACCCATTAAATATAAAAGCATTATTTAGAATCACTAGAAGTATGTTTTGTGTCAGTGAAAGTAATTAATAGGGAACAAGAACATCTCCCTGTGGAACACCCAGTGTAGGTACAAACGAAGACGTCCTGTTGCTGGTCAGAAAATTATGTGAATTTAGATGGTTTATTGATAGATGATATAATCTATTAGATATTGTGTACATAGAATTTGATCAAATGCTTTTAGATTCCAATTTAGCAGTTGGATGTTTCTGTTTGGATATACTATACACTGACAAAATGAACCAAGAAAACATTTTGCATGTGGTGTATTATCATACATTAATGTACAGATAATGCAATTAGAATGTAAAGGAAATTTCATCTCGTGTTGAATTTATAATGCCCCTGGAACAGCGTTGAACCAGCGCCAGGGACACGAAGCATTCTAATGCCCAACTGAATGGATTCAAAATTCAAATATCTTGTTCAAACAAAAGTGTCGAATATGATACACGCTGAGCGTCTATTAAGATAATATTATTAATAAATTCAAGGTGTTGTGAAACCGACATACTTAAGAAGTGTGCCAAATGATATCTGATATAACTGGCGTGTGTTGCAATAGACTGACAATAATCAACACGATCGTATTTCATTGACTATCGTTCTATGATACTCCTAAGGAACAAATTACGAAAACGATATGGATAAGAAATCGTCGTGTAGGCAGACTAATCTTAAGTCCGACCTTCGCCTTTAGTGTTTTGGAGATTATTGGGGGAGTGGCGTTTTGTTTAGTTACCTTACCTTACCTGTTTTGGGGTTTTTTTTGTTTTGTTTTTTTTCGCTGTGACATCCTGAATTGATTTAAATATTATTCTGCACACATGGACACTGGTTTGATTTGAGATATGAATTTATTTCGATTGATATTTTGTTGTACTTTCTGGGACATCACGAATGCTAAGCAGATCTTATTTGTATAAAATGATGTTTATAAACATGTACATTATCGTTTCACTGTGATAAAAATGAAAACAATGCGTCCAAGCAAGGGAATGATATTATTATTTATGATCTGCCATTTCTGTCTCGAAGTTTTTGTTTAACGAGACCGTTACAATATTTCTTCTATTCAAACATATGGTAAAACAAACATAACCTGAACACCTTCAATTGGAAATACCTTAAGAAGGATGTGAATTCAAGACCCAAATGGAATCTTTACAGTATTTAATGTTTGGATTAGCTCGACATAGTCTCGGCATAGCCTCTAATCGGTCTCCCAAACCCAAGACAATATATCAAATAAGAGTCCTGCTCAAGTCTAGAATGATTGGACAAACTAGATAGCCTCAACTCTAGGATTGTTCTGGGATCTATTTGGATTTGTTCTGTAGATAAATATATACTCTCCAAAAAAAGAAACGCACATAGGAATTTCAACTGTATTTTTATGTTTATTTTGAAACATCTTGTAGGCTTTATGAGTCAATGACATATAGCGAAATTGCACACTGGGAATGCAGACTTATCCGTCTTTGGCACCAACTCGAGGAAAGTCAGTTTGAGTGTCACATGGAGACGTGTGGTGGCGCTGAAGTCAATACCTCGTGTGACCACAGTGGGCATCCAGAACTGCATGGCATCGCCTCGGCATCGAACGAATAAGTCTCAGAATCTCGTGTTGCCCAATCGCAGCCCACTCTGCCTGTAGTGCCTGTGCGAGTTGCTGAAGTGTCTGGGGCTGAGGGTTACGGCGTCGCACCCGTCTGTCCAGGGCATCCCACAGATGTTCGATTGGGTTTAAGTCCGGTGATCTTGAGGGCCAGGGGAGCACATTGATGTTGTGGTTCTGGAGGAAGTCTCTGGTGTGACGTGCTGTGTGGGGCCTGGCATTGTCCTGTTGAAACAACTCCCTCTGGCAATCAATGATTGGAAGGAGGTGTGGGCGTAGGATTTCGTCACAGTACCGTTGAGCTGTAAGGTTGCCCTGGATCATCACCAAATCACTTCTCCTACGGCAGGTGATCGCTCCCCACATCAAACCATTTACCCGGCCGAATCTGTCCACCTGGGGAACGCAAGCGTCGGCGAAACGTTCACGTCGACGTCTGTACACCCGCATTCTTTCATCGCGTCGTTCCAATAGAAATCGTGATTCATCACTGAACCTGATTCTACGCCAATTCGGTAGGTTCCAGGCCTGAACGTTGGTGCACCATTGAACTCGATGTCGACGATGTTGTTGTCGAAGCACAGGGCCAAAATAAGGTCTTCTGGCACGTAAACCAGCCTCTCTCAACCTGTTCCTGACGGTCTGTGCAGAAAGCCTCCTCAATCCGGGTATTTGTCGAGCGGTACTGGTCGCCGTAGCTGTTCAATGACGCAGGTGATGTACCCGGATGT
Source organism: Haliotis rubra (assembly GCF_003918875.1). NCBI lineage: Eukaryota > Metazoa > Mollusca > Gastropoda > Lepetellida > Haliotidae > Haliotis > Haliotis rubra. The sequence goes on from NW_025767014.1 coordinate 256,651, forward strand.
AGCGATCCTGCGCTGCAGTGGTCACTCGAGGTCGCCCGCTACGAGGGGCATATCTGCTACCGCATTGTGCCGGCGATATCTCTCCCAGAGCCGTGAAATGGTGCTTTGGTGAACATCCATGCGTCGGGCAACTGCAAGACTGGCCAGCTTCAAGCAAACCAATGGCGATATGACGGTTGGCTTCACTTAGGCGTGGCATTTTGCGTTCGTCAACAATATTCTAAATACAGTGAATAATCGACAGACAGTGATCAACCTTTTATACCCATCATTGAGACTATCTGATCCCCAACTTTCACGTGCATTGCATGTGAATTGTGTATTCTGTGACACTACACGCCGAAATTGAAAATCATGCTGTTAAATACGGGTATTTTACGGATGGTGCGTTTTGTTGTGATGTTTCAAAACATAAACACCATAGGACTCATAAACAGAGCAAAACCTTTTGTAAAATGAATCACGTTTTAATTCATTGCTACATGAAAATGCTAATTTCATGATGCGTTTCTTTTTTGGGAGAGTATATTTCCTTCTTATGTTTAAAGAAGCTAACTTTATGTCGGGACTAACTGTCAGTCTACATAGCCTAGTACGTAACTTCGAGTGAAGTTGAGACAACTGAGATTTACTGTTACCCTTGTTTTCTTCCAACGCAAGTAACATATCGGAATAAAAGATTCAATGAGATACGTCATAGTTGTTGGTGCGATGGGCAAGAGTAATGTATGATAGATAAGACTGCTTAATGAGTAATGTCATTTTCAAATTCTGCACGTCATGTTTGTGAGCTAAGATCTTTACTCTTATTTTGGAGTAAGAAAGTGAGGGAGCTTAAAGTCAGTTTGAACAATATTTGTTTTACAGACAGACAGACAGAATTTATTCAATTTTTAAGGCCTCAGGCCGATACAACATACATAGGAATTTGGTATAGAATAATGCATGCATAAAATAGCAATTACAATGGAAAAAATATTGATAATGCGGAGTTAATTGCGTAGCTTTAAAACTTTACTGAGATACTTTCCGATTTGGTTAATAATCTTTATGCTTTCCATAGATATCATGTTTATGAACTTGTTGAGAGTCTGTGGATATTTGTTTAAAACAATGGTTGGGCATGCAGGAACAAGCTTTAAGGCTCAACAAAAACAGATCGTATACACTTACATTTTGGTGCATATCACAATAATGAATATGGTGCTGACTGACCATGGATCTTTAGCATTGATAACGCTGGTATCGAACTCAAAGCCAATGGCATCCTACGCAACAAAGGGAGGTAACTGGATTTGTTGTTTTTTTGCGCGGGTATCATTATTGTGGTTTGTACCTTAGTGTTTTCGGTGTTTGAGCCTCCTAACATTCTCGCAACGTTTGTAATCAGTTGGTCAAATACTTTCGTTTGTCCGACAGTTTATTTCAGAGAAGACTAGGTTGATGTTTCGGTAGACAAACGCTTAGTCTCTGAATATATATAATTTTGATTGTAACAAATAAACCCATTTAAATTGAAAAGGGGCCCTAGAGAGACTAGAGATTCAGAACCTGAGAAAATCTAGACTTTCTTCATTTAGGGCATTAGCATTGCAGGGAGGGCTAGGCTGTAGAGAAAATGATATGGTGCAGGGACTGTGAGACAGGCTAATGTTTCGGTTGTGATGAGGATTGAGGATTGGTGTTTTATGTTCTTTTGTGAGTGTAGTAATATAATGATGCCCTTAATATGATGTACTTCACATTTAAACAATTATTTCAGCGATTTGCAGTGACAACAACGGCACAGTACACATCCACGATAACATGTGTATTATATTTATACCATCTTCAGCCTCCACCGACCAGCACAGCTACACATGTAGCCCTGCTCCAAGGCTGTAGTGAATGCTGAGCCCATGGATGTATAGTAATTCTATCCTTCGAAGAGGCAAGTCAAGATACGCCGACTAAGGACCCCAATCTGTTATTTTATTTTTTTTTTTTTAAATTATCGTTGAAACTATTAATTTTTACCTTCCAGACTTGTGCAAGTCTACCACATATGCACAGCACAGATATAATTTAGCAAACATGGCAACAGAAAGAAATATCAGACATGCTTGCTCCATATTTGTTTATTTATCGCAATCAAAATTTAAGACCTTGGCTGAAATCTCGACTTTTTAATCGACGTACCTAATTTCAGCGCACTTGTACAAGCTCTCCGGCACGTTAAGACACACGATGGCAACAGCTTCAGCGACGGTTGAGTCACGAAAACAACATCATGGACACCTGCCAGCTATCCTGTTGACTTGCGCTCTCAACAACGAATGAATGGCGTTAAAATTGTTTGTTAAAAATAAATTACATGTCGGAAAGCATTTGGTTATATTTTTAAGATTTCTTGTACAGGGACATTGACCGCATCTTGTATTCATTAAGGGTAATCGCACACCGAAGTCTTAGCTCACAATTCACAGCCTGTGTGCGACGAGGGTGACTCGGTTCCAGTTTCTAGTAGGGGAAATATATAGTTTACACCTCACTTTGTATGAATACATCCAGTGTTACCCCATCTTTGTCATCTGGCTGGATACAAAGATGAAGACTATTGATATGGGGTAGTGAGAAGAATGGGGTATACTCAACTCCCCCCTTCCCCGATACCTCTCCCCTACCCAATATACCTTCCACGTCTTATACCATTTCATTCTCTGACCCCAAACTACACCCACCCTTCCTTCGTATTCTGTTATACCGTACTTTTCTTTTTGTGCCTCCTATACTAGCTAAATAGTTCCCATCGCCACCCCATCACCACAGTATTAGGTCAGTCATATTATCTCATTAATTAATTGAATATTACGACATATCAAATACCTCTTCTCACCTACTCCATAGAGTCAAACACCGTAGTGTCGAACTTTGATGTGTCGAAGTAACGGTGGGCACAATGTGTGAAGCCCATTTCTGGTGCCCCGCCGAGATATTGCTGGAAAATTGCTAAAAGCGCCGTAAAACTAAAACACACACTCACTCACTCACTCGAAGTAACGGTTGTCTCGAAAGTAATGGTTGTCGCGAAGTAAAAACTATGACCCTACGTCTTCCTTATTAAGTCATCATTTGGGGGTCGTGTCGAACCTCGCATAACTCGAAGTATTTGCTAAGGTCCCTTCATTTTCGACACAACTGTGTCTAAATGTGTTTTCAGTTTCACTGTAGCCTAGATTTGCATCCTAATATCTAAGGTAAAATTAATAGTTTAAATGATAATTTCTAAAAAAATAATAAATGACAGACTGAGGTCCTTATATATATATATAGACTTGCCTTTTGGAAGGATAGAATTACTATACATCCATATGGGCTCAGCATTCAGTACAGCTCTGGAGCAAGGCTACCTGATGCCCTGTACCCTCTTCATCCCATAGTATATTCTCCCTCACGTCTACCCACCTACCTCGTACACCCCAACGCCCAGCCACCCCAGTCGCCGATGTATGCATGGGACAACACCAGTGTGTGATAGTACTGACTTCATCTCTACATTGCTTACATAACTGGAGCAGATGCGCTAACATGCCCCATCATCACTCGACTGATATGATTAAAGAGGCAACGCCAGGTTTTACTGGGGAAATAGGGTGAAAAACTGACGTGTCAGCGCAATCTAATTGATATGACCCAGTGGGCTGTAGACTAATGCTTAGTCTCTGAAAATATATAATTTCATAGAAACAAATAACTCCATTTATATTGAGTGAGTGAGTGTTTAGTGAGGATGGTTTTACACCGCTTTTAGCATTATTCCAGCGGGGAACACAGGATATGGGCTTCACACATTGAACCCACGCGGGTCATTTAAATTGAAAATGAGCTTCAGAGAGATGGGAGATTCACAGGAGAGACAAATCTAGACTTGCTTCTTAAGGAGTTTTTGCATTTTAGAAAATGAAAATAATAAGTGGTTCAGGGACTGTGAGACAGACTAAGCGGCTTGTGGTGTTGGGCTGAATGTCAGGACTTAGTCAGATGTGTGGTACCCTGATATATTCTGTGCTTTATTCCTACATCTAAAATAAATACACCGTGATAGAACTAGATTTCTCGACTCTCAGAAGGCCATAATACATGTATACAGAAAAACACACTGTGAAGTATTTTTAAAAATAAAACATTGAGCCAGAGAAATTCTCTATTTTCAGAAACTGCTGAAATCTAGACTTGCCATAAAATATAGACTAGTCTGGGCAGTATTTGATATTTTTGTTTCAGGGGTCTGTATGGCAGACAGGCATACCTGTCATATCTTTAAAACATATCTGAGACCTCAAATATTTAATCAGTATTCTGTCCGGCTTCAAAAGCGGCCTTAGTACTAAGGTGATCATCCGCTAAGTATGGAGAAACGAAGGCTACCAGTAGCGCCAACACTACTCGTGGGCGTGTATGATCATAGGATTTCAACATCTCAAGCACGTCCATTGGTGAAGCATCACTATCTTCAAATAAACCCATCCTTACCTTATCTGACCCCACTCCTATTATCTCCAATTTTAGAAATGTTGCTTCATTCAGCTTCGATACAGCCGGCACCTTCTGATAAGGTGTGTTATCAATGATGATTGCGTAATTCAGGATCAAAGTAATATATGTTTTATTAGGTTCTCCAAGTGAGTGAGTGTATTTAGTTTTACGCCGCACTCAGCAATATTTAAGCTATATGGCGGTCTGTAAATAATCGATGATCATCATCATGAGCATCGATCTACGCAATTGGGAACCGATGACATGTGTCAACCATGTCAGCGAGCCTGACCACCCGATCCCGTTAGTCGCATCTTTCGATAATCATTGGTTACTGAAGGTCAATTCTAACCCAGATCTTCACGGGTCAATTTCTCCAAGACGACTTGTTTAGAATACAAGAAAGAGACAAGAAAAGTTTATTCGATAGTGATGTATAGCTACGTCTTGGACCTTAGGTTTGCGATGCTTTTGATTGTGATTTCAGCCAAGTAAACTTTAGCTAAGTTGTTACTTTATTGGTCAAATCCAGGGTATACTTTCTTTGCCCGGCAATACATTTCAATGTGGCCGACTATTTCAGTTGATATCCTATATTAATCATTTAGCATTGTTTTATTATATTAGAAATGGACTTGTATCAATATGTCTACATATGGGACAAGAATACTAAGAATACCCGTCACTAATAATACTAAACCTTTGGTAGCACTTTGTCAAATGTATGGGTTACAGGGTCAAAATTCAAATGTTAAATGTGGTGATTCCTTTGTTCGAAATATGCCGCTGTTCAGGCAGCAGTGAATGGGTACCCGGTGGGATTGAGATTCTAATTTGACGTTTACCCCTTCTTGCGCCTGAGACCGCACTCGGGTTACAGGAAGGTTAGAAGAAAATAGAGTGCAGTACTGGTTCACTGACCGAATTAAGCACATTTGAATATAATATATTCTATATTTTATGGAATTGAACCTCAATATGACTAGGGGCAAGCGCGCAAATGACGTAACAATCCTGGAGGCCCTTACACGAGGGAGGCCATATATACAACACAACAAAACCTAATCCCAGTGCAAAAAGAATGCAAAGCAAGCAGGCACTAAAATACTTGGTCAAGCATGAATAATCAAGGATGGTGAATCCACAATGTCTTACTCTACATAGGCCAACATGGAGACAATAGAAAAACAATCGTGTGTGAACCCGTTTTACCTCTTAAAGTCTACGTATATTTGTTAAAGTTATCAGCTTGTAATTGATTACTTAAACCGCGTCCTTGTTTGTGCCACGTTGGTATCACTTGTTATCAATGTAAATCGCAGTTGATGTAGATTTCAATGTCAGGGCCTTGTCAATCAAGTCTTATCATGCCCATTTCAAAGATAGGGGACCCTGCGTTTAGATGGTGGCGGTACATGATCTCTTAACTTCTACTGTCTGTAAAGCATGGATTATCCATCTGTGATGATTGAAAATGGTTCCTGACAATGACAAATTGTGAAGAGTTCCTGGTTAGCACTGGTTCAGTTCAAGCTTAATCAGTACAGCAATGATAACCCGTCTTAAACTTTGCGATCTTTAATAATTACTAAAAGCTTAACAGCTATTACAGTAACTAATTTTGCTTCATTTGCGAAGAATATACAATACTTTTATTGATATTAAATGAATGTTAACTCTGTCAAAAAAGAAACGCAACCCCTGTCCTCAGATATGAAAAATTCGTTTGAATGAAGTTATTGCTTCCAAACTAAATTTTATGCGAATGTATTGAAATTAGACACGTAATTAATGAAGATTACCATCCAAACAACTGCATTTGTACGCATAAGTGTATTTTATTGCTTATTCCGTCACAACGCATGAAATAACCCTCATGGTGACTTCGCACAAAAAAACCACATGCAAATCATGAAAATGGCAGTTAATGTAGGGGTGTATAAAAGCCCATGTGCTTTCGTATTATATTCATTCATTTGTCGCCGAAAAGCTGTGTTAAAAATGCCACGATTGAGTGCTGCCGACCGAAATATCGCCATTGGTCGTGTTCAAGCGGAGAAAGTTTTGGAACTGTTGCACGGCACCTAAATGTTCACAAACAACGATATCCCGACTTTGGAGCCGCTACAACAACTTCAATTTGACCAACGATCGCCCGAGAAGTGGAAGGCCAAGAATCACGACCCCCCTTCAAGATCGGTACATCCGGGTCCATCACCTGCGTAATCGGCATGCCCTACCAACCGTGACTGCCACACAAATACCAGGTTTGAGGAGAGTGTCAGCTCAAACGATTAGGAACCGTCTGAAAGAAGCGGGTTTACGTGCCTGTAGACCAGTTGTTGGACCTGTACTACGCCCCCTACATCGACGCCGACGACTCAGGTGGTGCAACAACGTAAGGATACGGACTTTACAAAGCTGGAGGCGCATCTGGTTTTCTGATGAATCACGTTTTCTTTTGCAACGTCACGACGGAAGACAGCGTCTGTATAGGAGACGTCATAAACGTTTTGCGCCCATCTGCGTCCGACAGGTGGACAGATTTGGCGGAGAAAGCGTCATGGTTTGGGGAACCATCTCATACAACCAGAAATCAGACTTGGTGATCGTTCCAGGGAACCTGACAGCCCAACGTTACACCAACCACGTGTTAAAGCTTCACCTTCTCCCGATTATTGACCAACAGACACAGATTTTTCAACGGGACAACGCCCGGCCTCATACTGCTCGTGCAACAATGAACTTTCTGCAGAATTCCAACGTCAATGTCTTGCCATGGCCCTCTAAATCACCAGACCTCAACCCTATTGAACACCTGTGGGATACTCTGGATCGACGCGTACGTCAACGTCAGCCGCCGCCACAGACGCTGCAACAGCTCGCCGTTGCACTGCAGGAGGAGTGGAGAGCCATTCCCCAGGAAAGAATCCGGCGTCTTATCCGTTCTTGTCCAAGGAGATGCCGTGCAGTGATTGCAGCTCGTGGTGCTCATACGAGATACTGAGAAAGACGCCCCCCTGGTGACAAACTGGTGTCTGTGAGATGACTTTTGAAATAACAATTTTAAACATGCCCATCTGGGTTATTATTCTGCCAAATTTCAGACTTCTGTCTTAAATAATAAAAATGCCGTGTCGTCCTAAAACTTCAGATCAAAATCTCTAAAATACAGGCGTTGCGTTTCTTTTTTGACAGAGTTTATTAATTACATGTTTTGACATATTGTTTTAAAATATCAATTGTTTAACACTGTGTTCTTCTGATTGTAAAGGTCTTATTGTAGGATTATTATTCATGTTTTAATCTGTTGCATGTTCTGAGAATTTTACCTCTCCTTTTTAACTATGATTCTAGAGGGAACAATCGTTTGTCATCTCTTCGATGCATTTTATGATTTTTTTCGAAGCATTCTGATAATTTCTTCCTCGACAAACAGATCCCAACAAAGACACGAAAAGTTACAGGTAGTATCAGATTCCGAACTACCGTTAAGTGAAAACTTCGACCCTGAAGTAAGGCTATTTATAGAAAGTTTAACAAACACAATTCTGTGAAGGAATCCCTAGACTTTTGATTTAGACCTAGAGCTCGAAGCGGAATGCGAGTGTATGACCAGAGGTTTTACGACTGGATAATCAAATGCTGTGATTGTTTCACAAAATATATGCTCTACGAATCGTGAGGTGTCGACCAGTTTGAGGTATGGCTTGCAAGGCATTTCAGAACATACGCTTTCATCTCTTTCCTAAAACGAAAGCAAGAAAGAAATAATTTGTCTTTAAGCACAGATTACAAATAGTCTCCACAAAACGTCCTAGAAATGCTTGAAATTTTCTATATCCTGTCTCTAGGTTTACTATGTAACAAGTAGGTCCTGTCTCTAGGTCTACTATGTAACAAAGAACTAATGTGCAACTAAACGACTGATCTTTCTGGAGGACAGGTTGAGCTGTCAATAAGGGAGACTGAACTGTCAGTAAGGGAGACTAATCTACCTGGAGGACAGAGTGACCTGTCAGTAGGGGAGACTACTCTGTCAGTTAGGGAGACTAATATGTCAGTAAGGGAGACTAATCTGTCAGTAAGGGAGACTGATCTGCCAGTAATGGAGACTTATATGTCAGTAAGGGACACTGATCTGTCAGTAAGGGAGACTACTCTGTCAGTAAGGGAGACTAATCTACCTGGAGGACAGACTGATCTGTCAGTAATGGAGACTGATATCTCAGTAAGGGAGACTGATCTGTCACTAAGGGATACTACTCTGTCGGTAAGGGAGACTACTCTGTCAGTAAGGGAGACTAATCTGTCAGTAAGGGAGACTAATCTGCCAGTAATGGAGACTGATATGTCAGAAAGGGAGACTAATCTGTCACTAAGATAGACTGATTTGTCAGTAAGGGAGACTAATCTGTCAGTAAGGGAAGAAAAGAATAATTTTTTCAGTCACGCCGAAGACCCGGGTTCGATTCCCCACATGGGTACAATGTGTAAATCCCATTTCTGGTGTCCCCCGCTGTGATATTGCTAAAAGTGGCGTAAAACTACACTCACTCACTCACATATTGCAGTGGTATCTCCGGCTACGGCGGAAGGCAATACAGAAACGCTTACAAATTGTATGAAGTTGTGTGAATGGCGGGTTAAACTGATCGAGAGGGACAACCTTACACTTTCCACCAACACCTGGTGTCATCACTGATGTCATTGTCATACAGTTTTCATCACTAGTTTGCCTTTCATGCACAGTGGAATCTGTTTTGGCGGAAAATAGCGTCTCATTGTTCTCTGTTGAAGTTTTAAACTAATTCCAGTCGAAATTCCGAAATCATCACCGATCATTGTGACAGTGTTTTATCTGGTTACAAACTTTTATACAATGTACGTAGACGTGGACAATTGAATGTTTTAGCCGCTAAACTGATCAGTCAATGTATCGGATTATTTATCCTGCCTCGCAGTCCCTGACCCGCAGTATTTTCTCTTCCTCCCAGCCCTTTCTGCAGTGCTAAAACTGTACATGAAGCAAGTCTAGATTTCCTTTGAAGCTCCCTTCTCACTGGGGCTCCTTTTAATCTAAAAGGAATTGTTTCTTTCCATCAAAATTATACATGGAAATCCGTCGAATTTTGAACACCAGCAGTGCCGATCCGTCGAATCATGCTTGAGTGGGTCTGTGCTGATTGGTCGAATTTCAGACCGCGTTAACACACTGGGAGAGTCTAAGTTCATTAATTAAGGGGTCGGCTTGCATTGTGTGTAAGAAACAGATTACTGTACTCGTGTCTGTCAGATACCAATTATCTTACAACGCTCGTCAAATACGTTTTGAAACAACTCGTAAGATAAATGGTATCTGACAGACAATCGTTTAGTAATCTCTATATCTAACACATATATATTGTGATTGAATGAGTTTATAGAGTTCATAAATGTTAACAGGTTATCAAGTTAAGATGACACTACTCCCACTTTAAAAGGATATGAAGGTGATACTTCAATTGCAAAATAGACCAGATGTTTGTTTTCGTTTTCGTTTGCTATGCGAGTAGCAGACATCATGGTCGATCTGTTGTCAAGACATAACTTTTTTTGTGTGGTAACATTTTATATATGACGAGTTCGGTACGTTCTAAGTTCGAGTCGGCGGTGTTGAAATGAAAAAAAAGTGTGTTTTTTTATTTTTGGTCGGCAATATAATTAGGGTCGGTCGGGCGATGAGAAACACAAAAAATAAAAAATCTGCCCATATGAGTAGGCAAAGATAGGTACAACAGTACAAATATATAGAGACTCAAACCATCCAACACCCCTTGTGTCATTTTTTGGTATGATCCAATGTTATGATAACTAATTAATAGCTAAGATCACAGTGCTCATCCGTCGAATGCATTTTACTACTTTGAAATCAGAAATTCGACGGATTGTTACGCGACCTCAGAGACTATAAGCGTTAGTCTACGCGATATTGTACTATAAAACTGTTACGTCCACGACCACGGTCGTAGCAGACAGAAAGTCTGTTGGTTGTTTTCAGGCGCTGAATCCAATATCTGCTGACTCCATGTACATACATTTCATAACCAGGTAAACAGGTTAAATGGGCACGTGCTATTTGTATTTATAAGTGAGCTCGACGTTTTTCAAATATTTGTGTTGACAACACTAATTGTGAATGTCCTGTGGGAAGAGTTTAAAGCTAAGACTCTCTGGTTAATACGAGACGAATCGCTCAGCAAAATAAACCACAAATGGACGAGTAATGGGCAGGTATTTATTTTAGGGGTAAGGTCGGATGGATGGGGGTGGGGTAGGAGTAGGGGTGAGCGTCTTCGAGTCGGGGCTGGAGTAAGACTGTTCTTACAACATGACAACAAAGTAATATCTCCCATACATTTGTCTCCCCATTATAACAACAATCGAGCCTCCAGGGGCAGTGGGTTAGCCCAGTGGTTAAAGCGTTTGCTCATCACGCCGAAGGCCCGGGTTCGATTCCCCATAAGGGTACAGTGTGTGAAGCCTATTTCTGGTGTCCCCCGCCGTGATAATGCTGGAATATTGCTAAAAGCGGCGTAGAACTAAACTCACTCACTCACTCGTGACACCCCTACCTTACCCCACCCTCCTCCCCAAGGAATAAGTCATGAATAAAACGATCGATTTAGTGGACATTTGTATACATGGGTGTTTTAATTTTGATGAAGATGTAATATAACATCCATAACATTCCGTGTTTGCGGCATAAAACAATTCGCAAACATATTTTTAAAGGATTTGTAATATTCTATCCAGTAATAGAACCGTGACTTGTATCTATGGAATAAATGATATTGTTTACCCATAGAGACCACAGATACCGTTATATCAAACGACGTTCGAGTTAAGCAGAGACGATATCACGTGCGGGTCGGTAGTCCTACCAAATATGGTGTGACGCTCAATTTAGTCTCGGCGGGAGGGCGGCTTAAGATGTGGAGCTCGGTCAAGGCGGGACTGACGTTAGTTTAACACACACACATATGTTATCGCGCGTACATGGATCTTAGTGAAATTAAACAATTTCATTCCCAGGCACGTTCGAACATATGAAGCCTACTCGACGCGAGACCCTGCAACTTATTTACGAGAATGGTATATCTCTTGCGTCGCAAAAAAATCCAAGATGGCGGACCGGTCGACAACTCTCACGGTAAAAGTCGATCTTTGAATTTCAATCAGCCAGAGGCTATGACCATGGTTGAACTTGTGCGTGTTGTGGAGGCAGTTTACATGAGAGAAAAAGTAAGACGTTGATATTTATTATGAGAATCATGCCCCTCGGAAGATTCCAATGGTCTGTCTTCTTAAAGCATCTGAGCATAGGGGTAACGAAGTAAAGCAAGACAGTTTAGATTACACGGACATACGTGGTTATACATTGTGTATGTTATTAATTAACACAGCAAATGTAATTAAATACAAGTAGAGTGTTTTTAAATACTTTTGCACAGATAATTTAAGTTTTAGAACCACCACAATATCAGAAGAGTGTGAGTTAGTTGGGTTTTAACGTCGCTTTTTGCAATATTCCAGCATATCACCAGATATGGGCTTCACACATTGTACCCATGTGGGGAATCGAACTCGGGTCGTCGGCGTGACGAGCGAGCGCTTTAACCACTAGGCTACCCCGCCGCCCCCACATCAGAATGGTGGCCTTTAACACTGAGGTTCAACACTCAAACAAGATACTATGTTGAAAGAAGCAAACGCTCAGGTTAACTTTATTTTTTTTACCGTTAAATTGCAAATCAGTAGCACGTGTTTGTAGTACGCATTATACGTGTTTCTTATCAGAAAGAAACTTGTATCGAACTAACTGGAACAATATTACTGCAAGTCCCCAAAAGTCTTTCTGTACATGGTTTCCCGCGAATAGCTGTAACACTGCTGATGCGGCTTTAAGAAATATACGCTTTTCTATGGTTTTACACGGCTACGACGTATCTTTAAGAGTGGTCGTAAATGGATGTGCAACATATGCCCACGCTTTCTATGCATCAGCATTACGTTTTATGGGCGTGCGTAACACATTCCATGATCTAACGTGCTCTATTCTGTCAGTAGTTTGTCTTGTACGTTCATACATTGACCGCGACACTGCGTAAAGGTGACGTTGTAAAAGTTGTGATTGAGTCGCACAAAGTCGTGTCTGCGTAATGTGGGAGGGAAGCCCGAAGTAATGCAGTTCTCGGACGATTACCACTTTGGTGAAACCCACGAGAACGGGTATGGTGGTGACAAACCTAAATACCTAATAAGCGGGATTCGAACCCCCAATCATTGCTTTCTGGTGTGCCCAAGGGAAACGAATCTGCAAAAAGTTAATATGTACATGAATGCCTGTACGGCCACTTTAACAGCAGGTTCTATGCCTGCAGGGGCGGTGGGGTAGCCTAGTGGTTAAAGCGTTGGCTCGTCACACCGATGACCCGGGTTCGATTCCCCACATGGGTACAATGTGTGAAGCCCATTTCTGGTGTCCCCCGCCGTGATGTTGCTGGAATATTGCTAAAAGCGGCGCAAGACCATACTCACTCACACACTCTATGTCTGCATGTCACAGAGGCTCGTTTAGGACGATGTCGGCAAATAACCAGCAATTAGTTCAACGGGTCTTTTACTCAAGTGTTGCTCATCAACTTCCTTAATAATATTATTGGCTAAAAGACACTTATCACTATATATACCCCCTTCCGTGTTGTCAAAGGAGCCATACAACTGGCTGATGAACCTCGGTAGCTAATTTGGTAACACAACAATGACTGTTGCACTTGAATGAAAAAGAAGAGAAGTTGACGCCATTATTCAAAATGGGGCTGACGGGAAACGGTGACCTTGCACTTGGTAACGTCAGCCACGCATGAAAGAAGTTTTAATGTAGCTCGCCCGTCAGTCAGTCATTAGTACAGTACTTGTCCATCTCGTGAACACCTCATGTTAACACTGATGTTGGGCAATTTCATTTTGTTTTCAATTATCTTGAGTTTACGTGAACTGGACGCATGACTGAAGCTGCTCGTTCTCTGTGTGTGTCTGTGGGTTGTTTTTTTGGTGAAATCCTATTGACCCATTCGAGTCGTACTGACGCACGGAAACTCCCGAGCAACGACCAACCAGAAACAGATTAGACACGCCGCGTGGAATTTCCGGACAGAATCGGTGACCCTCGTCTCTTCGTTCTCCGACCGCGTGGATCGTTATAGACTAAGGCTTAGTCTCTGAATATATATAATTTTGATAGTAACAAACAAGTCCATTTATATTGAAAAGGAGCCCTAGGGAGACCAGAGATTGAACCTGGGGAAATCTAGACTTGCTTTATTTAGGGCTTTAGCACTGCAGAGAGGGCTTGGCAGTAGGGAAATTAATGTGGTTCAGGGACTGTGAGACAGTCTAGGATCGTTACTGCAGTACTGTTTATAGTTGGCCGCCATATAGCTGGAATTCAACGAGAGCAATTTGTTCTTAACCAACACCACCACCACCACCACCACCACCACCACCACTGTTTCAGGGTCTATACGACAGACTACCCATCGCCCGACCGACTGAAAACTGCCGCCAACCTTACAATAAAAAAAAAGCTTTTCTATATTAACCGACTGGAAATCACGGCCTTTCAATCAATTCCTTCCTTCCTGTGTCAGTGCTGGGATGAAAATGTAGATAGGGAAAAAGTATAAATTACCGGGAAAGCTAAGAACTAGGTGTTGACATACTTATTTCTCACATTCCATGTATTAACACACTAGCATGCATTGAAGAATAATAAACTTTTGATGGTGATGTATAATTTTGTGGCAAATCTGTTTTGTTGTTCAAAGCTGCTTTCTTTTGTTCTCTGCATTAAAGTCTGCAGTTATGGATTTAAAATCTGCAAATTTGCAAACAAATCATCTTGCTGTATATATTTCTTATATCCACAAAACCAAAGGCAACAGAATAAATTAGTTTTTAAGACAGGTACTTTGTTCTTTTCTAGATGCAGATTTCCATAGCAGAAAATAAAGCAGAATCCAAGCTGCAGATGTTTTTGTCTTCTTTTCTGACGTGGATATGAAATAAAATGATTTTTAATTATATTTATTGTAAACCGACCAACCGACCGAACCAACTTTAAATCACGGCGGCTATATAGAACAAATTAACAAATGCTGCCCTCAGGTTCACTGTATCATATTGTCACGCGATATAGAAATTATTTGCTGATATCCAGCTGATAAAATCAGTGTGTATTAAACTATTGGCAGCTGTTAATCCCTCGCCTTGTGACGTACTTTAAGCTGAATTTACATGCAGATTTATATTTCATATTTGTATTTCAATTTATGCAAATATACAAACAAGATATGGAAATTACTTATTTAGAATAGCTCTGCTGAAATCTGAATTTTAAAACACGATAATTATGTAATTATGTTCATAGTTTTCAAGCCACTGACACAAAATTTATTCTGTGTCTGACATTTAATATTTACCTGTACATTACCGAACTCTCCTCTGTATTAATCAATTTAAACACGCACACGCACACGCACACGCATGCCCGCGCACACACAAATAAAAAATGTGTATGGCGTAAGTCTCGACATGTCGAGTCTCAACAAAGTACTACCGAGGTGAAGCGACATAACGGAAACTGATAGGAAGAAGAAGAAAAATATTTTATTATTGTGTCGCATGCTAATAAGCAGTACATGATGACACGATTAAAACGTTTACAAAACATGAGTCATTTGACCTTTAAGACACATATCACAGTAAAACATTTAAGATAGATACAAATGCATATTACACATACATCACAATGCAACATCATACCAATTCTTGCACACAAACATTCATACGTACATTCATGCATGCGTCAAACTCACCCACACACTCATCCTTCGAAATTAATCATGTTCATGGAAATGGGGTTTGTCAATCTTATTGATACTGACTGCGTCTTTTATAAACACAGTGCCATGCGATTTTCGAGGATGTAAAAACAACCATGTACGACTTATGCCGTTATACCAGGCCAGGCTTCCTATCGTCGGCCTGTAACCCATACCATCTGTGGTCAGTGCCAGAAATTGTACAGCGGTAGTGGTTAGTGCAGTGGCTAACACGTGTGACGGAATAATGGACTCTTCCATGAGGTCCTACTTTACTTACCTGACGAATGCAATGTACTACACATGTAATGGAACAGTCCTTGCCAATTCTTTGCAATCGATTTCTTAGACAAATATCTCTTCTCTTAAATCATATATCTTTATGAAAAAGATATGCTAAATATACGTGCTTAATTCTTTGACAGGAATTTCAAACTTTAGTACCGTGTTTGTGACAGGCGTCAGATGTCAGAAAAGTAAAGTATACTTGTTGAAAGTCTGTCTTTTGAACCCGGTTTAAAAATTATATTTCTTCCTTTTTGTTTATTTACAATCATTCGTTTTATAACACCTGAACTGCGAGGAATATTAAAACAGAGCAGATGTTTGTGTAATCCATTGCATGTATATATAATTGTAGATTGTCATTGAAGGTATTTTTTTCTACTGCACGTTTCATACTTAGCGTCATTTTTCGAGTGAGGAAGGGGTGAGTATGTTTTTTTAGCAATATTCCATCAATATCACGGTGGGGTACACCAGATATGGGCTTCACACATGGAATCAACCCGGGTCTTCGGCGTGACGAGTTAACGCTTTAACTACTTGGCTACCTCACCGCCCCGTCCTTTTTCGAAGTACCGTGTACGTCCAACAGACATTTAAATTACCAAATCATGCAACGGAAGTGATTGAAAACTGAACTCTGCCACGTACCGGCGTGCCGAGTCCACCATTATGCTTGTATATTATTAGTGTGAAATATATTTATGTATATATTGAGGAAAACAAAACAATCTAGATTTATGTAAAGAAAATCTTGCCAGTTCTGTGCCACGGAATGAAATCAGAATAGGCAAAACATATTTTTCTTAATTTTGCATTCATTTAAAAATGCTTTGTATAGTACATGTTTCTTATACTCCACGTGAGTGTGTTGTGTAAGAAGCGAGGCCTCCAACAAGCTGATGTCTCCACACGGGGTTTCCGCATGACGTTTTGTTGTGACACGTGATACTTTTGACATTAGCAATTACATCGGTGGAAAGATCAGTCGTCGACAGTGACGTCATAGAACTAGACACACATTAGCAATCCTGTCAACAGTTTGTCCGAGTGAGTTACTATTATATATAACAGTTTTTTATTACGTAAACTCTAATACGTGCCAGTACACACAAACAATGTTTTTGAGTGAGTGCTTTTAGCAATATTCCAGCAATATCACGTCCGGGGACACCAGAAATGGGCTTCACCCATTGTACCCACGTCACGGGTTTGGGGCGTGACGAGCGAATACTTTAACCACTGGGCTACCCCACCGCCTCCAATGTTTTTGAAGAACAGCCTGACATAATAGTAGCTTAAATACCATTCTTGAAGATATTACGGGACAGATGATGAGCGACTGTGAGCAAGATTGAGCGAGAGTAAGCACGAGTTGGGATGAGCAACAGCAACCAGCAACTATGAACGAGAGTATGAAAGAGCGTATGAGAGGGGGTGGGGTGTGCGCAGTTCAGAAAGGGGTGGGTCAGGACTAAAGGAGGTACCCATACCCCAAGTATGAGCGGCTGTGCTGTAGCATGAGCGACTATGTGCAACTATGAACAAGAATGAGCAAGTATGAGCAACCATAAGCAAGTATAAGCAAGCAGGAACAATGGTTAGCTAGGGTAGTTAGTTCAATGCCGCTTTTGGCAACTGTTCATTAGTATCACGGCAGGGAAAACATATGATCTGCTTTTAGTTGTAAAGGAAATCAAACCCGGACCTCGCAAATGAACATTTAGAAGGCTACTCGCCACCCATTACCCAGTGGTCACTGTACGTAATGTTCAGCAATGTAGAATGGGTGAGAGTGAGTTTAGTTTTACGCCGCACTCAGCAATATTCCAGCTATATGGCGGCGGTCTGTAAATAATCCAGTCTGAACTAAACAATCCAGTGATCAACAGCATGAGCATCGATCTGCGCAATTGGGAACCGATGACATGTGTCAACCAAGCCAGCGAGCCTGACCACCCGATCCCGTTAGTCGCCTCTTACGACAAGCATGGGTTACTGAAGACCAATTCTAACCCGGATCTTCACGGGTTAGCAATGTAGAGTGAGTGGGAAACAAGGCAGGTTTTACCAGTCAAAGAGTATTTCAGCTTTTGGATGATTCAGACGTCCCGGACAGTTTGGACCTTGTAACTGGTAAACTGGTTGACACGAAATAGCAGGAATAGCCGGCGTGTTGCAGAGGAAAAACATGTTTATTTTTGAATGTTTCTTCCTGTTTCTTGTATAACGTCGTGCGGATACTCGTGTACTATCTTGTCTCAACCGCAAACCCATCTCTTGTTCCTGATACGTGGTTTTTAGTCATATAGGGCAAATCTATTGTATCTCCGCGTCTGTTAAACTCAAAACCTCCAGTACACTTTACTTTGCGTATGAATGACGGTTTTTGTATGAAGGGTTAGTTCGAAATAAACTGTTAAAATATTTTCTGCTAAAATGTTATATGTTTCGGTAATGGACCCGTCTCAATATCCAGTAAATCGTTTCTTCCTCAAATCATTATCACCCGAGTAATCATTCACTCATTCCATTCATGCATATACGTCCGAGTAGGTGCGTGAGTATTATAGACTGTGTATGGTCGACCGGCAGGGAAACATTTCCCAACCCACGCGTCCCTGACCAACCGTGGAGACTTGGTACCTGGTAATCTGTCATACAGACCCTGAAACAAACATACCCAATGTAGCCCATGCAAGTCTAGAATATATGGCAAGTCTAGATTTCCACAGTTTCAGGATGAAGAAAGTCTCAGGTCTCCTCATTATATCTTATGTTTTTATTATGTGCTGTTTTTTTGTAAAATATGTTCATTTCAGAGACTAGTGGTTAGTCTAGGTGCCTCGATACCATCCTCGATATCTCCATGGTATATGTTCCGATAAATCTCCACTTTAGTATACAGAACGTATACCCTGGAGATATGGAGGATGCCTCGATACGTGCTATGCTGACAGCACACTGTCACAGAACGAACGTGTCTCTTCTCATGATCACCCGTGAAGGACCGGATTAGAATATTGGCCTTCAGTAACCCATGCTTGTCGTAAGAGGCGACTAACGGGATCAGGTGGTCAGGCTCGTTGACTTGTCATCGGTTCCCAATTGCGCAGATCGATGCTCATGCTGTTGATCACTGGATTGTCTGGTCCAGACTCGATTATTTACAGACCGCCGCCATATAGCTGGAATATTGCTGAGTGCGGCGTAAAACTAAACTCACTCATTCACTCACTCTCACGATCACAAAAGTCAAATCAATGAAATCGGAACATTTTAAAACTGTGAATGTTTTACAGCAAATTGAATTTGTTGATACACTTCGTTTGCAATATCGGCTTGAGGCTCGTTGCTATCTTCAATACGTGGTTATATGGAGATTCAGAACGTCTTTAAGGAGCATGTGCACCGGTGACTAACAGACACAACACCTATTGCTTGGAAGTTTTCCTATTCACTATTATGTCCACAAACCTATGGCCTAAGGTAAGTTTCTTTTGTTTAACTCAGCAATATTTCAGCTATATGACGACGGCCTGTAAATAATCGATTCTCGCCAAGTGATCGATATTGTGAACACCTATCTACGTTGTCTGGATACGACCACATGGATGTATGGAAAATAGTAAGCTTTAACACTTCAGTTCCACTGGCAGAAAATATCCCGATCATGAAGGGTTGTGTTGTCACGAGGTAAGTAACATGTTTCTCACCAAAATACTGGCTCGACACACCCCATTCACTAAACATAAACACATCTTTTTTCTGATAAATGCATAGGAGGATTAACGACTGTCAGATGAATGTGACAGGTTCTGGTTGAAAACAGGACAGAGGTTTTCAGTGGACGAGCTGAGGTATGGGGGCTTGAGTGAGTGACTGAGTGAGTATGGTTTAACGCCGCTTTTAGCAATTATTCCAGCAATATCACGGCGGGGGACACTAGAAATGGGTTTCACACATTGTACCAATGTGGGGAATCGAACTCGGGTCTTCGGCGTGACGAGCCAACGCTTTAACCACTAGGCTACCCCACCGCCCAATTAAATTGCTTGATATTCAATTACTCCCTGTGGTTTTGTAGAAATAAAATTAAGTAATTTCAGGCAACTATCGAGGCTCGTGTAAACACGAATACAAACAACCCGGGATATAGTTTATTTCTAAAAGGATTGTGCAATTTGTGAAGTTGCACGAAAATGTGTGTATGTGGTTGGAAGCCGTGTTATTTGTGTTGAACGCTATATAATGCTATTGATATACATTCTAAACTTATTATACCCCAGCGAGCTTCTATACAAACTTTCATATATATACACGTTTAACACGCTTCATTAAGCGAATATACGCATCTCACTTATCCGTATTCCCATTTATAGCTGTGCATAGTTATGTTCTTACGACAAATATATTTAGGAATTCATGTTTTTAATTGTTTGTTGTCGTAAGTAATATTGTTGTTTTTACGTACTGATAACAGATCATTCTGTACTTTAGTAATTTCAAATAGGTTCCTGATTTTTTTCGAATTATATTGGCTGTCAATGAAGCATTATTTTACCTCCCGACAGGGCTATCTACCTATAAACATTCAAAGGTAACAGGTATTCAACCGAACACATGCGCTACACGACATAGAACGTTATCATCGCTTCCTCTCACAGTCAGCAACGACACGCACCCTTCTGACACACATATACCTTGCACGAATATTTAAACAGAAACTAATTTAAAAAATAAAACTCGAGCCAAAATAAACATTTCTACATTCACACCAACATTTTACTGAATGCCACTCGGACGAATATATCATTAGCGTGAGTAGCTGAATTTAGTTTTACGCCGCTTTTAGCAATCTATCAGCAATATCACGACCGGGGGCACCAGAACTGGGCTTCACTCATTGTACCCATGTGGAAAATCGAACCCGGGTCTTCGGTGTGACAAAAAGCTTTAACCACTAGGCTACCCCATCGCCCGATATCATTAGAATGTGTTTAGATAAACATACATACTTAAATAAATATAAAATCTCTTCGCATACATCCTACAAAATAGCAGACCCTTTCATTCTGTTTACATGCAAAGAAACACACGAAGTCGTTTTAGTTAGAAAATAAACAATATTTTATTAAACTTTACAAAACTTGGTTATGGAGTAAAGTGTTCATGCATCCGAGTAATACTTCAATGAGACAATTGTATAGAGTCTATGAGACACTGTTAAATCAAGTATCGATTGACAGGAAAATAGTATGGGACTATTGATTTAATGAAGTGATTTGAGATTGCCTACCGCTTTAACAGATCGAAGCTGTGGAGCCAATGATCAGAAGAAACTCCTGTTATATCGAAATTCGACACAACCGCATATCCATGTACTGGAGCTTGTGTTCAAAAGGATCGAGATGCTTTGCTAAATGACCGACTAAAGATCAAACTTCATTTGAGACCAAAGGAAATAGAAAATAGAGTAAAAGAATTTCTGGCATAAAGCGCATTTTGAGACCAGCAAGTTTAAATAATGCAGAAAATGGCGTCAGTATGGAGATCATCACTGTTGACAGTCTGTGGCCACATGCATGTGTAATCCGACCATATGAATCTGTTATTCCACAATATCAGTTCAAGACACATGTGAGTGCGGGGTTAACCCCTTACGAGTCATTCCGGCTTGGCCAAGTCAAGCTCTAACGTCTGATGTAACGTGGTACATCGCAATTGACCTTATCAAAACCGTCAACCCGGAGGCTCAGTGATTTAGAGCCTTAACCCCGCAAAGGCTAGGCCGTAGCAACGGCTCTTCGGATTTGGCACAAAGTCTATTAACTCTTTCAGCTGCAACAAGTCAGCATCAGTTTGTTCGTGTATATGCACGAGAATTAACCCTTTTAACTTGGTAAAAACATTTCATCAATGTCCAGGTTTGAGTTAAGTGTGGTATGGGTTAATTCCCCTTGTACAAACGCTCTGTCCACTCTCGCCATATTATCAAGTCCCAGTTATCAGAAAGATGGGGAGTTTGTCAATGCAGATATGAGACAAGACCCGTCGAAGTCGTACTGATAGGCGACGTCATAGTCGGAGCCCATGTCTTCGTTATGTTCTCCCGCTGGCGAGACCTCATTTGAACCGGGGTCGTATTCGGGCGAACTCGCCACTTGATCGTAAGAGACTGAACTGTACTTATACGTCACACCAGCGCGGCAATAGCTGTTTGTGTTTGGATTGGTCTGGGAAGACGAGCCGAATAAATACTGGTCAAATTCACTTCTATCGACGTCGCCAAGTCTCTCGACTTCAGAGAACTTCTCGAGAATGTCCCCCTCCGGGAGGTGGGTGCTTGTCTGGGGGTAAGGAGCCACTTGTTGCCGGCAGGAGGGGTAGGGACTGGGTGTGGCCATGTTTGACTTCAAACTTGTTTGCTGCATTCGTGCAGACGACTTCTGACGATAATAGGAGCTAGACATGGTGGTGTGGGGCTGACTCACTAGCTTACGGAGGGTGACGAGGTTCTCTGAGGACGAGTTCAAGTTGGTGCTGGTGGGGACTGGGGTGTAGTCGTTCCGGAACCGACTAATGTACATATTCCCGTTTGTACTGAATTTCCGCAATAGTTCTGAATATGATGACCCTTGAGTCCCGCTCAGTCGACTGTCTTCGCTGTGTGGCGGGAATTTGAACACACTCTCCCCCGCGTCATTTGGCGAACGATCAGGCGTCAAAAGTCCACTGGAAGTCAAAACACTTTCATAATGGCTGCTGTTCGCAGACGACCGTCCGGTTTGATCGTCTGTCAAGTCTGGACTGGATGAGTTTCGTGGTTTAGAAGTGTCTGGGCTCGAAGGTGGTGATGATTCGGGTGTGTTGAGGAGATTGGACAAGATGGGGGCTGAGAGGCTAGCCCCGGTGTGAGGTGTGGTCATTTGTTTTCTCATGTTCGACCCACCCCCGGGCGTGGACCCCCGACCGAACGTCGTGACGGGAGGGAGACTGTCAGGTCTAGCATCGCCGGATGACGTGAGAGATGACGCCCTCTTGCAGATTCTCTTGGGATGTTTTCGCCTCCGGGGTCTGTACTTGTAGTCTGGGTGGTCCTGCATGTGTTGGACCCTCAGTCGCTCTGCCTCCTCAACAAATGGCCGCTTCTCTTCCACACGAAGGCCCTTCCATTTCTTTCCTGAAACAATAACGAAAACATAGTAAACAGGTAAAAGGAATATCTCCAGTGGAGAGATGGTCGCGGAGATTTTCCGACTCCTGTTCTGTTAAAGGACAATATTATTAGTTTTCATGGGTACAATATGTGAAGCCCATTTCTAGTGTCCCCTCTGTGATATTGCTGGAATAATGCTAAAGACGGCGTAAAACTAAACTCACTCACATTATTAGTTTTCAAACCTATCATCATTCCACCTGAGACAGTCGCTAACGATTTCATATGTTCGAGTTTGCAAATCACTTTTTCGGTGAGTCATTTTGATATTTTTGTAACATAACATAACGTCATAACGTCTTAATATCTACACAATTACCTTAACATCCAGAGATATATTTTATCAAAAACCCGATACTCATCAATACATAAAAATCAATCGTAATTTCATCAAGCTTTAAGTTTTAATCATAATTAATTGATACTGTTTGTCTGCTTACGCGTTTTCAACCGGTCAGGGTAATGTCTACCATGAGTTCTATTTAGAGATTTCACAACGGTGTCCGGTTGTCTTAATTAGCGTTCTCCCTTTAGCACACAGACATATATATACGGGATGTTTATCGCACCAGGTTCCTTGTTTATTAATTCCCCCGATTCGTGATTTTCTTAGTAATATACGCATCTGGAGTCATGGACAAAAATACCCGACTGGGAAATCACACGGAACACATTCATCAAGGTAGTTCGCATCTCCGCAAATGTTGGAAGTGCACAGTTCTTCTGTTCAATCAGACACAGTCATGTAATTTAACTTATTTCAACAAAGAGACATTTGGTTTGAATGTTGCCCTTGTTTGAACGGATCGGCGGCCTAAAAACTCTCATAGAACATATTTGACGGAACAATCGCCACTTCAGTTTTATCTCACTCGTTTCATTCTTGAAATTAAGAGACTTGAAGTTCCATGATACTCGAGGATTCCTTTGTGGAATTATTTCCGCTAACTTACACATAACTTTATTTCTGAGACCGTAATATGCTACTGCATCACCCTTATGCTTATAACTGACTGACTGAGTTTGGTTTTACGCCGCTTTTAGCAATATTCCAGCAACATCACGGCGGGGGACACCAGAAATGGGCTTCACACATTGTACCCATGTGGGGATTCCAACCCGGGTCTTCAGCGTGACGAGCCAACGCTTTAACCACTAGGCTACCCCACCGCCCCCTTATGCTTATAGGATGCTTATACTTTTCATTGAAATACAAATCGGCCGCAACTGTTTGAAATCAAAATACACATCCGACAACTTCAACAGAATGTGATTCAGACACAACCCATCTGAGGGTAAGGACTCGAGTTTCTTACCCAGTACATTCTAATAATTTAGTCTTAAAGGGGCATCATTGAGGACTTTAAACATACACGACGTGGTGTTCATCATGAGGAGGAAGAACATGGTTGGCTGCATGCCCATCTGCAGTGGGGCCACAGGAAGAATATCGCTGTGTTTGAGCGATGAGTTTGCATGTGATCATCAAGTAAAACATACGCGCTTGTGTCAAACCAAGTTTTTCTTTCCAGTTCCGTGTAATCGTTTCACGAAGTATCCTTTGTTGTTCTACATTCACTGAATATGGATTGAAACTTAAGCAGACAACACATTTGTATGGCAGACTGCACTTTGTCATTGTTTGAATCATTACGTTGGATGTGATCAATAAAATACTTCCGACAAAGCTTCGTATTGAATCTACATTCATTTTGAAAATTTATAATTGCACAATATTCAACCGATGATTAGTAGAATGATTAGAATTAGTATAGTTTGAAGTATGCCCTACTTCTATATTATACTATTGAAAGTGATTCATGAAAGTCATCAACTTGGCGACTGACCAGCCTGCTCGGTAATGGATATCTGTACTATGGGCATTTATTTAAATATTATTATGATTTTGGACTTCATAATAAACAATATTCTAAAAAGTTAATATGAACAATGATACAATTGGGTTGATTGTCAACGAATGTAAAGATTTTATTTATAGTGTTTAGGTGCTATGTATAGTGTTTAAATGTTATTACCCCAAGCAATAACTATTCTTGACTAAAAATGTCAAAAAACCTTTCCAACATTGTTCTTTCGTGAGAACCATTTACTCAACTTAACGCTGACCTTTACAAATGCGCTTTAATTTTCTGGACAACTATCAAGATAATGGAAAACAAATATGAACTTTGAATGTTCTTTGCCATTTCTCATGGAATATTACTAATGTATCCAAGACAGCACAGTCTGAGAAATAATGCCACATGAAAACCATCGGCCTGGACGCTATACCAACTAGCCACAATCGCCATATGTTGATGCAAGGCCGCAGCTCATATCATTTCACGTACACTAACAAGTGGTTTCCCTATAACGGCTGAAAGGCGACACCAGCGAAAAACACAGGCGCTCTCTGGGGGTCATTTGTTTAAAATCACGACCAACGCACTGCAAAACATTTCCCTCGTCCGTTAATTACCCTTCTTTATTATCTCTGTGTTTACAGTTAACATCTTCATGGAACGGAGATGCGAGAGTTCTACATTCCATTGACCAGATTTATTATTTGTTAGGGGAATAGAAATTTTCTCACGACAATTTGTTGTGATAAATTAATACCCGCATGTGACTGGATAAAGAGACCAAGGCTCCAGGTGAGTAAGGTTCATGCGGTATTGAATGATTTCTAAAGGATGTCAAATAACCGTAAATATGATGTACATATTAAGATTCATTAATTATAATTGGAAGTGGCATATAATGAGTTTGAAAGTTAGATGTATGCCTTTAAACCGAAAAGTAAAGAACAATTGATTTGCGAAATGGAGGCATATAATATATTCTTCAATTTCGTAAATCAAAGTTGATATCCTATGCATCGGAATTAGCGATGATAATAATAATGATAATGATAATTTTCTTAGCAATATTAAAAATAAATAATGTTTTCTTTATGACATCAAGTATGCAATATCAATAGGATGACCTTGTTTTCCTGTGTGTCCATGGTGTATTGGGGTATACGTCCCTTGGTCTGTTTAAATGACTCCAGTTGTTAAAGTGTCATGTTCTTATATCCCAAGCATTTACGACCCCGTAGGAAGTTGAAAAGCAAGCGGTTGACTTCTTACCTAGAATTTTACTGAGATCTGCGTTGTGTATGTCGGGGTTTTCATCTGCAAGCTTCTTTCTTTCAACTTTTGCCCAAACCATAAATGCATTCATGGGTCTTCGGATTCTTTGCTCAGATCTTCTGGAGGGCATTCTAACCATGGTGCTTTCTTGGGGCATCACCCCCGTAGTGTAGCTGTTAACCCAGTCAAACTGGAACTGTGGGTGGGGCATGCCTGGCCCGTGTGGGTTGCCATACATCCCTGCCAACATCGCTGGTGTGGGTCCAGGATTCTGAGGTGGGTGACACGCTTGACGCATGGTAGACGGCGCGAGCAGACGACAATCCGTGTAGCAGAAGACACAAGCAGACGACAAGGCAGTGTCAGCAGACGACACTATATCCAAATGTCTGATTCACACTTCTCACACGGTAATTAAGGTTTATCCCGTATTCAGTGACACAGTCGACTATTTCCTATGATAGGAAATACACCGCCTCCTTCGAGTGTTCTACATGACATTAAACTGGACCGGCTCGGTGTTGTTTTATAGAGGTGGTGCGGTCACTTCGAGTGCCGCGACAATTCACCAATCAGAAACCCAGACTACGCACGGCTCTATGCAAATCTGTGTCACATGGTCTAAGTGTCGCCCGTCCTCGCGTGCAACGAGAGCACTTGATCGCGAGCTTAACTATCATATTTCCACGAGCAAATCGGAGTCACACAACTCGTGTCTCAACATGGGAGAGAGGGCTAATTCTGAAAGTTGACGAACTTTATAGTGGCTGATAACTCGCTTTGTGGGTGATAGGAGATATCGACATCAAAATGTATCAGGTAAATGAAGCAGGATTTCATGAGATGTGCTTGCTTCTAAATCGTTCACATGAAGGACATATACTGATAACCTACACGTAGTTTTCTCTCGAAATAATGCGCTCTTCAGAAACATTCAACATTGTGTGTTATGAACGAGAGATGTCAAACTGTTTTCGAAAACTCTTTTCACCACTACACTACGCGATGCGACACTGTTGTCACATTTGCTAGTTAAGCTTGTTTGAAACTGTCGGGAAAAAGAAAGTAGACATCTATTTTTTATGATAAAGCTGAAACAACGAGAAATGAGTTTTCGACTGGAATATCTATATTTGATGCGCGTCTCATAGTTTTGTTTTGAGCCTTAAGTCTGCACTGTTTTCAGCAAGTTTTCAGTTAGTCACAAATTGATAGAACATAGAATGTTCTGGTTAAACCAATTTCCAAGTGTATACATTCTTCAGCCTGGCATTTAATAATAACTGAAAAAAACATTAGTAGCTTAATCAGAATGCCTTAATACTAGCGCCCTTTGCCTAGGATGTCAAAACGAAGAATTAAACCATTTCTGACTGATTCCAGAAACAACTTACTATTCCAGTCTTGGAATCAGCTCTAAATGTAAGCACAAAACCATTTCCATATTCATATAATTCTCTGCTCAATGCAAAACCAACCGTACAATTACGACTACACTACAAGCATGTGTTTATGAATAACTGTCAGGTGTTTCCGAAAAGGTAAACGTATCCTGCCCCTTGACAAAAACATGGGAAATTCCTCTTTTAGAAGACTAAACAGACAGATACTACACACCTGGATTATTCATACCGCAGCTTTATACCTTTAAATAATCTCACCTACTTCGATCCCCACCCACAAGATAGTATCATCGTTATCAAGGAGTCTGCCAAACCGTCATCGAAATACTCACATTCTTACATAAGAAGGTGTTTTTTTAAATAATTTTTTTTCAAATCTTTTGATAAGATGAAAATTACATTGATTATAGCTAAAAGCAAAGGACATATATGTAAACCAACAAAACGAAGGAAGTTGATAAAGTAACTACATGTAAGTACACAGAGCTACTGTATAAAGTAAGTTTATAGACGCATGTTTTTAAAGTAAGCTTACAAAGGAAGCATTTGATGACGCTAAATGAGGCAAGTTGAAGAAGTCATTATAAAAATACGTAGTATTTTATTAGGTAACTCAATACTGAGTGAGCTTTACGCAGCACTCAGCAATATTCCAGCTATATATGGCGGAGGTCTGTAAATAATCGAGCCTGGACCAGACAATCCAGTGATCAACAGCATGAGCATCGAATTGCGCAGTTGGGATACGATGACATGTGTCAACCAAATCTGCGAGCCTGACCACCCGATCCCGTTAGTCGCCTCTTGCGACAAGCATGAGTTAATGAAGATAAATTCTTACCCGGACCTTCACGGGTTGTAAGCAAGAAAAAACTCCAGTATGTAGAGAATGTTTAGAAAGTAATTACATAATTATGTAGTACGTTATGAAGTAGGTATATGAAGAAATATGCAAAGGTTATATATATGTAGTATATTTGAGGAGTAAATTATTCATAGAATGGGTGAAGTTGGTTATCAAGAACAAAATGATATGATCATTTTAAGTAAAAATAGACGTTATTGCACGGAATCAGTGCAAAGAATTGGTGTAGAAAGATCCTCCACTCTGAAAATGGGAATACTTTTCACGAAATGTTACAAAGCAACGCCCGCTCTCACTCACTCACTCAGACTCCTATAACGTATGTATAACAAAGCACAGATTAAGCGTTACTGCAATGATGGATAAACAATCAGTAAACAGTAATAAGCTTCTTAGAAGCGACGTGCGCCATCTCAAGCTGGGCATGTTGAGGCGATCCGCTGTGAGATGAGGGGATTGAACATACAGGGGCTGAACTTTGGCCGTAAAGATGTATATCATCCTCACTTTCAGAGTATTGGAGGCGATATCTGGGCTACACCCTAAACTTTTAGATCTGAGGTGATCCTTCAAGCTGAGATTAGAAGGACACCCCCCATGTGTGTGTGTGTGTGTGTCTATCTCTCTCTCAATCTCTCTCACGTCCTTATTCAGTTTTATATATAATCTCGCTGTCTCCTTTTTAGTTATATAGCCTCTCTCTCTCTCTCTCTCTCTCTCTCTCTCTCTCTCTCTCTCTCTCTCTCTCGTCCTTGTTATTTAGTTTTATAGTTAGTACCTCTCTCACTCTCTGTCTCTCCCGTCCTTCTCTCACTCTCTCTTTCCCCTTATTTAGTTATATAGTTAGCGTTATAGTGGTTTGAGGGCTTTGTGTAGTGGTAGTCCGTATCTCCTCCAATATCTACCTCTTAATGAGGAAATGGTTCCCGATGTTACACGTCATTACTTATAAGATCAGGGTTTCGGTTTCAGTCTGACCGACATTACCATCATATACATCATCATATATGGCAAGGACAGAACTTAAACGTACCCAATTACGTCTATGCACACTAGAAACATCTCATGTTGCATCTCTCAGAACTTCGAAACAGAGTAACGTTTACGAACGCTTCTCTCAGTTTTACCACGGCCAGGCTGCTTTGGTGATTCCTTTGGAGCAGTCGTTGGTCAGGTACTAGTCTGTCTCGAATTCTCTTCCCTTCTGCCAAGCCCTTTTTACAATGCTAAAGCCCTAAATGAAGCAGGTCTAGGTTTCCCCGGGCTCTGAATCTCTCTTCTCACTGGGTTCCTTTTCAACATAATATAAATTGTTTGTTTCAATCAAAAGTATAATTATATATGCAGAGACTAAGTGTCTAGCCAGGTAGCCGCGTCTATTTAAACTATAATCTTGTCCAGAATTGTTTTGTAATTAAATACTTAAGTTCCATGGATGGCGAGTCCTGACAAGCCAACCAACCCTTCGAACCAAAGGTATGGCAGGTTCATATAGTACGTTAAAGGTTCAGTCATATGAAAAACATTTTGAAGCTATCTGGCAAACTCTAACTATTAGTTAGAGAATGTGGTGCAAGCACACTTTAATGTTATTTTGAATTATATAATCAATGTACAGAAATGTTAGAGTGAGTTACGACTATGAATTATTTCACTGAGTTCCTTGTTCATGAGAAAATACATCGCAATTCAACTGCATCCGTTAACACGGTTTTACATCGTTGACATGACAACAGATCCCGACAAAGGTTCATCGACTCTATCGTACGACCTATATACACATATAACCATATCTTGTTGAGGTGCTTTCCTTTCTGGGAGAATCGACTCCAAGTGTAAGGGGTGTCCTTTTATAGAACAATATGTTTTCTCAAGCCGTATCTAACAAGGAATATATTTACCGAGCACCATCAAACAATCGTTTCATTTTCACTATTAACGCAAATTATTTTCGTCAAGGAACTTCTACAAAACAAGAGAATTACTTATGTCACCACAGCCGGTAAACCATTCACCTACGGCATATTTCTGAACAAACTATTATGTACATATTATATTCTCATCCAGCACATATAAATCAAATGGATGCTCCTTTATATGATAAACTCATTTCACACTCAGTTTATGCTACATCCTGAAAATACTCTTAGTTTCGCAACGGAAACGTCTGAACATCCTCTTGTCTCGCGTGCACTCAACAAAACCTGTCCGGAAGTTAAAACACTGCTGATATGACATCCTAGTAGAATAACGACAAAACACTGCTTAAAGAAGAATGTCCTTAATTCTTTGTAGTTGAATATCTGCTAAGACACTGCTTACACCTTCTTGAATAACGACTAAAACACTGCTTATACAAGAATGTCCTTCTACCTTCTCAAATAACGACAAAACACTGCTTAAACAAGAATGTCCTTCTACCTTCTCGAATAACGACAAAACACTGCTTATACAAGAATGTCCTTAATTCTTTGTAGTTGAATATCTGCTAAGACACTGCTTACACCTTCTTGAATAAGACACTGCACAAGAATGCTTACACCTTCTTGAATAACGACTAAAACACTGCTTATACAAGAATGTCCTTCTACCTTCTCGAATAACGACAAAACACTGCTTATACAAGAATGTCCTTCTACCTTCTCGAATAACGACAAAACACTGCTTATACAAGAATGTCCTTCTACCTTCTCGAATAACGACAAAACACTGCTTATACAAGAATGTCCTTCTACCTTCTCGAATAACGACAAAACACTGCTTATACAAGAATGTCCTTCTACCTTCTCGAATAACGACAAAACACTGCTTATACAAGAATGTCCTTCTACCTTCTCGAATAACGACAAAACACTGCTTATACAAGAATGTCCTTCTACCTTCTTCGAATAACGAATAATGTCCTTCTACCTTCGAATAACGACAAAACACTGCTTATACAAGAATGTCCTTCTACCTTCTCTAACGACAAAACACTGCTTATACAAGAATGAATAACGACAAAACACTGCTTATACAAGAATGTCCTTCTACCTTCTACGAATAACGACAAAACACTGCTTATACAAGAATGTCCTTCACTCGAATAACGACAAAACACTGCTTATACAAGAATGTCCTTCTACCTTCTCGAATAACGACAAAACACTGCTTATACAAGAATGTCCTTCTACCTTCTCGAATAACGACTAAAACACTGCTTATACAAGAATGTCCTTCTACCTTCTTGAATAACGACTAAAACACTGCTTATACAAGAATGTCCTTCTACCTTCTCGAATAACGACAAAACACTGCTTATACAAGAATGTCCTTCTACCTTCTAGAATAACGACAAAACACTGCTTATACAAGAATGTCCTTCTACCTTCTCGAATAACGACAAAACACTACTTATACAAGAATGTCCTTCTACCTTCTCGAATAACGACAAAACACTGCTTATACAAAATGTCCTTCTACCGTCCTGTTACTTCTTCTAGAATAACGAGTATACAAGAATGATAGAAAACGACAAAACACAAATAGTAAAAGACAATTATGCTGACATACATTATATACCTTCCTTTATCGTTCAAATTCATTAAGGGGCGGTGGGGTAGCCCAGTGGTTAAAGCGTTCACTCGTCACGTCGGGGTTCGATACCCACATTGGCACAATGTGTGAAGCCTATTTCTGGTGTCTCCCGCTGTGCTGAAATATAGCGAAAAGCGGCGTAAAACTAAAGTCACTCACTCCAATTCATTGCAGTTCTACATACGTAAATATTCCGAGACGTTAAGTCATACCGATAGAAGTGTGGCACTCACCCTAAGAATCTCTTTACAAAGAACTGTGCCCCGACTGACAATGACGAGGATGTTACCATTAGCAGAACGAAAACATACACTTGTGCACTTACAGACAGATAGACAGGCAGACAGACAGTTTTATTCAGTAAAATATCACTGGCCCATAATACAGACACATGCATGGTCACACATCACATAAATGGTACACATAGAGTTATAAACAAGCTCTGCTCTTAATTCTAATTTGTACATTATATAAAAATAGACAAACATTCTCAATCACATCAACATTGGTAGATTGCATAATATTTATAAAGTTGTTAATGGTAGGAGGCTGACTAAAATATTTCACAATATATTTATCTCTAACAGCAGAAAAACGTTCACAGATATACAAAATATGCCACTCATCTTCAACAACATTAATACCTTTTGATTTACAAAATAAACAAAATCTTTCATTAGAAGCAATATTTTCACATCTCCCAGTGCACTTGGTCGTTTTGTGCACTTACACTCACATTGTTCCTTCTCCGGGTCGTTTTGTGCACTTACACTCACATTGTTCCTTCTCCGGGTCGTTTTGTGCACTTACACTCACATTGTTCCTTCTCCGGGTCGTTTTGTGCACTTACACTCACATTGTTCCTTCTCCGGATCGGGTCGTTTTCTCCGGGTCGTTTTGTGCTTACTCACATTGTTCCTTCTCCGGGTCGTTTGTGCACTTACACTCACATTGTTCCTTCTCCGGGTCGTTTTGTGCACTTACACTCACATTGTTCCTTCTCCGTCGGTTTGTGCTCGTTTTGTGCGGTTTGTACACTCACATTGTTCCTTCTCCGGGTCGTTTTGTGCACTTACACTCACATTGTTCCTTCTCCGGGTCGTTTGTGCACTTACACTCACATTGTTCCTTCTCCGGGTCGTTTTGTGCACTTACACTCACATTGTTCCTTCTCCGGGTCGTTTGTGCACTTACACTCACATTGTTCCTTCTCCGGGTCGTTTTGTGCACTTACACTCACATTGTTCCTTCTCCGGGTCGTTTTGTGCACTTACACTCACATTGTTCCTTCTCGGGGTCGTTTTGTGCACTTACACTCACATTGTTCCTTCTCCGGGTCGTTTTGTGCACTTACACTCACATTGTTCCTTCTCCGGGTGTTTTGTGCACTTACACTCACATTGTTCCTTCTCCGGGTGTTTTGTGCACTTACACACTCACATTGTACCTCCTTCTTCCGGGTCGTTTTGTGCACTTACACTCACATTGTTCCTTCTCGTTTTGTGGTGTTTTGCCTCTGCAAATTTGATCAAACTACGCACGACCTTAATGAGTGCCTATTGAAATGAGAGCACAACTCTATACCGTCTAAACTTTGATGTCTCGAATTACCGGTTGTCACGAACTAACGTTCTCGTCTCTGTGAGTTTCTCCTTTACTCCATGACTTGTAGTAGAAACTGAGCGATTGGATGTGTCTAATTCCTGTGTGTCTCGAGCTTATTCAGGAGTTTCAAGTGTCCAAACTAAACATAATATGCATGAAGAAAACGTATGCATGTATTGAGTAAAGCGCAGTGCACGGTGTATGCAAAGTAATTCATTACGAGACAGAAAATATCTTGATTCGTTGTTAGAATACGGAAGTGTCTGATAGGCATTTAGAAGTTAGAAGATGGTTGGTTGGTTTGTTGTTTAACGCCACACTCGGCAATATTCCAGCTATATGGCAGCGGTCTGGAAATAATCGAGTCGGGACCCGACAATCCAGTGATCAACATCATGAGCATCGATTTACGCTATTGGAATACGATGACATATGTCAACGAGCCAGACCACCCGATCCCGTTAGTTAAGCATAGAAGTTAAAGGTGGGGAGGAATACCCAAAAATCTTTATGAATGACAACGTTTTTCTTGTTTGAAACGACTTTGCAGGAACACTTTCTGTCCCTTCGTTAGAATCATTCACCCAAGTAAAAGGGCTAAAACTAGACTTTGTTATAAGCATTAATGTGGGACATTTAACTGTGAGGAATGACTTGTGTCGTCTTTATTTACACGCATTAAAAGTTGCTATCGCCAAAATCTACTATAGTCTTAATGCTACAGAGTGTCCGAAGAAGTGTCGGTGACTAGACACTAGTGTTGGGACTACTACAACACTAGATATATATATCGGTTGATTACATGCACCGAGTTTAAGCCTGGGTACTGAAACAGGCTGTGTTGAGAGCGAGGAAAAGGGATGGAAGAGTGGTTTTGCATTGTTCAAGGAAATTAATAAATGTTGGTGCATTCGTGATGAAATGTCACGAAACTATTCTAAACGATCAGACAAAAGAAAGTATACGCTTAAATAGCTTTTGGCTATGTTTAAATCCGTATATACGATGTAAATTAAGACATATCAAACTGGACATACGACTTTCTGGGTTCATTCGATTACTGCCATATATACTTCGGGAATGGATTAGAATTTCAGCTGTTTCTGTAATCTTAGATTATTTGCAGATAAATGTACCTATCTGCTGTCTCTCACACCTATGCATCAACTACATACATTCATATACTATCTAAACCATTCCGCAAATTCTGTTATGAATATACACGTATGAGTGACCCATTTTACTGTGAAATGTCGATCAGCCTGTGCCATTGTCCTGTCCAGGCAAGTTCAAACCTAATCTTGTCTATCATCCTGCAGTAGCACTGCCCGTGTCCGGGAGTCAGAGATGACCACTGTCCGGCTCACGATACGATAGCGGTATCAGCATTGCATAACGGAGATCCCTGTACCAGCCATGCTATCGGGGTCGGGCGTTGGGAAGAGGAGAGATTTGCCCCACTAACGGAGTGTTAGTGTTTAATATAGAGATTATTAACATAAATAATTTCGTTATCCCTGATAATGATGTAAAATTGATTGATATGGTGTAAGTAGCTTATGATGAACAATTGCAGTTTTATTTACTGTGCGATCGATGGTTTAAGAGAATTGTGCAATATTTCAGCAATTTTACTGTAACTTGAGATACACAGAGGATATACTAGAGAACCATTGATAGATGATTACATTATAAATGAAATGCTTTAGTCAGCGTGTTTTAAAAAGTCACAGGATTTAGACGGCAACAATATGATTATCAGTTGTTGAAATGATGTTTATCAAGAGCGATGCTGATGGGTGATTTCTTCCCAAATGGATAAATTAATTATGTTTGATTATTAAAATAGTGTGACATTGTGGTCACATGTGTCAATGTTTTTTTCAAACAATACAATATTATGATGCTTATTGCAGTCCAGTTGTGGTTTGAATTTTGGAATGAATCTGGTTTGAACCATTACATACTGGACAGTATGTCGGGACATTGATGAACCTATCGCGTCAAGAACTCAATACATGATCTATCAAGAAAGTCCCCGAAGTAGAAAAGCTTTTGTTCATACGAGGAGGTTGCGAAGACTCTGATTCTGATTCCTTTGTCGCGACCTTAGTTTACCTAAAAACCGGGATTGTATCCATACTTTCTTATACATATAGGATACTAAACTTTTGGAACCGTGAAGATCCGAGTTTGGATTGGTCTTCAGTAACCCATGTTGGTCGTAAGAGGCGACTAACGAGATTGGGTGGTCAAGGTCGCTGACTTGGTTGACACATCCCAGTTGCGTAGATGGATGCTCTTGCTGTTGATCACTGGATCATCTGGTCAGACTCAATTATTTACAGACCGCCGCCACATAACTGGAATACTGCTGAGTGCAGCTTTAAACTACAACGACCCAACAAACTAAACTTTTGAAGGATATGGTATGAAACCAAAGATATAAAATAGGATAATTCTAAGTATATATGATTTAAGACAAAACCATTCTCGATATCAAACCGTGAAACGCACTGTCAAAATACAAACAGAGCTGTTTGGCTATTACATGTTATACCATGTTAATAGTGAAGTTTGCAATATATACTGGGCTACAGACTTCAATCACTGTATATATCAGGAAATATTGATATATTTAGTAACAGATATACAGCAATTTCATAAAGAATAAAGAGATCGGTAATGGCGATCCAGTTGTGTTTCCCCATGCACCTTATAAAGACGTCCAGTGGGCGGGGTTTGCTCTACTACAGCTCTCAAACAGACTCAAGTCACGATTTCAACGCCTGTTTTTCCAACCTTGTTTATCCACACGCGCTAATTATTATCACGTTGAATCCGAGTTGTCCAAACAGCGTGTAATGGGCATACGATCATAGCTTCAGAACTGAAGTGATTTTATTAAAGACTGATACATGAAAGAGATGAAAGTGAAGCTAGAGGGACTTCCGGTGGGCGGAAGTTGTACACTCGGTCAGATTGGATGTGCATCCGGTCATGGCGACGTGATAGTGAGGACAACCACAGTGAGTTGTCCTTAAATATATCCCATGACTCTATTGGTGCAAAACTTCAAACCAAATCTGGGTCGGTGGGTAGCCTAGTGGTTAAAGCGTTCGCTCATCACGCCGAAGACCCGGTTTCGATTCCCCACATGGGTACAATGTGTGAAGCCCATTTCTGGTGTTCCCCGCCGTGATATTGCAAAAAGCGGCGTAAAATCACACTCAGTCAAAACAAATCGTACTTTAGTGTAGCTGTTTGTATGTAACTGAATGCACTCGTCCCCAATCTTTGTATGACTTTAATCTACTTCTAAACCGATTTTAGGCCAACCATGGTATTTGAAAAAAATACTGAAAAGAAGGTTTGCTTTAGGTTTTACACACACACACCAAATGATGGTTCGTGGAACGTGCTGAGTGCTTTGAAATTTGTGTGGTGAAAATACGTTACCTTTTAATTCTGTTACGAAGGTCCCCTCTAGTTTCCTGATCCCGACTCCGAATAGTCGGTCCATTAGTTTTAATTTGTTATAAATTATATTGGTATAGTTGTAATAGAACTATACGCTTGAAGCATATGAACTGTACGGTAGGAACTTATGAACTATGTCGTTGCAATATACAAAATATACGGTTGCAACACACAAACCGCTAACAGATACGAACTATACAGTTGCAACATACGAGCTATACAGTTGAAACATACACAGTATATATACAGTTGCAGCAGACGAACTATACAGTTGCAACATACGAACGAACTCGACGGTTGCAACATGCAAACCATACGGTTGAAACGTATGTACTATACGGTTGAAAGTTATGAACTATACGGTTACAATATACGAACTATACGGTTGCACCATAAAAATATACAATAGCAACAAACGAAATGTAAGATTGCAACGTAAGAAATATAACCTTGCAATATTCGAAATGCGAAGCATCATACGAAATGTGACGTTGCAACATACGAACTATACCGTTTTGGCATACGATTTATGCGCACATTTATTTGAACATTTCATTGACGGTTTTACCTTTAAATC
Organism: Haliotis rubra; assembly: GCF_003918875.1. NCBI lineage: Eukaryota > Metazoa > Mollusca > Gastropoda > Lepetellida > Haliotidae > Haliotis > Haliotis rubra. Next base: position 294,235 of record NW_025767014.1, read on the forward strand.
TTGTTTGTGTGTTTCTTTTACCTTTGAATCCTGTTTGTTTGTTCCACCTTTAAATCTTGTTTGTTTGTTTGTATTCGGACGCCGAAGTTGCTTTAGGAACAGTTATGACACAAGATCATCCTCAGCTTACATTGAAACTTCATAAACTGATATAATTTTCATAATAAATCCTTTTTCTTCCTCCTTATAATTCTGAAACCGACGCCAGAAGTTTATCTGTCTTATTAAAACACAAGCTTAGGCATTGTCTGTGTCAGTCAACGAAGGTTCGACAACGACAGTGGTACTCCATGAGTACTCTAGTGGTAGTATTGCCTCTGTATGCCGACATTACGACTACGGTGGTGTAGTGGTATAGCAGTTCTGTGCTACTGGAGTCTTTGAGAGGTGATACTACATCTGCAGCTCAACGACCCCACACTGTACGGCGGTGGCGATGGGTCTACATCGGCGGTGAGATGATGGTGTTCTAGGTCGATACTAAAGTGGTGTGTTGAAAGCAGCACTGCTGCGGTAAGATGGTGGTTTTACAACAGAATACCAACAGTGATATTAAGGTTTGACAACATCATTATGACGATTAAGTGATGGTTCTAAGGCAGCACTATGACCATTACGTGATGGTTCTAAAGCAGCACTATGATGATTAAGTGATGGTTCTAAAGCAGCACTATGACCATTACGTGATGGTTCTCAAGCAGCACTATGACGATTCCGTGATGGTTCTAAAGTAGCACTATCAATTAAGTGATGGTTCTAAAGGAGCACTGTGACCATTACGTGATGGTTCTAAAGCAGCACTATGACGATTAAGTGATGGTTCTAAAGGAGCACTATGATGATTAAGTGATGGTTCTAAAGCAGCACTATGTCGATTAAGTGATGGTTCTAAAGCAGCACTATAACCATTACGCGATGGTTCTAAAGCAGCACTATGACGATTAAGTGATGGTTCTAAAGCAGCACTATGACGATTAAGTGATGGTTCTAAAGCAGCACTATGATGATTACGTGATGGTTCTAAAGCATCACTATGACGATTAAGTGATGGTTCTAAAGCAGCACTATGACGATTACGTGATGGTTCTTAGGCAACACTATGACGATTACGTGATGGTTCTAAAGCAGCAATTCATGACCATTACAGGGTGGCTCTAAAGTTGCAATTCATGACGATTAAGTGATGGTTCTAAAGCAGCACTATGACGATTAAGTGATGGTTCTAAAGCAACGCTATGACGATTCCGTGATGGTTCTAAAGCAGCACTATGACGATTACGTGATGGTTCTAAAGCAGCACTATAACCATTACGTGATGGTTCTAAAGCAGCACTATGACGATTAAGCGATGGTTCTAAAGCAGCACTATGGCGATTACGTGATGGTTCTAAAGCAGCACTATGACGATTAAGTGGTGGTTCTAAAGCAGCACTATGGCGATTACGTGATGGTTCTAAAGCAGCACTATGACGATTAAGTGATGGTTTTAAAGCATCACTATGACAATTGCATGATGTTTCTAAAGCAGCACTATGGCGATTACGTGATGGTTCTAAAGCAGCACTATGGCGATTAAGTGATGGTTTTAAAGCATCACTATGACAATTGCATGATGTTTCTAAAGCAGCACTATGTCGATTACGTGATGGTTCTAAAGCAGCACTATGACGATTACGTGATGGTTCTAAATCAGCACTATGACGATTGCGTGATGGTTCTAAAGCAGCACTATGACGATTAAGTGATGGTTCTAAAGCAGCACTATGACGATTAAGTGGTGGTTCTAAAGCAGCACTATGACAATTACGTGATGGTTCAAAAGCAGCACTATGACGATTACGTGATGGTTCTAAAGTAGAGCTAATGACGATTATGACGTGATGGTTCTAAAGCAGCACTATGCCGATTAACTGGTGGTTCTAAAGCAGCACTATGACGATTCCGTGATGGTTCTAAAGCAACACTATGCCGATTAAGTGGTTTATTTTACTGAATTGTCCAAGCAGCATAAAACCGAACTCTCTCAAGACAAACGGAATCAAGATCACACAAGTCAAATCACTCAAGACAAACAAAAAGCCCATGTGCCTACGTTGGGATGGACATGCAAGGCAACGGCCGCATGTACTGCAGTGTATGTGGACGTTGTGCCAGTGACCCACTCGGTAGTGGAAGGATGCTCTCGCTCCAGGCCATCGTGAGGGAGCGAGTGAGTGGGGTGGTGTGTGCGTGCGTGTGTGCGTGCGTGCGTGCGTGCGTGAGTGAGTGAGTAAGTGAGGGAGGGAGGGAGGGAGCGTGCGGCGAGGCGGATTGGCAATAGCATCTCAGGACAAAAAAGAACCCAGGTTCCCAATTCATTCCATTTAAACTAATCAGAACTTAACAGTGTGTGACTTTATTATCTCTATATACTTGACGGCGGCGGCGTTCACTCTATCCATCATTGGTCAACTAGATCCACATGCGCATTTCACACAACAGCGAAAATAAAAAATAATATAAAAAATTATACTCCCTCGCGAAATGGCAAGTAATAACAAACATGTACATGTAGTTTTTAAGGTCTCCATAGCTCCCAGCTTAAGCCACTTACCCCATACTTGGAGATCGTGACGCATACTCTAAATATATACTACATATAAGTACAGGCAATCCCGCCCGTATGCTGGACATCGCGACATTGCTGCATCGTGTTTCAGCGGGAAACACCAGTTGTGTACATGCAGTAATGTTAATGCACCATGTAATACATGCATATATTTGTATTGATAACACGTGCGATCATTCGTATAGTTTTATCCAGTATATTTTGCTGACTTAATTTGGTCATGTTGGTGACGTAATATTTTAGAGGCGTTAAGTGAGTGAGTGAGTGAGTGAGTGAGTATGGTTTTACACCGCTTTTAGCAATATTCCAGCAATATCATACATTGTGCCCATATAGGGAATCGAACCCGTATCTTCAGCGTGACGAGCGGACGCTTTAACCATTAGGCTACACCACCGCCCCTTGAGGTTTTAAGTATCTCTGTACAATCGTCAGTGGTTATCAAGAATAAGGTCTGGGTTCGACTCCCGATTTGGGTACATGGAGCAGGCCCGTGAATGGTCCTTGCTGTTACGCATATTAAATGTATACAAACGCGTTTAAATGCGGCACCAGGGTAAAAAACGTTCTCATCGAAGGCGAGTCATTGCTGACCTTTCATCATCTTCGTTTCAGCAGCGTTATTTAGGTTTCCACATGGCCTTACCGGAGCGTCCTCCAAGACGAAGCAGCCAATCTCGGAAAGTTACCAGGTATTCTTAATTCCCCTGGTGAAAACGCATCGCCTTGGTGCAGTTCTACAAGTGTCCGCTACGATTTGTCTATGTTAAGAATGCAGTTTATGATTGCTTAGTTATAACATCTCTTTGCGGAACGGTCCCAAGTACACCACAACTGATAAAAAATGTGACTTAGTATTCTCAGTCTGTGAACTGGGTCTCGATTCACAAAGCCTTCGTAGCGTTACGCCCTGTCGCAACTCTCTACTTTATCATTGGCTTAAACATGGCTTATACTACGTTGTGAACGTTGTGAATAGGGGTCCAAGGTCCCGAGAGTTCGTAGCGTTACGAGCTATCGTAACAATATAAGTTATCATAGGATTACGAATGACGTAGTGCTACGAATGCTTTGTGGATCGGAACGCTGGTCGATAGCAGAACACCGTGCCCAGATGATTGCAGTTGGCTTGTCAGGCGCTGACTAATATCGATGTAATTTTCGCAATTGTTGTAAACAGAAAATTGAAGTCATTATACATGTGTTAATTTATTTGATACTTTTAAGTTCCACGGTCATGATTTCAAAATCTTATAGCAAGTTATATTAACTGTCCATCATAATAACTTGTTCCAGGAAAATATGTAATGATTTATTTTGTTCCGCTCGACCTTTCACCGGAACCGCCTCCGTGGTGTAGTGATTAGAGCGTCCGCCCGGAGAGTGGAAGGTCGCGGGTTCGATCCCCGAACGCGTCATACCAAAAGACGTTAAAATATGGTACTTGTTGGTCCCTGCCTGGCGCTCGGCGTTAATGGGTACAACAAGGACTGGTCGGCTCGGAGTCAGTATAATGTGTCTGATTGGGGTATTCATGCTTCACTGCGGCATGGTATCTCAGTGAGCTAGCACTATAAAACCAGCTTCAGTCTGGGCTAGTACAAGCAGCCGCACATACCCATACACACGCATGCACGTCGTCATATGAGCGAAATCTTCTCAAGCACGACGTTAACCCAATTTCACCTCCCCTCACCTTTCACAGGAACATGTAATGAACCAATGGTCGAGAAGCGACAGCTTAAAAGGTTGGCCAGGTAAACCAGTTGTTCACAACACGAGCACGATCCCCATCAGTGTCCCATTATTCTCACTCAGCTGACAGATCATACATTCTAACCCCCTATTACCGCTTCCTCATTACGAACATGCCCGAGATGATCCAAGTTAGAATTGGTCTTCAGCAACACATGCTTGCTGTAAGAGACACCTGGCAGTACTTGGTGGTCAGGCTTGCTGGCATGGCTGACACATTATAATCGTATCCCAACTGCGTAGATTGAAGCTCACGATGTCAGTCACTGGATTTCGTGGTCCTGACTCCATTTTTTTACAGACCTCCGTCATATAGACCGGAATGTTGCTGACAGCGGGGTTAAACAACAACCAACCAACCCAAACACATTACCACCAACATAAAGGGCTGATTCTCCACTGGAGTCGCATATCGTTCTATGACCAGAACAAAAATCGTTTTCATGAAGGATTTTGGAGTTACTACCTTATGCAGCGTAAGTGTTTTAGTTACGGTAAAAGTCTACAGTCATGTTTCGCCACATAGCATCAGTTTCGAATCAAAAATGGTTGTATTCCTGCATGTAATCTAAATTTTTCAAATAAAACCCAACTCTTTTAAGATCTAGATGATTAGATCATCAACTGTAACAGTACCCGTTTATTTACAACTTTGTACCTCTCCCCATCAAAATCCCCTTCGTCTAGACCACAACCCAAACTTGGTTCCAACCTCCTTACATCTTTCCACTGCCGCCGTGCGGAGTAATATCAAGCACATGGTGACAAATCTGTCGCATTAGTCATACCAGCGGTGAGTAGCAACGATCCACCCTACGAATAATGTAGATTTTAGTGGAACAATCTGGCGTGAATGGATTTCATCTAGACGCCAATATTTTTCCAGTTAGCGTTTGTCAACTCCCCGGGAAGCGAGACACCACTCGAGTACTTTCATCGCTGGAGTGAGAAGGGAGGCAGAATGCGAGAAACTTCCAGATCAAATTTTTCCTCAGAAATAAAACCAGATTTCTCGTGTTGCAGTCTCAGCATGTTGGCAGTTATCGTGCATGAAAGACGCTTTTGTACCAGCGTTGACGGGACATGCACTTAAGTTGTTAGAAATGAAAACAGAACGCTCGTGTCAATATGGGGGTTATTGTAGCTTGATAAATAGACGGGGAACAGCTCCCCCTCCCAGGGTATCAGTTAATGTATTACATACACGACTTGTTTGTTTTACTTATATATCTGGATTATTTTTATTCCTACATTCGGTGTCATTTTCTGTATACATTCAATTACTTTTGTGGGGGATAAACAAAATTGTGTCGCTAAATGAACGAGTTTGTGCCGCTACTTTCGAAACAACCTATCGTGACAACCTCATGTAAGCATACTACTCATCACAAGTTTAGACTCACTTAAAACACTCACTGTATATGTATATATATATGGTTACATCGAAGATGAATTTCTCCACTAACTTGGGGGAACCAACTGCAAACCTTATGCAGATGAATTGCACGAGGATCATGCATCAACTTGCTGAAAATATGTGCAAATATCGTGCATGTAAACAGCTGCGTTTTGGTGTAAAGTTTTGTTAAGAATTCGCCAATTTTCACTGAATTTCATCATTTATTAAACTCATGACAATAAACTTTTCAACGTTACGAATTTGTTTAACAAAACATCAGTTCATGTGTAAACAGTACCCTTTAAACTGTATAGAATATTTTGCAAAATCTATAGTTTAGATCAGTTGACTGAAGTAAGTGGTTACATTTACACTAGTGAGTCTAAACTTTTGGGGAGTATATTATCTGCGTTGTCCGTGGCAATACATTCACTGAGTAAGCCGCGCGATGTGCACGTGCAGCTCGTGACAATGGCCTTATGGTACGAACCAATGTTCGTGTATGTAGTACCATGTGTGTACAAGAGGTAACCCAATTTGGTGTTGGTATGGCTTTGCGGAACGAATTCTCGGAGTTTTGTTATTGGTTTGTAGGCGTAACTGTTTGTCATTAATAACTCGTTGTTTTCATGAACATGACACGATACGGGCGAGGAAAGACGCACGTTGTGCGCGTGCAAAGTGATGGCGGGCTACAGTGACACTCAATCACGTGGTATATATACATCTGCATCTATTTATATATATATCTTTGATTGCGAATGCTTGTATATGTACGAGGTGAAACCAAAATTATGTTGTTAACGAGTACTTAATGCTCTTAAAATCAAATAAGGTCTCCAATAAAGTGCGGCTACCCGTGAAGATGCGCGTTAGAATTGATCTTCAGTAACCCATGCTTGTCGTAAGAGGCGACTAACGGGATCGGGTGGTCAGGCTCGCTGACTTGGTTGATACATGATCATCGTATCCCAATTGCGTAGATCGATGCTCATGCTGTTGAATTCTGGGTTGTCTGTTCCAGACTTGATTATTTACAGACCGCCGCCATATCGCTGGAATAGTCCTGAGTGCGGCGTAAAACTAAACTCACTCACACTCACTCACTCACTCACCCAAGTGGTACACGTCTAAGATTTGCATCACTTCAGGCTTAACTCCAAAACCAAGCTGACACGCCATGATTTAACTGAAATTGTTCTGAAAGTGGTACAAATAATAACTATATTCATTGCAAACGTATTCTAACACATGAGATGTTTTACAAAATCTCTCATGCAAAAAACACGAGTGCGAAATACAAAATAGTCATGGGTGGATAATCACTTGTATGTTAACCTGTATGTTATCAAAGCCTCATTCTCAAAGAGCTTGATTCCCACTAAAAATATAATGATGTAGGTATAGAAATGTTCAAGACAAACGTCACGACGTGGAGGATGACATCCACGCACAGATCCCATGTCATCAGCGTAATGTGCAAACCCGTGAAGTATCAATGCCTTAAGAATCCAGTTTAATGGAAAAATACGTTTCGGTTTTAGAAAACTAGAATTAAAAATTAAACATTCTTAAATGACTCAAATAAGGAATGGAAATGAGTTAAACCTTCAAATGGCTACTCCGAAGTACAAACATTAGTCACACTTTCCCTGCATCCACAAATATCTCCTCAGGATACACTGTAAGCAGAATAGATTTCATTGAGGAAAATGGACGCCGCCCCTGCCCCACTCAGCCCTCCCCCCTCCCGCACGCGACACTTTTCAACGTGTTGCGTGAGTTTCCGCCCCGACAGTTACTAGGGTGGAGCCTTCCATGCTGTCAAAACACGGCCAAACTCGCTTCCGGCGAGACCCAACCTTTCTGCGGGGTATCAAAACTAGATTGATCCAGTATGAAATTTTACTCAACAAATTTGTCTCCTTGCAGTAGGCAGAACCCCGATGGAAGCCATCCGTAGACTCGACCCAGCTACACATTGCGAAAGAACCTTGCGCTCGATTTCAGACTTGGTTCGGTCTGTGAAGGAGGACACCTTTGCGGACCCTTTAACTTAATGCGAGGCGCGTGTTGGGGAGATTTATATTTTCGAGCAAATTGGAGACACATTGGGTTACGCTTAAAGTCGTTAACAGTCTCGCAGCTAAACAAAATGTCAAACTAGGTATTATTGTTCCACTAAATGATTCATTCTCATAACACGGAGGGAGTTTTCTTTTTAAATTAACATCCAACTTAAAAGACTGGTGTCACTTGATGATTTACAAACATATAACCTTAACATGTGGCCCGGCATCTATGAACCACCCAACAGTGATCTTAAGAACACAATAATTCGTTGAAAGCTGAAAATATCACTTTATGGTTATGAGATATGAACATGAAACGGCTAACTTGAATTGATATTACGCATACACTTAAAGTAAATGTTTGGTTCGAATTAAAATCCGATTCGAAATATCGCGTAACATACTTGTATCAAGTGTATGTAATGTTATATTTCTCCTGACATAATTATTAAATTAAGGAATGGTAATTCAGAAGTGAGTTATAACACGCTTCGTTCTGCCTGTGTAAAGTTGGTGCCAGCAGACAGCCGGACAACAGAAAGTGCACAACCTTGAGTCGACTGATTGTGGCTTCAAATGAAACCAACAAGATTTTTCTCATTGGATGGAGATATATTTGAGAATATGTTTTGATTTAATATTTGTGTTTTGGACCTCAAGCTTGCAGTGTTTCCATGGCTATTTTCAGCTTAGTGCGTTTTGACAACTTTTGAAATTGTTTGGTCAAATCCAATTTCACGATTATCCTTTCCTTAGTCCCCAGTTTATATACAAAACAGAGTGGGAATTTCGAAACAATCCATCATTTTATAGCCAATATTGAGAAAGTAGTGTTTTTGTTAGGCATTATACTCTTCAAAATATACATTTTTGCTCAAAGGAGAAGTACAGGAAAACTAAACCACAGCACATGTCCTGTAAACTATCTTTTTTGCATTTTCATGAACTGATTATTTCTTTTAATGAAATCGCTGCATCCAAAATGTGCTTGATATGAGTTATGATGCGATAGTGTGGCGTGGTCTCTATTTGGTCAAGCACAAAAACACCAAACAAACCAGAAGGGTACAAGCAACAAACACACACAGGTGAACACTTGTCGCTGTATAAAATACTGAGTGAGTAGGTGACTTTTAGTTTTCCACTGCTTTAGCAATATTCCAGCAATATCATAGCGGGGGACACCAGAAATGGGCTTCACACATTGTACCCATGTGGGGAATCGAACCCAGGTCTTCGGGGTGACGAGAGAACGCATTAACCTCTAGGCTACCCCACCGCTCCTTGAGTGAAATGATCATGAACACGAGCCTCATTTCACCTTCTGTACTTGATTCTAACATGATTGTTTCCGGGCTATAGTGATACAGCGGTTATGTTATTGGCTGCGGTGTAAAACAACATTCACCCACTCCCCCTCAATAAAGAGGACACGTTTTGTCCTGTCAACTATTCAGCTCCCAACACCAGAACAGTCCCGTTACCATGCCGAGGAAACGTACAGCAAAACATCGATTCCATTTCAAGATCCCGAGTGAGACCTCGGTCTAATCTTCAGTTAACTTGTATCGAACGGTAATGTAGCTCGGTGGTCCAAGCGTCTCATCCAAGATCCAGGTTCGATTTCCACGTGGGTACAATGTGTACGCCTGGACTATTCTAAAAACGGCATAAACATATACCCGCTCATTCTCTCACTCGATAGTGTTTGATTCAACGTCACTTTACTCACGTTACTTTTCAGCTGTTCTTAAGTCGATGTTCTTTCTATGGTTCCAAGAACTTCGAGTTATTGAAAGGTGTACGTTAGCCTCCTGTTAAAAGTACACTAGTGAGTGAGTTTGGTTTTACGCCGCTTTTAGCAATATTCCAGCAATATTACGGCGGGGAACACCAGAAATGGGCTTCACACATTGTACCCATGTGGGGAATCGAACCCGGGTCTTCGGCGTGACGAGCGAACGCTTTAAAGAACCACTAAACTTTATTTTTTGTTACTCTTTTAACCATTACATATGAAAGATTTGTGGTTAGTCTTATGCGGAACGCCAAATTTATTCTTTAAAAACTTGTGGTTAATTAATACCGAGCGATGAAAAGTGGCCAAAAAGTCGCCTGCTTCCCTCTCGCCCGCCAACGAAACCACAGACAGGTTACGTAACTCTGTCGCCAGAGCACTGCAGTGACGTCATATGAGGAACGATTTTCAGTTAGTTGTATAGAAAATGTGTAGCACGCTCATCATTTTGATGATTTCTCGACATCAACGATGACATGCCGAATCGTTGCTTTGTCGTCAATTGCTCCTAGGGGTCGGGCGATGGTGTCCCCATGCACAGATTTCCACAGGACCCCACAGTTCGTGCTAAATGGGTTATGTTTGTGAGTGCGAAGCGAGCGTTGTGGAAGCCTGAAACGATATCTTACTTGTGTTCGGATCGCTTCACTGAAGTTAAAGAATCAAAACTACTTACTAGTTGTTGTAAAATATGCATATGATTGATGACCATAAAGATTTTCTATGACACAACATTGTAAGTAGTATTATATTGACACCCACCTCGCTGCCACGAGAGAAATTGTTATGTTATACGCTATGTCATGCAAAATCCTATTGGCCATCAATAAAATACATATTTTACTACCAGTAGAAAGTAGTTTTGATTTTGTAACTCGGTGAAAACAAACGAAAATACCATTTATCCTCAGACTGGCGGATGTTCCCGACAGGGCGCCGCCATTTTTAAAAATAAAAAAATCTGTTAGAATTAATGAGATTATAGTTTGTTTTCATCAAGTTAGATAATCAAGACTACTTTCTACTCGTAGTTAAATATGTATTGGAATCATAACCAAACGGATTTTGCATGACACAACTTATAACATAACGATTTCTTCCACGGAAGTCACAATACTGCGCGATAAATTTCTTGCTACATTCCCATGGTTAATGTCCACTCACCAGTATGTAGATACTAGTCAATGTGCGTCTTTATATTTGGTCTTATAATCCTAATTAGTTTATTATCATACTTGTATGCATTTTGAAACTAAATAAAAAGCAGACGATCTGCTGATACTTATAGTGAATTTATAACAGAACTGTAATATCTAGACATGTTATAGTTTGCCAATGTGAATCATAATTCGCACACACACCCTAGTGCATGTTGTGTGACTCATTACGCTTCACGGCAAAAAACAATGATTATGTTGAATGCTACGACAAATGAATAAAATCAAAATGCAAACATTAAAATTAAAACAGATTAAAGTTATAGGAACAATATCAGGCCATTACCTTGTTCGAGGAATGTATCCATCAATATCCACAAAACTGTTCCAAATGATGTGTCTTTTAACAGTTTAATATACGAAAAAGTGATAAATCTTTTCACGTATTGGTGTATGGTCTCATTGGTCACCCAAGATAGCACACCTGGCAACTAATTGCATAATGTCCGCCTTTCTTTAAAAACAGTAATTTAGTTAGTCTATAATGGGCAATCAATCAATGTATTGCCGGTTAATCCTTTGAAAGAAGGACGTTGTTTTTACGCAGACACCGACACGACAGAGTGTATTCAGTATAGATTAGTAAATCTACATACATAAACACTACCTTTTGACAATTCCGCTGTGTAAGATAAAAGTAATTAATCAATCAGCGTGTTATCGGTTAATCCTTTGATCGATGTTTATAATGTTGAATATTTACTCCAGACACAAGAAATGCCAAATGGGAACCTTTGTCGGGTAATCTAAGTGTGTTACCACTAATTATACCTGTTATAAATTCATTAACTGACCTTCAAGTGAATGATGACAAATAACATGTGTAGGTTTATACCACCTAACACGGGTTACAACAAGGGAGTATTAATTGCTGTATTGCATGTGAAAACTTATGGGCCGACACTGTTTTGAGAATACAAACAGATTTTTACATGACATGATTAAATATCGAGGTAAAAAAACACAGAAATGGGATCGATTTGAATCAGTCATTATACAAATAGGGCCTTACGACACCAATCGATTTTGACAGAATCGTCTATGAAAACAAGTTGTAACTCGGAAACTAGGCAAAGCAGAAGACAAAATTAAATGACAGTAGATTGTGAGAACATATAGCTTTTATTTTCCACAACAATTGTCACGATTTCAGGTTTATACAAGCCTGTAAACAAGATAATTTACCCCCTAAAATGTAGATGAATTCTGCATCGGCCCTCAAAGCTATTCCTCATATGACGTCACAAAGGCGCGCCGCTCTGATTGGTTGAAATTTCGTTCGCGGGTGAGAATTGTGCACTGTTGTCAAAAAGGTCGATTTAAGTCAATTAAAGGTCGAAATAGGTAGTTTTAATGACGGGGTTTCATTTATAACGATGCCAGTTAGTGATTTATGTATTTGTACCCCCTAGGGTTTATGTGACCTTTAAGCACTCGGCTACCCCACCGCCCCTACAGTGATTGAAGTCTGTAGCCCAGTATATATTGCAAACTTCACAATTAACATGGTATAACATGTAATAGCCAAACAGCTCTGTTTGTATTTTGACAGTGCGTTTCACGGTTTGATATCGAGAATGGTTTTGTCGCCTAAAAGTACACTAGTGTACCTGAATACCACATGTGTGAATACCATAGACCAGCTCCGTGTGGCTTCCGCCAGTATTAGTGTCTAACATATGGCTAGTATCCTGGTATCCATTCCCGTGTTTTCACGCGATGAGGGTCGGAGCAGCGAGAATTTGGGAGGAAGGGCGGACATGAACAGCTGAATATATGCATATGCCATGGCGGGACACATGACGTAATCAAAAGTCCGACTATGTCAGTTATACTGAATCATTCATGAATTAATTCATCCGTAATCAAAACTATCACACAATTTGTCATTTTATGTCTATTTCTTTGAAACCTATAGGTGACCCAACTGTTACGATTCATACAAAAATGGCTTAATGCTGATACTTCTTAGAATGAATGTAAAGATATGGTTTGTTTATTTGCCAAAAGAGGCATGTTGAGGACACCACCACCTCCTCCCTAACATCCCCGACCCCATCAAGCTCTGGCAATCAGACACAGCATTGCCAAATAGAATTCAAGATGGAACTCGCTTCCTCTCTCGGGAAAAAAGGTTTTAGAAACCGGGATCTTTTCCGCGTATCAAATGGATTCTAATCATTGACAGATCCACGGTCCCTCAAAGCAAGACCTCCCCCACCCCTTCCATAGTTTCTCCGACACAGATCTGTTCGACATTCTTGCCGTGAGGTGGTCCCTGATAGTTAAAACCACCTGTCACAGCGCATGCGCAGTTGTGTCTTTTGGACATGCGCAGTGTGCGGATACATGATCTTCAAAACACTCAGGTCCTCTTTTAATGTGAGCTCTATATGTCATCTGCCCCGAAGAAACAGCTTGAGGACAATCGCCATGTTGCCATCATTTGTTCCGCAAAAGAAAATATATGCAATTTCCTACAAACACAAATTGTTTTCTCCTGATTTGGGCCAGACGGTTCCGCCTGCCTAGGCGTGGGGGGTCACGTGGGACGGGGGTACAGGACAGAACGGTGATTGAGCAGTTGGCCATGCAGGAAGTGTGACGCTGTTTGACTGATGCTCGGATTTAATAGGAAAAATCATGAATTTCTGGTAATAATATAACATCATCGATTTGTTTACGAAACAAAGTGCCAAGGCTGACAAACAGAAGTTCGAAGCAAAGAAGCGAAATAATAATTTGGCTTTGAGAATGACTTGTTACATGTGCTTCCCTGAAGTCACTGAATACATAGGGTTAAGTAATTTCAATAATGTATAATATATCAGTTTTACCACTCATTTGTAAATACTCCATTTACTTTTTTAAGTGTAAATCAGTACTGATGGCATTATTTACTAGCATTAATATACTATCATGTAAAAAAGAATTTCGACTGTGGTTTTGTTAAACTCTGTTGACAAAAACTGATTTTTAATATCTAATTTACTAATATATCAAATAGTCTAGATAATATAAAGCTTGTGATCTTGACAAGATATCTTTGAATAATTATTTTGACTAAATCTTTTGATAAAAACCGTGAGAAATAACTATTTTTATTTAGCCCTTGGCACTATGTAAGCTGGTGTGAATTATCTTATCTTTACCTTATCTTCACATATGTGAACGTAAACGTTCTAATATTCCAAGTGTTGCTTTGTGCAGGTATAATATGTACTCTTCATAACAGGTTGAGAAATTAGTTTTGCTAGTATTAGGAACACATTACAACAGGCACGATACAAGTACGGCAGTAGATGTTATGCACACATACAAGTTTTAAGGACGATAGGGGTGAGGTGGGAAATTTTCAAGGTTCCTGTAGCACACAATAACGCCACGGTTAGTCAAACATTTATTCACACGATAAGGTTTACTGCTACATATGAATCTCCCAATGGTAATTTGAGGGAGTCTGTCCCACTCTTCTTGCAGCGCATGTCCAAGTTCTACCAACGGGGTCGTCGCCTATGACGTTGACACAGACGTGTTCCGTGGGGAAACGTTTTGGCTCTTTGCTGGCCCTAGAATTCTGTGGATGTTTTCCTGCAGGAGATGAAAATTGACGATTTGTGCAAAGTGTCTGAAAGGCAACGCCGAGTCACAGGCCGCACAAACGGGACAACAAACTACATGTATCTGTCTGGTTCAAACTCGGCTGTTTTCAGATCGTCGCCATATAGCTGGAATATTGCTGAGTTCGGCGTAAAACCTCGTTAGTATGAGAGAGCCACAATAACTCGCCGCGCCTAGTGGCTGCAAGAGTGTATACTCCCCAGGGAGTTGAGATTGATAATACGATGTGACGTTGAGATTGACATCCAATGATCGAGGAAACAAAATACCAGCGCCTTGAGCATGCACTAGTTGCGTGGATATGTGCGCTACATAAATATCCTATAATAAATAATAAAATAATAATAATATCTGTGGCTTTGAGATCAGGAGAGTGTCCGGGTTCTCCACCGGGAGAACAGCCCTTGTGACACTCTGGGTAATGCAGAAGGTGGGTTCGACTAGGCAGTGATTCCTGGGAGAAGTCTCATTCGCTGTCTGGGCTGTGTGTAGGGGGGGGCCCTGAGTGATGATGAGCCTTACCAGCCTGACTGTTCCAGGATCACCCGAACCCTCTCTGCTGCATTTCCATCTTCAATCTGTAAAACATAATAAAAAAACAACAACAAATACACAGAGATACCTGTTCAACAAAATTCTAATCACAGACTGTGCAACATAACCTACTGGCCACTGTACGTCGACTTCTACCAGCTTCCAGCCGGTCCATAACCCGTGAACGCTCGTTGCAGACACCTCATGACCAGTTCATACACGAACAATGAAAGGAATCAAATGGATCACAATTAGTAGAAACAACAAGTTTAACAGAAATAATGGTCCACAGAGGTTAATCAACAGGGTGTCAAAATCAGAAATATCACTGTACGCACGTGTGTGCAGCACGTGCAAGCTATCGGATGTGTTTTGTTGTTTTGTTTTGCAGACATAGGATATTTGTCAACACGTATCTTTGACCTTACGCTTGGTATTACCATATATAATTAATGATCCCTTATCTTATAAGACTATATACGCTACTAATCTATTGTGTGATCCTCTACTAATGTGTTTCAAATATACCAAGCATAACAACTTCCTTAAAGTAGGGAAGTTAGTTTAGTTGCACCATTTGTTTCTAATAGCACCTACAGATCAGTGTTTGACGACATTTTACACACCAAGGCCGCCAAACCCAGTCGCCCAAACCCAGTTGTTATAAAAAATCGCTTGCTAAATGCAATTGCGATTTGAGACTCGTAGCTTGCTAATATTGATAAAAAGCTTGAAGATTTCAATATGTTTGAAGAATTGAAGCATCGGCATTTGATTGAAAGTGTACCTGTTGGTACATATCCTACTAAATCAGGCCCCTACTAATAAAGCTTCCATCAGCTTGGCTGCTCTCTTTGTCTGTAATGATTGTATGCAGTTCTACATCATTTCAACACTGAAGCAGCATTTTGGGAGTGCAGTTATATTAGATAGGCCACGTGTTTTGAACAATATGCGGTATGTTGAGTTGTTAAATTCAGAAAATGTTTGAAATCGATCTGACAGAAATTCATACTAAAATAATATTGATATGTGCATCTACAATGAACAATTTTAGGGCACTACCCTTCTCATGTGATCCGATGTTCTACGTTACACAGGGTCTGTCGGTGCCAGTCACAATGACGAATCATGCAGAGTTAAAATTTATGTATCTAGACTCAACATGAATTAATTTGTTCATTGATGCAGTTAATGGAAATAAAGGTGCGGCGGGGTAGCCTGGTGGTTAAAGCGTCCGCTCGTCTCACTGAGGATCCGGGTTCGATTCTCTACAAGGGTGCAATGTGTGAAGCCCATTTCTGATGTCCCCCGCCGTGGTATTGCTAGAACAGTGCTAAGAGCGGCGTAAAACGATACTCACTCACTGATGGAAATAAAACAGCTTTATGTGAGGATGACATCCTTGAACATCTAGGCATAGGAGAGATGACTTAAAAACCATAAAATAAGTTAGAAACAATTTTCAACTACCAAACCTCAATTTAGCAATATTTAGCGATGATAAAATAAATAATAAATACAGATTATAAGTTGTAGATACAACGAGAGGTGAATGTCCTGTTGCGAGTACAGAAGCTTACTAGGGTGATCTAACAAACGTTTCGGCATTGAACTATACGAGCTTCATACATGACAATGGCTAGATGAGTCAATGCTTCGAAGCCAGCGGGAAGTTATTTTGGGACTTGACGGAAGGTATAACTGCACCCGAGTACAGTATAGCTTCCGGTCGATGTTGTCAGAGAGGCTTGTTCAATCAACCACAAATTCTGTCGGCAGTTTTTCTGGCCTAGTCCCAGCCTCCCTGTCTGCCTCTTCATCCTGTACCCCTCATCAAAGTCTCAGATCTGTCTCTCACCCGGTAACTAACCCAGTGTTTGTTTCAGTACAGCGAAGCCCAACCTGACCTGCCATGATGGCACTCTAGATCTGTACTTAATGTCCACTTATATTCAGGCAGTTAAGACGCGGTCACATCTTACGGTCATGAACGTTGTTCTACTGTACCGTAGTGGTTAACGTAGCAAACCGTACTACGGTCAACACAACGGTGCAGTAGGGTCAATTACTGTCTACTAGGGAGGACTAGGATCAACCACGTTCAAACTACGGTAACAGTAGGCATTCAAGCTAACCGGAGAGAGATTTTTGACATGTCGAACATTTTTTGGTCTAACCACGGACAAATCATGGGTGTGCTGAAATTCAAAGTACGGTCACAACTACAGTGATCTACGTTTTAACTACGCTTAAATACGTTTAACTAAGGTCAAATACGGGTCTATTACGGTGTACTACATTCATCCCCTAGTACGGTCAACTACGTGCGTCCGTAACATGTGACCGCCGCTTTTCGTAGAGTTACAGGTAACAAATTGTGCTTTCGGGGATTCACACACAGAAAGAAATCATTATACCTTCCAACTCCACGTGCTGTCTGTTTCCGTCATGTTACCTATCGTAACGTCCCGAATAGGTCCGACCGTTTCCTATTTTTGTCGTAAAATTCAGATAACGTAGCACAAAGACATTTCGAGAACTGACATTTTTTTCGCTACGACACATTATAATCTTAGTACTAAGATAGTTTCGTGAATAGACAGCCTGGACCATTAGCTATCAGTCCGCGTCCATCGGTGCTGACGGCTCGTTCGTTCGTTCGTTCGTTCGTTCGTTCGTTTATTCATTCATTTATTCATTCATTCATTCATTCATCCATGTAGTCAGAAATAGCCTGATTATCATGGTCTTGGTGTATCTCCAGCATAAACGTATGTGTTTCCGGACTGGAAAACGTGTAGCACCATCACATCGGGTTGTCCTCCAAACATAAAACAGCTGACTCACTCGCCCACCACTCCAATCACTCACTGAACCGACACATCCACCACCACACACTGACTCACAGTTTGCATACATTGAAAATTGTAAGTTTTTATCAGCTCTCGACACTTATACATGTACTTGTACAACACATGTTTTATGGCCAGATGAAAAGGGGCGGCGGGGTAGCCGAGTAGTTCAAGCGTTCGCTCGTCACGCCGAAGACCCGGGTTCGATTCCCCACATTGGTACAATGTGTGAAGCCCGTTTCTGGTGTCCCCCACCGTGATATTGCTGGAATGTTCCTAACAGCGGCGTAAAAGTACACTCTCCATAAAAATCTTGGCGACAATTGCTATACAGCAGTTAAAGTTTGTCGTAAGCGGCGACCAGCGGAACTGGAGGTCAGGCCCCCTCTCTATTGTTCGCATAGACATAATAAACATCATCATGCTTATCACATGAACTGGTTGATATAGTCATCGTTACTCATGATGTCAATCATTGGACTCTCTCTCTCTCTCTCTCTCTCTCTCTCTCTCTCTCTCTCTCTCTCTCTCTCTCTCTCTCTCTCTCTCTCTCTCTCTCTCCCTCTCCCTCTCTCTCTATTGTTCGCATAGGTACACTAAACATCACCATGCTAATCACATGTGTACTTACTTCACAAATGCTTATGCATTAATATTTGCAAAAAAAACCTTGATAAACCTATTTCGCACATGCATCAACATTTGCCATATATCAACACACAGAGTTAAAGTGATAAGTATATATATATACATATAACGCCAGTATATTACATTAAGTGCGAGGCTCTGTACCATAACGAGCCCACTTCAGCAGGTACTTGACAGTTCAAGTGCTTACATATGAACATAAATCTGATGCCAGTCAATCCCATCAGTGTCTGATGGTTAAAAACCCATGTACATATTGAAATAAAGTCATGCACTCTTATCACCCTTAGTGTTCAAGGTTGGTGGCGGTGTGGACACAAGCAGGGGGCTTAGGCTTCCCTCACTAACACACTGTTGTTCTTAACACTTTATCTATTGGCTCCATGTTTACTTATATTACTTACCTATCGGAGGTAAATACATCCACGATAGCTTCGGCGGGGATGATACTACCAAGCAGTCGTGTGTTGACTATGAAGGTGATTGACATAAACAACACTGGGTTAGTTGTAATTTATCAGGTTATCGAGGCGGAAACACACAAACATGATATGAATTTGTCGCC
Source organism: Haliotis rubra (assembly GCF_003918875.1). NCBI lineage: Eukaryota > Metazoa > Mollusca > Gastropoda > Lepetellida > Haliotidae > Haliotis > Haliotis rubra. Next base: position 313,307 of record NW_025767014.1, read on the forward strand.
CGAGTAAAGCATTCACTGGACTTTGGTTATGATTTTTTTTAAACATTTCGTTGTTTTCATGCCAGTCTACCTGTCCGTAGAGAATATATTAACGTGTCAAATTCAAGTCGAAAATGAACTGGCCTGAATTAAAGCATGGTTCTGGGCTTAATTTGATTGTTATGTGCGTGCGTGTTATAAAAAAAACACGTCACAATTTAATTCTGGAAACCCAAACACGAAAGTCCAGAAACTCTCCGCACTGTACATGATGCCTGTTTCTCACATAGGATTTTACGAAAATCAACATGCAGTTATCATGAATTATATGTTTAGGAGGGAAAAATCTTTTTTTTCGAAATCTCAGAATTTAAACTGCCTCGCTACCTTTACATTTGCTCAAAATGAATGTTTTTCATGCTTTGGAGGTTGTAAATGAATGAAAGTTTGTTTATATGCAGATATATATTATGTATATCTTCATATATACATGTATTATATTAACATATTATATTATATATTATGTATAACTTCATTTCTGGGACTACGTGTCAGCATGCTGTTGCCGTGGCATCACGGCGTAGTTCTGAGACTTATATGTTAGGTTAAACACTCAGCATCCTCGATAATCTCCAGGATATACGTTACGATCACTCTCCGCTATATAGTGGAGAGTGATCGTAACGTATACTCTGGATATAATCGAGGATGTACACTCAGTAGATAGATGTCAATATATCATAACTGATGCAATGTGAGTGATAAGAACATTTTAAAATTCCAGAAATATATATTTTCACAATTTACACAATGTTCGGCCCTATACATTACTTAGTTTTGCTAGACATATGTTTGACTTGTCCATGATGATAACATAACTACATTCCCACTCAAAGAAGAAATGACAACATTTATCGAAATGAGATGAATAACGAAGATTAATTTACATCACGTTTTGTATATTTTCACAGGTTGCTATAGACGTACAAACGGTTAATTCATTGTGTGCTTGTGTGAGAATTAAATTTTATCATCCAAAACTGTGTTCCACGGGAGATATCGCTTGTGTGAGATCATATGATATCTCCTAGGAGATATCGTTTTGACAGTAGATTTTGTACAATGCCCTGACAATGCTATGACGTCATCAACTTGATGACGTCACAATGCTATGACATCACTGCACTGCAAGTCTAATGGTAGTTCAGTGTTGAGATATGTACATTTTTCATTGAAAACTAATGAAGAATGATTTTTGATGATACAGAGAATCTCACCCTCGTGTGTACTGATATCAATTATATCAACACTCGTTGATAAAGGTAAAACAATCCTCGACAAGCTTCGGATATTTGTAACTTTATCAACTCGTGTTGATATAAATGATACCAGTAGACACTTGGGTGAGATTCTCTATATGTTCAATAATAAAAATATTCATGCTTCAATTTATCAGGTGTACAACGTTACTGTACTGCCAGCTACTTGTAAGTCAGTGGTATAGTATGGAAGTTACGACAGTCACTACCGCCATATTAGAGCTGGTCTATATCTGAGTGCGGCACTACCGCCATATAGCTGGTCTATATCTGAGTGCGGCGTTAAACAACAAACAAAATGATAGTCACTATGTTTAGGTCGCTTTTGGGGACGGGACATACGACTTTTAACAACAACTGATAACTTAACATATCAATTTGGAACGGACCTGAGTTTAAAAAAGTGTTTCTTTTTCTAATTATCAATTCCGACCCCCTGTTACAATGATGATAAATCCATATGTGAGTGAGTTAATTTTACGCCGCTTTTTGCAATATTCCAGCAGTATCACGGCGGGGGACCCCAGAAATGGGCTTCACACATTGTACCCATGTGGGGAATCGAACCCGTGGCTTCGGCGTGGCGAGCGCTCGCTTTAACTACAAGGCTACCCCATCGCCCTGGTAGCATATGTAGACTGTTGTAGGCTTTACGATGGGGAATGGGACACACCAGGAGGATGGATAGATGTTTCTTAGGATACTGTTACTTAGGATAATTTGAAATCCAATGCTTATGCATTTTGTTATTTCAACGCTTTCGTAATATCATACTTTCTCCAGTATTGTAGGAGTGTTCTGATCAGTGGGTATAAACAAGGCAAATGCTCAAAAATAACAACAGTAATAACGTGGGTTTTCCCGTAAGGCTTCGAACCCACCTAAAATGTAAAATACGTATTGTGTCATTGTGTTACAGATATTAAATACAACATGTGAAAAATATTGAGTATTGTCAGTATACAAACGCAATAGATTAACTGTCTGTTCACACTTATATGTTAAATTTTCAAACTCCCAAAGCTCACTATAAAATCCATCAGAAGAAACAATATCCAGTTTGTTGTAAGTTTTAATTTTTCCAAATGTTAAATATATCAGCTTTCAAAATGTTCAAAATTAAAGACTAATTTAGAATGCATTTTCGACCTGCATTTGGAAAACAGTATATATTTTCTTATGCGGATAATTGAATTTTAATCAAATTTGGATATGTTTTTCAGAGACGTGCTACAATCAATCAACTCTTGTATCAGCTGATCCAGCGTGGTAACTGGTAAATGGGGTGTCCCCAACAAACCACTTACTGACCAGAATAGGAAACCTTTGTTACCAAGCCTCCTTAATAAAGCAATTATCACGAACCGAAAGATTATTTAGAGACACATTAAATATATATTTTATTTATTCCATGAAAAATGTCCATAGCAGTTAAATTAAAAGAAAATACACTAAAAAGAAATATATCCTTTTTCTACGCTCTTAAATAAAAGGATATGGTTAAAACATGTTTATATCTCCCAAAAGCGTTTATTGGGATATGTACGGCACATCAGCTCGGCGTACACAGAATGCGGATGTGGGTTTGCGTAGCCACAGAATGCGTTTAAAACACTAAGATTTGGACAGATGTGGATGTGGGTTAATTAGGGTTACCTGACATTAATAGTAACGTTTAAAACACTAAGATAGATAATGACAGATGTGATAATGATGATGTGGATGTGGGTTAATTAGGGTTACCTGACATTACTAGTAACGTTTAAAACACTAAGATAGATAATGATAGATGTTGATGAAACCATCAATGAACCTTCATATAAACGCTATATAGCTAGGTAGACGTATATACATAAGGCTAGAGGTAGACATACAATCAGTCTAGGTTATACAATGTACTTATCGCAAACCAACCATGTGATCATAGTTTCCCTTTTCGAACAGGGGGTTAACAAATACAAGCCGCAATGTACCGTTTTATGGAGACTGGTTCCCCTCTGTTATTGCGCTGCAACTTTTTATTGTCGAAGCTGTTTCTTTCATATTTCTTTAGTTTGGACTATAAACTACATACATGTAGTTGTATTGAGGGTTGTATTGCATCCGACATCAACAATGCAGGGTGGTAAACGTCTATTTTGTCAGTTCTTTGCAAACGTAAATCAGATAAACAATACATGAAAACTATCAGTACGCTACATACAGTGGTGGCATCGGTGGAGTAGTCACGTGGTTAAAGCGTTGGCCCGTTTTCGATTCCCGGACTTGGTATATGCGCGACGCCGTAATAATTCCTGAAATAATGGTAAAAGCTGTTACAAACCGTTCTCTATCACTCACAAACTCATTCACTTATACACCGATAAGACATGCTTGCGTATACATGCTTGCGGTGGGACATCCTTGTAGTCAAAGCGCTTGCTCGTCACCCCGAAGACCCGGTTCACGTGGGTACAATGTGTGAAGCCCATTTATTACAATTATTACAACAAGTATTTTGACCACCTTTCATCACGCCCATTTCTGGTGTCCCCCGCCGTGATATTGCTGGAATATTGCTAAAAGCGGCGTAAAACTAAACTCACTCACTGCTCCGGCATACATGTCAATACAAATGTTCAGGTGACACGGGCTGTACACACACCACTGTCACAGACCTGAACGCTCAACACCTGCAGGCAATATGACTGCCGCTCGCTCGACTCACATAGGAACCATCACAACTTCGCTAACTAAATTACATCGCTAGCAAAAAAAACTGGCAACACCCAAAATATAGAAACATTTTAAGTCTGAAAACTGGCTGCAGAAAAGGTAAACAGTTTTGAGACACAAACGACTTACAGTTGGGGACGGCGGGATGAGAACCATCTTCATTCAGGGGCCTAATAACAAAATTAGTGTTTACATCACTTAGTTTGCTGAGGAATGGCCTTCACCAAGAAACTGAGCTGTACTATCTAAAACACGTGGAAATGTTGAATAGATGTTCTATTTATAACCCGTGGTCATATTTCGTTCAGTAAAAACCTGAAAAACACTATTCATTCATAGTACATAATATTGTAGTAGGCATACCAATTTATGATTTATTCATATACATGAAGATGAGTTAATCCGTGTGGATTTATGGCGATAGGAAATTATTATATTTTAAAAATAAGGTGAAGATTTATTTTCTTTGTGGGACAAAAGAAGTTTGAATGGTTTAAGAGTTTACAACGATCCCTTGCTGATCAGGACTATTGTCAATTTGTCAGTAAACCATGGTTTGAAATTCAGTATTGCAGTTTATCGTTCTTCCTTATAATTTTATATCGGATGCAACTTCTCAGCACGGTTTTCGAATGGTAAGCAACTACATTGTCATCCTTCTGGGAACCGGCAATCCGGAGTTAATACCAGGGATATAGCGCTGATATTATTGTTGGACCAGGGACCTGGCGTAGATATTATTGTTGGACCATGGACCTGACGTAGACATTATTGTTGGACCATGGACCTGACGTAGATATTATTGTTGGACCAGGGACCTGGCGTAGATATTATTGTTGGACCAGGGACCTGGCGTAGATATTATTGTTGGACCAGGGACCTGGCGTAGATATTATTGTTGGACCAGGGACCTGGCGTAGATATTATTGTTGGACCAGGGACCTGGCGTACATATTATTGTTCGACCAGGGACCTGGCGTAGATCACGTTGTTGGACCATGGACCTGGCGCAGATATTATTGTTGGACCGTGGACCTGGCGTAGACATTATTGTTGGATGAGGGACGGAGCGTTAATATCATTGATGGACCATGGACCTGGTGTAGACATTATTGTTGGACCAGGGACCTGGCGTAGATATTATTGTTGGATGAGGGACAGAGCGTTGATATCATTAATGGACCATAGACCTGGCGTAGACATTATTGTTGGACCAGGGACCTGGCGTAGATATTAGATGACCATTATTGATATATTGTTGGACCATAGACCTGGCGTTGGACCAGGGACCTGGCGTAGATATTATTGTTGGACCAGGGACCTGGCGTAGATATTATTGTTGGACCATGGACCTGGCGTAGATATTATTGTTGGACCATGGACCTGGCGTAGATATTATTGTTGGACCAGGGACCTGGCGTAGACATTATTGTTGGACCAGGGACCTGACGTAGATATTATTGATGGACCATAGACCTGGCGTAGATATTATTGTTGGACCATGGACCTGGCGTAGATATTATTGTTGGACCAGGGACCTGGCGTAGATATTATTGTTGGACCAGGGACCTGGCGTAGATATTATTGTTGGATCAGGGACCTGGCGTAGATATTATTGTTGGATCAGGGACCTGGCGCAGATATTATTGTTCGACCAGGGACATGGCGTAGATATTATTGTTGGACCATTGACCTGGCGTAGATATTATTGTTGGAACATGGACCTGACGTAGATATTATTGTTGGACCATGGACCTGGCAGATATTATTATTAGATATTATTGTTGGACCAGGGACCTGGCGTAGATGTTATTGTTGGAACATGGACCTGGCGTAGATATTATTGTTGGACCATGGACCTGGCGTAGATATTATTGTTGGACCATTGACCTGGCGTAGATATTATTGTTGGAACATGGACCTGATGTAGATATTATCGTTGGACCAGGGACAGAGCGTTGATATTAGTGTTGCACCATGGACCTGACGCAGACATTCGTGATGATGAGAGACGCGATGGAGCTGTATTTCAGGGTAGTGAGTGGGTTTGTCTTCACGGTGCTATTAAAGATATCTAAGCAATATCACGGCAGGGGATGCCAGAAATCGGCTTCAGACATTGTACCCATGTGGGGATTCGAACCCACGACAAGGTTATCACTAGACTAAGCCATCACCTGTTTTTCAAAGTAAATCTTGAATGACTTTATTATGGCATTTTCCTTTGCCCATTCTCCTGTGTGTGGTACCTCCAGCATAGGCTGGATACCAGGCCTAGGGTGCCGTTGAACAAAGCGATCTTAGGGCTAAGGTGATCGTAACTCACATACCTTAACATAGACTTACGACTGTCGTAGCGTTAAGGTTGTTTTGTACAACGGCACCCTGATACAATCGGGTATGCTTATCAGTGCTTACATGACACGGACTGGTTCTTTAAAGGAAGTGTAATTTGAAACGTCCAGTACATAAGAAGCATAATTATTGGAAGCAATTGTTAATTTGATAACCAGGAACCGAAAACAGAAACAGTACGAAATGTGCTTCATATTCCGATGCAACATGAGATTGTCAACTTGGCCAAAGAAAACATGGAGCATGACATGCGTCGCTGATCGTGCCCTCTCAAGGACATTTATGATTCGGATACACTCGGCTTATTCCGTAACCTGCGTGATACTTCGCGGAGCAGTGGGAAAGTTAACTTGAATTTCACTGTAACGTGCATAACGTCGATCCCTCCGCGCATACTTCGAACATCCAGATTTGATAAATGCTATTAATAGACAGGTAAATATCGAACCAGGTTAATATATGGGGCGACAACTGCCGCAACGACTGTCCTGTGTCAGCTATGTGAACCAGCGACTCTTGTGTGTTCCTCTCACCGCTCACCGAGATGATCTATGGGATTGAGTATAGCCGAATGCATGGCTTAACAAATCATGTTTAGATGAAGACGGACCCACGCCGCGTTATGCCTTTTATAGAAACATATATGTTTGGGACTTGCAAGCAATATTTGAAAATGATAGAGATTTGATAAAATATTTATTCATAGGTTATCACGTTGGGGTACGGTCTGGGATTTTAAAGGAAATTTTGTCTCTGAAATGCTTGATTAAACTAAAGTTACATTGTTGCAGCGTGAGTTGTAAACAAATACTTCCTAGTTTTAATTATGAAACGTCGGATGTATTTGTAGCTGAGAAAACATCCCCTGTTAAACGGTTCAGTGATTTGCAAGATGTCTGAGATGCACGGCAACAGCGCATCCTCTCGAACTGATCCTGAAGAATTGCAAAATGCCTGATTCTTAAAAGTCTAACCACACACGTCCATATTAAGTAGATTGTAACAGTGACATTAACACGGTCTTTGTTAAACCGACCCGTGAAGATCCGGGTTAGAATTGATCTTCAGTAACCCATGCTTGTCGTAAGAGGCAAACCCGTGAAGGTCCGGGTTAGAATTGATCTTCAGTAGCCCATGCTTGTCGTATTGTCCTTGTCTTCAGTAACCCATGCTTGTCGTAAGAGGCAAACCCGTGAAGGTCGGGTTAGAATTGATCTTCAGTAACCCATGCTTGTCGTAAGAGGCAAACCCGTGAAGGTCCGGGTTAGAACTGATCTTCAGTAACCCATATGCTTGTCGTAAGAGGCAAACCCGTGAAGGTCGGGGTTAGAATGAGCCTTCAGTAACCAATGCTTGTCGTAAGCGGCGACTAACGGGATCGAGTGGTCAGGCTCGCTGACCTGGTTGACACATGTCATCGTATCCCAATTGTGTAGGTCGATGCTCATGCTGTTGATCACTGGATTGTCTGGTCCAAACTCAATTATTTACAGACCTCCGCCATGTAGCTGGAATATTGCTGAGTGCGTAAAACTAAACTCACTCACTCATTCAACTCATTCATAATAACAGTGTTGACAGATGTCGTTAAACAGGGCCCTGTATAACCCGGGAATCATGTTTAAAACAGTCATATTATGAATGTATATACTTATAAAGGACGTAATTTTATATCAGTGTTTCATTAATTCAGAAACTTGTTTAGGCAAACGATTTCATTTTGGAGCGATACCGTCTGGATTGATGGGGTTTCACTGTAACAAACCAAGATCGTCATGGCAATGAGCATCATCGAATCGACGACACAGCTGTCTTCACATTGATATGTTATTTGTTATACATCGATAACATTGATGTTATTTGTTATACATCGATAACGATATTGATGTTATTTGTTATATATCGATAACGATGTCCGGAACCCTGCAATATTCTTGGAGAGAATATCAACGCCTAGTCACCCAGCTTTGTTGTATATCAATAACGTGGATTGATTATTATGACGTCAATCACTGGATTGACTTGTCCAGAGTCGATTATTTATCGACCAACAACATAATACATGGAATATTGCTGAGTGGGGTGTTCTGCTACAAGCAATAACTAGTTTGAGGGACATGCATTTTTTTCTGTTCCGTGAAACCAGCCAATTAGCGTTTTTATTTGTTCCGTGAAACCAGCCAATTAGCGTTTTTATTTGTTCCGTGAAACCAGCCAATTAGCGTTTTTATTTGTTCCGTGAAACCAGCCAATTAGCGTTTTTATTTGTTCCGTGAAACCAGCCAATTAGCGTTTTTATTTGTTCCGTGAAACCAGCCAATTAGCGTTTTTATTTGTTCCGTGAAACCAGCCAATTAGCGTTTTTATTTGTTCCGTGAAACCAGCCAATTTATAGCGTTTTTATTTGTGTAGCGGATTTATTTTGCCACGTCTGGACTATTTTCTTTGTATGAGCCTTCATAAAAATGAAGCAAATCAAGATATGTCTCACGAGACTCGCATTTTGCTTGTTGACGTCGAGATGTTTTGCACGTGCAAGATACGAACATCTGTGCGAAAGGAAGCCTGTAGACGACGATTTCAAATCAACTTTTGAATGAACTGCTCAGCGGAGCCTATTTATAGAGGTCAAGTGCTAAGTCATTTTTGTCTTTGAATATAGGATATAACATACACAGACTTCAGCAGCAGAGAGAGCGAGTCGTTGTTCAACATACAGTCAATTATCGTTGTGTCGAAGTTGAGTGAGTGAGTGAGTTTGGTTTTACGCCGCTTTTAGCAATATTCTAGCAATATCATAGCGGGGGACGCCAAAAATGGCTTCACACATTGTACCCATGTGGGGAATCGAATCCGAGTCTTCGGCGTGACGAGCGAACGCCTTAACCACTAGGCTACCCCATCGCCCCGTGTCGAAGTTGAAGGGACCTACGTAACTACTTCGAGTTATCCGATGTTCGACACATCCGAATACAGATTAATAAAAATTAACACGAGGAGCTTTTACTCGAGATAACCACACGTTCGACACATCAATAACTCATTTTCAAGCCAGATCGTCGGCCTCGCTTTTGTTGTTTTATTGACTCAGAGAACCGATCCCAACCTCTTCTTTCCAATACACCGCGGGCTTAATAATACAGTTGATATTCAGTCCGTGATACCGGAAGTTCCCTGTTGGTTTGTAGACGGTGCTGACTTCATTCCTTCAAGTTACGTTCCGAGAGCTGCGGTAACGCTGGAATGAAATGTGGTTGGTTCTCGAAACAAGATCACGCTGCTAAAACAATAACAATTAATTAAATAAACCCAAACACACATGTGACGGTCGCCAAAACGCACCCTTAGTGAGCGGAACAGCTACAAACAGGTTTTTACAAAAACTAGGATCGCGTGAAGGAGCCGAAATGAGGCCGTTCTCACGGCAGGATCAAAGATGCCCAGATGGGAACAATTGGACTTGCAGTATGTCTTCTCACGCACGGTTCCCTCTCTGCCTAATCATACTGTGAAACTACCGCATTTGGTCATAGCGTTATGTTTATGTCTGCAAAATTAAGGAGAAAATAAAAAATACGGAAAATGAATGTTTGGTAAGATGAGAATCTGAGAAAAATTGCAAATGGACGTGTCATATACTGTCCCAGTTATTCAAGGTAAATATAACGTAATGTCATTTTTTCTTTGGACTGGTTTGACAAGCGTTGCTCTGTGACAATCATCTGAAAGGGAAATGATGACATGAAAGTTAAGTATTCACGGTTAATAACGCAATACTTTCCCGTTTCAATTTCTCATTTTTGTTAATTTCGTGGAAATGTGGCATCAGTTATCTACGATGCCATTGGTTGGTGTACAACTACTTAATTAGAATGCGGCGTAGACATATGTAAGAGGGCTAAAATTGTGTGTGTGTGTGTGTGTGTGTGTGTGTGTGTGAGAGAGAGAGAGAGAGAGAGAGAGAGAGAGTTTCAGTCTGAGTGTCTCTCTGTCTCTCTCGCTCGCTCTGTGTGTTGTGTGTGTGTGTGTTGGGAATAGGGGTAGGGTGGAGTGGTTGGGGATAGGGTGTTCTTCAATGATGCTGGGCTCGATACATTAGAAGGGACAGATTGTTTTGAACAGTAACCCAGTAACAAAGAGATTAATTAATTAAATGCGTTGGTGCGAAACTTCATGAAAGCGAATTAATGGCAATGGTACGGGACAGCCAAGAAGCATACATCGAAAGCACGCTGACAGGTTTCTGACACGGCTAAGGGAGGCAACTCTTCACTTAAAGGCAGCGCAACCGATTTTTCATCAGAGACGTGATCAAGTTGTCTTTCAGGGTTATTTTAAGTATATATTGTAAGGACTATTGGGAACGCTTTGGGCTGTATGCTCTGTAACTCTTTGGTATATCCTGTTTACAGCAGGGCCCGAAGAATCTTTCTTTATGCCATTGAATGTTTAGGTACATGTTATCATCATTCACATTAAACCCGTGACGATCCGGAATTGGTCTTCAGCAACCCATGCTTGTCGTAAGAGGTGACTAACGGGATCGTGAGATCAGACTACCTGATTTGGTTAACACATGTCATTCTATGCCAATCGCGTAGATCGATGCTCATGCTGTTGATCACTGGGTTGTCTGGTCCAGACTCGATTATTTACAGACCGCCTTATATAGCATTATTCCAGCCGCTGACAAGCTGTAGACCAATTCTGACCGGGGTCTTCAAGGTTCGTTGGATGGTTTGTTGTTTTACGCCGCACTCAGCAATATTTAAGCAATAGTAAGGCGGTTTGTAAATAATCGAGTCTGGACCAGACAATCCAGTGATCAACATCATGAGCATCGATCTACGCAATTGGGAACCGATGACATGTGTCAACTAAGTCTGACCACCCGATCCCATTAGTCGCCTCGTATGACAAGTATGGGTTACTGAAGATCAATTCTAACCCGGATCTTCACGGGTGGGTCTTCAGGAGATGCACACACTTGCTGTTAATAATGTAGAAACCACACCATGTTATAAAGCAAAGTGACTGAAGTAAGGTCAGTATTTCAAATTAGCAAGTGGGGCGGTCTTAGACGATCACTACTTTTGTGTAAGACACGAGCATGGGTTTGGTGCCGGTAAACCTATAAACATAATCGTGGCGAATCGGGATTCGAACACACAATCACGGGTTTGGGACGTGCCCAACTGACGCAACTCCGCACAGCGGACGGAGCCGCCAAAGAGCTTTGGGTTCATCTGAAAAGTTATGATATAATGTTCTATATCATGTTCTACGGTAACGGTTCATGTCTGAACTCGCACCGTCATTGGTTTGAAGTCATAATGAATTCCCAAAACTTCGTGGCGAGGAGGGGCGGTGGGCTAGCCTAGTGGTTACAGCGTTCGCTCGTCATGCCGAAGGCCCGGGTTCGATTCACCACATGGCTACAAGGTGTGATGCGCAGTGATATTGCAGGAATATTGCTAAAAGCGGCGTATTGAGATAGCATCAAATAATGAGTCTCGCACTATCACGAACCGCTCACTTGGTAGTCTTCTTGCGTGACCACTTTTTAAATGCATTTGCTTTGCTATCTCTTCTGACAAATTTGCAAATAAACATGTATTTTTTATATTTCACTCATGGTTGTATTCAGACAAACGAAATATATTCCGAACTGTTGATCGTAACTCTTCAAGTGTGAACAACAGAAATATAACCCTCTTTCGCCAAATACTTTAAAATATACTCCAATACCGTACCTCTCATTTTAAAGATCTAACATCGTGGCTTATAATCAGTCAGACAGCCTCAAGCCTAAATGTGTCTGTTCGGGCGAGAGGAGCATTCAGACCAGCACATCTAAATGCAGTAGATGGAAAACGAACTTACATGGACAGTTCTAAATGTTATTAATAAAGGGTGGCTAATTACACATTAAGTCGTTTCTGAGCGCCATGACCCCTATATTCAAAATATAGTGCCATCGAAGGATGGTGTGTTACATTTTTTGTTGTTGGGAAAAGCGAACTTTTTTACCAAAGACGTAAAATAAAAGCAGTAAGGAAGTTAGCATCTGATTTGTTTCGAACCTTTCGTTCAGACTGCAGGTCAAATGTCGCTGAGGGTTGGGTAGCCTAGTGGTTGAAGCGTTCGCTCGTCACGCCGAAGACCCGAATTCGATTCCCCACGTGGGTACAATGTGTGAAGCCCATTTCTGGTGTCCCCAGATTGCTAAAATTGGCGTAAAACTAATTGCTGAAATTGGCGTAAAACTAGACTCGCCCACTCACTCAATCACCCTGAAGCAGCTTTTTAGGAGGGGTTGTCTGACTTCACGCAGTAAGGTGGCGTATCTGAGTAAAAGATCTGATTTGAATGAAATTGTCTATTTGAATTACAACACTATAACACTCTCCTACCACTCCACTGTCTACCTCTTACCCACAGATGAAACAGTGTTTGTGTTTGTGAAGTGTCTTTGTTTCACTTTGACAAACTGCATTTCCTCTCAACAACGCAATTGCCTGTTTCTTTTCCTGACCTGAATGAATGACACACAGCTAAACGACCTCGCGAGCTTGCGTCGTCTTCGGGCGAAGGGAACAAGAAAGTGAAAGAGAAAGTGTTCAAAAGTTTTTGAAATAAGTGCGTGAGACATCAGGGCACCGGCAATTCAAAACGTCAACGCTGGAGAGACGCTAGTCTTGACTCTCTACCGAAACAGAAGTGAGTGAGTTTAGTTTTACGCCGCTTTAGGCAATATTCCAGCAATATCACGGCGGGGGACACCAGAAATGGGTTTAATACACTGTACCCATGTGGGGAATCGAACCCGGGCCTTCGGCGTGACGAGCGTGGGGGGAGTTTTTAGCCTAGTGGTTAAAGCGTCCGCTCGTCACGCCGAAGACCCTGGTTTTATTCCCCACATGGGTACAATGTGTGAAGCCCATTTCTGGTGTCCCCCGACGTGATAATGCTGGAATACCGTTAAAAGCGGCGTAAAACCATACTCACTCACACACTCGGGGAAACAGGGGCCAGATTCGATTGTTTACAGATCGCCGCCTTAGGTGGAATAGTGCCATGTGCAATGCTAAACAACAAACAAATAAACTAGTGTCTTGAATGCAACTTCTTACGTCTCCCCATTGGTCGTGCTTTGTTTATATTTAGAACTAGCTCATCTATAAATCTGGGTGATACTGGAGGTTGTATTGGTGAGGAATGTACATTACAAAGAGTTATTTTCCGTTGTACACGACACTCACCCTGTTAAAGCGGTTAGTCACACGTCAAAAACGTAGACAACTATATTAATCACGCATCTGACTCAGTTTGAAGTTTGAAGAAAAAAGTGATGAGTTATCGGGAAATATCTCCCATATTCGTAATTGCGGTTTGGCAGAAAAATACATTCATGAATAGAATAGAAAAAGGTACACCTATATGGTGGCCTGTCATACATAATTGACCATGGACTTCAACACCTGTGTTATGGTTTGAAGAAAGCTGAGTACATAACGATATGGCAGATTAGCCATAGTCTCCAAGCCCTTTGGCAGTACGGTGGGGTAGCCTAGTGGTTAAAGCGTTCGCTCGTCACGTCAAAGACCCGGGTTTGATTCCCCACAACGGTACAATGTGTGCAGCCCATTTCTGGTGTCCCTGCCGTGATATTGCTGTAATATTGCTAAAGCGGTGTAAAAGTCCCCCATAATATATATATATATATATATAAATATAATATATAAATATAATAATATATAAAAAAATAATAAAATAAAAAAATAATAAAAAATAATAATAAATAAATAAATAAATAAAATAAAAATTAATAATAATAATAAACCCCAAACAAACACACACACACACACACACATACACACACTCACTTTTAACTTAAGATCGATCGTCTTATCAATGCAGCAATACAACGACTTCTATATCCTGGCGTCTGTACAGATCTAAATATACAGGAGCTTTGTACGGAAACACGCTCTCCGCTTGTAATGTCAATACATACATTACACGAAAGTTCGTTCTTTCGGACATTAATTTAACCGATTTACCTGGAAACAGAAGTGTTTGGATTAACTGTGTTAGCCTTTATTGTATTTTATGATTTTTTGTGAAATTTAAACTTTATGATTCTGATATTTTAAAAAACGGCAGCTATGATATCCAAAAATGAACGTAAAACACGTTAGGCGAGGAAGAACAGATGTCAGTTGGTTTATATTACCGTATGTTAAAATGTGTAAAGGAACAGCTCGCAAAGAAACATTTATATTCTAGACACTGCCAATACGGACATTCCACTTACTGGAAGATTATTGTTTTGAAGGTGTATCTAATTACGAACGGATATTCTACCATACAGATTACTCATTAAAAGGGATACATATTGATGGTATAAGGCTTTATTTTGAGCTGACGCTGTCCCCACAAAAGAGGGTTTTTTTTATAGAAACTAAAAAATTCAGTTATATCATTATTCAATCTGATTTTTTGTTAAATGTATTGTGACGTGTAAAACTTCCCCATTATCTTTCAACAATACCATTTTATCCAAGAAAGCATATAACTAAAAATGAAATAACGCATTTACACGGTAAACCCCGTAGTTATAATTACCCTAGATGCACAGCCTAACGTGCACCGACAGAAACAACGAATAATATCACATGATGCATTGGCATTACACCAAGAGCTTGTATCTAAGCAAAACAAAACCGGCCTTTTAAAGACAAATATTTTACCACTATTTAAAAAACATATATGCACAGTTAAAAGACAGAGAAGTTAATAAAGAAAGATTTATGTTTTTGATTTGATCCTTGACGACTAAATATAGAGAAACGCACGAGCGTTGTGCCACTGATAGTAACAGATCTAGACACGAAACACTTGAACCGTTTCTGGGCAGGCCTAGGCACTAACATATTCCACTAGTCAAGAAGGATATTATTTTGTTTGTTTGCCTTAATTCCAAGTCCGCCGAACGTCCGATATGAAGTTATTGAAATCTCTGTATTGCTTTGTGTCAATAGCTGTCGCCGAACGTACACACAGACAGGCTTATTTGGCAGATACATGTATATTAAACAAGCGCTCGATGTAGCGGCACATAGGCTGGATGAAAGACATACATATGTGGATACTGTAATAAACTATTGTGTATTTATGAAGATATAGCGAGTACAAAAATATATAATATTTTATGTTTTGTGACCGAGGTATTAAAATAGAAAATGAGGTGTTGGGATGTTTCCATAATAAATAATATTATATATATCTCATTAAAAACGGAAAATGTTCGGTGTATTTCCATTATCATCATGATTTCCAGGTTAGATTTCATATTTTATCCAGATGGGTGCATTGTCTTTCATTTCTCGCGAATTCTTTAAATACAAATCTATCAATAGTTATAAATAGATACAATGAAATTAATAAAAAAATATTGTCATAGAGAAAATAACACCATGTGCAAGCATACTGTTAGACTAACGCTTAGTCCCTGAATATATATAATTTTGATAGTAACAAATATACCCCTTTAAATTGAATATGGATCCCCAGTGAGATGGGAGATTCAGGACCTGACCCGGAGGAAATCTAGACTTGCTTCATTTACGGTTTTAGCGTTGCAGAGAGGGCTAAGCAGTAGGGAAAATAATGTGGTTCAGGGACTGTAAGACAGACCAACACACTGTAGTCTTTTAGTAATAGTGAAACCGAGACGATAAAGTCTTTATTCCTATACAATTTATAGGACAGATATGTTTACTCAGCAAAAAACAGCAGTGAAAGATTGATGACGTAAACATCTCTTAGCCTCGCCGGGGTACGCAAGCACACTAACACAGCCAGGTCTACAAAATCACCAGATCACAAAACAATATTTCCAGAGATAACCAGAGATACTAACAGAGATAACCAGAGATACTGACAGAGATAACCAGAGATACTGACAGAGATAACCAGAGATACTGACAGAGATAACCAGAGATACTGACAGAGATACTGACAGAGATAACCAGAGATACTGACAGAGATAACCAGAGATACTGACAGAGATAACCAGAGATACTGACAGAGATAACCAGAGATACTGACAGAGATAACCAGAGATACTGACAGAGATAACCAGAGATACTGACAGAGATACTGACAGAGATAACCAGAGATACTGACAGAGATAACCAGAGATACTGACAGAGATAACCAGATAACCAGAGATACTGACAGAGATACTGACAGAGATAACCAGAGATACTGACAGAGATACTGACAGAGATAACCAGAGATACTGACAGAGATAACCAGAGATACTGACAGAGATAACCAGAGATACTGACAGAGATAACCAGAGATACTGACAGAGATAACCAGAGATACTGACAGAGATAACCAGAGATACTGACAGAGATAACCAGAGATACTGACAGAGATACTGACAGAGATAACCAGAGATACTGACAGAGATAACCAGAGATACTGACAGAGATAACCAGAGATACTGACAGAGATAACCAGAGATACTGACAGAGATAACCAGAGATAACCAGAGATACTGACAGAGATAACCAGAGATACTGACAGAGATAACCAGAGATACTGACAGAGATACTGACAGAGATAACCAGAGATACTGACAGAGATAACCAGAGATACTGACAGAGATAACCAGAGATACTGACAGAGATAACAGAGATACTGACAGAGATACTGACAGAGATACTGACAGAGATAACCAGAGATACTGACAGAGATAACCAGAGATACTGACAGAGATAACCAGAGATACTGACAGAGATACTGACAGAGATACTGACTCCAATATACGTTTGTTGCTTCGTTGTTCGATGTGCCGTTTTTGTCATTTTCATACAATCACTGTATTTGTGTCAGTGACCTTTAATGCAATAAACTGGGCTGGGTCTCCTTTCACAAAGCACTAAGGTGATCGTAAGTCACTAGGGTAACCTTAGTGCAATGTTAAAGAATATGAGTTAAGGTTAACCTTAGTAAAGGTTGCTTCGTGAAAGGACCCCCTGAATTGTAACGGCTCCTCTGACCGACGTGGCATCTGTATGTGCTCCTCAAATGTGTCGGTCATTGTGCCCGCCCGATCCCCATCTATACCACATGCATTTCGGTTGTGCCTGTTGTTTAACGCCTCAATCGAATCTGGATCACACAATCTAGTGGTTGATACCACGAGCATCGATCTACACAATTGAGATCTCCACGCGTGATATCACACAGCATGATTTATTGATAACAAACAGTAAACACCCAATAAAAATAACCACTCTAACCTCTCAAATAAGGCGTCTGTTCGCTATTATACTATAGCCTATTTACACTATGTATAATTGAATTTACTTTGCAAAAGAACCCCAATTCTTCTGCAGAAATGTGAATTTATTAATTGTGTTTTACATGTTGTTTTAGTCTGTCATATAGACCCTGAAACAAATACATCAAAGAAAGCCCATGCAAGTCTAGATTTCCACAGTTTCAGGTCATACAGACCCTGAAACAAATATATCCAAGAAAGCCCATGCAAGTCTAGATTTCCACAGTTTCAGGTCATACAGATCCTGAAACAAATATATCCAAGAAAGCCCATACAAGTCTAGATTTCCACAGTTTCAGGTCATACAGACCCTGAAACAAATATATCCAAGAAAGCCCATGCAAGTCTAGATTTCCACAGTCTGAGGTCATACAGACCCCGAAACAAATATATCCAAGAAAACCCATGCAAGTCTAGATTTCCACAGTTTCAGGAAAATGAAGAAAGTCTCAGGGCTCCTTTTAATTATATATTCTATTTATTCTTTTTATAATGACCTGTTTTATTTGTAAAATATGTTCATTTCAGAGACTAGTTGTTAGTTTAATGGGGGTTTTCTGTCTTGTAATTCATGGTACGTGATATGGTTTTTTCTCGTATATTTACGTTAAATCGTACACGGGTATGTTTTCATATACACTGACAGACAATGTAAATATGTGTTTAAAATATGGAAGCTATTAACATCGAATCCATTTAACATCCGTTTTATATCAGTGCTAAACCCACAGTATATACACCACACCTTAAATACGTATTGCTAGGTCCCAATCTCCAATGGCAAACTCTTGACAACCTCTCTGCCACTACATACGCAAGAAACACGCATTATATAGCATTTATATTCGGATTAAATTATACGTTATTCCACATCTAACACGCATATATTTTGGACCGGGTTATTTGAAATCAAAGTGTCAGTTTCGATCAATTTGGCATGGTGAAACAGAAAGTGCTTTATGAAATCTCAATATGTTGCTCGACGTATCTTCACACTATATTTAATGTAAGTTAAATAAGCATCAGTAAAAATGCCTAAATGATATGCAAACCGACTCATTTTCTCCAAAGACTTAGCAGAAAACATAGAATGCCAACCGAATGAGGTCAATGGAATCTAATAAAGATTTCATACGGCTCCTGAGGCTGTGTTTAGTTTACTTCAGTAATGTGATGAGTGAGTTTATTTTTACGCCGCACTCAACAATATTCCAGCTATATGGCGGAGGTCTGTAAATAATCAAGTCTGGACCAGACAATCCAGTGATCAACAGCATGAGCATCGATCTACGCTATTGGGATACGATGACACTGAATGGGTTACTGAAGACCAATTCTAACCCGGATCTTCACGGGTCACTTAATAATATAACTGACAGTCGTAGTCTACACGTATATTTGTGTAATATAGATGGGTATTCCCAGTCAGTCGATGTTTCCGTCCTTAAACCTACCCTAATTTAAGTAGCCTGATTTGTCATCTGCATGGAAAATCTATTTGCCACATTTCGGTTATTTTTGGTGTGTGTTTTTACTGTTATACTTGCCTTACTTGACACGTGCCCTCTGTAATCAAGGAGCTAGGGGACCGTTTATTTATTTATTTATTTATTTATTTATTTATTTATTTATTTATTTATTTTATTTATTTTATTTATTTTATTTATTTTTATTTTATTTTATTTTTTTTTATTTGGGATTTTTATGGGGGAGGAAGAAAGAAGAAGATGATTTTAAGGGGTCACCCATTTTGTTCTGGCGAGCTAGGGGTCATCAATTTTGTACACACACGTACTAGGGGGTCATCAATTTTGTACATAAAATATTTTTTAACAAATGCTTAGAAATTAGGGGGTCATTTGATTTGTACATGACATGCAGGGGGGTCACTTATTTTGTACATAAATTTTAGGGGGGGCATTCACATTGTACTTGCATCTCCACAAAAATTATCATCTCACACACACACACACACACACACACACACACACACACACACACACACACACACACACAGCCATAAATTATGAACGCTCTAGGTGTGATATGTATGTGTCAGTGACGTATATCTTCTAATCGACAATAGCAAGTTGTCCACTTAACCAAGGTTCGTGGCAACCGTGATGAATATTGTTCTCTCTCGATTGTACCTATATAAAGTGTTGTATGGATCATCTCAGTTTTAAAGATGCTTGTAGTAAATTCTGCCCTGACGTATGGCTCTATTTTGATCAAGTCTATTCAAACATTTGACAAATAATATATGTAAAACGGCTGCCCTCACGCGTTAACCACCCTGACGCCACGAGCATTATTCAGTTGAAGCTGTCAATTTGCTTTCGTCATGAAAACGTGCAAATCAAAATGTGATGAAATATGGCGCAATTGTGATCATATTAAAGATAAAGTTTACTCATTGGTTAAGCATTCAAGATTTTGTGCACGTGTGATCGTTAACACAACACACGCAGTCACTTCATACGCCTCCCACGGTTTGACTATACAGTTACTGGAGGGTAAGTGAATAACTTTGAATGTTTAATTAATCTCAAAAATAGTCTTTAGAAAGATTACTGTGCTGTCTCGACTTTGATTTTTATCTTTGATACGATTTCAAATTGCTGAAGAGTTACTATACTCAAATATTGTTCAAATGCTCATTTGAATCTACAGCTTTGTATACACTATTCTTGATAAGAGACTCAACGGTGAGCGTACCATTGAACAGATTCGAAAACGGGATTTTTTAACTAAAAGAAATATAAAATAGCTTTCCATAGCTACTTGTGAAATAACTAAATTAAGGTTGCTTAAAAATGTTGTCACCAGTGAACATTTTAATTTTAATTTTATTAATAGATGTGTTCTGAGCGTTGTAGGACGAGAATGTCACACCGTCTCAATGATCTCATCACATTAGTAATGAATCTGTTATCAGTCACCAAGTCAGTCATTATTCAAGATGATATTGAGTCATACGAAATTAACCTAATTAATACCACTCAGACTAACTGTTGCTTTATCTACTTCGTGGGGTCTCATAAGGATTTTTATCAGACAGATCCACACACGCCAAATGTGTCATCAGCTGATTGACTGTGCCACAGAAAGGCGGAAGGGAAAGTTTGATTCCGTGCGTAAACAGTTTCCTTGTCAGAACGAGGCTCGGAAACCCAGGGCGATGGTTATCGCCACCGCTGTATAGCAAACTTCCGGTCGACAGGTCACGTGATCCTGACTTTAAATTGAATGGTTCAGGGTCAGGCACGGTGTATGGGTCCATGTTCTTAATTTTGTATAATTTATTTGATCATGGTTGGAGAACCGTTTTGGTACCCACTAGCCCTTACCAAGAATATTCCATCTTCTGGATTCCGTTTTGTGCATGCGTGCCCGTTTTGAAACCGTGATATGACTGAATTGTGCAGAAAAAGAGGCGCAAACCCATCTCACCATATTTTGCTTTAAAAATTAAAGAGGAGAGATTGTATTTTCATTACCACCAGCTTACCTGATATACTGAGGGAAACAAATAAGGGACCACCACTTCATGGCAGTGTTCCTTTATTTATTCTTAGATTTCCTCCCGCAGCGCTATTTAAAGCTGGTATTGAAAACAAGAAAATATTAAAGGAACACTTGAATTTTCCTGTGTTCCTTTATTTCTTTCTCTCAGTATATATAGTGCAACCGTGATAACTGCGGGAATAATTGAGTTGCGATTTTCTTTCCCAAGGCAAACTGCTTGACAAAAGAAATATTAGTATATACTTGATAATTAGATTTGACCAAACAATCACAATCGTTATGAAAACGTTACTGGGTTGAAAATGTTGCCGAAACACTGCAAACTTGAGGTCCAAAATACAACTTTACAGCTATAGACTGTATCAGTTACATCACCATCGAAAAAACGTTATTGTTTGTTTCTCTTTAGCCACCATAAACACCTGTGCTTACTTTCTCTTTCAAGTTTATTTGAAAATTATTCAATTACGTGATGTAAAACTGTGAAGAGGGTACCTGTGAAGGTTAGAATATTGATCTTCAGTAACCCATGATTGTCGTTAGCGACTAACGGGATCTGGCGGTCAGGCTCGCTGACTTGGTTGACACACGTCATCGGTTCCCAATTGCGCAGATCGATGCTCATGTTGTTTATCACTGGATTGTCTGGTCCAGACTCGATTATTTACAGACCGCCGCCATATAGCTGGAATATTGCTGAGTGCGGCGTAAAACTAAACTCACTCACTCACTGTGAATAGGGGGTTGCAACCAAAGGGCGGCGCGTCCAATTTTGTCTGAACATTCGTGTTATGTGAACGTTTGTTGTGCAAACATGCACCTATTAAAATAACAGTGGAAGATACTTCATGTGTTAAACACCTGAAGCTATGTTCAATGCTAGTCACTGACTGAGTTTAGTTTTACGCCGTTTTTAGCAATATTTCAGCAACATCACGGCGGGGGACACCTGAAATGGGCTTCACATATTGTACCCATGTGGGGATTCGAACCCGGGTCTTCGGCGTGACGAGCCAACGGTCTAACCACTAGGCTACCCCACCGCCCCTCAATGCTAGTGACCATTCATTCATGAAAATAGGGGCGGTGAGGTAGCCTAGTGGTTAAAGCGTTCGCTCGTCACGCCGAAGGGCATCGAATTGGCACTCTTACATTTTACCTGTATCGTGATA
This sequence comes from Haliotis rubra, assembly GCF_003918875.1. NCBI lineage: Eukaryota > Metazoa > Mollusca > Gastropoda > Lepetellida > Haliotidae > Haliotis > Haliotis rubra. The sequence goes on from NW_025767014.1 coordinate 335,734, forward strand.
TGTTTCGTATTGGCACCCCTGTGTGTTGATAAGTGCTGTATATACGACCCTGTGTCATGATTCGTATCGACACTGCTCTATCGTCATATGTATCGTATAGGCCCTGATGCCTGGCAATGTTTTAGCTTTTTAGCTGTAAGGGGTAAAAAAGCGGGCTGAAATGCAGATCCATGTTTTTTTGTGTTTTTGTTTTGTTTGTTTGTTGTCTAAGGCAGCACTCAGCGATATTTCAGCTACATGATCGAGTCTGGACCAGACAATCCACTGATCGACGGCATGGGCATCGATCTACGGAATTGGGAACCGATGACACGTGTCAACCAAGTCAGCGAGCCTGACCACCCGATCCCGTTAGTCGCCTCTTACGACAAACATGGTGTGCTGACCATCAATTCTGACTCGGATCTTCATGGGTAAGGTGGTTATTATTGTGGTTAAATGTACACCGAGTTTGACAATGTTCAGCCCTATAGCTGTAAGCTGTTAAAAAACAGGTATCGCACAGCATGGCCATCTGGTGGATAGACCCCCTCTTCTGCGTGACGAGAGAACCAAGTGTGTCACGCATAGAAATTAAAATAATAAGACATCGGATGGTTGCATAATTTATGATCACGAGGATATAGCGTAGCGTGAGACAGTAGGGGCAAATACTGCAGGCAGGGGAAAGTTGATCCCAACACACCGGAAGTAGGTCGCTTCACTCCGGAAGTTGATAAGAACAGGAGAAGCTGCAGCAATTATGCGCATCTGCAATACAAATGCTAACTGATCCTGGTGCAGTAGGACCTGATTGGGCATATAATCTAAGCATGCAGTGAGTAGACGCATGTGACATACATGTGATCAAGTAATGCAATACAGTTAACTTTCGACTAAAAAAACAGTTTGGAGGTCAAGGTAGTCGTTGACTTTAAGCCCCTACGTCAGTGTTCAAAGAATACTACTTTATCCGTTGGTTGGAATACCATAGATGCATTTGAGAAGAATAAGATTATTTAACTGTGACGCATCCGTGATTTCGTGCAGCCATAGACGCAGACGCACGCACACGCTGACACGTACAAATATTGCTTTACACGTTCAACGCCACCGTAATTGATTCTACAGTGACAAGACAAAAGGGTGCATGGCTGCCTGTTTCGACAATATGATATACCATACCTTTCAGGCAGACTGCTGTCGGTGCTGAGAACCGGTCCTTCTGGATGGTACTATACATACTTAACAGCCATTTAGACCACTCAATACCCATTTGAATACGTTGATATGATATGCATGGGTTGAATAGGCTTGCATGACATGCATGGGTTGAATAGGCTTTCATGACATGCGTGGGTTGAATAGGCTTGTATGACATGCGTGGGTTGAATAGGCTTTCATGACATGCGTGGGTTGAATAGGCTTGCATGACATGCGTGGGTTGAATAGGCTTGTATGACATGCGTGGGTTGAATAGGCTTGCATGACATGCGTGGGTTGAATAGGCTTATATGACATGCATGGGTTGAATAGGCTTTTATGACATGCATGGGTTGAATAGGCTTTCATGACATGCGTGGGTTGAATAGGCTTTGTATGACATGCGTGGGTTGAATAGGCTTTCATGACATGCATGGGTTGAATAGGCTTTCATGACATGCATGGGTTGAATAGGCTTTATATGACATGCATGCATGGGTTGAATAGGCTTTCATGACATGCGTGGGTTGAATAGGCTTATATGACATGCATGGTTGAATAGGCTTCATGACATGCATGGGTTGAATAGGCTTTCATGACATGCGTGGGTTGAATAGGCTTTCATGACATGCATGGGTTGAATAGGCTTTCATGACATGCGTGGGTTGAATAGGCTTGTATGACATGCGTGGGTTGAATAGGCTTTCATGACATGCGTGGGTTGAATAGGCTTTCATGACATGCGTTGGTTGAATAGGCTTTCATGACATGCGTGGGTTGAATAGGCTTGTATGACATGCATGGGTTGAATAGGCTTGTATGACATGCGTTGTTTGAATAGGCTTATCTGACATGCATGGGTTGAATGAAGCATATGACATGCATGGCTTGAATAGGATTGTATGACATGCATTATTTGAATGAGACGACCTAATGCTTGTATGATATGCATGGATTGAGATTGAGGCTAACAAGTATCATATTGTCTCGGTTTTACACCTGGCACTATTACAGTGTCATTACCTTCGCTGAACATATAGACAGCATGGGCGGATCTAGGAATTTTGAAAGTGTGTGTGTGTGTGTGTGTGTGTGTGTGTGTGTGTGTGTGTGTGTGGGTGTGTGTGTGTGTGTTTGTACCCTGAGACCCCCATTGGCTACGCCAAAATAAATCTTCAATTTGGTCTTAAGTCATTTTCAAAGGGGTGGGGTGGTCTTAAGTCATTGTGTGTGGGGGGGGTCGAACCCCCGAATCCCACCTCTGGAACCGCCAATGGACAGCAGTCTGTGTTTTAACGGATGAAGGTCAACTGCGCATGCTTAAAACTTCAGTCAACACTTTCCTGAAATAAAGACAACGACTGCGAATTAGCAGGCAGGGGCGTAGCTCCCATTATAAAACACGCCCGGGCTTACACATGATTGTTCCTGAAAAGGTTGAGCAAGCCCTCAATACCTTCAAAATATGAAGCTTTGCAACCTATCGGGCTTACACGAAAAAAGTGGATTGCTTCGCGCCTGGCAGGATTACTTGAGAGTGGACCCACTCCTCGGGTACATATTATACATAAACGGCTGGCTATCGGTCAGATTTGGAACTTTGACTCTGGGTGTCATTGACATCATTTGCGTGGACGACTGTGTGACCTAGTTACTTGTTGATGACCTAGATAAATCACGTGATGAGTCAGAGTCTGGCGCTTTGATCATCCTGTAAGTGATGTCTTCAACGCTGGAAATGAGTCAGTGACGACTCGCTGTTCATGACTGCAACTTCTGGTCACGTGACTTAAATGACCAAATTGTGAAGTCCACAGTTCAGTGGAAAGAGTTCACGGCTAAGCTTTGAGGTCACTGATGTTAGGATTGCGTTATAATAAAAAAACGTTGCTGTTCCAAAGTAATTCCGCTTCATGGATCCATGAAATAAATCATACAACTATATGGCATTCCATTCAATTCCATAAAGTTTTCAGAAATATTTTGGCATTCCTGTTCAGTTTGTTTCAAGCCCTTCAAGCACAAATCCCTTTGCTTGATCATAATACAGTCTTGCTCGAGGCATTGACTGAATCGGCCGACTAACATCAGGGGCGTACAGTTCAGCACACATTTCACAATAAAAACATCTGCTTTGGTTACATTAACATTCGTCTAAAAGTTTTAATGGAAAATTTATCTGGAAATATGGTGTCCTAAATGGCGAGTAGCCCACAAGCACTGGCTATGCATATACACATTCACGACAGCACTGACACTTGTGATTCATCCTTCTTTAACAGTATAAAGTACAAGTGGTCAGCTGCCATTCCACCATGTGAATGTATGTCACAAGTAAGTCAAGTAAACACTACTAAAGTGGATAAAAAACATATTTCTATTTCACGCTCTGTTAAGCAACACCCCAATGATTGCAACCGGTAGAACACGGTGTATTTATGTGGAGAATCGACATGACGAGCGACACCGATATCCACTGTACTACACAATCCCCTCTATATACTACCCGTGAAGACCCGGGTTAGAATTGGTCTTCAGCAGCCAATGCGACTAATGGGATCGGGTGGTCAGGCTCGCTGATTGGGTAGACACATGTCATCGTATCCCAATTGCGTAGATCGATGTTCACGCTGTTGATCACTGGATTGTCTGGCCCAAACTCGATTATTTACACACCGCCGCCATATAGCTGGAATATTGCTGAGTGCGGCGTTAAACAACAAACCAACCAACCAAACTCTATATGCAAGAGAAACACACGTATACAAAAGTTTTATCAGATCCCAATTCACACTTATTTAATATCTAGTGTGGAAAGTTGGTAACTTATTTAATATCTGGAATGGAAAGTTGGTAATGCACGCTATATTACGAATACTTAATGTATTTGTTTGTTGTTTAACGCCGCAAAAAGGGTCCAGGGGCATTCGTGTTCAAAAAGGGTCCACGGGATCTTTATGCTTGTATTTGAGCCGTGGTTAGGCTCTCAGACTTGACCGTAGGTCATTATACCTCGTCAAAGGGTGGTTTGTCTCTCATGTTATCACATGGCACATCCCATATTATTAGACTAGTCTCTGAATATATATATTATTTTGCTAGTAACAAATAATCCCATTTAAATTGAAGCGGAACCCCAGTGTTATGGGAGATTCAGAACCCGAGGAAACTAGACTTGCTTTATTAAGGGCTTTAGCATTGCAGAGGGCCTGACAGTAGGCAAAATAATGTGGTTCAGGGACTGTGAGACAGACTAGCCATATTATGTAGATATTAGCGTAATGTGCCTGAAATATTGCTGACTGAAGGCGTTAAATAAATTTCAATCATTTATATAAACGAATAACTATTGCAATGAAATATATACATTTGAGCCAATTACTGTTTGTCATGACGAAAAACGAATAATTCATGCGTTTGGCTCTACCGGAGATTATACGATAAATATCGAGAACATGAACAAAAATAACGCAAAGAAGTCAGTGAGACAATGAATTAAAATGTCTGATATATTGTTATACCATGGCTAGTGTTAGTGTTATAACATGGCTAGTGTTAGTGTTATACCATAGTTAACAGTCCCTGAGAAAAACTGGCCTCTTAATCGTGGTGTAAAACACTTGTGTTCTTCAAACTAATAAATTATTTCATGTAATCAGACATTTAAAATATCCCAAATTTACACACCTCGCGATTTCCCCACAGCTAACAAGTCTCCGATCTACCATCTATAATTCATTCACAGAAATTCCTCATCGACCTTGACCTTTTAGCTATGAAATGACCCTTAGGTGCTCCTCAAACTCAAAACAAGGGATTTACGATGCCCCTAAATTATGCCAAGGGCCATTGAATATTGGACAAACATCCACGAGCCTCCGACTACCAGAAGCAGTGTAGCCGCAGCGAGCGTTCCCCTCGAGAGTAATAAAGAGAAATCTTGCCCCTGTTTCAGCTTACCCCAGGGTTTACTGGATCAATTTCTGTGGGTAGATTGTACGGCTTTATAAGTAGTTGTTAGGATAGTATTATGAACGTGAAAGTGATCTTAAACCGTATAATTGACTCAAACAATACAGACTAAACACGGGGAGTGCTGTATGAGCATACTAAGTCCCTTCTAGGGGCCCTTTATTTGCTCTCCGGTGTGACCTTTACGGCAAAGCGGGTCTGCCATTTATCCGCGAGCTCTACAGTTCGGTAAACAGACTTAAGACGTTTGTGACAGTTATTAGAAGTTGATGTACCTGAGTGTACATCAAAATATCAGATCAGGTGTGAATGGCGTTGAATCAGGTACGAGGCAACAAAGAGATATTTACTTCACCCAGAGAGGTATTACCGTTAGCTGAATGAAACTCTCGGATGAAACCTAACAGTTCAATGAGACTTAAGTAGAATGGTGTTGTTAAATGTTGTTCTTTTCTCATATTTTTCAGAGGATTAATAAATATAAATTTTATCAAAAATATAATTATATTCAAGAACATGATGTTTAAAGAGCCAAGGAAATGTTGATAAATATATCGGATCGTGAAAGAGTGAGTGAGTGAGGTTAGTTTCACGTCGTTTTGAGCAATATTCCAGCAATATTATAGAGGGGACACCAGAAATGGTGTTCACACATTGTTCCCATGTTGGGAATCGAACCCGGGTCTTAGGCGTGACGAGCGAACGCTGTGACCACTAGGCTACCCCACCGCCCCGGGTCGCTAAAGACGTTACTGAATCAGGCTTCAGAAAAACAAGGCGAAAACGTTAGTTAGCCTACATAGCCTGGGCTATCCTTGCATTAACTGATGGTTTAGCTGACAAAGGATAATAGAGAGGAAAGACTGGTGAAACAAAATGCAGCCTTTATGGCTCCGGAAACCTGTGATCGTGGGTCCGAACCCCAGAGTCACCCGGATAATGCTTCGCAGTTGGCCAACATCAGACCTGTACGCGTCGGTTCCGCGTATATGATAAAACGTACCCAGGCCTTCATCACTCCGGGCCTTCCTCCCACATTAAACAATACAGTTCACTCACTTACGCATACGAGGCGGTTGGGTAGCCTTGTGGTTAAAGCGTTCGTTCGTCACGTCCAAGAATCGGGTTCGATTCCAAAAAATGGGTACAATGTGAAGCCCATATCTGGTGTCCCCCGCCGTGATACTGCTGGAATATTGCTAAAAGCGGCGTAAAACTAAACTCACTCACTCTCTTACACATATCAATTTCACATTTTGATGAGCACAATAAATTACATCGAAGTTTTTTCTTTAGATATAAACAAACCTCATAACGTGAACAGCCAACTTAGTTTTGTAACAAACATGCATATAACGAACTGACGGATATAACGAACTGTTTCGGTCCCGAGCACTTGCTGTGTATTTTGGACGTATTTGAATATTTCGAAAACGAACTATGCTTATAACGAACTGACGGATATAACGAACTGTTTCGGTCCCGAGCACTTGCTGTGTATTTTGGACGTATTTGAATATTTCGAAAACGAACTATGGTTATAACGAACGAAAATTAGTGGTCTCATTTAGTTCGTTATAACCGTTGTTTACTGTTTACTGAATTTTAGTTTGTATGTTAATGTGTACTAGAAGGTGCCTTGTACGATTGACACGATTGTTCGTGTTATCAATACGTTGCGACACCATAACGCTCACTCAACATACAAAACGTGTTTTAAGTAGGGGTGGGTATTGCAGTGAATTTTTATATTGCGATATATTGCAATGCGAAAGCATATATTGCGATATGTATTGCCATATATTGCAAGATTGTTTTTAAACAAAAAAACTATTATAATCGAGTGAATGCTTGACAAGATCACTATACTTGATTAAGCTTTAATAAAAACTTTAAATCATGACAAAATAAATAACATTTGGCACAAATGAAACAAGGAAAAGAACAAATTAACATCAACACAGTGGTTACTAGTTTGAACTCCACTCTCAAAAATATCCGAAGATTTCCGAGTGTTACGAAGTTTAGCGAATGCATGTCGAAATACCGGTTTTCGATACGTATCGGTTTCATGTCTGAACCGATTATATTGCGCAGCCCTAGTTTTAAGTCTGAATGTATCGACGGAGCAACGGTTGTGTGATAAATCTACAAACCAGCCAGTCCATAAAGACACACAGCCAGGTTGTGGTGTCTGCTTCGCCGTTATACAGGGATCTGTATTTAACGGTACATTAAACAGATGTCGGATGTAGTGGTTTGTGGCAAATCACGTAACAACTGACAACTAACTGGATAATGTTCTGATCAAAGTCACAGTTCTGAATCATAGAATGTAACAAATAGAATTATGTCAAGTCAGAATAACGGTGCAAACTTATTGTTTTGCGTTCGAAAACCCGGTATCGTTCCACCAAGCAGCTTTTGTAAATTTCATTACGAAGATCTTAAGTCTGTATTAAATTAACCGTGAGGAGGTTTCAAGAATTTGGCTGAGATTGCACTGAGGCCCAAAACCAGGTTATTTACGTATATTTTATGAACGCTTCAATATAGTTACATTACATTACTGTAGTACATAGTAACATTAGGGGCCGTTCATAACTTATGGTTGACTAACAACTAGTCTCTGAAATGAACATATTTTACTGAAAAAAGTTCATAGTAAAACAAATTATAATATAATGAAAAGGAGCCCTGAGACTTTCTTCATTTTCAGACACTCAGGTACATCAACTTCTAATAACTGTCACAAACGTCTGAAGCTGAGGAAATCTAGACTTGCCACATTTTGTAGACTTGCGTGGGCTTTCTTGGATATATTTGCTTCAGGGTCTGTAAGACAGACTAAACTTATGGCTGAGGGTGCCCGGCGGGGTTTGATTATGGTCCAGTGGTTAGAGCGTTCGCTCGTCATGCCTATGACCCGGTTTCGATTCCCCACATGGGTACAATTTGTGAAGCCCATTTTCTAGTTTCCCTCGCCGTGATGTTGCTGGAATATTGCTAAAGGCTAAAGGCGTAAAACATAAGTAAGTTCATAAGTTCATCATCAAAGATGGAAAAAAGGTTTGAAGTATCAGAGCAAACGCTTGGATTCGGAGCCTTACGAAAAGTCTAAAGGCTCGTCGTGTAAATAAAACGTGTTCGAGATTTGGCGAACCCGGGCATTCAGACGTACACATCACTATGTATGTATGTACAGTTATCATGAGCACATGTTCATGATCAAAACTCATAGATGATGTGTATTGACAGTAAAATGGTTTGTGTTGTGTTAAAGGCGCACATTATATCATAATAATGCATCGTGTTTGCGAGCTTGTTTGTGGGTTTTCTAGGATGAGGGGCTGTGTGCGTGCGTGCGTGCGTGTGTTTTCTTTTTGGGCTTGTGTTTTGGTGTTGTGTTTTTGTTTTGTTTCCTATTTGGGGTAGCTTGAGCTGGTTTGCCTTTTAAAATGTTATGGTTCTCTGGAAGCAGAGACCATATAATAGATCTATTATATGGTCTCTGCTGGAAGGCGACCAAAACCCATCTGGGAAAGTTCTACCAACTACCACCTCATTTGAATCCAAATTAAGGCCGCTTTGCATATTAACTGCTTGAAGTTTAACCCCGCACTCAGCAATAGTCCAGCTATATGGCGGTGATCTGTATATAATTAAGTCAATACCAGGTCGAGTCTGGACTAGACAATCCGGTGATTGACATCAAGAGCATCGATATACGTACGCAATATTGCAATTGTGTCAACCAACTCAGCGATCCTGTGCACCCGATCGACAAGAATGGGATGCTGAGGACCAATTCTAACCCCAATCTTCTCTTGTCCGCGTTTAGCCGAGCGTGAGGTTCGCGATCGACATGCCTCACCTGCGACTGACGCAACTTTACTGCTTTTGATAGACTGGTACCCTTCCCTTCGCCTCCTGACACTGCACACACAAAAGTGCAGAGAGCAGCGCAAGCGCTTTACTGCCTGCAAACCACTCTACTCCTTTGAAATGAGAGTTAGCTCCCTTGAACTAACTCTGCTTCCGGACAACTAACGTTCTTCCATTCTTCAGCTTCTGACAGGTGCTTAACGGTAAGTTAAACATTTATTCAGACGCACATTTTACAGACACTGTTGGAGATAATGCATGATATTGATGCATGATAATGAATAATGTGTGATATTGTGATTGTCGCTCACTGAAATGTCTCTCATTTGATTGAGCAAGGGAGAAACATTGATCTGTCAATATAGTGTCACGCAGTAAACAACTGTGAGTGCTGCCACAGTCAGTAGTCAGTCAGTGGCGTGCAGTTGGCGTTGAAGAAAGACTGTGTCGATGATAGAATCTGTTCACCACCCTTTAGTGTCTTTAAGACAAGATATATCGCCAGAGATATTTTTTTACGACTGGCTAGGATCAATTTGAAAATTTACTTTAATTCAAGCAGAGTTACAGCATAACCTTCACCAAAGGAAAACAGACTCTTAGAATCAATTAAGTAGGAAAGTGTTAAAGACCTACCGGTACCTTACAATAGCATAAAAATCTCAAATGAGTAAACATATTTAATTGTAGATATTATTAATACTCAGGGTTTTACATAGCTCTTCGAAACTGGGAGCTCTGGGGACTGGGGCATATGTATTCTGAGAGTCCATTTCCCAAATTGGGAGTCAATCATGATGAAATCAATGATCATGGATGCTTCCCATTTGTTAAAGATTAGGTTATAATATGTGTTACTTTCAATGTCATTGGAATAATGATTGTAAACAGAATGTTTATATTTTAATATGGGATATCATTACAAACTCATAAAGTTCTTTCACAGAAAAATTTATATTGCGTCCACAAGGATGCACAGGATTTTAGTTTTGGGGCACTTCATCAAATTTCTGCGTCCAATACAGGAATCATGTGTCCTGTAAAACCCTGAATTCTGTTAATTCAGTGAAGTTGATAAAGTCGGTGTTTAAAAATAGCTGTCCGAGCAGATGTAGGTTGACTTTGAGGCAATCTTGACAAAAATAAAAGTTACCTAACCGATGAACAGGTTAATATTTGAACAATATTGATATATCATATATATTTCCCCTTTTACACATTGAAATCAATTTTCCTATCAAAGATGATATCAGTTTTTCATGACGTTCATGATTCTCTAAAGTAACTTTCAGCAAGTTAAGCTGAACTAATTTGCTAAAGCTCATCACACATACCTTTACTTCTGTTGTATTTTATTAAAGAATACTTATTGACAATACTGACATGTCTTGTATGTTTTCTGTAGGACTGGTAGGTCTTGAAAGTTATCAGTCCTGTGGTCTGGTATAAATATTGGGGGGTGTCTTAAACTGGTGTAATCAAGTAACAAAGTCTAATAGTAGGCTTGTAAGTAAGTAACACTGCCTCCGAGAAGTCATTTTTTAGCATGAGGGTATTTATGTCAATTTTGACCCTGACATATATATATGATTACCCTTTTGAATATTTACTTCGGTGTTTTATTTTGTTGAATCAGGACTGGTAAAATTTACTGCCAAATGTATCTTTCCTACATGCTATCTACCAGCTGTTTTGCTAGTTATAATGAATACATTGCACTCCATTTTCAGCTGACACTGACTTGCAATAATGTCGGTCAGTGATAATGATGAGCTCCCAGGATGGATGAACTACTCACCAGAAGATCAGCTTGAGCAGCCTGTGGATACTAATGTCACAGGTAGGGATATATATAATGTATCAGTAAATCATGATTCCAAATACTATATTTGTTATATTAATTGCAGAAATAAATTTCATCTATGCACACATATTTGTTGCTACAATCTGCATTTCTTAAGCTGGATGATAGTGGTCTGTTAATAATCAAGTCTACATTGCCAATTGCTTGACATCATGAACATTGATACTTGCAATATTCCATATTCAAGTGACATGCCACTTCAGCCGGGGACATTCTCTTCCCACGAACCTGATCCGCCATTCAGTTCTGTCTAGAAGAAACGTTTATGCAGCGCAGGGGAAGAAGTTTAGTTTTTGAAGCATCACGGAAATTACCGAGGCCTTGCGAATGATCACTTTTGAAACAACGTCGCTGATTGCACAACTAAATCTGATTGCCTCCAATCACGAGTCTTGAACCATGAAAGGGCCGTATTAGAACAGAGGTTACGTAGGAAGATATGACAGGAGTAACCTCTGTGGGAAGAGAATGGCTTCAGCCAAGCCAGTCATGGGTTGCTGATGACCAGTTAACAGGGCCTATACAATTTCTGAAAAAATGCTTGTTATATTAATCATTGTGTCAGTATATTTTTATGACACATTCAATAATTGATTTGTCAAAACTAAAACATCCAATCAGTCACACCACTAGCGAAGGAAGGTCGAGGTTCGATCCCCGACCGCGTCATACCAAAAAGACGTTAAAATATGGTACTTGTTGGTCCCTGCCTGGCGCTCGACATTAATGGGTACAACAAGGACTGGTCAGCTCAGGATAATGTGTCTGGGTGGGGTATTCATGCTTCACTGCGGCATGGTATCTCAGTGGGCTAGTACTATAAAACCAGCTTCAGTCTGGGCTAGTACAAGCAGTCACTCATACACATGCATGCACGTCGTCATATGAGCGAAATATTCTCAAGCACGACGTTAAACCCAATTTCACCTCACCTCACTTGTTATTGGTATAGCATAAACAAATGATATGAAAATAAAAGCTGTTGTAGTTTTTTAATGTAAAAAGGTTTTTACTTTGACAACACTTACCAACATTTGTTCTGTGATATTTGTTTATTTGATGGTGAAAATTGTGGACTCAGTGGTTAGAAATGGTTCTCATAATTGTAATATCAATTTGAAAACATAAATCAAGCTATAAGAAGTGAAACAGCCTTCTATGTCATAACAATTTCTGTTTTCATTGTCCAGGAACATAACCTCATTTATCCTAAAAATGCACAATACGTGAAATGAATTCAATTGATTATGTTGTAAAGATGTCGAAAGTGGTCGATATCTCGGCTTTTCTGATTTGCGCCGACAGACGTGTCAAGAAATGCTTCAAATGTAAACAAGATATAATGTGTCATGACCAAATGATATAGGGGTTATGATCCATGACCATTCAGCTTACAAGACAAGTTGATTTCATAAACATTTACTACTTTGAAATATCAAAATCTTACGAAGTTTGGGGCTCACTCTCTATCGAGGAAATGGTAGTTGATGACGACCAACTTCCAGTTGAGCATGGACAGGGCTTTCCTTGCTGTGTTCTATATCATAACAATTTCTTTTTTCATTGTCCAGGAACCATCCCCACATGGGTGACAGGGACTCTGTACCGGAATGGATCGGGGATGTTCAAGGTAGGGGAGACAACTGTAAAGCACCTGTTTGATGGCCTGGCAGTCCTCCACAAGTTCATCATCAAAGATGGCAAAGTTCAGTATCAGAACAAACTCTTGGACTCGGTGACCCTTGAAAAATGTCTGAAGGCAAATAGACTCGTCGTTGGTCAGTTCGCTACAGCTGCCTACCCAGATCCCTGCAAGAGCATCTTTGCAAGGTACTTTGATGTGGAAGGGTAGATGGTATAGCAGACTAAGGGCTAGGAGAACTGCAGGTTAATCTGTTTTCACTATTCATTAGGGTAAATGACCGCCTCCATGGTGTAGTGGTTAGGCGTCTGCCCGGAGAGCGGAAGGTCGCGTGTTCGATCCCTGACCGCATTATACCAAAACACGTTAAAAATATGGTACTTTTTGGTCCCTGCCTGGCGCTCAACATTAATGGGTACAACAAGGACTGGTCGGCTCGGAGTAAGTATAATGTGTCTGAGGGGTATTCATGCTTCACTGCGGCATGGTATCTCAGTGGGCTAGCACTATAAAACCAGCTTCTGTCTGGGCTAGTACAAGCAGCAGCACATATACATACACATGCATGCACGTCGTCATATGAGCGAAATATTCTCAAGCACGACGTTAAACCCAATTCACCTCACCTCACCTCATTAGGGTAAATGTTCAGTTTTAGCTGCATCCCTGACCACATGTTTAGACTACCCCAGATCCCACTGTGTGCCAGGTCTTCTATCAGCTCCTTGCCTGCTCTTTGTGCTGTCATCTTAGGATCTTAGGGAGACAAGGACCAATAGTAATAGTTTAAAGTTTACTTTCTCGATGCTCTGAGAAAACAGTGTGATATAGTCCAGCCTTGCCTTCATCCACTACTGATAATCTACAAGTCATGTGATTTTTTACAAATTACATGCATGTCATGTTTATATTTTAAGGTTTTTCTCCTATTTCAACCCGGAAATGACGGACAACACTGCCGTGAACATCGTCCCCCACGGCGACATGCTTCTGGCACTGACAGAAACACCAACCTGCAATATTGTAGATCCAGAGACACTCACAAAGAAGGGATCGGTATGTACATGTATATGCAAATATTTTGACTCGTAATGTCAGCTGCCAGTCTGAAAAAGTATGAAACTTTGTTCAATTTTTTATGCCGGAGCCAAACAAATGAATAATTTCCCCAGCTCATCCAGCAAACACTATTTTCTAGAGAAAATTATTTATTTAAAAACAATTCCAGATTCCCGTTATTTTTTGTCTCATTTGATATGTTATGTAAGAATGTCTGTAAGTGGATTTCTCCTTTCCAGATTCCTTTAGACAAACTGGTTGCAGTTCACATCGCAACGGCTCACCCCCACTCTGACCCTGACGGCACTATGTACAACCTGGGAACTTCATTTAACCACAAGCAAGCTTACAACATCGTCAAAATACCACCACAAGAAAAAGGTAGAGACCCTGATTGACCCAGGGTTCCCTGGTGATGCTAAGTTATCAGTTTGTTGTTGTAGTCTGGTATAGTCACCAGTTTGACCAGGGTCTCATTCACAAGGCAGTTACCATGACTATCATAATTTGCATGCTTTAACAATGAATAATTTCCTTTTACTTTTGTGTAAATATCAGATGTGTTAAGATGCAAGAAACAATTATTTCATAATGCTCTTTACTATGCGCACTGTTTTTTGTTAAATTACACTAAACTTCAGTTATAATAAACTAAAAAACCACAAAGTTTAGTTTGTTATAACTATAGTTTGTTTTGACCGTATTCCGATTAAAAAAGGACAGAAGTCTAATAAAACAATTTGTTATGTCTCCCGGTTTGTTATAAGCAAGTTCAATTTAAACAGAGTTAACTGTTACTCAGATGAGGATGGTACGTACACACATACCTCTCTACCACAGGAACAGGATCCCAAATAATTAGTGCTTGTTTAACAAGTGATCAGCTATGATTCTTTACATTTATGTACGTGTGCTTTCATTGTAATCATTTGCAAAGAAAACTAATGTCATCATCAACTGTTAAACTTCTATGATGAGAGGCCAGTATTTGTACAGCCTGTCAACATGTGCATCAGCAGATATGAGTCACCTCGTCTCTCCTTTCCAGGGGGAGACAACCCCTTCAGCCGGGCATCCTTGGTGTCAACCTTTCCGTCTCGCTGGATGACCAACATCGCCTACAACCACAGCTTTGGAATGTCTGAGAACTACTTTGTAGTTTTGGAACAGACTCTGGTTACTAACATCTTAAAGCTGCCCCTCATGAAGTTTACTGGAACTGGATTTGAGAGTTGTATGTACAACTACCCGGAGGAAAAGGTTAGACGACTGCCCCCTGAATCATTGTACATACTGACCAGCTGAGTTAAGAAATACAGTTCGCTCTACCACCATGTGTAGTGTAATAAAGCACACTTTCGCCCTGAACTATTATAGTTAAAGCAAGAGGACGTGGTAGAGCAAACTGTGTTTCTTTTCTAAGATGCCAAATTTAATACCTTCTAAGGATAATTTCGATGACTCTAAGGCAGAAAACAAACGATGGTGTCTGTGACCTATATTAAGAATCCTCACACAGGACTAACTGATGCGCTGTTCTATTGACCTCTCTCTCTCTCTCTCTCTCTCTCTCTCTCTCTCTCTCTCTCTCTCTCTCTCTCTCTCTCTCTCTCTCTCTCTCTCTCTCTCCCCCCCCCTTTGATGATGGTTTACGTTCGGGTTAAATATCATCTCTAAATAATTTTAATTACATCTGTGATTAACGTAGACCATATGGGGCAATATGAACGTCGTACTTCTACTACCAATGTAAGATGAATAGTCACGTGACATTCCATGATAGCATTGTGGTAATGTAAACATTGCGAACATTATTTTATCCGTCGGAAAACATAAACGTAATGTTTCCACCAATGATGTTAGCTGAGTGAAGGAACTGCAAGCCAAGAAAGGGATGCAACAGAGTAGTTTACTGTAGGAGGCTGTATGAGGCGATGACAGTTGACATGCATCGTGACAGGTCGGTTACATTGTGATGTAATGCAAAAGTGTCAGGGAATTTTTGGGTTTAAGTCAAGGAAATTGAGAGTTATGGTCAGAGAAAATTAAGGTTCAGAATGTAAGCTAATAAGGTATGGTAGTATGATGGCTATGCTGGTTTTCGACCCATTCAGTGAAAGTACAGTATAGGGACAGACTAGAATGGCGAGAATGGGCACGCCAATACATTGTGATGTAATGCAAAAACTGCACATTATCAGGGCTCCCACAGGTCAGGGAAAAGTCATAGAGTTTGGCTTTTCTCAGAAAGTCAGGAAAAGTCAGGGAATTTTGTTAGGTTTTCAAAAGTCAGGGAATAGTCAGGGAATTTTGGGTTTAAGTCAAGGAACTTTAGAGTTATGGTCAGAAAAATTAAGGTTCAGAATGTCGCTAATAAGGTATGGTAGTATGATGGCTATGCTGGTTTTCTTGTAAATTGTGAATGCCCATTTTGGTCAAACTTACCCATTTAAGTTTCATTGAAAGCACAGTATAGGTTTATATTCTGACATTTGCTGACATTTGCTGTTCATTTCATGTTTCTAATACTCACAAAGCAAGACAGCTAAAGGGATTTGCACCTCTTGCCTCCAGAGCAACTATTAAGATTACTTTTTCTCTCTCTTACTGCTGTATGTGGTGGTGGACATATATCTGCTAAATAGCATCTCATTTAGCTTTAAAATCAATGATTCCTATTTTGTCTTATCCTGACTCATGATCTTTTGCTTATCTCCCTTTCCTTTTCTAATGGTAGTGGAACACTTGAATCCCTTGAAGTTTCGAAGCGGACGTAAAAATACACTCACCTACAAGTTACCTCCCTTTTGCCCTTTTCCCCGCACAAACAGTCATGTGACCAGCCTTATAAAAAGTATAAAAATATCAATTTTACTTGAAAAATTACATATACTGAGTCAAAAAAGAAACTTCACAAAATGTAATTTGAAAAATAATGAATAATTTTTCTCTGATGATACATCTATGTATCTGAAATGGGATCCCTATCTTTCGACTCAAGAAAAACGTTAGCAAAACCCACTCAAACCCATCCATTTATCATGCAAATGACGTTAGTGCCAAATCAGGTTTTGCACGTGCAGTCGATCACGTGATCTTCGCATCGAAGTTTTCTTCATATGCACGTGTTTGCATTGGCCTCAAGAATTGAAAAAACACTTTTAAACCACAGTTCTAACGGTTCTTGAAATGCCACGATTGTCAAATGTGCAACGTGAACGTGCCATTGGCATGTTGCAAGCGGGAAGATCAGTTATTGACGTCGCGAAGAGCAATGGGATGCAGCCGTCGTGACTGTGTATGACTTGCAAGGTCGTCTACAACAAACTGGCACCACTTCTGATCACCCAAGGTCTGGTCGTCCACGTGTGACGTCCACGAGCAGAAGACCGATCAAATCGCCTTACGTCACCTACATGACAGATTTCTGCGGCTACACGAACCAGGGCTGAGATGTTTAGAGGTCGACTGTCCTCACAGACCATTGGAAATCGGCTTTTGCGGGCTGCCAATCTCCATTCTTGACGCCCATATCGTGGGCCAATATTGACGCCGTTTCATCAACGTCAACGCGTCTGCTGTGGGCCCAACGTCACCTCCAATGGACCCAGAGACTGGAATCGAAGTCGTCTTTAGCGATGAATCCAGGTTTACCCTCAGATTCGCGGACGGCAGGCATAGAGTCTGGAGACGACGTCGTGAACGGTATGCCCAATGTTGTGTACAGGAAGTCGACAGCTTCTGGAGCGGAAGTTGCATGGTGTGGGGTGCTTTCTGTGGGAACAACCGTTCCCGACTTCTGGTCATCCGTGGAAACGTCACAGCTGCTGCTTACCGCGACCAGGTGCTCACCCCTGAACTCGTTCCTTTCATGGCGCTCATGGCCCAGGTCTACAGTTCCAGCATGATAATGCTCGGCGCATACCGCGATGTTGACACCAAATTTCCCTCAAAACGCTGGAATCAACGTCATGGACTGGCCATCGAGGTCCCCTGACCTTAATCCAATAGAGCACGTTTGGGATGCACTTGGGAGAAGGCTTTGTGGTCTTAGGAACCAACCTCAGAATATGCAGGAACTTGGCGCTGCCTTGCAAGAGCAATGGCGCAGAATCCCCAACCACGTGTTCACATGCATCAGGCAGTCGATGAGGAGACGGTGTTTGGCAGTGGTGAATGCGCGGGGCGCCCATACACGATATTGAACTGAGAAATTTCGCATTTTTATTCTTGTGACTTGACATTCTGTATACCCATGTTTTGGAACGGCAGTGTAGCCTAATGGAACTCAGCAATGAAATAATAACTATTTAACCATCTTACCATCTCTTGTTCTTTTATAGTGCCCTGAAGTAAGAATGTGAAGTTTCTTTTTTGACTCAGTATATTTGTAATCTTTTCAATAAAAATCACCAACGTTCATTAAAATCAGTATGTACGATTTTTGGTTGCAAAATTGCTCCCATTTTGTTATATGGTGCTGAAATTTGGGTGTAAAATATTGCAATACAATTGAAAAAGTTCATGCTGCATTTTTTAAACGGTTTTTGAGGGTTGTGAAATGTGTACCTAATAAAGCTATTTTTGGTCAAGTTAGGCGGTATAATATATTTACCACTACACAGTTGCGTGTTGTAATATATTGGATTAAGTTAATTAGAATGAGAAATTATTGTTATCCTCACCAATGTTACAGAATGTTAAAAGTAATGGATGAAAGAGGACAATGTAGGTGGGTGTCTGATTCAATAATCTTATCATTTACGTGTAGTTTTCCTATGTGTGGATAAGCTAAGATGTTGGCAATGTTTCGTTATTTTAAAATATTTTCTCGCAATTATCTGAAAGATATATCTTTTCAAAATTGGCACGCAGTGTAACTGTGTTGTGTGACATTGTGGCAGGAGAGTCAAGGAAAAATCTCTTCATTACAAATATTAATATTTTGGTTGATGTCATAAATTAACAAAACATGTATGTATTTATGATATGTGTGAAGGAAATATCTGAAAAGCATGGTTAGGACTTACTGAAGGTGAGGGAGGATTCCAGTTTTTACACTTAAATGGTCAGGGAAAAATCTGTACTTGTCAGGGAAAAGTCAGGAAACCTGATTATCGTCTGATAAAGTACTGTCGGCGCCTATGATCTTTCACTGAAGCATCTTAGAATTGGAGTTAAAACTTATTTTCATGTAGAAAGACCTCTCATCTTTTGGATTTTTTTATCAGAAATTTTCTGTTTTCTAAATTTAAACCATCATCTAATGTTTGTTCCTTTGTTTCTTATCTTATATTCCAGCCATATGATGGTCGTCTGTAAACATTCTGGAATAGACAAGCTAGTGATCAACAGCATAAGCAGTTCTAACCCAACTATTCACAGGTCATGACTTATTGACTTCATTGAAACATTGTCACAAACTGGTCAACTTTTCCCAACTCTGTGACCTTGGAATTTTCAGATTGCCTCATTCACTAGAGTCTCATTTGACTGAAACAGTTTTTTTTCATTGGCATTTAATAAAAGTTTGTACTAGATTTTAAATTTATGTATCCATTTTTTACCACAGGTTCTTATCCATCTTGCCCGGCGCTCAGACGGAAAGACGCTAACAACTCGGTACACTGCCGACGCCTTCTTCTGTTTCCACTTCATCAACTGTTACGAGGAAGATGGTCACATCGTCATCGATTTCTGTGCTTTTGATGATGGGGGTGTGATACGTGATGCTTACATTAAAGATGTAAAGAAAGGTGTCTTCTCAAAAAAATATGCCAAAGTGAGACGCTATGTGCTTCCTATAGACGTCGAGAAGGTAATTCAGCTTGTTTTGCCATTCAGTAAATAGTGGTTTATGTTTTACATGTAAATTTGGACATTATTGTGGAGATAAAATATCTTGATACCAACTTGATATGAAATTATTAATTTGTGTGACTGGTCCTGTGGTCCCTGACTAGTACAGATTCATTGGGACCACTAAATGATAAGTTTGCACTGGTCCTGGTGGTCAGTGAATTTTGTATTCAAGTTAGCCTGCGACCTCGGGATGCTATTTCGGGATGCTATTTCTTACTGAAATTGCCTGTCATTAATGACACACACAAGTACGCTGTCAGATACGTCAGCTGTAGCAAGCCAGATAGAGACGGTATGTGTTACCGCTTGATGTCGAGATGACAGATACGTCAGCTGTATCATGCCAGATAGAGAGGGTATGTGTTACCGCTTGATGTCGAGATGACAGATACGTCAGCTGTATCATGCCAGATAGAGAGGGTATGTGTTACCTCTTGATGTCGAGATGACAGATGTGTCAGCTGTATCATGCCAGATAGAGATGGTATGTGTTACCTCTTGATGTCGAGATTACTATTCAGCATGATCAGCCATTCAGGTAGTTTTGCAAAGTTTGATATGAAAGATCTTCATGTTGAAATGACTTAAAATATCCACTGTTACCCACTCAGATAGTGTTAGAGGTGTATCATACACATATTCAGTAAACATATTCAAGGTCTGATATAAATTATGTTCATACTGATTTGACATGATAACATAACCATCTGTCAGTTAGTGTTAGACCGGTATCATACACATATACAGCAATAAGGATTCTAATTCTGAGTGAAGTTGGATGGGTTGCTAAAGACCATCTCTGACCCGGATCTTCCCGGGTTTGATGCTGTTAGAGGTGTATCATATACATATGCAGCAAAAGTCGTTTTCATTCTGAGTGAAGTTGGATTTCTTAAACCACACAGGCAGAGAGCGGCAAGAACCTGGTGACTCTGGCAGACACCTCGGCTACAGCGGTCAAACAGGCGGACGGCTCCATCTTGTGTACCCCTGACTACATCACAGGAGGTGGGTTGTACATTGGTGGTTTTAGCTATCATTGGTCGTAGTATTTGTTGGATGTAGAATTGTCTAAGAGTTTCATAATTTTAAAGTCTTTGAGATTGGTTGTTCCGGTTTAGACTGTCCCGCTGGATGATGTGGTGGGGTTGTCTTGGAGGGGGTCTGATAGGGCTGATCTGGAGTCAACTTTTAATACAGAAGTTCAATGTTCTTTGATTCGGGTTCTGAGGGGAATTGATTTTTCACCGACATAGGAAAGTCCACAATCACATGGGATGTGGTAGACTGTTCCTAGTGGTTGTCGTTTCTGGTTAGTTGGTGGTTTGCCAGTTGCTTTGATCTTGTAAGGATGCTGTTAGTTTTCTCTTAAACACTACATCTATGTTAACTTGTTTTTTCAAGAGTCTCTAGACTTTGTGGCTGACAATTCTGTAGAAGGGGAGGCTGATGATAAAGGGTGCAGATTGTTGACTTTATAATCCCAAACATCTCCTCACGCTTGTATATGTATATATGCTACTCTATCCTCATGTTGTTCATCACTTGCTTGATAACAGTGTTAGAACCTACACCGAAACATCGCTCTCACTGTAATAAAAAAATTGTTCATCCATATATCGTCATCCTTCCTTATTGATCCAACTTCTAAATGCCTCTCAAAAATGTCAAACAGTATCAAAATATATGCTTTCAACATTGTTAGCGAGGTTGCTATTGGTATAGGCCTCTCCGTTTTGAAGTTGTATTGTTCTAGCCATGTGTCTTCCCAAACCAGAAGTGCATCTGGTTGTGTTTTTATGGTACAAATAGTATTCTGAAAAAAGATTAAGACCACTCAGTATCAAGAGATGTGATAACTTCTCTGTTATTAAGGTATCTAGGAGATGCGCTTTTGCGGGGATTACTTCTCTGTTATTAAGGTATCTCCTCGAGCAGAACTCTAAAACCGCTCAATTTTATCCCAAACTTGGCAACGCTGGTGGTGTACTTGGTGCCTTTTGGTAGGTATTAAAATAATGGACCTCCAAGGCAACAAGTTCATCAGTGCACATTAGCGGTAGTTCTCTTTTCTGGAGCAGAACTCTAAAACCCTTCAATATTTCTTCACCAAACTTGGCACATAGATTGGTCTGGTGGTGTACTGGTGCCTTTTGGTAGTTTTGGATTTCAGAATAAAATATTTTTGGCATTTCCATGGCAACAAGTTTGACTTAGACTGAAATAGGTGATAGTGCTCCTTTCTGAAGCAGAACTTTAAAAACCTTTCAATACTCTCCTTCCACTTTTCTATATACTCACCTAAATATTTGACATAATCATAACTCGTAGACATATAATGAAGAGTATTTTGCCATTGCTGGGGATATTGATGACTTTGTCTTCTTGTTGTGTTTGAAAGATTCCCCACATGGGTGCAGTGTGTCAAGTCCATTTCGGGTGTCCTCCGCTGTGATATTGCTAGAATATTGCTAAGAGCGGCGTAAACGTAAAACTAAACCCAGTCACTCACTGTGTCAGAAAGGTACTGGGAGCTTCTGGCAAACTCATTTCTTTTACAAAGTTGTGTTGCTATGGTCATATGTTTTCCAAACTTGAAACGATATTTTTATACAGGACATAGTAGGGATATCGATATAGATCCTAGAGATGGATAATCGATGCCTAAATTTTGATCGATGATCGATAAATATCGGGGAAGTAACTTAGAGCAGAAAAGCCAAATAAATCTCAAAACAATGAATATATTTTACATGACTGGTGAGTGGCGACATGTTTATGGATGGATTACTATGGTCTGTTTGACTTCATTTGAGACCGATGACTGGTAATCAACAAGCGCGTGCAGTGAAATTTCAATTTCACACGTACAACTCGCACACCTGGCTGTTCTACCAGCAAGTGGTCCTCCCTCGTAAGAAACAGCGAAAAGTGACAACAAAATAATTATCGTTTGTTAAACAACTATTTTATTCGGGTGTCCAAAATTATGATACAAATCATCAGAGTTGGTCTGTCGAATTCACGTGACTGTGCAAAGTTTGATTTTGTTGCATGTATTAGATTTTGTGTTAGTGAGCAATTCTTCGGTCTCAAATGAAGTCAAACGGACTGTAATAAAACAGCATGCTGGACATAATTCAGAAGCAGCCGATATATAAAACCCATGTATGATTGATTTGCATACATGGATGTTATCAAACTATCCACTGGATGAAGGTTGAATGATTCAGACGTCCACCATGACATCGGGTTTTGCTGTACAAAACACACTGTCCTTCTTCATACTTTTCATTGTGATATTTTCCAGATGCATCCAATGGCATAAGAATGGAACTACCCAGAATCAACTATTCCTACAACACAAAGAAGTACAGATACTGCTATGGAACAGAATTTCTGACAGACAAACCAAGGGTGAATTGTATTGGAAATCATAGAATAGTGTAGAACAGTCTTTTCTTACACACCCATGGGTGAGAAACCCATGTGAGAAAACTGGTATCACACATATGTGTGAGATCGATTTCTAATCCTGTGATTGGCTACTCCATGGTGATAACCTAGGGTCAGGTTATGACGGACTACTTTCCTGATTACAATTCATTGATAAGTTCCTCGTGCTTCAATCGAACAGGAACCTGTTACTCGTGCCAAAAAAACCCCTTTACACCTACCTGTTATTTTCTAGATTGCAACATAAACAGGTATTTACAATGAAACAGAATTTGAAGAAATATAACACGAATCTATTATTTTCTAATTCCTTTTATTAAAACTTTTGATTTCTAGTCATGAATTCAAAATCGCTCTAACAATCAGTGAAACCTGTGTATTAAAACAATTATGTGAAAATCGACGTTAAGATAAAGACCAGGATCCCTTCAAATATTCAAAATGTGAAACGTTGGTACTTTTACTGGAGAGATGTGACAAGTCATATATCGTATAATTAAAATACCCGACACGATAACGTCAGTGATCGATTTGCCTCATCGTTTCTTTGATGAATTGATGAAGATAACATTTTTCTTTTTTATTGATAAACATGATTAAGACGCACTTGTGTATTATTGCGTAGCTACGATGAGAAAATATGAAATTTGTATCTATTCGACCATGAAATGGTGCGATTTTATGGTGTGTAAGAAACAGATTACTGTACTCGTGTCTGTCAGATATCATTTATCTTACAACTCGTTGTTTCAAAACGTATTTAACTCGCTTTTGCTCGTTAAATAAGTTTTTAAACAACTCGTTGTAAGATAAATGATATCTGACAGACACTCGTTTAGTAATCTCTATAGAAATGAAGCATTGACAAGTAGTTCAGAATTATAACCCTCAGATGCTACTAGTCAACAAGGACTGAATCTTTGAAGGTCATCTAGAAGTTGAATGCATAAGAATAGCAAGATTTATGGGTGTCAGCTTGTTTATTGTGAACACCATGATGTTTCCGAGTGTATGGTTGCTCCTTCATCAGGTGCAGGCATACACTCCGAAACCTTGTGTTATTCACATTAAAGAAGTTGACATCCATAAATCTTGCTTTTCTCAACAAGGACTGGTATTGTTACCTGTCGTGGACATATATTAAAAGTCTCAAGCAAGAGACAAGAGTGATGGAATTTGAAATGCTGGTTGAATGATAGTAGAACTAGAAGCAATTAAAAGAAAGTCAGTTGCTGAGTTTGGGAATTTGGATCACCCTCGATTATGTATTGACATTTTAGAATTCCCTAGTCATTTGTTTAACAGTGTTATGAAATTGAGGCTTAGATTAAGTATATATTTATCTATCCTCATTCTGTTCATCACGTGTGTGATAACAGTGTTAGAACCTACAAGAAGTTGTTCATCCATATATTGTTATCCTTCCTTTCTGCTCCAACTTCTAAATGCATTTCAAAGAAGTTAGATTAAGTAGTGCATTCGCAAATCCCACTGTTCTACTGTTTCAAAAACTGCTGCATATGCTACTGTGATACAATTTACAGCACATGTTGAAATGTTTGTTTAATTTTAGTTAAATATATTTTATGTCATCCTTGCCCATGTTTCATTGGCATAAGCGGCCATGGGGTAGCCTAATGGTTAAAGCGTTGGCTCGTCGCGCTGAAGGCCTGGGTTCAATTCCCCACAAGGGCTCAACGTATGAGACCTATTTCTGGTGTTCCCCACTGTGATCCGCCGCGAGAGCGGAAGGTCGTGGGTTTGATCCCCGACCGCGTCATACCAAAAGACATTAAAATATGGAACTTGTTGGTCCTTGCCTGGCACTCGGCATTAATGGGTACAACAAGGACTGGTCGGCTCGGAGTCAGTATAATGTGTCTGAGTGAGGTATTCATGCTTCACTGCGGCATGGTATCTCAGTGGGCTAGCACTATAAAACCAGCTTAAGTCTGGGCTAGTACAAGCAGCCACACATACACATACACACGCATGCACGTCGTCATACGAGCAAAATATTCTCAAGCACGACGTTAAACCCAATTTCACCCCACCTCACCTCACCTCACCTCACTGTGATATTGCTGGACTATTGCTAAAAGGGCATAAAATCATACTTACTCACTCAGTCGTTTGCACAATCAGTTTGTTTTGTTATTTTTCAAGTTCTGTCTTGTTTTGCCCATGGGGATTCCAGGTTACAATAAGTTGCCAGTAACCAT
The DNA here is from genome assembly GCF_003918875.1 of Haliotis rubra. NCBI lineage: Eukaryota > Metazoa > Mollusca > Gastropoda > Lepetellida > Haliotidae > Haliotis > Haliotis rubra. The sequence goes on from NW_025767014.1 coordinate 360,878, forward strand.
TGTGTCATGAGAGACAACTGATCTGATGGTCGGGCAGCCTGACTTAGTGTTATTATCAGAATAATACTCTGGCAGTCTGCATTGTCACTTGGGTTGTTGTTTAACACCCACACACAGCAATATTCCAGCTTTATGGCGGCAGTCTGTAAATAATCGAGTCTGGACCAGACAAGCCAGTGATCAACAGCATGAGCATAGATCTAAGCAATTGGATAAAATGATCTATGCCATTGGGATACGATGACGTGTCAACCAAGTCAGCGAGTCTGACCGCCCAACCCCGTTAGTTGACTTTTACGACAAGCATGGTTGCTGAAGATCAATTCTAACCCGGATCTTTATTATAACAACGAACACAACAATGATGCTCTGTGGTTTCAGCTGACCAAGGTGGACATGAAGACGAAAACCTGTGTCTACTGGATTGGAGAGGAAGGGGACCAGCCTGGTGAACCAGTGTTCATAGAGAGGCCGGGGGCAACAGAGGAGGATGATGGTATGTGTCTATCACATGGGGTGCATGGCTTAGACAGTGTATTCCTGTCTGTCTGGTGCACCCAATGGGGTGGGGTTAGGTTTGTGATTTGTCTGGTGGATCCAGTGGGAGGAGGGGGTGGGGTTTTGTGGATTGGTGGTCTGTCACCAGTGGATCCAGTGTGAAGGGTGAGGTTTCTGATTAACTGGTGGAGCCAATGGGCAGAGGGCTGAGGTTTCTAATTGGTCTGTGACTGGTGGAGCCAATGAAGATCTATTGGTCTGTGACTGGTGAAGCCAAGGGAGAGGGCTGAGGTTTCTAATTGTTCTGTGACTGGTGGAGCCAGTGAAGATCTAGATTTCTTGTTTCTGATTGGTCTGTGACTGATGGAGCCAATTGAGTGGGCTGTGGTTTCTCATTGGTCTGTGACTGGTGGAGCCAATGGAGAGGGCTGAGGTTTCTGATTGGTCTGTGACTGGTGGAGCCAATGGAGAGGGCTGAGGTTTCTGATTGGTCTGTGACTGGTGGAGCCAATGGAGAGGGCTGAGGTTTCTGATTGGTCTGTCACTGGTGGAGCCAATGGATAGGGCTGAGGTTTCTGATTGGTCTGTGACTGGTGGAGCCAATGGAGAGGGCTGAGGTTTCTGATTGGTCTGTCACTGGTGGAGCCAATGGGGAGGGCTGAGGTTTCTGATTGGTCCGTCACTGGTGGAGCCAATGGGGAGGGCTGAGGTTTCTGATTGGTCTGTGACTGGTGGGGCCAATGGAGAGGGCTTAGGTTTCTAATTGGTCTGTGACTGGTGGAGCCAATGGAGAGGGCTGAGGTTTCTAATTGGTCTGTGACTGGTGGAGCCAATGGAAAGGGCTGAGGTTCATGATTGGTCCGTCACTGGTGGAGCCAATGGGGAGGGCTGAAGTTTCTGATTCGTTTTGCAGCTTGAAATATTGTTTGCACATTAAAAAGGCAATCAAAACAAAATTTAAGAAAAGTACATAATACAACTTCCAGATTTGATGTTTTCTAACATTTATGATCACAATAACTATTTGGAATACATAAACCAAAGTATTGCATTATTTCAGGCGTAATTCTTTCCCCTGTGTTCACTTTGGAAACCGGACGCAATGCCTTCCTCCTGGTGCTTGATGGGAAGACATTCAAGGAGCTGGCCAGAGCAGAGACGCCCCCTGGTGTCAAGATGCCCTTGACATTCCACGGGTCGTTCATACCCTGAGGGGAATTGGAACCAAACATACCACTATGGCATGGGCAACCACAGTTGGCATTGATTATAAAAAAAATCCACAGTAATATGTTTTAATTTGGTCCTTTTTGTCCAAATGAGAGATATTTTGAAAGCATTACTTTGTTTGTATTTGTTAATGTTATGACACATTTTAGGTTTTGTTATTTTTGTGTTTTTGTTGCGTGCTCTTACCTCTTTTCATACTTATTGCAGTATGACAAGGTGATGTTATCTTGACACAGAATCTCAGTATGCTCATCCATAGATTGTGTATTCTTTGTTACAGATCTTATTAATACATTTATTGCCTCTTTGATACTATGGTACCACCGTCATCAGTCTAAGTAAACTTAGGCTCAGTATCATTCATTACACTGCTATACTGAGTCTAACTAAACCTTGTGGAAGGTCGCATCAGCTGACCTTTTCAATGGACCAATCAGAACACAGCTTATCAAATCGCGGAAGTTGAATTTGACGTTACCTTTTGAACTTTTACAAAAAGTTTTGTACCTGAACGATTCCGAATGCTATTTTCTGTATGATCGCTTCCAAGTGATGCACATGGAGCACGCCACAAGAGTGAGTAAACAGTCCCTGAAAATAGCGTTTTGTCAGTATTCAAGGATGTCAGCTTGCGGGAATATTAGCTAATGATAACCATGTCAACAGAAACCCCAAAGCGTATATTCTGCAGGTCATCTTTCTGTGTTCTATGCGGGTTTTCATTTGTTATGAGATCAGTGTTGGCGACCGGGGAAGAGAAAATCCATTTTGTAAGTCCCGCCAAACCGAAATAGTAGCCGTTGTCTGATTGGTTAAATCTGTTCGTCCGTCTCGCATTTGATTGGACGGTCATAGGTCGCTCAAAGGTTACCTGACACGACCTTCCACAAGGTTTTGTTAGACTCAGTATAGCAGTGTAACGAATAAGTTTACTTAGACTGCCACCGTCATATATCTCAAATATTGTCGAGTTTGGCATTCAACAACATACAAACCTTTGTTTAGTCACTGGAGAGGGGAATCTACATGATATTACTAAAATTCACAGTGTAGTGACAGAATATATCTAGCCTTGAATATATCTATCTCACAAATACACATGTATTCACTTTGGATACAACACAGATAAAACCTATAACAAGACATATCACATTATGGATAACAACTTCTTGTTTATTGCACAAGGCCTTATTGTGACTTGATAACAATGCAAAATGTGACATAAAATGGGTTAGGACTGCAAAATTTGATGCAGTCCTAAGACCATTTCCACCAGAGCATGCACACATGCACACACGCACGCATGCGCACACACACACACACACATTTATGATACATGATTGGTCCCCAAATGACATTAAAATCACAAAATTGTCTCAACATATTAGTAGGCAGTTGTGATTCACATGAAAGCGTATATATGGATTCTAAAAGAATGTTTGACACCCAGGCAAATCTTGGCATATAGGACTTAAGCATTTGTAGCAGAAATACTTCAAAGTAAGTTTAAAACAGTTGAATAAGATATAGTTTGATTGATAAATATTTCATCGAGATAAAATCAGTATATTTGTTTGTATGAAAAGAGTAACAAAGTTGTTGACACTGATAAAAGATCTTTATCACAAAGAGATAGGCTTCATATTCGCAGAATTTTGACAGTAACTAAATTAGCAATACAATGGAAGGCACAGGGTGCACCTGTGGTCCAGTGCCTTTGTACTATTGTATGCAATACAATCTGTGATGTCACTGTGTTTAAATGTTGTTGTGGCAAGTATTGATGCACTCAGAATCCACTTGTATTTTACACATACTGATTCATGTAATACTTTGTCTAATCTTGTATCGTCACGCCGAAGACCCGGGTTCGAATCCCCACATGGGTACAATGAGTGAAGCCCATTTCTGGTGTCCCCCGCCGTGATATTGCTGGAATATTGCTAAAAGAGGCGTAAAACCAAACTCAGTCAGTCAGTCAGGCTATTCTTGTAACCATGTTGAATATGATTGACCTCTGCTGTAAACTACAAACCACGAAGGTCAAGATCATTTTGTTGTGGCTCTTTAAGAGAGGTGTTATATCTGTTTATGAGATCTGATTTTAATGTGATTGCATTATTATAAGCATACTTTATAGTTTTGTTTGAAATTTTAATATATCACACTATTCATGACTTGTGAGAGTTTTGCACCATTTTTGGCAGCATTATACCAATATAACTGTACTTGCATACTTTTGAACAGCTTACACATCTTGGTTACAAACTCTATGAGATTCATATACCACAGATGTAGGAAAAGTATTATTAATTTACAATATATGTAGTATTTCAGTGTTTGCAAGAAATGTTTATAGGAAAATAACTTGTTTAGGCATACTGTTTGGAAATGTATCATTTCCTAAATTGGTGTAAATGTTCATTGATCAGGAGTTGAAAGCGTTCCTCGTCTTGCTTTGTGTGTGTTCTCCAGTACTTTACCATTTTTACTTTATTTTAATTAACATAAATATTTATAATATATAAAGTTTATACATTTTGCCTATGTAATCTCATTACAAAAAAATGTGCAATTATTCTTGTGCTTGAAAATTTGTTTGATTGCTTCTGTTTTTAACAGTGAACTGTTGTCTTATATTTACCTAAATTATTGACATATTCTTTATCTTTGACTTGTTTCATAAAATTACCAAACTGGCAGTTTACTTGTGTTACTCTGTACTCACAAGACTGCCTCCATGGTGTAATGGTTAGAGCGCCTGTCCAGAGAGCGGAAGGTTGATATAATTAAATCTGTTATCTACTGCAAGAAGTTTAATTTTTAACAAGAACATGTTTCTTCTGGCACGTCATCATGATGTTCATGACATCATGGTTTTGTTTCCATACAGTTATTTCTGTACCACATCCATCTTCATCAAGCTGTATTGACGGGGTTAATCATATATTGTCTTTTATACATTCCTGGGGTGGTGGGGAAGCCTAGTGGTATATCACGCTGAAGACCTGGGTTCGATTCCCCACATGGATACAATGTGTGAAGCCCATTTCTGGGTGTCACCTCCATGATATTGATGGAATGGTGCTAAAAGTGGCATAAAACTAAACTCACTCACTCATTGTACATACCCATAATTGTCTTTGGTATTGTCGATGTGTAATTAGATAACGTTCTTTGGATTCACTAACCATCTCAGCTTTCATTTCCTTTTCCTTTTGTGTGTTGTTTGGGGTGGTGGGGTAGCCTAGTGGTTAAAGCGTTGGTTTCGCGCCGAGGATCCGGGTTCGATTCCCCACATGGGCACAATGTGTTAAGCCCATTTCTGGTGTCCCCCCCCGTGATATTGCTGGAATATTGCTAAAAGCTGGCGTAAAACTAAACTCAGTCAGTCAGTCAGTCAGTCAGTGTGTTGTTGGTCAATAAAATTTTTATTAGTTTTTAATCATTCACTAATTATAGGATTTATGGACAAGGCATGACGTGATTGTAATAAATAAGCAAAACCTTTATGAAGTATTTTGACAGTTATCAGACATGGGCGTACCTGTGAAGGTCCGGGTTAGAATGAACCTTCAGTAACCCATGCTTGTCGCAAGAGGTGACTAACGGGATCGGGTAGTCAGGCTCGCTGACTTGGTTGACATATGTCATCGGTTCCCAATTCGCGCAGATTGATGCTCATGTTGTTGATCACTGGATTGTCTGGTCCAGACTCGATTATTTACAGACTGCCGCCATATAGCTGGAATATTACTGAGTGCGGCAAAAATAAAACTGACTCACTCTCTCAGACATGGGCATGATTCCAGATATTTTCATGTATAAGTCATGTATGTTGTAGACATATAACAACAAAGAGTGTACATGAAGACACCTGATTTTGGAGGTTTTCAGGAAGCTGACTATTAAGGAATGTAAATGAAGACATGCAGACAAAGTAACAAAAATTATCTTTGGTTCAGAACTTGTTTTACATCAAATTTTTGGAGCATTATACCAATATCACTGTACTTGAATACTTTTGAATGTCGCTTACACATGTTGTTTGCAAACTCTATGATATTCATACACCACAGATGTAGGAAAAGTATTATTAATTTACAATATATGTAATATTTCAGTGTTTCCTTTGAAGTTTAAATAAATCATCTTAATTTAGCTATTCTTGTCTGTACTTGATGATAGACTGAAAAAACTTGCAAGAGCAAAACAAATATTTGAACATATCTAATCATATTCTTTAAATTATTGCCAAATATTCTATAACCTTAAAATTCAATAATTCCACTGAGCCTAAAAGAGCTCTTGTTCTACCTCATTTCAAGTCAGAGATGAAAATATACAGCTCATTTACATTGACCAATGTTGATCCAATAAGTTTTTATCTTTTTATATCTTGTTATTCTTAGATTTGTACAACTCAATTCTGCTGGTAATGGTTCAGTGGGATGTATACTGGACAAAATAAGTTAGGGATATTGGTATTTTTATGATTGATATTTTATCAGTGTGTCAGTGAATAAATAGATCATTATTCATAATTTCAAAATTTACATATATCCTTAACTATTTTTTTCCAGTATATATGGGAATTGTTACACATTTACTTGCAGTTTATGCACTTGTAGCATTAATCTCAGATTCAAATAATCATGTTTAGTAGCAGGGGAATGGTATAGGAACATTTCACGATATTTGACTCACAAAGAGCTATTAGATATGTTATGCTTCTCTTCATTTTCTGTTACAACAGTTTCTTGGCCACCAAAGTTGGAATATATACAGCCACAAAAAGCATATGTTTTACCTTATATAACATAAATTAGATAGCAGTCAATGCATCAGATTTCAAAGTTTGGATGATGATTACTGTTTGACCTGGCAAGGGTTATATTTCGATTTGTGATTGGTGTTTTAGATAAATCCTAAATAAAAGGTGGGATATAAACTGGACCCTGTATACATGTTCAGCCACGTGGTTGATATCCAGGGCCCAATCAACAAAGCCGTAGTCCTAGCGCCACGAACGGTGTTTGGATCTAGGACCCTGATATATCTGAACATGTTGAGTTTGAGATTGATTGTTGTTTAATATGTGAATGTTACATGTAAAAATAGAAGATATGATTACGTTTTGTTGTTGTTTCATTATGACCACCACCTGTGTACACCTACCCCTAAAGATCCGGGTTAGAATTGATCTTCAGTAACCCATCCTTGACGTAAGAGGCGACAAATGGGATCGGGTGGTCAGGCTCGCTGATTTGGTTGACACATAATTGTATCCCAATGGCATAGATTGATACTCATGATATTGATCACTGGATTGTCTGGTCTAACTCGACCTTTTGTAACTCTATGGTTTATCATAGGCTTGCAAATGTCGTAGCTCTACGAACATTTTGTGGCTCGGGACCCTGATATAACAGAACATGTTTGAGGTTGATTGTTGTTTAAATCTGAATGTCACTTGGATAAAGAGAAGATATGACACGTTTTTGTTGTTGTTTCATTAAGAACACCACCTGAGTACACTGACCGTGAAGATCCATCCCTTGGTCAGGCTTTCTGACTTGGTTGACACATGTCATCATATCCCAATTGCATGACTCGATGCTCATTATGTTGATCACTGGATTGTCTGGTCCTGACTCGATTATTTAAAGACCATGGCCATATAGCTGGAATGTTGCTGAGTCCTGTTTTCTGTTGGAGAGAGTATATGTTTTCAGAGGAACGAAACCAGATACTTCTGTCATTAAAACTTTGAGCCGTTTTTTCCGGATTTTCCTAAAAAGAAAACGGACATCATCAATCTCTTTCCTCCCCCCCCCCCCAAAAAAACAACAACAACAACAACAACATGCTCTTACCATTTTGGTGTCTACTGTGATATGACAGATACTCACTGGTACACTGGTATACTTCTTCTCTTCCATATGCTTCTACACTGAGGGGGCGGTGGGGTAGCCTAATGGTTAAAGCGTTGGCTGGTCACGCGGAAGAGGGTTCGAATCCCACATGGGCACGATGTGTAAAGCCCATTTCTGATGTCCCCCGCCGTGATGTTGCTGGAATATTGCTAAAAGCGGCGTAAAACCAAACTCAGTCAGTCAGTGCTAAAGGGTAGCACAGCAGACCCTGGTAACCAGACTGACAGATACATTGCTAAAACAGGCCTGGGTAAAAACATACTTAATCACTCGTACAAAAACAGGAACATTGGGGGCGAGGAATGTCCGACGTTGTATGGGAATTATTTTAACTGTGTGGGCCCCATATATATTTCATGTTCCTTGCAAATCATTACAGCAACGTTTGTATTTGATATCTATATAGGACAAAAGGATATACACTTTGTACTACAGATATGTTTCATGACCATGGGACGAGTGGTGACGACAGCCAGTTAAGCACACTTCACAGTCGCCCCTGGACAAGAAGTACACCGAGTTTATTCCGTCAGCCGTCAGCCGAGAGACGAAGTCAACTTGAATAGGGTTGGTATCATAATTAATGGCTGTGTGTGTGTGTGTGTGTGTGTGTGTGTGTGTGTGTGTGTGTGTGTTAGAGAAAGAGGACAGGAATGAGGAGGGGGAATGAGTTCATTTTAAGGAGGGGTACCTACTTTGTTCTGGGGAGATAGGGTTAGGTGGGGGCATCAGTTTTGTACATGTACTGGGTGAGGTGGGGGTGGAGTCACTGATTTTGTAAATGAAATGGAGTAGGTAGTGGATGGGCACATTTTTTTTTTCTTGTTGGGGGATTCACATTGTACGTGCTTGCCCATTAAATTCATCATCAACCCATTAGCCATAAATTACGAACGGTCCCTCAGTTGTCGGTAACTGTATACTCTAATTACTCTTAACCAGGGCCTCTTGTCATATACAACTCTACATGTGTATGTACTTGCACCTATCAGTTTCACAGATAGTACTGTCTCAAGGGTTTTGTCACAGTTTAAGTATGTACTTGGATATATAACCGATAGCCAGAAACACCCCTAATCAGTTTAACCACCACAGTTTAAACTGATGGCAAGTTCATTACTCCCACCAAGTGAGTAATTATATACGCATTTGCAATAGACACACATATTTCTATAGACATGTAATTTAAAAAGAAATAATATATTTTAACTGTGGATCAACCCGAAAATCTTTTTACAGTAATATATTCAGACAAACTACTGATAAGACCGGTTTATATTTTGTATGTCCTCTTAAAGAATGTGTTAAAGACTTGCCCTCAGTTCACACGGGTGGTTTCCTGCACTTTTACTTACCCTTTTCTATGGAACCCTAGTACGAACATTGTCGCATTGTCGCGCATTTTAACGTTTTTTGACAATTTAGATGGGTCGACAATCCGACAACGCTACATATTTTGACCTTGAAAGGTGTCGGATTGTCGCCCTTTACAGAATTAGAGATATTATAAAAAAGTAACAATGCGACAAATGGCAGAAGTGTATTATTGTCGCATTGTCGTGTTTTTTGGTTACATTTGAAACTCTGGGCCTATTGGATTATGCTAAGCCGGTTTTGGTTTCTGGAAAACCATGCACTCGATTATGTTGAAACCAAAATCTGGGCTCCGAAACTTCGAAACTATCTCCGAGGCAGGTTTCGCAGTTTCGGTTTCTCTTTCTCTCGGAACAAACATGGCGAAAACCACCACACTGAGCTGCATTTGCAAGCGCCAAGTTCAGCTGATCTAGGTGGCAAAATAGAGCAGCAGTTTCCATAACCAAAATAATGATAAAAATCAACTGAGAACTAGAAAAATATTATTTAAAACCCCAGTCTACTGAACATGACTATTTTATGTAAATTGTATACATATAATTGCTTGTGTAACAGGCGTGGTTTACATTAAACTACCATCGCCCAGTGACAGCTGAGTTGAGCTGACATAGTATGTAGGAACATGATGTTGAACCAACCTTTCTTGGACTTTGCGTTGTGTACTTTTATTTTAACCCAGTTTTCCTACACTTGTAACAGTATAATTACGCACAGCATCTCATTTCTTTATTAATTGTTCATTCTATGATAAAATGACAAAAAATTAACTTCGGCAATGCTGTCATCCAATTCGTTCTACATACATGGTAGCTGAGACATTTTTTGGGAATCCATTTTGAAACCGGATGGTGAAACCATCCACTCGTTTATAAAACTAGAAACTAGTTTCATTTGAAACCATGCATCCGAAACTAGACACTCGTTTATAACAGGAGCAACCAGTTTCAGAAACCAAAACCAGTTTCACAATAATCGAACAGGCCGTTTTTGTTTGTTCTGTAAAGGCGACAACGCAAAACCTTCCCTTTTAGGATTCCATACTTTTCACTATCAGTTTGTTCAAGAGTTCCATTTGGTATCGCGGACTATGTTTCAAAATGCACTATCAGGGCTCTACTAAATTCTAAAGGAAACAAACCAGGGTCAGTAAGCAGAACGCGCCGTGATACGAGGTTTTCACGTGATGTCATATCAACGCTCATTCGTCACCACTCGCCCCTTTCCGTAACCTCCAAGAACAAGAAGACACTATTCGGCTTGTCCCGGAATAACACGAGTTGGTCACGAATGATCAACGCTGATATAGATATGAAGACACTGCACACTGAATATTGATAGTGTTGTTTGCAGGCGCGTAGCAAGGTCAGAGCGATGGCCTTTGTGTTTTAGAGATATTTATTGTGGATGTCGGACGTTTCAACAAAGAAGTAAAATATTTAGTATGATCAGTTCACAAACAACACGTAAAATGTGTACAACAAAGATCTGGGTTAGAAATGACCTTCAGCAACCCATGTTTGACGTAAGAGGCGACTGATGAGCTCGGCAGGTCAGACTCCATGACTTGGTCGACACATGGCATCGTATCCAATTGATGCTCATGCTGTTGATCACCAGATTGTGGGGTCCAGACTGCCGCCAAATAGCTAGAATATTGCTGGGTGCGCCATTAAACAACAAACAAACAAATGTGTACAGCAGAGGAAATATATCATAATTATGATTACTAGATTAGAAAATATGTAATGCAGCCAAGAGGGCTCCAGGGATGCAGGCGCAGTTAATCCCATGATCTCACCTCCGGGTCCTTGTACCCTTCACATGCAGCCCAGAGAATGTGAAGACTCCCCAACACTGCAGCCTTCTGCCTTACTCAGAATGTGAAAAGGACATTGGAAGTAAATGGAAGCGCGGCATTGCCGTGTCCTGAATTTTGTCATGTAACTGATAAGCTGACCATCCCTTGCATAATTTACATATAATTAATTAACTGTTCTCCTTCGATCCACATTTGAAGTTAACGACACTGTTCAAAGGGGCATGCTGTAGTACTATCAATAAAATGATAACTCCTAAACATATCTGATATTCAACACAACGTTTGTGCCAAAGCAGGGCCCATGCAAGTTATACAACTAATGGCAGAGTCAGTTGGTTCCACCTGTATATGATGCGCAGTGATGATGCATAGTCATGACTTCGCTTTAGCAAAAAGTGCACAAAATATCCTCCAAGATTCTGTAGATACCCGTGGATATTGTACAAATGAAGAAAAGATAAGACCAATTTAGTGCATGGTGCAAACACTCCAAACATCATATTCAGCGAAAATCTTATCCGTGGATTCCAGGAAGACATTCGTAACCAACTCCATTCGTGACCAACTCGTGTTATTCCGGGACAAGCCGACTAGCGATGGGGGTTACGGAGAGGGTCGAGTGGTGACGAATGCCCAGGAAGACTCTTCCGCTGTTGCACTGTGTTGTCACTGGGTTTATAGGCATTGTTATAATTCACTTCAATTTTTCTGATGACTCTTTGTTTCAGTGAAAGTTCGTTTGAAACAATGGCAGACAACTTGCCCGGATGGTTAAGTTACACACCCGACGACCAGCTTGAGAACCCGGTGGATACAATAATCATTGGTAAAAATCGTTTTAACTAAACACTCCGGGAACCCTGGACCTATATCTTCGAAGCCCTCTTATAGTCCAGTAAAATTAGTGGAAAAAATCACTGAACCTCCCAAAAATTGGTACAGAAATGGTTTTGTGTTTATATCGTTTACAATAGTTATGTAAACAATATATATAAAGTCCTCCCTTGGATGTTGATGCTAAGTGGCTTTTGGGGAGCAAAAACTATGAAAAAGGTTTTTTTTCAATTATTCTTTTTAATTCTGAAAATAAGTCCACAAAATGGTATAAAATTTTGCAAAACATACAACTGAACCGACAAAATAGTAAATAGTGAAAATTAAAACTGAAAAGAAATTATGACATGAGGTTTGAACTTGGATTTTGGACACTCCAGCACACTGGAAACAAGTTAGTGAGAGTTATCTCCCCTTTGTTTACAATAGATTGAAGTAGCAGAATGGAAAGGAAAGGTTATATCTTTTATAAAACTCTAACTAGACGAGGCTATTCTTAGCCAAATAGATAAAGGATTAAAAAGACAGCTAAAAGCTACAGTTAAAAGAGAGGTGATTCTGCTCCCATAATTATCCCACAGAACTATATGCACCGCGGGCGTGTAAGACGACGCACCTTGGTGATAAATGGGACATTCTGTATCAAGATTTAAACGAACTTGAAGAAACATATGCCAGAATGATAGATTAGGAAAATATGATACCATTTATATTTTCTATGCCATTAATTTAAAAACAGTTTCAAAGGGTGATTGAAGGATAGGTTTGTTCACTTCTAACTTTAACTGGCTGCTACTTATTATTATGTGAGCAGAGTGAGTATGTTTTACGCCGCTTTTAGCAATATTCCAGCAATATCATGGCGGGGGACACCAGAAATGGGCTTCACACATTGTACCCATGTGGGAATCGAACCCGGGTCTTCGTCGTGAGGAGCGAACGCTTTAAGCCCTAGGTTACCCCACTGTCCCCCTTATGTGAGCAGAATTGAGTGAGCCCTTGCAAATATTTAGAGTATTTATATAACTGGTATATTTTTATCTGATTTGAAATAATTTGAAAAACGGACTGAAATCTTCATGAAAAAACTTGAAATTGATTCAGGGGCAGTGGGGTAGCCAAGTGGTTAAAGTATTCGCTCGTCACGCCGAAGACCCGGGTTCGAATCCCCACATGGGTACAATGGGTGAAGCCCATTTCTGGTGTCCGCCGCCGTGATGTTACTGGAATATTGCTAAAAGCGGCGTAAAACCAAACTCAGTCAGTCAGTCGTTCTCCATGATGGAAACTCACAAGATTTGTGAAGAAGTCGGCGTCTGCTGACCAGGCTGAAATCTTTGCTGCTTGGCGGCTGTACAAAAAGGGACAGCTACCCCAGCCCAAGCTGCGCAAATATTTAGAGTATTTATATAACTGGTATACTCTTCTTTTTTATCTGACAATGTGTTCCAGAGTGTATGCCCCAAGTGTGTTTGAATGAACGAATGAGCAGTGTGAAACTCAAATTATGAAGTCTGTGACCAGGCTGAATTATACAAAGAGGGAACAAATGACAATGTGTTGTATGCCCCAAGTGTGTTTGAATTATGAACAGTGTGAACTGAAGTGTGTGAATTATATGAATGTGATGAACGAATGAACTGTGTAAATTATGAATTAATGAACTTGTGTAAATTATGAACGAATGTACTTGCGTAAATTGCCATAATATTAGTTTTGTTAATTATGTGAACTTGTGTTGATTAAATATATGTATTGCCATTTCATGAAAACTTGGCTACATGCTCTATTAATGCTATGCTGATATTATGCTATATGTGTCAATAAATAATGTAAAACCTTTCTAAACTTTTTTTCTGTTCGGCCCATTTGACTTTCACCTCGGCCCTTTTGACTGTACAGAATCACTATCACTGGGTGCATGCAGGGTACCAGGAAGTATCCTGATTATGTTCCGTCTGATGATACATACTGCTTCATTTGTTGAATGAATCCGTGAAGGTCCGGGTTAGAATTGGCCTTCAGTAACCCATGCTTGTCGTAAGAGGCGACTCACGGGATCGGGTGGTCAGGCTCGCTGGCATGGTTGACACATGTTTTCGGTTCACAGTTGTGCAGATCGATTCTCATGCTGTTGATCTCTGGATTGTCTGGTCCAGACTCAATTATTTACAGACCGCCTCAATATGGCTGGAATATTGCTGAGTGCGGCGTGAAACTAAACCCACTCACTCACTCATTTGTTGAATGACCATCGTGTAGTAGGTATTAGATCCACTGTTTATTTCAATGCTGAATTTTTTTTTACAAATTTAAAAAAACCGATGACACTTTATCTTACTATTTTCTTATTCCAGGGAAGATCCCTCAATGGCTGACGGGTACCCTGTACCGGAATGGATCGGGGATGTTCAAGGTAGGGGAGACAACTGTGAATCACCTCTTTGATGGAATGGCTGTCATCCATAAGTTCATCATCAAAGATGGAAAGGTTCAGTATCAGAACAAACTCTTGGACTCGGAGACCCTTGAAAAATGTCTGAAGGCTAATCGACTGGTCGTTGGTCAGTTCGCTACAGCTGCTTACCCAGATCCCTGCAAGAGCATCTTTGCAAGGTACTCTGATGTGGAAGGGTCGATATTAATTAGACAGAATAGACCAACACTGTTCTGTGATTTATATGGAATCCTAAAAGGGACATTGTCGCATTGTTGCCCTCACAAAACAAGCAGAAAGAGGCAAAATTGACCAAAACGCGACATGTGATATTTTAGCCATTTGTCGCTTTGTCGCGCTTTTAATAATTTGTTTCTTCACTGCAGTCTGAAAAACTGACTGACTGAGTATGGTTTTACGCTGTTTTAGCAATGTTCCAGCAATCTCACGGCGGGGGACACCAGAAATGGGCTTCACAAATTGTACCCATGTGGGGAATCGAACCCGGGCCTTCGGCGTGACGAGCCAACGCTTTAACCACTAGGCTATCCCACCGCCCCGGAGTCCGAAAAAGAGTATAAGGAGGGTAAAGTTAAGTTGCATCCTTGACCACATATTTGGACTACCCCAGAGGCTACTTTGTCTGCCATTATTCCGCTATTAGTGCTATCATCTTAGGACCTTAGGGGGGGAGGCCAGGGCAGGGACCAATAGTGATAGTGTAAAGTTTACTTTCCTGATGCTCTGAGAAGACAGTGTGATATCATCTAGTCTTTCCTTCATTCACTGTTCATAATCTACAAGTCATGTGATTTTTTTACACTCATGTCGTGTTTATATTTTAAGGTTTTTATCCTATTTCAACCCGGAAATGACCGACAACACTGCCGTGAACATCGTCCCCCACGGCGACATGCTTCTGGCACTGACAGAAACACCAATCTGCAATATTGTAGATCCCGAGACACTCACAAAGAAGGGAGCGGTATGTGTATCAACGCGTGGTTATGGTCGACAGGGGAACTAGCTCATAACGAATTGACGAAGTCGAGGTGATAGGTTGAGTTCAAACTTCTTTAGTTGGTTATACAGTACATGATAAACCAATATACATGAATGAGGCGAGCGGAGTTCCAGCTCAACCCTAGGGCGGTTCCAACGAGCGGCACTATCCTGCTCGCGGTCGTCCCTACACAGACAGTCGGAATACCAGACTGCTTGACAATAGAGATGTGATCATATGTTCATTTAATGTTATGTAAGATGTCCGTAAGTGGATTTCTCCTTTCCAGATTCCTTTAGACAAACTGGTTGCAGTTCACATCGCAACGGCTCACCCCCACACTGACCCTGACGGCACCATGTACAACCTCGGTACTTCATTTAACCACAAGCAAGCTTACAACATCGTCAAAATACCACCACAAGAAAATGGTAGAGACCCTGATTGACCCAGGGTTCCCTGGTGATGCTAAGTTATCAGTTTGTTGTTGTTGTAGTCTGGTTTGTTTACTATCATAATTATCATCATTATGCATGCTTGAACACGGAAAAGTTTCCTTTTCCTTAAATTAAATATCAGATATGTTAAGATGCAAGAAATGTATGCACTGTTTTTAATGAACTAAGCAAAACCTATAAATTTTAGTTTGTTATAACTGTATTTCCACTAAAAAGGACGGAATCCTAAGAAAACGATCTGTTATGTCTGTCGGTTTGTTACAAACAAGTTCATTATAAACAGAGTTAACTTTTACTCAGATGATGATGGTGCACTCATACCTCTCTACCACAGGAACAAGATCCGAAATAATTAGTGCTTATATTTAGCAAGAGATCAGAACCGATTCATGTGCACGTGCATGTGCTTTCATCGAAATCATTTGCAAAGAAAATTAATGTCATCATCGTCTCTCAATCCAGGGGGAGACAACCCCTTCAGCCGGGCATCCCTGGTGTCAACCTTTCCGTCTCGCTGGAAGGCCAACATTGCCTATAACCACAGCTTTGGAATGTCTGAGAACTACTTTGTAGTTTTGGAACAGACTCTGGTTATTAACATCTTTAAGCTGCCTCTCCTGAAGTTTACCGGAAGTGGATTTGACAGTTGTATGTACAACTATCCGGAGGAAAAGGTTAGACGACTGCCCGCTGAATCATTGTACATACTGACCAGCGTAGAGTTTGTGTTTAAACTAATTCTCATGTAGAGGCACTTCTCATCTGTAGGATTATTAGAAATTTGCTGTCTCTAAATTCAAACCATCATCGTATGTTAAAAAAAGTATCATACTTTAAGGATAACAACTTCTTTATTTATTGTGATGCGACGTTTCGGTATAGCTTGTTATCCCGTTGTCAAGACACTCTTGCTTGACAACGGTATAAGAAGCTTTTCCGAAACAATGCGACGTTTCGGTATAGCTTGTTATCCCGTTATCCAGATAGAGACTATCCCGTTGTCAAGACACTCTTGCTTGACAACGGTATAGGAAGCTATACCGAAACAATGCGACGTTTCGGTATAGTTTGTTATGGCGGCGGTCTGTAAATAAGCGTGTCTGGACCAGAAAATCCAGTGATCAACATCATGAGCACCGATCTACGCTAATGGGATACGATGACATGTGTCAAGCAAGTCATTGAGCCTGACCACCCATCCCGTTAGTCGCCTCTTACGACAAGCATGGGTTACTGTAGACCAATTCTTACCCGGATTTTCGCTGGTTCCCAAATATTAGGAATGTTTCATCATAACATTAATTAGTTCCATGTATACACAATGGTACTAATACATAAGGGAATGAACGAGTACTGTACCAGACAATCCGCTGGACAACATCATGAGCATCGATCTACTAGATTCAGATACGATGACATGTGTCAACAACACAGCGAACCTGACCACCCGATCCCGTTAGTCGCCTCTTACGACAAGCATGGGTTCCTGAAGACCAATTCTAACTCTTCACGGGCCGTCAGCAAATGACTTCATGTAAACATGGTCACAAACTGCTTTTGTCATGGTCATCTTTTCCCACCTTGGTCTTTTCAGATTAACTCACTCACTCACTCGAGCCTCATTTGATGTTGAGTGAGTCAGCTCAGGTAGTTAGTAGTGGCAAACCTCTGAGGCTTTCCTAACGAATGAAATTACGGATCAAACTGACACAGTTCCTTGAAATGGCATTTAATAAGAGTTTGCACCAGAATCTTAAATTTATGCATCCATTTTTTACCACAGGCTCTTATCCATCTTGCCCGGCGGTCAGACGGAAAGACGCTAACAACTCGATACACTGCCGACGCCCTCTTCTGCTTCCACTTCATCAACAGCTATGAAGACGACGGCCACATCGTCATGGACTTATGTGCTTATGATGATGGGGGTGTTGTACGTGACGTTTATATTAAGGATCTCAAGGAAGGGGTCTTCTCACAATTTTATGCCACAGTGAGGCGCTATGTACTTCCTCTTGACGTCGAGAAGGTAATTCAAGTTGCTTAGCCACTTGGTAAATCAGTGGTTTATATTTTACATGTAAGTTTGGATATTATTGCGGAGATGTAGATTTGACGTATCAATTTGTGCGACTGTAAGACACGTATCCTACATGTAAGCATCAAAAAGGGATTCTTTTTCTTATATAAAATTTATCTTTTATTAATGACACACACAAGTACGCTGTCAGATACGTCAGCTGTATTATGTCAGATAGAGACGGTGTGTGTAACCTCTTGATGTCGAGATGACAGATACGTCAGCTGTATTATGCCAGATAGAGACGGTATGTGTAACCTCTTGATGTCGAGGTGACAGATACGTCAGCTGTATTATGCCAGATAGAGACGGTATGTGTAACCTCTTGATGTCGAGATGACAATTCATCCTGATTGGCCATTCAGTTTCACAGTGGTTAATGTTCACACATATTCTTCCGGAAAATTATTGCAAAGTTTGATATGAAAGATCTCCATATGGAAATGACAAGATATATCTACTGTTACCCAATCAGATGCTGTTAGGTTTGGCTTGGTTGTGTAACAATATTCCAACAATGTTACGGCTGTCTGTAAATGATCTAGTCTGGACCAGACAATCCAGTGATAAACATCATGAGAATCAATCTGTGCAAAGGAGATATGATGACATATCAACCAATTCAGCGAGCCTGGCCACCCGATCCCTCTTACGACAAGCATGGGTTGCTGAACACCATGTCTGTGGATAAACACCATGTCTGATATATATTATGTTCATATTGAATTGACATGATAACATAACCATTTGTCAGTTAGTGTTAGATCCGTATCATACACATATACAGCAATAAGGATTCTAATTCTGAGTGAAGTTGGATGGGTTGCTAAAGACCATCTCTGACCCGGATCTTCCTGGGTTTGATGCTGTTAGAGGTGTATCATACACATATACAGCAAAAGGTATTTTTATTTTGAGTGAAGTTGGATGGGTTGGTAAAGACCCTCTCTGACCCGGATCTTCCCGGGTTTGATGCTGTTAGACGTGTATCATACACATATACAGCAAAAGGTATTTTTATTTTGAGTGAAGTTGGATTTCTTAAACCACACAGGCAGAGAGCGGCAAGAACCTGGTGACTCTGGCAGACACCACGGCTACAGCTGTCAAACAGGCGGACGGCTCCATCTTGTGTACCCCTGACTACATCACAGGAGGTGGGTTGTACATTGGTGGATTTAGCTAGTATTGGTTAGGGTATTTGTTTGATGTAGTTTTTTGGTTTGCGCTGGTACCATAAGTACGTTTGGATTTGAAGGTTGTCATGGTTTTAGCATGTGAGTGTTGTAGAAGTTGATGCTTTGAACACTTTTTGGTTGTTGTTTCTTTGCCAAACATTTGCTTGTATGTTTATGACAGACACTATATCTGGTATGCCTCCTATAAACAACTGGAGAAAATTGGGGATGTTATTTTACATTATTTGGATGAAGATCAAAATCACTTGGTAGACCTCGACGTTAAGTAAAAATGGTGTGCTTGGGTATTTATGAATGGAATTCGAAAGCCCACGTATGATTGATATGCATACTGTTACGGTTTAGAAATTACAGAGAAATAGGGCTTGTTTGGCCCCTTTAACCCTTTAAGAGGTTACAATGAATGAAAGTACAGATTTCCAATACAATTCATGTGAGTCACAAATCTAACATATAGTAACTCACCAAAGTCTTGATATTTCAAAAGATGTACTGATTGGAGATTGTTCAATGTAGACGAGACTTCTTGAGCGCTCGGTTTTGGAACGTTGATGTTAGCAGACAGATGACCGTAAATATAAAGATGTAGTCCCTCATACATCAAGCATCCCTTATATACACCTATTATACAGTTTTAGTGAATTCTAACAAAACCATACCACACTTCGACCATCCAGAAATTTCTCATAGCTTCAGCATCCTACCGGAAGCAAAACAAAGGGGAAGTAAGTCCCGAGCCCACTCTCAACAGGTGTAAAGACACAGTCAAGGTTCGAGTTCAAATCCACACTCAGCTCTTTATACCTTTGGACCCATAATAACCAAAAGTTAATCAATGTGACATTTTAACAACTGAAACACCCCCCCTTAACAATACGGTTATCAAACTATCCACTGGATGAAGGTTGAATGATTCAGACGTCCACCACCGCATCAGGCTTTGCTGTAGATAACACACTGTCCTTCATCGTACATTTCATTGTGATATTTTCCAGATGCATCCAATGGCATAAGAATGGACCTACCCAGAATCAACTATTCCTACAACGCAAAGAAGTACAGATACTGCTATGGAACTGAATTATTGACAGACAAACCAATGGTGACACACTTTGAACTGGAAATCCACGAATAATGTAGAACAGTACCAGAAATGATGTTAAGTCCAGAGGTTGTGTGCCATCCTTATTTCACTCGCCCACAATATTTGAAACTAAACTTAGTTGCACATGCTGTCTAAATTTTAAATTGGAAACAAAATAAATTGGTGCATTTGCAATTGGTTCAGAATTATAATTCTCAGATGCTTCTAATCAAAAGGATGGGTGTGGGTGTGGGGGGGAGGCGGGGGAGGGTGTGGTTATGAGCGGAAGGTCGCGGGTTCGATCCCCGACCGCGTCATACCATAAAACGTTAAAATATGGTACTTGTTAGTCCCTGCCTGGCGCTCGTCATTAATGCGTACAACAAGGACTTGTCGGCTCGGATTCAGTATAATGTGTCATGCTTCACTGCGGCATGGCATCTCAGTGGGCTAGCACTATAAAACCAGCTTAAGTCTGGGCTAGTACAAGCAGCCGCACATACACATACACACGCATGCACGTCGTCATATGAGCGAAATATTCTCAAGCACGACGTTAAACCCAATTTCACCTCACCTCACCTCAGTATTATGAAATTTACGCTTAGTAGTGCATTCATTACTGTTAAATATGCATAGTATAACGGAGAGTTTTTTCAGTGTGATACAATTTAGTATCATACAGAAATGTTTGTTTAATTTCTTAAATATATTTCATGTGATACTTGTCCATATTTCATTTGCAAGAGGGGGCGGTGGGGAAGCGTAATGGTTACAGCGTTGGCTTGTCACGGTGAATGACCCCGGTTCGATTCCCCAGATAGGCTCGATGTGTGAAGCTTATTTCTTGTTTCCCCGCCGTGGTATTGATGGAATATTGCTCTAAGCGGCGTAAAACCATACTCACTCACTTGTTTGCATAATCAGTTTGTTTTGTTTTGGTTTTTTTGCAAGTTCTGTCTTGTTTTGCCCCCTTGGAATGCCAGGTAACAATGGGTTGCCAGCAACCAGTGTGTCATGAGAGACAACTGGTCTGAGCCCACTTGCACAAAGCGATCTTAGCGCTACAACTATCTTCAGCCTATGTTGGAGAATGGGAGTTACAATCATTGTAGCGCTAAGATCGCTTTGTGCATGTGGGCCCTGATAGTCGGGCAGCTGGACTTAGTGTTATACACAGGATAATACTCGGGCAATGTGCATTGTCTTTCAGTCGCTTGCATTTTGTTGAATGCAGATTATAACAATGAAAGCAACAATGATACTCTGTGGTTTCAGCTGACCAAAGTGGACATGAAGACGAAGACCTGTGTCTATTGGAATGCAGAGGAGGAAGAAATGGCCGGTGAACCTGTGTTCATAGAGAGGCCAGGGGCAACCGAGGAGGACGATGGTATGTGTCCATCACATATATCGGGTGGAATCAGGATAGGATGGGCTCCTTGGAGAGGGTCTTCCTATCTGGATATATGCGAGCAAGATTTGTGTATCGTCGGGTAATCTCAGCTGTCCTTCAGCTTCGGACCCGTGAAGATCCTGGATTGAACCCGGGTTCTGTTTCTTGTAGAATCTAGTAGGGAAGGGTCATTTTGTAGTGGAGGGGTTTGGGGGTGGGGTTTGGGGGTGATTTGATGAGGTTTGTCATAGATCTCTCGCTGTTGGACACAAGAGAGAGGGTTGAGGTTCGTGATAGGCCTCTCACTGTTGGACACAAAAGAGAGGGGTGCGATGGTCCTTGTTGGACACAAGGGAGATGGGTCTCACTGTTGGACACAAAGAGAGGGCGAGGTTTGTGATGGGTCTCTCACTGTTGGACACAAAAGAGAGGGGTGCTGTTTGTGATGGGCCTCTCACTGTTGGACACAAGAGAGAGGGGTGACGTTTGTGATAGATCTCTCACTGTTGGACACAAGAGAGTGTTGAGGTTTGTGATGAGTTTTTCACTGATGGACACAAGAGAAAGGGTTGAGGTTTGTGATGGGTCTCTCACTGTTGAAATACAAGAGAGAGGGGTGACGTTTGTGGTAGATCTCTCACTGTTGGACACAAGAGAGTGTTGAGGTTTGTGATGGGTCTCTCACTGTTGGACACAAGAGAGAGGTTTGAGGTTTGTGATGGGTCTCTCACTGTTGGACACAAGAGAGAAGGGTGAGGTTTGTGATGGGCCTCTCACTGTTGGACACAAGAGAGGGTTGAGGTTTGTGATGGGTCTCTCACTGTTGGACACAAGAGAGAAGGGTGAGGTTTGTGATGGGCCTCTCACTGATGGACACAAGAGAGAAGGGCGAGGTTTGTGATGGGTCTCTCACTGATGGACACAAGAGAGAGGGGTGCGGTTTGTGATGGGTCTCTCACTGTTGGACACAAGAGAGAGGGGTGAGGTTTGTGATGGGTCTCTCACTGTTGGACACAAGAGAGAGGGGTGATGTTTGTGATGGGTCTCTCACTGTTGGACACAAGAGAGAGGGGTGAGGTTTGTGATGGGTCTCTCACTGTTGAAATACAAGAGAGAGGGGTGACGTTTGTGATGGGTCTCTCACTGTTGAAATACAAGAGAGAGGGGTGACGTTTGTGGTAGATCTCTCACTGATGGACACAAGAGAGTGTTGAGGTTTGTGATGAGTTTTTTACTGATGGACACAAGAGAGAAGGGTGAGGTTCGTGATGGGTCTCTCACTGATGGACACAAGGGGGAGGGTTGAGGTTTATGATAGGTCTCTCACTGTTGGACACAAGAGAGAGGGGTGAGTTTATGATGGGTCTCTCACTGTTGGACACAACAGAGAGGGGTGCGGTTTGTGATGGGTCTCTCACTGTTGGACACAAGAGAGAGGGGTGAGGTTTGTGATGGGTCTCTCACTGTTGAAATACAAGAGAGAGGGGTGACGTTTGTGATAGATCTCTCACTGATGGACACAAGAGAGTGTTGAGGTTTGTGATGGGTCTCTCACCGTTGTACACGAGAGAGAGGGTTGAGGTTTGTGATAGATCTCTCACTGTTGGACACAAGAGAGTGTTGAGGTTTGTGATGAGTTTTTCACTGATGGACACAAGAGAGAAGGGTGAGGTTCGTGATGGGCCTCTCACTGATGGACACAAGAGAGGGTTGAGGTTTGTGATGGGTCTCTCTCACTGTTGGACACAAGAGAGAAGGGGTGGGTTTGTGATGGGCCTCTCACTGATGGACACAAGAGAGGGTGAGGTTTGGATGGGTCTCTCACTGTTGGACACAAGAGAGGGGTGAGGTTTGTGATGGGTCTCTCACTGTTGGACACAAGAGAGAGGGGTGAGGTTTGTGATGGGCCTCTCACTGTTGGAAACACAAGAGAGGGGTGAGGTTTGTGATGATGGGTCTCTCACTGTTGGACACAAGAGAGGGGTGAGGTTTTAGATAGATCTCTCACTGTTGGACACAAGAGAGATGGTTGAGGTTTGTGATGAGTTTTTCACTGTTGGACACAAGAGAGAGGGTGTGGTTTGTGATGGGTCCCTCACTGTTGGACACAAGGGAGAGGGGTGAAGCTTTGTGATGGGTCTCTCACTGTTGGACACAAGAGAGAGGGGTGAGGTTTGTGATGGGTCTCAATTGCTGTTGGACACAAGAGAGAAGGGTGAGGTTTGTGATGGGTCTCTCACTGTTGGACACAAGAGAGAGGGTGAGGTTTGTCAGTGATGGGTCTCTCACTGTTGGACACAAGAGAGAAGGGTGAGGTTTGTGATGGGTCTCTCACTGTTGGACACAAGAGAGAGGGTTGAGGTTTGTGATGGGTCTCTCACTGTTCTGGACACAAGAGAGGGGTGCGGTTTGTGTTTGTGATGGGTCACTCACTCACTGTTGGACACAAAGAGAGAGGGTGTGGGTTTGATGGGTCTCACTGTTGGACACAAAGAGACTGTTTGTGATGGTCTCTCACTGTTGGACACAAGGGAGAGGGGTGAGGTTTGTGATGGGTCTCTCACTGTTGGACACAAGAGAGAGGGGGTGAGGTTTGTGATGGGTCTCTTCACAAGAGAGAGGGGGTGACGTGATGATAGGTCAGTGTGGATGGTCTCTCACTGTTGAAATACAAGAGAGAGGGGTGACGTTTGTGATAGATCTCTCACTGTTGGACACAAGAGAGAGTGTTGAGGTTTGTGATGATTTTCACTGATGGACACAAGAGAGAGGGTTGAGGTTTGTGATGGGTCTCTCACTGATGGACACACAAGAGAGGGGTGAGGTTTGTGATGGGTCTCTCACTGTTGGACACAAAGAGAGGGTTGAGGTTTGTGATGGGTCTCTCACTGTTGGACACAAGAGAGAGGGTGTTGAGGTTTGTGATGGGTCTCTCACTGTTGGACACAAGAGAGGGTTGAGGTTTGTGATGGGTCTCTCACTGTTGGACACAAGAGAGAGAGGGTTTGAGGTTTGTGATGGGTCTCTCACTGTTGGACACAAGAGAGAAGGGTGAGGTTTGTGATGGGCCTCTCACTGTTGGACACAAGAGAGAAGGGTGAGGTTTATGATGGGCCTCTCACTGTTGGACACAAGAGATGGTTGAGGTTTGTGATGGGTCTCTCACTGTTGGACACAAGAGAGGGGCGAGGTTTGTGATGGGTCTCTCACTGATGGACACAAGAGAGAGGGGTGCGGTTTGTGATGGGTCTCTCACTGTTGGACACAAGGGAGAGGGGTGATGTTTGTGATGGGTCTCTCACTGTTGGACACAAGAGAGAGGGGTGAGGTTTGTGATGGGTCTCTCACTGTTGAAATACAAGAGAGAGGGGTGACGTTTGTGATGGGTCTCTCACTGTTGAAATACAAGAGAGAGGGGTGACGTTTGTGATAGATCTCTCACTGATGGACACAAGAGAGTGTTGAGGTTTGTGATGAGTTTTTCACTGATGGACACAAGAGAGAAGGGTGAGGTTCGTGATGGGTCTCTCACTGATGGACACAAGGGGGAGGGTTGAGGTTTATGATAGGTCTCTCACTGTTGGACACAAGAGAGAGGGGTGAGGTTTGTGATGGGTCTCTCACTGTTGGACACAAGAGAGAGGGGTGAGGTTTGTGATGGGTCTCTCACTGTTGGACACAAGAGAGGGTTGAGGTTTGTGATGGGTCTCTCACTGTTGGACACAAGAGAGAGGGTGAGGTTTGTGATGGGTCTCTCACTGTTGGACACAAGAGAGAGGGGTGAGGTTTGTGATGGGTCTCTCACTGTTGGACACAAGAGAGGGTTGAGGTTTGTTGTTTGTGATGGGTCTCTCACTGTTGGACACAAGAGAGGGTTGAGGTTTGTGATGGGTCTCTCACTGATGGACACACGAGAGAGAGGGGTGACGTTTGTGATGGGTCTCTCACTTTTGGACACAAGAGAGAGGGGTGAGGTTTGTGATGGGTCTCTCACTGTTGGACACAAGAGAGAGGGTTGAGGTTTGTGATGGGTCTCTCACCGTTGTACACGAGAGAGAGAGTTGAGGTTTGTGATGGGTTTCTCACTGTTGGACACAAGAGAGAGGGGTGAGGTTTATGATGGGTCTCTCACTGTTGGACACAAGAGAGAGGGTTGAGGTTCGTGATAGGTCTCTCACTGATGGACACAAGAGAGAGGGGTGAGGTTTGTGATAGGTCTGTCAGTGTTGGACACAAGAGAGAGGGTTGAGGTTCGTGATAGGTCTCTCAGTGATGGACACAAGAAAGAGGGGAGAGGTTTGTGATTGGCCTGCCACTGGCGGACACAGTAGGGAGGGGTGCGGTTTGTGATTGATCTGTCACTGGTGAACCAAAATATTTGCAGTGTGACCTGAAATGTCGTTTGAATTCATTGCAACTGGCGCCATATTCTTCAGGTTTGCCTACTTGTAGCTTGAAATATTGTTTGCACATTAAGAAGGCAATCAAAACAAAATTTACGAATAATTGTATAATACACATTTCAGATTTGATCTCATTTAACATTTTGAAATTAATTGGTATACATAAACCAAAGTATCATTTAACCAAGTATTGCATTGTTTCAGGCATAATCCTGTCCCCTGTCCTCCCTACAAAACCTGGACGCCAGGCCTTCCTCCTGGTGCTTGATGGGAAGACATTCAAGGAGCTGGCCAGAGCAGTGACGCCCCCTGGTGTCAAGATGCCAATCACCTTCCACGGGTCGTTCATACCCTGAGGGGAAGTGGAACGAAATATACCCCTATGGCATTGGCTAGAACTGGGACGGGTAACCCGGATACCAGGGACGGGTGGGTAATGAGTTGGACCCGGTACCCATCTCAATACCCGGACCCGTTATGATCATGTGACTAATAGATTAAACAATGTCATATGCTATTCTTTCATGATTTAAAGGTGGTAATGGCTTTGAACATATCTAGACATAATTACAGTCACCTCTTTTGAATATAATGCATAGTTGGGATATTGAAAAACTCAATACTTTAGCCTCCGGGCTGAAGTATATTTCGCTTTTTCTTACAACTTTGATGTCAGGAATTAACATAACCGGTATCCGGGTAGGGTAGGTTAATAGCGGGCGGGGTACCCGGGTAGAATATATAGACCCGTCCCAGCCCTTGCATTGGCAACCACATTTGGTATTGATGATATAAACTTTTCTTCACAGTAGGATGTTGGCATCTTGTCCGTTTTGTCCAACTGAAAAGGATAGCTTGAAAGCATTACTTTGTTGGTATTTGTTATTTTGTTATAGTATGACCAAAAACTATTGAGAATTTTAGGAATATGTTTAATTGGATTTCTAGTATAAACAACCTTGACCAGCTATCAAGTGCTTGGTTTCGTTCAAGAGAGACAACTCCGTTAATCCTTTTTCATTAGTTTGTGAAGAGTTATCCCCCTTTGTTTACTTGCTAGCAGACGACATTTTCAGTGATCCTCAGTATGAATGATTAAGAGAAGAGGAAGTTGATTTTAGAGTATTATAACAAGGACATCAGATCAGCTAAAGTTATTTCAAGTAGAACAGGCATCCCTTTTGTCCACTGTTTATCGTGTTTTGAAAAATATTGCAAATGGATATGGAATTGAGCACCAGGGAGGTGCAGGTAGGCCCAGAAAATTGACTGTCGGTGACAGGAGGCGGCTAGATATTCTTGTTTCTAAAAACAAACGAAGGAGTTTAGAAAACTTAAGGCTGGATATGATTGATAGAGGAACTGTGGCTGTCTGTAAGGAGACAATTAGAACTGAGCTGCATGCAATGGGTTGGCAGAAAAGTCGAGGAATTCCATCAATGATCATGAAACCTGAACAAAAGGAGCGAAGGTCGAACTGGTGCTTACAGCATAGACATTTTAACTGGGACAATGTGATTTTCTCAGATGAAAGTTCTGTGTGGCTGATTCCTAATACACTGAAATTATGGACCAAACAAACTGAAAACCTTTGTATCAGCGCCGAAAATACAGTCCGAAATTTAACGTGTGGGATGGCATATCTGTGTTAGGGGCAACTCAACATCTGCTGTGAACATTGCATGGATCTCTACATCGAAGTTCACATACTATTTTCCTGTCCAAAATATTCTGCTCTCCGAATGAAATATTTACCTTGGTTAACCTCTGTTGTGCCAAACAAATGTAACTCCATCAAACTTATTCTTCACAAAATCCACAAACAATCAAATTACTATCATTATATTTGAAGCATGTATTTAATGCATGCCGTTCCTAATTATTAGTTTGCTTTATTACATCAAATCCACGTGACAAAATAATATGTTCTGGTGTAATTGTACCCTAGGTCATATGGCCTGCAGTACTGAATAAACGAGTCTGAGTTTGAGTCTGAGTGTCGGAATTTGGTCTTGTTTGTCAAGCAGGAAAATAAAGTTTGTAATCATTACAAGAAGGCGTACCCATAGGCACAAGTGTTTTAGGCACATTGGAATTGATGAATCAGGTTAGCAAAATCAAAACAAGGTAAATTGACCAACACTTTTGACTTAAACTTAATGTATATCGATGATCTAATATCGTTCAATAGCCAATTCCCACAAGAACGAAATAAAGGAAACCAGTGAAACGACTTCATATGTTTCATATTCAGATCCATAAATAATATAAAGACTACGACTGACAAAACTCTCCCCACAAGGCTGTATGGCAGAATGGATGATTTCAACTTTCTAATAGTCAACTTCCCTGTTATGACGAACCAACTTCCAACAACTCCAGCCTTCAGTGTTTAGGTGCAATCGAGCATGCCGTTACTAAAGCCCTTCAAAGCATGTCACAAGCCTCTTACTCAGAAAGCCATGCTTGTCGTAAGAGGCGACTAACGGGATCGGGTGGTCAGGTTCGTTACGTAGATCGATGCTATCGCTTGTTGATCACTGGATTGTCTGGTCCAGTGTCGGTTATTTACAGACTGCCGCCATATAGCTGGAATATTGCTGAGTGCGGCGTTAAACAACAAACCAAACAACCAACTAACCTCCATGAGAAACACATACTCACTCACTCACTCAGAAAGTCCGAGGGGCACATCAAGGGTACAACATACAAGTGCTCAGTAAATCTTTCAAAGGTTTTGAGGTAGACCTGTGAAATAGGTGAAGAATTGACTAGCCTTTGCATATGTTTATGACGCATTCCACAGGTAGAGCAGGATGCACTCACCCTTTTTGCGGACAGTATGATTTTCTGCAGTCTACTCTGTGTTATCGCTTTATGTATAGTTCGGTTCATAATTATTGAGAATTTTTCATGTTAGTTTAAACTCCTAGGTTTTTTCATGAGCTCCACTGATGATGAAATTCTGCTATCAGTCCAAGGGAGGCAACTCTTCTTGTCTTTCTAGACATGTCAGATTAGAGTTACCTCCCCTTAAATTTAAGTTTAAGACATTTTCCAAAACAATGTCCAAAATGGCTGCTGATGAGAAAAGAAGGTTGATTTTAGATTTGTACAATGGAGGTATCACTGATGTCCATACACTGTAAGAAAGAGCAGACACTCCTCTATCAACTGTGTACAGGGCTAAGAAGGATATTGAGAGTGGAGCTGGAATTGAGCACAAGAAAGGAGCAGGGAGGCCGAGAAAATTGGAATTTGGAGATCGGGTCAGATTTGGTATTTTGGCTTCAAGAAAAGAGCAAGTATTTCCAACATCAGGTATGAGATGATAAATAGATGCTCACCTAGTGTTTCTAAATCCACTATCAGACGAAATTTAATTGATCTTGGATGGGAGAAAAAGAGGGGAACTCCAGACATGAAAGACAGACATAAGGAAAACCGTGTTTTGTGGTGTCAGGACCATGAAAACTTGGACTGGAGCAACACAATTTTCACTGATGAAAGTTCAGTCTGGGTGTATACTAACAATGTTAAGATGTGGACAAAATCTGATTCAGCACCGGCGTACCACAGGCCGAAATACAGTCCCAAGTTTCATGTGTGGGGTGGAGTGTCGCTACTGGGAACGACTCCTTTGTGCGTGTTTGAGGGAAATTTGACTAGTGAACGGTACACAGACATTCTTGAGAACGTTCTTCTTCCAAATGCAGGAGTCTTTTATGGGAATGACTGGATTTTGCAACAGGACAATGACCCAAAACACACAGCAAAGCACTCTAAACAGTGGTTCCAAGAGAAAAACGTGACACTGCTCCCATTTCCCAGCTACAGTCCGGATCTGAATCCCATTGAGAACATTTGGGGGATGATGAAGGAGAATGTCAACCAAAAGGGACTCACCAAACTTGAAGACATGAAGAGACATGAAGAGAGAGGTAGTGCGATATTGGGACAGTATACCCCATGAAACTCTAACCTCTCTGATAGAGAGTATGCCTACCCGCATTAGACTGTGCATGGAAAGTAACGGGGATCTGATAAAATATTAATTTCATACCTGCAGAAATCTACAGGGTATGTACAAGTATTGAATACTGAGTAATTTCAGATTTCACTCATTATTTGCATTTTAGTAACATTCATGGGATTCTCAATAATTATGAACCGAACTGTATTATGTGAGGTGAGGTGAAATTGGGTTTAACGTCGTGCTTGAGAATATTTCGCTCATATGACGACGTGCATGCGTGTGTATGTGTATGTGCGGCTGCTTGTACTAGCCGAGACTTAAGCTGGTTTTATAGTGCTAGCCCACGGAGATACCATGCCGCAGTGAAGCATGAATACCCAACTCAGACACATACTGAATCCGAGCCGACCAGTCCTTGTTGTACCCATTATGCCGAGCGCCAGGCAGGGACCAACAGGTACTATGTTATAACGTCTGTTGGTATGACGCGGTCGGGGATCGAACCCGCGACCTTCCGCTCTCCAGGCGGACGCTCTAACCACTACACCACGGAGGCGGTTTATATATTAGGACTTTATTTGACGTACATGTAATGACGTGTTTTAAATGTTTGCATAATTTATATGTTCTCTTTTCACACTTACTGCAGTGTTACAATGATGTGATATATTGAAATAATAAAATAAATAATATACAGGGTGACCGTATTTGGCTGCTGGACTCCTGAGAGATTTCAGAAGTCCTGTCCCCATATGTGCTACCTGGTCACACATTAGGCAAGTGGGTTTAGCAGAAAATGTGTACCGGGTGGAATAAGTCATATGACTGTTAACCTTCTAGCACCTCACAGGTAGCTTGGGTTATCCAGGGTAATAATGTCCAGCATGTTGTATGCGCTGACTAACGGGATCGGGCGGTCAGGCTCACTGGTTTGGTTGACACATGTCATCGGTTCCCAATTGCGCAGGTCGATGCTCATGCTGTTGATCACTGGATTGTCTGGTCCAGACTCGATTATTTACAGACCGCCCCCATATAGCTGGAATATTGCTGAGTGCAGCGTAAAACTAAACTACCTCATTCACTGTATGCCCTTAGAGCATGCCGCTCGGTGTAGAGTTCAGTGTTATATATATGTGGTTTTACTATTATCATAAAGTCAGCAACAACCATCAGCAATCTCCTTATCCACTCATCCGTTCCTAATTTCAACTGTTGGTTGGTATCAGTACACACATCATAATTATGGATATGTGTAAGACGGATGACGACTTGTTTATTCCATTATGATGAGACGGTTTGATATAGATCCCTAATCCTTGGTGTGGGTAAACTGACCTTTGATCTGTAGTAAAAACAGTTGTGAGTGTCTCAGTGTGTTTACTCAGAACTAGTTACCAGTAAAAACACTGAAGAATCTTAATCAATATTAGGAATTAAATACTTAGGAACTAAAATTTGTCATTGTTTTCGGGTGTACTGTCTGAGAGTCCCCTTCAACGACAACACCATCACATCAGTCTATGCCCGGTGTGGCAGTGAACATCCGACTTCATAAATATGTCATTATGTCATAAGACCTTTACATTTGACAAAGAAAAAACTAAAAACGCATTCTTCTTCAATACACTTCTTTTTAGAAAATGAAAAGGGGACTCTTTTACCTAGGTAATTTTAGGACGTTTTTACCGAGCACATTTTTACCGATCATCTGTAATTATGACCCGGATTTTCAATATAATTTATGTCCCCAAAACTACGGCGCATTCAAATAACAGTATTTTTAATATTATACAATGAAAACGAAAGCGTGCTAAAATACCTAGTGCTTCAGTACATTGAGGCATATTATCAACCAAACAACGCCATTTCGGTGTACGTGTAACCATATACAAACCCCAATAATATATACACATTCTGTTTTATGTTTTTACTTGATCTTTATTAGTTTATATCGTTTAATATATTATGAACGCTTCGTACGATTCATAGCATTCGTGATCAAGTTGATCGAGTCCTTCCAGAACAAGCCCTGCAGGTTACGCCTGTATCACAGTCCCTGAGCAACATTATTTTCCCTACTGCGTAGCCATCCATGCGATGCTAAAGCCAGGGGCTCCATTTTCAATTTAAATGGGTTTCGCTATCAAGGACCTCAAAATTATATATATACAGAGATTTAGCGTTAGTCTAGTAACTAGGGGTGCCAGTCAAATCGCCCGAGCTACAAAACGCCCCAGCCAATTTGGTCAAAATGCCCCAGAGTTTTGGTCAAATCGCCCCGGTGTCCTCCCATTACGCAGACAGCCAGTTCGCAGACACCTTAAAACAACAACATTTACGGTTCAATGAACAGATGAGCAACTACCTGTTACCTACACATTATAATGGAATAGTCCAAATAAAAACAAAAACAAAAAATTTAATATTTATTTGATAACAAGAATATAATATTTTTCAAATAACAATGCGTAATAGTAGCACAGTAGCTTCAAGTAGATATATCTTTGACATAGCAATGTTTTATCTGTATTTATAGATCTAATTAAAGCTTAGTTATAGCAAGTCCAGTTCATGTCTTGTTAGCCAAGTTTTATGAGGTTGCCCACCGCATCTAGGAACTGAAGAGGATTTTTATCGCCGCGACTCAGTGTGTCTTTGAGCCTCAGGATCCTGTTGTCGATCTCTCTGTAGACTCGGTTGCGACTTGGAGGAGCAGCCCCAAAGTCGAGTTATCTCAGCTTGGCTCTGTCAGCCATCTCGATCCTCCGAATTACTTCCACAAAGCGAAATATGTTGGGGTGGCGGTGTGGAAGAGATCTGTTCATCCGACTGTGGAAACCTTCCAAGTTGTTGTTGGTCCTTGGTCCTACAGTGTTGTGATGGTTCCAAAGTGACAGTGGGAATCGGGCGTCATAGACCACCCATGTGACGACCATGTAATCCTTGATGTCCTCAATGCGGTCAGAGGCTGGGGAGGAGTCCATGGCATCAATCCAGGTGTCTTGAACCTGATCTTGTGGCAATAAGGCAAGGGCAGCTGCTCTCCTGATGAACTCATTTACTGCTGGATCCTCCTTGTATGCAACTGTGAGACCTAGATCTTGTGTCTTCACCCACAGGGCTTGGGAGAAGTGGAACAAGCATCCCTTGGTCTCTGCATTTGGAAATTCCATCTCGATGGCTCGGATGGTGGCAAGCTCAAAATCTGTCTGTATTTTTGCTGGGGCCAGGGGACGATTCAGTTCCTCCAACACCTTCTCCTTGAGGAGGCGGAACAGTCTAACGTAGGTGGTGGTTTGACGATCAGGCAGAAGGGCAAAGACTAAGGGGTATGACACAGAGTTG
The DNA here is from genome assembly GCF_003918875.1 of Haliotis rubra. Classification (NCBI taxonomy): domain Eukaryota; kingdom Metazoa; phylum Mollusca; class Gastropoda; order Lepetellida; family Haliotidae; genus Haliotis; species Haliotis rubra. The sequence continues at coordinate 393,956 of NW_025767014.1, forward strand.
CAACGGGCATGAATAATGTAAACCTGATCCCAAAGCTCAGGGCAGGCAGTGGAAAGTTCCATCCATGTAGATGGTATCGGCGGTCTGCAGCACCTGGAGCTGTTCAGTGGTAGAGAACACTAGGATCTTGTCTTGTTCTCCATCAGAAAGAAGAAGGAAACGACGTCCATCACTTGTCTCTGTCCAACTGTCTTCCAAATGCACTTCTCGGAGGGTGGTAGGTAACGCTGGCATGGTCTTGCGGCGGTGTCTGTGCAGAGAACTGCTGACGCTGGTGAAAGATGGAAGAACGTGTAGGTTGTCTTCCTCCTCTACTGACAGCTGCTCTGTGTACAAGGTCTGCATCTGTGTTGTCTCCTCTCTAGCTCGCTTGCGCAGTTCACTGACAAATCTTTGCTTGTTCCATTATACCCGTAGGTGTTACCCTAATTAACCTTCTTGCTCAGTGTCTGCCAACTGGGTGTCTGTCAAATGGGTGTCTGTCAAATGGGAGATAACCATCGCCCCAGGTTTGGTCAAATTGCCCCAGGGGGGTAGTCAAAATGCCCCAATGTATTTAAATTGGTTAAATATATGCCACAAATGCATAGTTTTTGTCAACTTCCTTATTATATTCCATATATAATATTATATTAGTAATATTTCTGATAAATTTTCTATTACTAAACTGATAAGACCAAAAGTAATATTCATGTATAGACAACACTGTAATACCAATTATTTGTGGTAAAGAATTACAAGAGTAAAATGAAAGATTTCTATAATATGTTTATTGGCTGTAAATAGTTTTTGGTCAACAAATGGCATTATGTAATCATAACAAGTATGGTATAATATTTATTATTTAAGCATATTTATTTCCAAAGAAAGGAACCGGATTGGTAAACAAGCATAAGCTTATATGAATACAATGGAAGGAAGAATAAACTCGTCATGACGAATGTACAATGTGAATGATATATAAATGTTGCAAAAACGAGAAATAACGCCAATCATTGTTAAACGGTATATGTCATATAAACAAAATATTTTGGATCAAATCTGCCTGTTAAATTTATAAAAGAGCGCACTGAAATTAAAAGTTCAATTGTTTACTATTGAGGAGCAGCGTTGGTTTCCAAACAAAATTGATTTTAGGTCAAATCCTTTAGTAAAAAATACATAATTTGACGTATATCGTTGTAAAGAGTACATGAAAAGAAATGGTGAACAGAGTCTTCATAGTTATGGCCACAAGAGCAAGATGATGTCGGAGATATAAATCTTTCATATTTGTGCGCATTAAGGTCACTACACTCAAGTTGGAGACGAGGATGTATGATTAGACAAAATCTGCTACAGAAATTTAAGTCAAAATGACTGTAGATATTACAATCGTTCAATAGGTGATGGTCAGTTAGTGAATGTTTTTATAGCCTGTTTTTATCCACACTTTTTGACAAGATTAATTAACAAAAGCTCTAGATTGTTTTGATAATCATTATACCATACTTGTTGAGAAAACCTATGCATTTACGGCCTCACCTTTTGACAAGATTAATTAACAAAAGCTCTAGATTGTTTTGATAAGTATTATACCATACTTGCTGACAAAAACTATGCATTTATGGCCAATAAACATTTTATAAAACCTTTCATTTTATTCTTGTAATTCTTTACAAGAGCATTAATAACATGCAAATAATTGGTATTATAGTGTTGTTTATACATGAATATTACTTTCGCTGTTATCAGTTTACTAATAGAAAATCTATCAGAAATATTACTATATAATATAATACGAAGTATATAATATGGAAGTTGACAAAAACTATGCATTTATGGCATATAGTCAACCAATTTAAATACATTGGGGCATTTTGACTACCCCCCTGGGGCAATTTGACCAAACCTGGGGCGATTTGACCAAAAATCTGGGGCATTTTGACCAAATTGGCTGGGGCGTTTTGTAGCTGGGGCGATTTGACTGGCACCCGTAACTAGTACACATTAGAGTTACCTCCCTTCCATTGAAAAGCGCCTTACGTAACTAATATAAGCAGACGAAGACTTGTGTATGGTCAGTTTCACATATGCTGCTAAATGCGATTCATTTAACATCACTTGTCATGTATTTAACTTAAACCGACATGGTTGTCGTTGCATTGTTAATTATGTTTCCTTCATTATGTTGATAGTTCGGTAGAGCTATCGCAAGTTGAAGGTTGTCAGCTTGTCGCTGTACATGCTGAGGGAATGTTCAAAGTTCAAAGTCCAAAGTTTATAAGTAATAATATAAAGCATGAACTCCGCTGACCATATATCGGTACATGGCTTGTTGTTTACTATAGCAAGGGTAAACAGTATTTAATTATAGTTTACTGAAATGTTACAATATATTAAATTACAGTTTACTGAACAATTGCAGTTATATATCACCTCAGGGAAAAAAAACATTAATAATAATATGTCGTCTGACCCAGAAACCAAATACCGATATATATTTATCTGTTTACGGTCTCTGTCTGAAAATGTAAATAAAAATGAAAATGATGAAAAGTGAAATTTCTGTGTGCATTTTGGTAAGGAAGTGAGCTCAGTTGAAGAGCAACAGTGAACACGTACAATTTCAGTTAACAAAAGTTGCTTCTCATGGGAGGAGACACGTCTTCAGTGTTCATCCCCTAAAAAACAATGTATGCCCACCTATGGTGCAAACAAAACAAAATTCATTGTTCAGCATAAATCTTGGAATCAAACCTTTGTTCTTTGGATCCTAACAATACTGAAAGGGACATAACTCTAACCAAAGTATTATCTTATACCCAAGACACAACTGGTCTATGTTTGTCCTCACTGGGTGATGAGACAAATTATCTAATTCTTATCACACATGATTACTGTTTGTTTCAGTGGATGCTGAAGTGAAATAATGGCTGATACTTTGCCAGAATGGTTATCCTACACCCCAGAAAACCAGCTTGAGAAGCCAGTGGATACAAAAATCACTGGTAAATTCACAAATAGTCCAAATATCATTTATTACAGAAGTTGTCAGGTACAGTCTCAAATACAGGGATGTTACAATTCATTCATGTATACGGTGAACCGTATCTCCTTATGTACAATCACTAGAAACGAATATGCATGAAAGGTTTAGAAAGGAATGTGGTCACTGGTCACTGTTATAAATTAACACTGTTAACATGAAAAAAGCTAGATTTTATGAATGTCAACTTCTTTATTGTGAATAACATGATGTTTCCAAGTGCATGCTTGCTCCTTCATCACAAGGATGCACTCCAAAATGTCGTGTTATTCACAATAAGGAAGTGATTGGGTGAAACAGTAGACCACGGTATTAGTAGAACCGCAGCATTTTGCCTTCGGTTCGGTATACCGTAATGCAATCCAAAAATTCAGTATTTTCGGATTTCCTATGATCATCCCAATCTAGTCATAAAATGACAGTTTTGTTCATTCAAAATAACAAAGATTATGGCTATTTTTTTCCCATGCTATGAAACAATTTATGGTTTGGCTCAATTTTCTGCATTGTGGTCATATCTCATATACCAAACTGAAACGGACCGAACCGAAGGCCTTGTACTGCAATACATACCATACCGTGGTAAGAGCGTACCATTTGATAGTTGGTATCAATAAATCTTGCTTTTATTATGCATTCCACTTCTAAAGGCCCTCCAAAGATTGACTGTCCACATGGTCAAAACATGTCAGAGAATTCAATTTGTTATTGTTTCAGTAACGTAATGAATAATGCATCAACTGCTGACTTGTTACTGCATTTGTTACCCAATATTAGTGATATGTATCGTATTTACTTCATAGCAGCCCAGATCATTGCAGCCCTGAACGATGGGGTAGCCAAGTGGTTAAAGCGTTCGCTCATCACGCCAAAGACCCAGGTTCGATTCCCCACATGGGTACAATGTGTGAAGCCCATTTCTGGTGTTCTGCGCCGTGATATTGCTGGAATATTGCTAAAAGCGGCGTAAAACTAAACGCACTCACTCACTCATTGCAGCCCTATCCAGTGTTCCCATATTTTAAAACTGGACTGACTCAGTCTCAACTCAGAATATCTTATTTACTAATTTAATTGTATATTGCTTATAGATCATCATTAACAGAATGTGAATCATAAACTCAAAGGGTCAGAACTTATCTGTCTATGAACTCCAATGTTTCAAGAGTTTGTAACCCATTGTCTGCTCATGATCCAGGGAAGATCCCTCAATGGCTGACCGGTACCCTGTACCGGAATGGATCGGGGCTTTTCAAGGTAGGGGAGACAACTGTGGATCACCTATTTGATGGCCTGGCAGTCCTCCACAAGTTCACCGTCAAAGATGGCAAAGTTCAGTATCAGAGCAAGCTCTTGGACTCGGAGACCCTTGCAAAATGTCTGAAGGCAAATAGACTCGTCGTCGGTCAGTTTGCTACAGCTGCCTACCCAGATCCCTGCAAGAGCATCTTTACAAGGTGTGTGTGGATGAAAGAATGTTACCATTGCATGTGTTATTTTTTACTTTACTGAAACAAGTCATCGTAACCCAACTGCATAAATCAATGTACATGATGTTGTTCACTGGTTTGTCGTCCAAGCTTGATTATTTATAGGATGCCGCCATAAAGCTAGAGTGAGTGAGTTTAGTTTTATGCCGCATTCAGCAATATTCCAGCTATAAATAATCTGAACTGGACCAGACGATCCAGGGATCAACAGCATGAACATCAATCTACGCACTTGGGATACGATGACATGTGTCTACCCAATCAGCGAGCCTGACAACCCAATCCTGTCAGTCGCCTCTTACGACAAGCATGGGTTACTGAAGATCAATTCTAACCCAGATCTTCACTGGTCCATATAGTTAAAATATTGCTGAGTGACAATTAAACAAATAATGACAATTTTCTTTTATATTATGTCAGTTGGATACAGTATTGATGTTTCTGAAATACATATGTGAAAGTTCTAAATTCTGAACAAAATGATGCTGTTATTTCCCAATTTCCAAGGTCTAGACACTTAGTTAAGAATTTGAATTGAATCTCCGCAGTCAGACAAGAACTATTGAAGACCAATGCCTCTGTCTATTTTGCTTTTAGGTTTTTCTCCTATTTTACCCCTAAAGACACAGACAACACAGCAGTAAACATCGTTCCCCACGGCGACATGCTTCTTGCGATGACCGAGACATCAACCATCAACATCATTGATCCTGAGACAATCACAAAGAAAGATTCGGTATGCTTTATTCAAGATTAGGCTGATACAAGTTTCTAGGGGAAGGTCAATGACCAGAATGTTTCTCTATAATGGCAAGCTCATTGTTATCCCTCTGGTATGTAATGCGGGAGGATATAGTCGACGCCTCGTCTCTAATAATTTTTTTCCGGAGCATAGCTCAAAAAACGTTCAATTATCAATATCTTTCAACAAAACTTGGTAGATATATCAAACCGAACCTGAAGTGGTGCCTTTTGCTATTTACAGATTTTGGGCATTGCTATTTTTCTTGATTTCCATGGAAAGTTTTGGACTTAGTCGCAAAAGGGAGGTGTGGGTTTCATTTCCGGAGCTCAACTCGAAAACTGTCGAATATCTTACTACAAGACTTGTCAGATATATGAAATAGATCTTCAAGTGGTGCCTTTTGCTATTTGCAGATTTTTGGTATTTATATTTATCATGATTACCATGAAAACGATTTGGACTTAGTTTAAAAAAATCAAGTTCGATTGTTGTTGTGTGTGTGTGTGTGTGGGGATTTATCATCTTCTGATGACTTTTGTTAATAACGGTTATGTTTTACCATAAAAAATTAGTTAAGAGTAATTTGAATGTCGTCAGCATAGAGGTTTACTTTTTGTAGTCAGTTCATCAAAATAGCAATCTAATCACAAAAATATTTCACATCATGTATGAACAGCAAGTGATGCACATGCACAATGGGTGCACCTACAGTGTGTTCCCCACCTTGTGTATACTTCATGATCTTCTCATCACTTTGGGGGGCCGTGAGGTAGCCTAGTAGTTAAATCGTTCGCTCGTCACGCCGAAGATCCTGATTCGATTCCCCACATGGGTACAATGTGTGAAGCCCATTTCTGGTGTGATATTGCTGGAATATTGCTTAAAGCGGCGTAAAACTCATTCCCTCGCTCATCACTTTGGTCACCGAATGTAACAAAATCCTGCACTGACAGAATCGATGCAAGAGCCGCAAAGATGCCATATCTATCTTGATTGGGTGTTGCACAGTTTGACTTGGGAGACTAATATTGAATCCATTGTGTCTATAGAAACGGGTAGATCCACCATAGTACCATGAAATATGGAAAAAAATCCTGGATCAGTTGGGGAAATTTGATGAGTCTAGGTAGTGCAACTGCCATGGATTTGCCACCAGATTTCCATGCTATTTTTAGTAACTGATATGAATTATTATGGATGTGACATAAACAGCAAGACTTGAACCTTTTGTATTTTGCCCGCTCCTACCCAGATACCTCTGGGGCAATATGTAGCAGTACACCTGGCTACGGCTCACCCACACACAGACTTTGACGGAACCATGTACAACCTTGCAACTACATTCAAGCAGAAACAGGCATACAGCATTGTGAAGATACCTCCACAAGAGAAAGGTAGTATTTACCCCAGGCAGTTTCAGCAGGGCACTGCACCCTTCCCTTTTTCTAAGGCACCCTTCCCTTCTGACATAGTTGTTGCAAAATACCTGTCCAAGAAGAACAGAAGAATATGAGACTGAGCTCTTTCAGTGAGGTCTGCAAAGATTTCTGTACACAGAATACAGTAATTAAACTACAGGTATAAGAAATAGGAGGGGGACGGCGTATAAAAATGTGACTTAGTCCTATTATTTCAGATAACTCTTATTAGATTTAAATGCTATTTACCCATGTTTAGGGACTTGTCATTAATTTTGGGAAATATTGGGGAGGTCATAAAAAGATGTTATATAAAATCAATAATATAAAATCTCATCTCCCACCACCATATGTTTATTGACCAGTCCTTCAAATCTACATGACCTTGAATTTGAACCCATTCTAGAGGGAGACAACCCTTTCAAGCGGGCGTCCCTTGTGTCAACCATTCCGTCTCGCTGGAAGGTGAACATTAGCTACAACCACAGCTTCGGGATGTCTGAGAACTACTTTGTGGTCTTGGAACAGACTCTGGTAGCCAACCTGTTGAAGCTTTCCGTAATGAAGCTCGTGGAACTTCATTTGAAAAATGCATGGATATCTATCCCAACGAAAAAGGTAGGAAACTTTATGAGTGAGTGAGTTAGTTGGGTTTTACGCCGCTTTAGCAAAATTCCAGAAATATCATGGCTGGGGACACCGGCTTCACACATTGTACCCATGTGGGCATTGTACCCATGTGGGCAACGAACCCAGGACTTCAGCATGACAAGCAGATGCTTTAACCATAAGGCTACCCTACCACCCCGGAAACTTGTTAAATACCTAATTTGGCACATAGATAGTCTGGTCTGGTGGTGAACTGGTGCCTTTTGGTAGTTTTGCTTTACTTAATAAAATATTTTTTACATTTCCATGGCAACAATTTTGACTGAAATTGGCTTTAGTGCTCTTTTCCGAAGCAGAACTTATAGACCATTCAATGGTTCTACACCAAACTTGGCACATACATAGTTCTGGGGTTGAACTGCTGCCTTTTGGTAGTTTTGGATTTCTGAGTAAAATGTTTGGGTGTTTCCATGGCAACAAATTTTTAAACTTATCCTATCTCATCGACTTGCACCTCTCTCTCTCTTCATTCGACCATGAGTGGAAACAAATTAAACTTTGGTCCAGGCCTACCTTGTCCCTGTCCATGCTGTGCATGCCTTCCTGCCTTAGCCATGCTCACTAGTCCGTGACATCACGAGGCATGCGCAGTCCTCACCCACGTGATCACCTTACATACTCATTCTCTTTCTTGTCGCTCGACAGAGTGGACGTGGAATTTTTTTCGTCTGAGACTTGCTTAACATGTTCAGGCCAGAAAACGAAAGTTTTGCACTCAATGTAATAAAGTCTTTTAGCTTGGGACCCACACACATGTGTGTGTTGATTGTGTGGGTTGTTGTGATTGGGACAAACGCGTCCTAAGTGTTGAGGACTGTCTAATGAGGATTTTAAAGCTTACAAACGTGCTTGTGCCAGACGTTTGGCAGATAGGCCAGGAATGCTTATGCGGGATCTGATCCATCTCCCGCTAAAACAATGTTTACATCGCCCCACCCTACCTGCTCGCGTTCTAAATCTCCGTCTCTCCTGACGAAGATTTTATGGACGCTTCGTCTGATTCCTATTTGTCTGAGAATGTTAAAATGCTTTTGGGACGCTTCCCTCACCTAGCTCAAGCACGCATGGGCATGCAAGGGTGGTAAGGACTGATATTTCCTCTACACAAGACCTGCAATCTACTTTATCTCTTAGATCCGTTTCTTCGACCGCTCACAGTCCTCGAAAACTTCTAAATCCAAACATTCATCATCAAGCATGGATCGACGCTGTTGGAACGTGAATCGTTTCTCCTATTCGCAGACGGTTTCATCCCACTGAAACAATTCACCCACAAAAGTTGAGTCACCATCTGGTTCGGAGGTTCAAATTCGTTCTTCTACTGCTGGGAAGTGTTGTTCTAGATCTCGTTCACGCCGAAGCTCGTTGTCCTTCCAATGTACCAGTCCAAACCGATTCACCACCTCGATTCATTTCACCAGTCAGAATTGGGTCTAATGCCAGTGTTGGTTCACTAGAACGGAACCATTCACCTAGCCACTTCATTGCCAAGGGTCGAACAAGTTCACTCAGCTGAGCCGGCTCACAAAACTGAACTGATTCCGCGAATCGAATGGATTCACCAGGACGAACCAGTTCACATTCCCGAATCAATTCACCTCAACATATGTTTCAGTTCGACTCACCATCTCATAGTCGAATCAATTCACCACAGCGTTTTGATTCACCTAGTCGCTCAGTCTCACCTAGTGAAGTGGTTCGCCATTTCAATCCGGTTCACCTAGCCGCACGGTGTCTTTTCGATCAGATTGATTCTCGTAGTCAGTCTCATTCACCTCAGGTGAATCAGGATATCCCGCCTAGTCAGTCTAGGGCTAGTGAGCACTTGCAGTCAGCCTTTACGTGATAGATCCCTCATCAACATCGTTCTGTGTGGGTGGTTTCACCTGCTAGGGCAGCGTTATGGTTCAGTGTATCGGCGTTAACCTTCACGCCATGCCTCTTCTACTTTGCCTCGGTCACAGGTTATTGCTGAGTCTTGGAATCCTGCGCTTGATTCCTCTCCAGCACCAGATTTAGACACCATGCTTCGTGCTGTTACATCGGCTTGGATTCCGTGTCATTCGTTCTCACATGTTCAACAATCGTCTGCCATACTTAGCAATAATCATCCTGTGGATTCGAGGGATCTGACTCGGTCTCAGACTCCTTTACCTTCACCTGGGCAGTTGGACATCTCCACTCCTGATGGCAGTTTTGATGTTGTTGAACCGGCTCACGTGTTAGCCTGGATAGTTGAAAAACTTCAGCTACCTCTTAGTAAATCTCCAGATGATTTGGCCATGTCTTATGCCATGACAAATAGAGATATTTCCAGTATCACACTTCCTTTGCGTCCATGTATTCAACAATTACCTTCTTCTCTTGATGCGCCTTTCAAGAAGCTTAGGAGGACGAAGGATGGTTTGTCATCTCCAAGGTTCCGACGATCGACGGCACATACTCATGGTGTTCAACTTTGGTCAGCGGCATGTGATGATGACATTTCCATGGTTTGTGGCAAGTGTTCCAGTTCGGCGTTTTTGTGGAAGACAGGAATTGGCTCATCTTGATGCTGCGATTCGCATTCTATCCCTTCCATTAGTTGTATCATTTCGCTGTTGACGCTGTGGCGGGCGGCTGTCAATCATGCCTATACAGACCAGGATGCGTACATTAGAGGAAAAGTATGGCTCTGATATTAGATCAATTCCAGGTGGTCTTGGGGCAACTTTCTCATTTCTTTGGCTATCTACTTGCCATAATGCATCGCCCGGGCCCTTTGAATTTATCCTCATGGGAAGAAAGATTTCAAGGCTGAATTGTTTCTAAGGTACCATGGTCGGGGATCCAGTGTTCAGTGAGTTCATTGCAGAAGTCGATCCAAGGTGGACCGCCTTAATCAGTTTCAAGTATCTGTAGATCTGTTGGAGTTGCAAAATATTCAACTTCAAGACTCTATCGCGCACCGTCGAACCCCACACTTTACCCCTTCCAATCCAGACCTTCGTGACTGTTTGAAAGACCAGGCATCTTCTCAAGCACGAGGCAGGGGCAGGAAGCCTTTTTCGCGGTTTCCACAGCCACGCCGCCCTTTAGACCCGGTGCTGGCACTGGAAGTAGAAACTCCAAACAGTGACTCATGGAAATCAGAGCTCGGATTGGTTCTGCTGGATCCGATGGTTCCGGTGTTCGATTCCCCTGTAGGCGGGAGGTTAGGTCTGTTTGCTGCCAACTGGGAGTTTCTAGGGGATCCATTTGTCACAATGACTCTCATTCACGGCTATTGAATGCCTGTTGTCGGGAACCACCCTCACCATTCAACCTTTGCAGCGAACATATCCTCAGGATCAGGCTGCAGTCCTTTCGGCCCACAATCTCAACTCTACTGGAGAAACATGCCGAGAACGCCTCGATCCGGTGTGCATAACTCCAGGGTTTTACTCCCTGATATTTCTTGTGCCAAAGAAAAACTCAAGCAAACTCCGCGCCTCATTTTCAATATGAAGGCATTCAACACTCGTTTCCTTCAACCGCCACCTCATTTTCGAATGGTATCAGTCAGTCTTCTACGCTCAATTCTGAGGAAAGGGGAGTTCATCATATCCCTCGATCTTCAAGACGCATCCCTTCACATTCCGATTTAGCCAGATCATCGGAAGTACCTGAGGTACACCTTCGAGGGCAATCACTTCCAATGGAAAGTCCTTCCATTTGGAATCTCTACGGCCCCGTGGCTTTTTACTCGGGTGACCAAACCCATCAGCAGTTTCCTTCACGCTCAGGGAGTGACTTCCGAAAGCTATATAGACGATTGTATTCAGGCACAGCAGGATCTAATCGTTCTTCAAATTCATCGGGAGTTCACGATCAAGCTGCTCAAACAGTTAGGGTGGCTCCTAAATTGTGAAAAGTCGGAGTTAACACCGACTCACAGACTTCAGTTCATAGGAGCAGTTTTCGACACAGAACAAGCCATGTTGTTTGTTCCCAAGGACAGGTGGACCAAAATTCAGCGTCTGGTTCCTCTAGTCTGGATCACCCCAGAACTCTACGCTAGTGGCAAGAGTTGCTGGGCATATTAACGTCAGCTCAGGCTTTGACTTACAGAGGTGTGCAGCTTCACCCGCTTCAGTTATTTCTGCGACCTCATCTTCAAGCCAACAACCCTCAGGAGTTGATTCGGTTACCCAGGAACTGCGCCCAATTCTGAGTTGGTGGCTCAACGACAGAATGTTTGCGCGGGCGTCTCTTTGGTGCCCTTCAGTCCAACCCATCAGTTGTTTGTGGACACTTCTCTCGGTTGTTGGAAGCCCACTTCCTTCAGCATCAAGTGGCAGGGCAGTGGTTGTCCGAAGAAAAGTCACTCCACATAAACATTCTGGAGTTCAAGGCAGTATTACTAGCAATTCAGCACTGGGCGGCTCTACTCTCAAGATGCCTCACCTGCTGATACAGTCCGGACAACTCGACAGTAGTGTGGTACATAAATCACCTAGGGTCGACGGGTTCAGCAGCACTTCTACAGTGGACGTTTTGATTTTATCTCCTGATAGACTCTCTCAACATCATAACAAGAGCCAGGCACATCCTCGAACAAAGAACGTGGATTGCCGAGGCTCTGTCTTGTTCCAGTCAGCCGTCGCCCTACAGAGTGGCAACTCCTGCCCAAGATTTTTCGATGATAATTTACCCACTCTCTCGACCAAGTGTCAACCTGTTTGCTACTCGGGTTCAACACCCAACTGCCGAGATTCGTGTCTCCAATACCGGATCCACTAGCTTGGGATCACGACGCCTTTAGCCATTCCCAGGGAGGTCTCAACGCGATATGCATTTCACGCCCGGCTCTGCTTCACAAGGTCAATACGCGATACCTTCACATTCGATTCAGCCAGATCATCGGAAGTACCTGAGGTACACTTCGAGGGCAATCACTTCCTACATGGCTTCTTAAGAACTCTCTGGATACCTTTTTCAAACCCTTACTTTCCTCATCAGCTGTGTCTTCATTTCTCACCATTGAAGAGTGTGTCAGCTGCATCAAAATCTGGATGTCGTCACACTACCTCAAACTGAATGATGATAAAACTGAACTCATAGTTTTCCACCCTAAGCGCTTCCAACCCAGTATCTCTTCCTAAATTCAGCATCGGTCAGTGTGAGATTCAGCCAAACCATGAAGTGCTAAACTTGGGAGTTATTTTTATTCTTCACTGTCCATGGAGCCACCACATCAATAACATCTGTAGAAGGGCTGTACTACCACATTCGCAACATCGGCATGATTCGACGATACCTGGACGCCAAGACTACAGCATCTCTTACTCAGGCATATGTAACATCTCGTCTTGACTACTGTAATGCGCTCTTGTGGGCCTCCCAAATTATCTTATACACAAGCTTCAGAAGGTGCAGAATACTGCAGCCAGAGTGGTCTCTGTCAAAGAAATCAGACCACATTACTCCCGCTTCTTCACTCACTTCATTGGCTTCCCCGTCCACTACCGTGATAAAATATAAAACTCTACTCCTTGTTTTCAAAAGTTTACATGGTCTAGCTCCTCAGTACCTCTGTGCTCTGTTCCACCGTTATACTCCTGTATCGCTCCCCTCGATCAAATGACCAGTGTCTTTTGACAATTCCTGTGACTAGGACAAAACATACGGTGACAGGTCACTTTCGAGACGACTGGCCCTCATCTCTGGAACAATCTTCCATCTCACCTCAGAACACAACCAGACTTAGCTGTGTTTAAATCAAATCTGAAGACGTGTCTCTTTGCTGAAGCATTTGAACTCTATGTGATATCTAGACCATCTTAAAGCCAGAGCCTTTGAGCGGATTACGGATATTGGCTTATACAAGTATTTTTGTATGTATGTATGTATGTATGTCATTCAGAAAATTCTGTTAACCAACAAAGTGCAACTGCTTTTGGTAGCGCCCTTCTTCGACAGAAGCTGGTTTCGTCGGACTAAAAAAGTCTAGTCAGTCGAAGCAGTATTCTTCTCTTCGCGTCGGGACGACCTACTAGTTCATCCGCTTTCGGGCGTGTATCACGAGTCACCACAGACGTTCAATCTTCATGTATGGCACATTTGTATGGTTTCGACGGTACGGAACTGCAGTACTTGCTTCGATCTTTTAAGCTAGCCGACCAATCCAGGAAATTTCGCCCACCAGCTTGGGACTTATCGTGGTCCTTCGCCACTTAGTGTCCGAGCATTATGAACCCTTACAGGACAAGGAATTTGAACAGGTTTCGCTTCAAGACCTTTTTCTTATTGCCTTGGCCACGGGCGCACGAAAGTATCAGAACTTCATGCTCTAGATGTCAATCGTGTCCGTTTTGAACAGGGTAGACATGGCAAGGTATTTTTGGGATCGCTGGGAGTTTGTCGGCTCAAACCCAGCTGCCGGGTCAACCTGATCGCTTTTTTACAATCCCACCTTTGTCTACTATTTTGGGTCCAGAAGATGTCGAGGATCTGTCTCTGTCCAGTTAGAGCGCTTCGCATTTTCCTTAAAGCATCGCAAGAGGCGCTTCGCTTAAATGAGAGACTGTTTATACCCTTGTCTACTGCTTCCATACGGAAGTCTCTCAAGACAACTCTCTCATATTGGCTACTGAAGCTTCAATACTCTGAGCCCACGCTTTGCCGGTTTACGCCGCCCACGCATCCAACCCTCATGAAACCAGGGCATTGGCTTCTACTATGGCGTTGTATAGTAACTGCTTGTTAACTGCTATAATGGAGGGTTGTTTTTGGCGCTCTGACACTGTATTTTCGCCTCATTACTTCAGAGATGTGTCGGTGACGGATATTCAAGGCCTTCATCAGTTTGGACCACTCATCCTTGCCCAACAGTTGTCAGCGGCACAACATCGCAGATAATGAACTTCCTTTGTGCTACGATGCTATATGGATACCCATTAGCGCAGATGATCACCAGTCGCATCGCTTCTGCTTGTGTACAATCTGAATAAATCTGAAACTTATTTCTGTTTTGGCGTCTTTGATTCTTCCGGGTTTAGATTTCTGCTCTCATTTTGTTTTGAGGCTCTGAAGAGTCACCACCTCACTGTCCTCTGCTCCACGGAGTAATTACGCCAGTGAAGTGAGTCCTTCGAAGTGTTGTTACACTTTGTGAGCGTTCATGCTCCTAAGTGCCTATACACATCTATGTGGATCTTACTGTGGTAAGTAGTGGAAGTCATAAGATGATGTTGTGGTACTGAATGTTAAAATTGTGAGTTTTTCTGATTCAATTACCCTTTCACCCTCCACGGGACGGTGTCTGTGGGGGTTGTTTCGAAGCAGGGTCTGGCCTAATACTAGTCGTTCGACTTTTATTACGGGGGTACCTTGGAAAACTTGTGCTTAGTAAGTCAATGGGTTCGAACAAACCCTCACATGTAACTTTGGTAGTTATTGGCCTGCCTTGTAGTTGCTTCCTCACGGTTGTTTCGCATAACGCTTAGCTGTTATCACTTGAACTTCGGTAATCTATGACCCACCTTCATACCATGGGATAAGTGCAAAGTAGTGAGATAGTATAAGTTTAAATTTTGGAAAATTTAACTATAAATTGTATATTTATATACTTATCCTATCTCACACGATGAAGTCCCTCCCTACCTCCCCACTACTAAGATTACCACCGTTCCGGTTTTGTCCTTTTATGGCTCCAAGATTGAGAATGAGTATGTAAGGTGATCACGTGGGTTTAGGATCAAGCGATGCCTCATGCTGTCACGGGACTAGTGAGCATGGCTAAGGCAGGAAGGCATGCACAGCACGGGGACAGGGACAAGGTAGGCCTGGAGCAAAGTTTAATTCGTTTCCACTCATGGTCGAATGAAAAGAGAGAGGTGCAAGTCGTGAGATAGGATAAGTATATAAATATACAATTTAAAGTTAAAATTTCCAATTTTTACTTTGACTGTAATTGGTGGTAGAGCTCTTTACTGGTGCAGAACTTTAAAATCTTTTAATACTCTCCTTCCACATTGTGGGTATTCAAGATCCTAATGAACACTCAGGGAGTTGATATTTAATTTAAACTGAGAGAATTGTTCATTGAACTTTCTTAATTTCAGTCTTTGATTCATCTCACTCTATTTCGGATGGAGAGAGATGGTCACAACTCGGTACACTACGGATTCCTTCTTCTGCTTTCACTTCATAAACTGCTATGAGGAAAACGGCCATGTTGTCATCGACCTTTGTGGTTACGTGAGAGCTGAAACTGTGCGTGACCTTTACCTTGATTCAGTCAAGCACATTGGGTTAAACAAGTGGGCAAACCCCCAAGTGAGACGCTACGTCCTGCCACTTGATGTTGAGAAGGTAAATGCCTGATATCAGTCCTGACAATTTGAAACACAATGTGGAGGAGTTATTCTTGTTGCAGAGCTGTATTGATCATCTATTTCTTTACCTGAAACCGAGAAGTACTATTATGAAATAGTAAGTAAAGAAAAGTATCAAGATTGCAATCCCATTTAACAATTCTCAACCTCATCTTGAAGGTCTTATTGCATGTTCACAAGTAGGCTGAATATATGTTTTAAATACTGACTTATTTTATGTACATACTTGTATTTCTTTTCACTTTCAAATGCATTAATGTACCTGTCCAGTGTCATTTTCTGGTGCCTCCATATTAATATATGTAAACTAAGTGAAAACCCCAGGGTTTAGTGTCCATAGCTTTTGTCAATATGTATATGTAATCAACACCATCATGACAGTTCTGATTTGTTATGTATGTACCAGGTATCTTTAAGTGGGAGGCCTTAAGTACCAAGTATCTTTAGGTACCCAATATCTTTAAGTGGGAGGCTTTAAGTACCAAATATCTTTAGGTACCCAATATCTTTAAGTGGGAGGCCTTAAGTACCCAGTATCTTTAAGTGGAAGGCCTTAAGTACCCAGTATCGTAAAGTACATAGTATCTTTAAATGGAAAGCCTTAAATACCCAGTATCTTTAAGTGGGAGGCCTTAAGTACCCAGTATATTTAAGTGGGAGGGATTAAGTTCCCAGCATCTTTAAGTAGGAGGCCTTAAGTACCAAGTATCTTTAAGTGGAAGGGATTAAGTTCCCAGCATCTTTAAGTGGGAGGCCATAAGAACCAAGTATCTTTAAGTGGGAGGCCTTAAGTACCCAGTATCTTTAAGTGGAAGGGATTAAGTTCCCAGTATCTTTAAGTGGGAGGCCTTAAGTACCCAGTGTCTTTAAATGGAAGGGATTAAGCTCCCAATATCTTTAAGTGGGAGGCTTTAAGTACCAAATATCTTTAGGTACCCAATATCTTTAAGTGGGAGGCCTTAAGTACCCAGTATCTTTAAGTGGAAGGCCTTAAGTACCCAGTATCGTAAAGTACATAGTATCTTTAAATGGAAAGCCTTAAATACCCAGTATCTTTAAGTGGGAGGCCTTAAGTACCCAGTATATTTAAGTGGGAGGGATTAAGTTCCCAGCATCTTTAAGTAGGAGGCATTAAGTGCCTAATATCTTTAAGTATCCAGTATCTTTAAGTGGGAGGCCTTAAGTACCAAGTATCTTTAAGTGGGAGGCCTTAAGTACCCAGTATCTGTAAGTGGGGGGCCTTAGGTACCCAGTATCTTTAAGTGGGCGGCTTAAGTACCCAGTATCTTTAAGTGGGAGGCCTTAAGTACCCAGCATTTTTAAGTGGGGGGCCTTAAGTACCCAATATCTTTAAGTGGAAGGAATTAAGTTCCCAGTATCTTAAGTGGGACGATTAAGTACCAAGTAAGTGGGAGGCCTTAAGTGCCCAGTATCTTTAAGTGGGAGGCATTAAGTGCCCAGTATCTTTAAGAACCCAGTTTTTTAAGTGGAATGAATTAAGTTCCCAGTATCTGTAAGTGGAAGGGATTAAGTGCACACTGTCTTTAAGTAGACGGGATGAAGTTCCCAGTATCTTAAGTGGGAGGCCTTAAGTACCCAGTATTGTTAAGTGGGAGGCATTAAGTGCCCAGTATCTTTAACTACCCAGTATCTTCATTTGGCGGGAGGCCTTAAGTACCAAGTATCTTTTTATACCCAGTATCTTTAAGTGGGAAGCCTTAAGTACCAAGTATCTTTAAGTGGGAGGCCTTAAGCACCCAGTATCTTTAAGTGGAAGGGATTAAGTACCCAGTATCTTTGAGTGGGAGCCTTATAGTACCCAGTATCTTTAAGTGGGGAGGCCTTAAGCACCCAGTATCCTTAAGTACCCAGTATCTTTAAATGGAAAGCCTTAAGTACCCAGTATCTTGGCACCCAATATCTTTAAATGGAAAGCCTTGGCACCCAGTATCTTTAAGTGGGAGGCCTTATACCAAGTATCTTTTAAAGGCCTTAAGTACCCAGTATCTTTAAGTGGAAGGGATTAACCTCCCAGCATCTATAAGTGGGAGGCCTTTAAGTACCCAGTATCTCTTTAAGTGGGAGGGATTAAGTTCCCAGCATCTTTAAGTGGGAGGTATTATGCCTAGTATGTTTAAGTATCCAGTATCTTTTAAGTGGGAGGCCTTAAGTACCAAGTATCTTTAAGTGGGAGGCCTTAAGTACCCAGTATCTTTAAGTGGGAGGCCTTAAGTACCCAGTATCTTTAAGTTGGAGGCCTTAAGTACCCGGTATCTTTAAGTGGGAGGCCTTATGTACCCAGTATCTTTAAGTGGGAGGCCTTAAGTACCCAGTATCTTTAAGTGGGAGGCCTTAGGTACCCAGTATCTTTAAGTGGGAGGCCTTAAGTACCCAGTATCTTTAAGTGGAAGGAATTAAGTTCCCAGTATCTTTAAGTGGGAGGTATTAAGTACCAAGTAAGTGGGAGGCCTTAAGTGCCCAGTATCTTTAAGTGGGAGGCCTTAGGTACCCAGTATCTTTAAGGGGAGGCATTAAGTGCCCAGTATCTTTAAGTACCCAGTATCTTTCAGTGGAATGGATTAAGTTCCCAGTATCTTTAAGTGGAAGGAATTAAGTTCCCAGTATCTTTAAGTGGGAGGTATTAAGTACCAAGTAAGTGGGAGGCCTTAAGTGCCCAGTATCTTTAAGTGGGAGGCCTTAAGTACCCAGTATCTTTAAGTTGGAGGCATTAAGTGCCCAGTATCTTTAAGTACCCAGTATCTTTAAGTGGAATGGATTGAGTTCCCCATATCTGTAAGTGGAAGGGATTAAGTGCACACTGTCTTTAAGTAGACGGGATGAAGTTCCCAGTATCTTTAAGTGGGAGGCCTTAAATACCCATTATCTTTAAGTGGGGGGCCTTAAGTACCCAATATCTTTAAGTGGAAGGAATTAAGTTCCCAGTATCTTTAAGTGGGACGTATTAAGTACCAAGTAAGTGGGAGGCCTTAAGTGCCCAGTATCTTTAAGTGGGAGGCATTAAGTGCCCAGTATCTTTAAGAACCCAGTTTTTTAAGTGGAATGAATTAAGTTCCCAGTATCTGTAAGTGGAAGGGATTAAGTGCACACTGTCTTTAAGTAGACGGGATGAAGTTCCCAGTATCTTTAAGTGGGAGGCCTTAAGTACCCAGTATTGTTAAGTGGGAGGCATTAAGTGCCCAGTATCTTTAACTACCCAGTATCTTTACGTGGGAGGCCTTAAGTACCAAGTATCTTTAGGTACCCAGTATCTTTAAGTGGGAAGCCTTAAGTACCAAGTATCTTTAAGTGGGAGGCCTTAAGTACCCAGTATCTTTAAGTGGAAGGGATTAAGTACCCAGTATCTTTAAGTGGGAGGCCTTAAGTACCCAGTATCTTTAAGTGGGAGGCCTTAAGTACCCAGTATCCTTAAGTACCCAGTATCTTTAAATGGAAAGCCTTAAGTACCCAGTATCTTTAAGTACCCAATATCTTTAAATGGAAAGCCTTAAGTACCCAGTATCTTTAAGTGGGAGGCCTTAAGTACCAAGTATCTTTAAAGGCCTTAAGTACCCAGTATCTTTAAGTGGAAGGGATTAACCTCCCAGCATCTATAAGTGGGAGGCCTTAAGTACCCAGTATCTTTAAGTGGGAGGGATTAAGTTCCCAGCATCTTTAAGTGGGAGGTATTAAGTGCCTAGTATGTTTAAGTATCCAGTATCTTTAAGTGGGAGGCCTTAAGTACCAAGTATCTTTAAAGTGGGAGGCCTTAAAGTACCCAGTATCTTTAAGTGGGAGGCCTTAAGTACCCAGTATCTTTAAGTTGGAGGCCTTAAGTACCGTGCATCTTTAAGTGGGAGGCCTTATGTACCCAGTATCTTTAAGTGGGAGGCCTTAAAGTACCCAGTATCTTTAAGTGGGAGGCCTTAGGTACCCAGTATCTTTCAGGGTGGGAGGCCTTAAGTACCCAGTATCTTTAAGTGGAAGGAATTAAGTTCCCAGTATCTTTTAAGTGGGAGGTATTAATACCAAGTAAGTGGGGAGGCCTTAAGTGCCCAGTATCTTTAAGTGGGAGGCCTTAAGTACCCAGTATCTTTAAGGGGGAGGCATTAAGTGCCCAGTATCTTTAAGTACCCAGTATCTTTCAGTGGAATGGATTAAGTTCCCAGTATCTTTAAGTGGGAGGTATTAAGTACCAAGTAAGTGGGAGGCCTTAAGTGCCCAGTATCTTTAAGTGGGAGGCCTTAAGTACCCAGTATCTTTAAGTTGGAGGCATTAAGTGCCCAGTATCTTTAAGTACCCAGTATCTTTAAGTGGAATGGATTGAGTTCCCCATATCTGTAAGTGGAAGGGATTAAGTGCACACTGTCTTTAAGTAGACGGGATGAAGTTCCCAGTATCTTTAAGTGGGAGGCCTTAAATACCCATTATCTTTAAGTGGGAGGTATTAAGTACCAAGTATCTTTAAGTGGGAGGCCTTAAGTACCCAGTATCTTTAAGTGGGAGGCATTAAGTGCCCAGTATCTTTAACTACCCAGTGTCTTTAAGTGGAGGCCTTATGATTGAAATTGTTTACATGAACATGAAGTGGCTCAGGGTTTCAAGTGAGTTCATCTTTTCGGATATTGGTTATCATATCAGAAGAAGAAGTCTCTCATTAATGTATCCTTTTGCAATTTTCTCTCCAGCAAGCACACTGTATCCATATGAACTCCATAAAGTGCTGCTTAATGAATTGAGTGGCTGGGCATGCTGACTTAATTGATGCGTGTCACTGTATCCCAGTTGTGTAGATGAATGCTTATGATGTCAATCTCCGGATTCTCAATTAATAGTCTTTCTTCCATAACGGGACTGTTGGTATATGTGATGACTGAATCAAGTTGTATAAATTGTTTGTGACTCCCCCACACAGGCAGAGAGCGGCAAGAACCTGGTGACTCTGGCAGACACATCGGCTACAGCAGTCAAACAGCCTGACGGCTCCATCTACTGCAGCCCAGACTACATTACAGGAGGTGGGTGACATTTTACTGAGAACTTGCTGTGGGAATCGAGCATTGTTGACACATGACAAACTCATGGTGATCAGTAACACTTCATTTAAAAACAAATTCATATTCTGTGTGGAGAAAGTCTGGTGGATGACTGGTGGTTTTAGCTTTGCGACTGGCACATGGGTTGTTGTCTCCCAATAGCATGCAAGTTAAGCAGTGAAGTCTTAAGAAATAATTCAACCAAAATTAAAGTTCATATCTGTTCACCATACTTACAAGAACCCAGGAAATAATTCTAATGGCACTATTTACATCAGTATGTCCTAATTTGACATGGTTTAGTCCTTATTTAACATGGTTTAGTTCTTATTTGACATGGTTTAGTCCTTATTTGACATGGTTTAGTCCTTTTATTTGAGTTCACGGTTTAGTCCATATTTATTTCATGGTTTAGTCCTTATTTGACATGGTTTAGTCTCTTATTTGAGATATGGTTTAGTCCTTATTTGACATGGTTTAGGTCTTATTTGACATGGTTTAGTCCTTATTTGTCCTTATTTGACATGGTTTAGTCCTTATTTGGACATGGTTTAGTCCATTTTATTTGACATGGTTTAGTCCTTATTTGACATGGTTTAGTCCTTATTTGACATGGTTTAGTCCTTATTTGACATGGTTTAGTTCATATTTATTTGACATGGTTAAGTGTCCTTATTTGGACATGGTTTAGTCCTTATTTGACATGGTTTAGTCCTTATTTGACATGGTTTGAGTCCTGTCCATATTTGACATGGTTTAGTCCAATTTTATTTGACATGGTTTTAGTCCTTATTTGACATGGTTTAGTCCTTATTTGACATGGTTTAGTCCTTATTTGACATGGTTTAGTCCTTATTTGACATGGTTTAGTCCTTATTTGACATGGTTTAGTCCTTATTTGACATGGTTTAGTCCTTATTTGACATGGTTTAGTTCTTATTTGACATGGTTTAGTCCTTATTTGACATGGTTTAGTTCTTATTTGACATGGGTTGACAGTTTTCCATATTTATTTGACATGGTTTAGTTCTTATTTGACATGGTTTAGTCTTATTATTTGACATGGTTTAGTCCTTATTTGACATGGTTTAGTCCTTATTTGACATGGTTTAGTCCCTATTTATTTGACATGGTTTAGTCCTTATTTGACATGGTTTTAGTCCTTATTTGACATGGTTTAGTCCTTATTTGACATGGTTTAGTCCTTATTTGACATGGTTTAGTCCTTATTTGACATGGTTTAGTGCTTATTTGACATGGTTTAGTCCTTATTTGACATGGTTTAGTCCTTATTTGACATGGTTTAGTCCTTTTTTGACATGGTTTAGTCCTTATTTGACATGGTTTAGTCCATATTTGACATGGTTTAGTCCTTATTTATTTGACATGGTTTAGTCCTTATTTGACATGGTTTAGTTCTTATTTGACATGGTTTAGTCCTTATTTGACAGGGTTTAGTTCTTATTTGACATGGTTTAGTCATTTTTTTACTTTACACATTTTGTGCAGTGGTGCCCAGATTTGGCACCGTGAGACACAGCCACCGACAGCATGGCTGCTCAATGTCAAAGCATAACCAACAATATATAAGTTCAAGTTATACAAGTGGGGTGTTCACACAAATGTTTCAGTCTTTTGGAGTTGTCCGAACCAGCATGGGTCATGATCATCACTGGTTCGTCTGGTCCAGACACAGACACTGGTGTGATATTGGCTTGCAGGAATACTGGTACAGACAAGATTGTAACAGACTGTGTATACTGGATAATGCTGCTTAAAACACATTCACCCACTTACGTAATGATGAACACATTCCGACATTTCCACTTCAGACTGACTGCATGTAAGGAAAATGTATTCACCCTCTGCATGTGAATGTATTTTTAGATTCATCCAATGCTGTTCTCATGGAACTTCCAAGAATCAACTACGCCTACAACACGAAGAAATACAGATATGTTTATGGAACTGACTTTCTGGTTGAAAAAGCCAAGGTTGAGTTTATACTTGAATACAATTTCTACAAGTTGAAAAATGCTTTGAAGTTAGAGTTTACCATAAAGAAATTTGGAGGATGTGGTTTAGAAAAGGCCTTATAATTTACCAGTGAGTGAGTTTAGTTTTGACGCCGCTTTAAGCAATATTATAGGAATATCATGGTGGGGGACAACAGAATGGGCTTCACACATTGTACCCATTTGGGGAATCGAGCCTGGGTCTTCGGCATGACAAGCTTAATGCTTTAACCACTACGCTACCCTCACCCCTTAAAAATTACTCAAAACCCCATTTCATGATCTCATGAAAAATTCCCCTCCCCTCACAAACACACACAAAAGACCACCTGTGTCTTTCTAAAGTTTCAAATCTTTTTCTCTGAGTTCTTAAGAATGACAGAATTCATAAGAAAGAGGAATTAGACTACTACATTAAGTTTGGCAGATGGAACCTTGAAAAAAGACTTGAATTTTCCTTAATGAAGGAGAAAGAAGCACTCTCTGTCTAGCTCTGAGGACCTGCCGGTTGTGGGTTAAAATCCCTGTCTCAGCTTACTTGTAATCCTTGGTGAGAGTTAAGCCCATCTTCTGTTGTCGAGGGAATATTTTTTTTCATTCCTTATGCTATTTACACTGGACTTATTGGGCAAAGTATTTCATCTCTAGCTTATCTCTCTGATCAATAACTGTATTGTCAGAAAACAAAATACATGACATACACATGGTTCTCATGGCATTAACAGCCCTGTTGCAGTGTTATGTGTGGTATCATACTGAGTTGAGAGTTGTACGTTTACATATGAGGGTTAAAACAGCATTCTGGTATCGCTTTGTTCGTCATCCTTGCTAGTTATCGTCAGACACGGATGTTGTTTTCATCCATTGCCATGTAATTATCCCCGGGGGCGGTGGGGTAGCCTACTGGTTAAAGCGTTCGCTCATCACGCCAAAGACCTTGGTTCAATTCCCTACAATACAAAATGTGAAGCCCATATTCATATTATCAACTTTGGGTAAACTGTGTGAAACAGAAACACTATTGAAGTGACATGAACAAGGTTTGCATGCTTACTGAAGTGATAATTATGAAGCCTGAGTTTCGATAGTGGTTCCATAAATTATCTTTTCAGAGTTACCTTCCCCTGCTACATATTTTTGTATCTTGAGCTTACAGTCACAGACTCAGAAACTACTGTTACATGAAATTACACAAGAGTTTTTCTTAAGAGCTCAGAATTTGGTCTATTCGTTTCCAGAGAAGGGACCACTTGTATGTAATTATTTCACATTTACTTGCAACCCTTGTGCTTGTCTCTATAATTTCCCGAAGTTACTGTATACTTCTAATCAATCATTACTAAATGAACAAACATAATTCTAATGTGCCTATTGGCTGGAGAAAGTGATAATGCTGTTTTCTTGTTTCTTGAGAGAATGAGCTAAAATACATAATCCTGGAAGCAATTTGCATTTGGATGTCACATTAATATTTTTTTGAAAGCCTATCATTAACTAAAAGAGTGGGCATGGTTTTCTGTCTGCTTTTAGCAACAAAACAGCCAATATCATGAATATGCTACGAATGAGCTGAACACATTGTTTCCATACAGGATTTGAACCATGGATGTCAGCATACGATTCAATGTCTTTTACCGCTTGGCTGCCTATCCCTTCTCACATCACCCTATGAGACGGGTTTGAGTACATTTAATGTGTCCTATCATCTATCATCTATGCTTAGCATGTTTGGTAGTTTTCCTAATGTGGAGAGGGCGGTTGGGTAGCCCAGTGGTTAAAGCGTTCTCTGGTCACGCCGAAGACCCGGGTATGATTCCCCACATGGGTACAATGTGTGAAGCCCATTTCTGGTGTCCTCTGCCGTAAAAGCAGTGTAAAACCATACTCCCTCACTCCTAATGTGGAGTGCCCTCTGCTCCCAGTCCTGGGTCCCGTGAAGATCCGCGTTTTAATCGATCTTCAGCAACCAATACTTGTTGTAAGAGGTGACCAATGGGATCAGGTGGTCCGACTCGCTGACTTGTTGACACATGTCATCATATCCCAATTGCATAGATGGATGACAACAAACCAATAGTGATTGTTCACATCAGCTAAAGTTTGTCGTTATTTCAGCTGACCAAGCTGGACCTGAAGACCAAGACCTGTATTCACTGGGCAGCTGAGGACCTGGATCAGCCTGGGGAACCAGTCTTCATTGCTCGTCCTGATGGTACGGAGGAGGATGACGGTATGTGCTGTGTAGGGTCCTTGGGTTGTCCTTGATGGTATGTGCTGTATAGGGTCCTTGGGTTGTCCTTGATGGTATGTGCTGTGTAGGGTCCGTGGGTTGTCCTCTTGTATCTGTGTGGCAGTTACAGGTCTTTTTAAGTCCTATGTTGATGGATGAGACTGTTTAACATTGCATTCTTCCTAACTACTAATTCTTTAAAGTTGTATATGTTTTGGATGTCTGTCTTGTCCTGATCTGTTGATGATGTTCATTGTGGTTTTTGTTCCTAGTGTCTTTCTGTCTATTGAAGCTTCTCTGCGTCTTGCCTGTCTTTTAAGTCTTCCGTATGTCTATGTATTTGCCTCTCCATCTTTTAGTTCTGTATGTCTATGTCCTTGCCTCTCCATCTTTTAGTTCTGTATGTCTATGTCCTTGCCTCTCCATCTTTTAGTTCTGTATGTCTATGTCCTTGCCTCTCCATCTTTTAGTTCTGTATGTCTATGTCCTTGCCTCTCAGTCTTTTAGTTCTGTATGTCTATGTCCTTGCCTCTCAGTCTTTTAGTTCTGTATGTCCTTCCTTGCCCTCTCTATGTCTGTATGTTGCCTCTCCGCCTTTTAGTTCTGTATGTCTATGTCCTTGCCTCTTCATCTTTTAGTTCTGTATGTCTATGTCCTTGCCTCTCCGTCTTTTAGTTCTGTATGTCTATGTCCTTGCCTCTCCGTCTTTTAGTTCTGTATGTCTATGTCCTTGCCTCTCCATCTTTTAGTTCTGTATGTCTATGTCCTTGCCTCTCCGTCTTTTAGTTCTGTATGTCTATGTCCTTGCCTCTTCATCTTTTAGTTCTGTATGTCTATGTCCTTGCCTCTCAGTCTTTTAGTTCTGTATGTCTATGTCCTTGCCTCTCCGTCTTTTAGTTCTGTATGTCTATGTCCTTGCCTCTCTTCATCTTTTAGTTCTGTATGTCTGTCCTTGCCTCTCTCAGTCTTTTAGTTCTGTATGTCTATGTCCTTGCCTCTCCGTCTTTTAGTTCTGTATGTCTATGTCCTTGCCTCTCAGTCTTTTAGTTCTGTATGTCTATGTCCTTGCCTCTCCGTCCTTTAGTTCTGTATGTCTATGTCCTTGCCTCTCAGTCTTTTAGTTCTGTATGTCTATGTCCTTGCCTCTCCGTCCTTTAGTTCTGTGTGTCTCTGTTCTTTCCTCTCTCTATCCTCTAAATATGTGTATGTATATGTCTGTGTAAGTAGGAATATGAGTGAGTAATCCTTCACACTTAGTACATTAGTTGATGAAGTAAACATGTCTCTGAGCTGGTAGGACACCAGATTAAAATATGCAGTCATATAAAACTAGGGTCCCTTCTCCTAAATGTCATCTCAATATTGAATCCTGTCATATGTTCCAGGCATAATCCTGTCCCCTGTCCTCCCTACAAAACCTGGACGCAAGGCCTTCCTCCTGGTGCTTGATGGGAAGACGCTCAAGGAGCTGGCCAGAGCAGAGACGCCCCTAGCAGAGACGCCCCTGGTGTCAAGATGCCAATCACCTTCCATGGGTCGTTCATACCCTGAAGAAACGACTTGCACAGAGCTGTGTTTTTTTACAATATCGGCAATGGAAATACATAATATTCAATACACATTTCAAAAATATATATTGATGATAACATTCCCTTTAATGTAATAATCATTTGTTATCCATACCTGATAATTAATAATACGAAGCTGACAGTTTGCTATCGTTGATGGTAAACCTTCAGTGCCATATGTATTGTGATGTCATGTCATGTACCATTAATTCTGTTTGTATTACATGGGGTATGTTGTACTGTTAGTGGTATCATTAATATGGTTGTGTATAATATGGTTCTATGATCTTTAACCAGTTGTCATTTTATAAGATTGTCTTGAAGTAATAGTTTGTTCCCTAGGGTAGCATAGTGGTTAAAATGCTTGCTCATCATGGCAGACCTGGGTTCGATTCCCCACATATGTGTCAAGCCTTCTGTGCCTTGTATAATTTACGCTGGTCCCAAACAATGTACAGGTATATGCAAGATAGAAATTGCTATCATGTTTGATAGTTCCATTATCTTTTACTGCAAATTTGGTTAAACCTTGTTAATGCCAAACAGTTTGTCCAGAACAGCGACTTCTTTACGAATATGGTTGAGAACATCTGCAATCCTCCATACCAATGTATGTTGGTAATCTTGGAATTTGTGAGATGGGTGATTCTGCTCCAAACATTGCCGTCCAGTTTAGCAAAGTTTCATCAAGTTTCATAATTTGAGAAAACAGTTTTGTCGGTGGTTGCTGCTGAAAGATTGTTTGACATTTGACAAGATGTTCAATGTTGTGATTTTTCATCTTCTTCATCTTTATTTTGTCTGTGAAACACATGGAGATGCTATTTCGGTAAGACTACAGAATACCGGATACCTTCCGCCATCTTTGAAAGCACGCGAGTTTACTTAGGGTTAGGGTAAGGTTTAGGGTTAGGGTAAGGTTTTTGGTTAGGGTTAGCGTTTGGGTTCGGGTGATGTGACACTAAACAATATGGCTGGTAGGTATCCGGTATTCTGTAGGTGTACCGGTATTTCCAGCCATAGTACCTGATAATTCAGGTATAATTAAACGTGTGGTATATGCTTGTAGTGCCTGTTTTTGAAACATTTTGATGATATTTGTGATGAATCTGGCGTGTTGATTCTATTTGGATGTATTTAATGCCTGTTGCCATTTTGTTCCATTTGTAAGTGACCAATTATTTAACCTAAACTATCTTTTTGTGTGACATGTTGAAAATGCAGGGAAATCACCTATCATTGTGGTGATTGTTTTACGCACAGTTGGCTATAATCATTTTTCTTACCAACTTTAGCATTCTATATATTTTGACTTGTTAAATGATATTTATGACAATCATTTCTATATTTGTCTTTTTAGCACATGATAAAACAAGTTAATGTTGTTCTGGTTTTATACAGCTTTTTTTACATCTAGTTTGTTCTGTTTGATTCTTACCAAATATGTATTTTTATTGAATATGACTGATTGGCGTACACCATGAACAGTTACAAGTGTTAAAAGCACAGTTTCACACATTTTCGACAATATTTTGGCCTATATTGTATATATTTTGGGATATGCATTCACTTTAGCTTCCTATTAGTGCAATAAAAGACATATTATCCCTTACGACTTACCTGAAATCAATAATGGAAACTTCGAGGCGAACAGCTTCCAAACAGATAACACTTGCCATATGTGGAATTTAAATGATTGCTCCGTACATAGAAAACTGTCGCACACGGTGTTGCTGCTGTTGGCTGAACTGGCCTCAATCACACGTTGTGCGTAGGATATTCGTAAAGAGCGCTCCATTGGACATAAATCTATGGGGTTCGCTTGAAATAATGTTCGTCCGGTGGAAAGCTGGAGAGTTGATTTAATGCAACGTTGCATTAATTCATTCGAACTTTATGATTTAATTTTGTAATCTTAATGCATAATTTTGTATTCAAATAAATTATATGGTAGCTTCCCTGAGGGATGATAGTTAATATTTTTGAGAGAAATGCATTACGTATTTTAAGAGAAATGTGGTGTGGCATTGTGCCTTTAAGAATATTCAAATGGGAGTATGCCTCCAAATTGTCAACGCATGGATATGCGTCAACTGGGGAATTAGCTCATAATTACGATGAAGTGTACGTACAATACGTTGACAAGACGAAGGTATAGTTGAGTTCAAACTTCTTTAGTTACATGACAAACAAATATACAAGACATAAATGAGGTGAGCGGAGTACCTGCTCAACCCCAGGGCTTTCCTACGAGCGGCGACCGCCTCTGTGGTGTAGTGGTTAGAGCGTCCGCCCGGAGAGCCGGAAGGTCGCTGGTTCGATCCCCGACCGCGTCATACCAAAAGACGTTAAAATATGGTACTTGTTGGTCCCCTGCCTGGCGCTCGGCATTAATGGGTACAACAAGGACTGGTCGGCTCGAGTCAGTATAATGTGTCTGAGTGGGGTATTCATGCTTCACTGCGGCATGGTATCTCAGTGGGCTAGCACTATAAAACCAGCTTAAGTCTGGGCTAGTACAAGCAGCCGCACATACACATACACACGCATGCAAGTCGTCATATGAGCGAAATATTCTCAAGCACGACGTTAAACCCAATTTCACCTCACCTCCTACGAGCGGCATTATCCTGCCTGCCGTCGTCCTTACACAAGCAGGCAGTATACCGGACTCGACTCTGTTCTTCAATGTATATGTGAGCATATATAATACAGTTCTTGACAACAATGGACAGATAGAAAAACAATAGCACTTCCTTGACCAGTTGATGTGATGGCAGACACGGCCAAGGGGAATGACCAATAAAGGTTGTATTTGTCATATACAGTAATTAATTGCCTGACAACTCAGTGTACAATGCAGAAGTGATAAGGATTACATAGAATACAGATTAGCAACATATAAACAATTACAATTAAGTCTCACATGTCTTCAGTACATATTTTTTACATTTAAAATAGTTGGACGATGGCTGTCCTGAATTAGTCCCTATTACAACTGCCTCCTCGATCAGTCCATTTTTGCTGACAAAGGAATTTCAGTCTTTTGCCATTCCGTTGGCATGGACATATCAACCCTGAAGTAGATCAGTCCATTCCGTTGACAAGGAGGTATCTGTCCAATCCATGGCATTGATGTAATCTGGACATAAGGGGAAAGTCAGCTACATATCTGAACACTGCCCAATCCATGGCACTAATGTGATCTATACATAAGGGGAAAGTCAGCTACATAGTTGAACATTGTCCAATCCATGACACTGATGTAATCTAGACATTGTGGGAAAGTCAGCTACACAGTTGAACATTGTCCAATCCATGGCACTAATGAAATCTAGACTATTGTGGGAAAGTCAGCTACATAGTTAAACATTGTCCAAACCATGGCACTAATGTAATCTAGACATTGTGGGAAAGTCAGCAACATAGTTGAACATTGTCCAATCCATGGCACTAATGTAGTCTAGATGTATGGGAAAAGTCAGCTACACAGTTAAACATTGTCCAATCCATGGCACTAATGTAATCTAAACAATGTGGGAAAGTCAGCTACATAGTTGAACATTGTCCAATCCATGGCACTAATGTAATCTAGACATTGTGGGAAAGTCAGCTACATAGTTGAACATTGTCCAATCCATGGCACTAATGTAATCTAGACATTGTGGGAAAGTCAGCTACATAGTTGAACATTGTCCAATCCATGACACTAATGTAACATTGTGGGAAAGTCAGCTATGTAGCTGAACATTGTCCAATCCATGACACTTATGTAATCTAGACATTGTGGGAAAGTCAGCTACATAGTTGAACATTGTCCAATCCATGACACTAATGTAATCTAGACATTGTGGGAAAGTCAGCTACACAGTTGAACATTGTCCAATCCATGACACTTATGTAATCTAGACATTGTGGAAAGTCAGCTACATAGTTGAACATTGTCCAATCCATGGCACCGATGTAATCTAGACATTGTGGGAAAGTCAGCTACATAGTTGAACATTGTCCAAACCATGTCGCTAATGTAATTCTAGACGTGTGGGGAAAGTCAGCTACACAGTTGAACATTGTCCAATCCATGGCACTAATGTAATCTAGACTATTGTGGGGAAGTCAGCTACACAGTTGAACATTGTCCAATCCATGGCACTAATGTAATCTAGACATTGTGGGAAAGTCAGCAACATAGTTGAACATTGTCCAATCCATGACACTAATGTAATCTAGACATTGTGGGAAAGTCAGCTACATAGTTGAACATTGTCCAATCCATGGCTCTAATGTAATCTAGACATTGTGGGAAAGTCAGCTACATAGTTGAACATTGTCCAATCCATGACACTAATGTAATCTAGATATTGTGGGAAAATCAGCTACACAGTTGAACATTGTCCAATCCATGGCACTAATGTAATCTAGACTATTGTGGGAAAGTCAGCTACATAGTTGAACATTGTCCAATCCATGACACTAATGTAATCTAGACATTGTGGGAAAGTCAGCTACATAGTTGAACATTGTCCAATCCATGGCACTAATGTAATCTAGACTATTGTGGGAAAGTCAGCTACACAGTTGAACATTGTCCAATCCATGGCACTAATGTAATCTAGACATTGTGGGAAAGTCAGCTACGTAGCTGAACATTGTCCAATCCATGACACTTATGTAATCTAGACATAATGGGAAAGTAAGCTACATAGTTGAACATTGTCCAATCCATGACACTAATGTAATCTTGACATTGTGGGAAAGTCAGCTATGTAGCTGAACATTGTCCAATCCATGACACTTATGTAATCTAGACATAATGGGAAAGTCAGCTACATAGTTGAACATTGTCCAAACCATGGCACTAATGTAATCTAGACATTGTGGGAAAGTCAGCTACATAGTTGAACATTGTCCAAACCATGGCACTAATGTAATCTAGACATTGTGGAAAAGTCAGCTACACAGTTGAACATTGTCCAATCCATGACACTAATGTAGTCTAGACGTATGGGGAAAGTCAGCTACACAGTTGAACATTGTCCAATCCATGGCACTAATGTAATCTAGACATTGTGGGAAAGTCAGCTACATAGTTGAACATTGTCCAAACCATGGCACTAATGTAATCTAGACATTGTGGGAGAGTCAGCTACATAGTTGAACATTGTCCAATCCAGTAATGTAATCTAGACATTGTGGGAAAGTCAGCTATGTAGCTGAACATTGTCCAATCCATGACACTTAATGTAATCTAGACATTGTGGGGAAAGTCAACTACACAGTTGAACATTGTCCAATCCATGGCACTAATGTAATCTAAACATAGGGGGAAAGTCAGCTACATAGTTGAACATTGTCCAATCCATGGCACTAATGTAATCTAGACATTGTGGGAAAGTCAGCTACATAGTTGAACATTGTCCAATCCATGGCACTAATGTAATCTAGACATTGTGGGAAAGTCAGCTACATAGTTGAACATTGTCCAATCCATGGCACTAATGTAATCTAGACATTGTGGGAAAGTCAGCTACATAGTTGAACATTGTCCAATCCATGATACTAATGTAATTTAGACGTGTGGGGAAAGTCAGCTACACAGTTGAACATTGTCCAATCCATGGCACTAATGTAATCTAAACATAAGCGGAAAAAGTCAGCTACACAGTTGAACATTGTCCATCCATGGCACTAATGTAATCTAGACTATTGTGGGAAAAGTCAGCTACACAGTTAAATATTGTCCAATCCATGGCACTAATGGAAATCTAGACATTGTGGGAAAGTCAGCTACATAGTTGAACATTGTCCAATCCATGTCACCTTATGTAATCTATACACGTGGGAAAGTCAGCTACATAGTTGAACATTGTCCAATCCATGGCACCTCTAATGTAATCTAGACATTGTGGGAAAGTCAGCTACATAGTTGAACATTGTCCAATCCATGGCACTAATGTACTCTAGATGTATGGGAAAAAGTCAGCTACACACTTAAACATTGTCCAATCCATGGCACTAATGTAATCTAAACAATGTGAGAAAGTCAGCTACATAGTTGAACATTGTCCAATCCATGATACTCAATGTAATCTAGACATTTGTGGGAAAGTCAGCTACACAGTTGAACATTGTCCAATCCATGGCACTAATGTTATCTAGACTATTGTGGGAAAGTCAGCTACACAGTTGAACATTGTCCAATCCATGGCACCAATGTAATCTTGACATTGTGGGAAAGTCAGCTATGTAGCTGAACATTGTCCAATCCATGACACTTATGTAATCTAGACATAATGGGAAAGTCAGCTACATAGTTGAACATTGTCCAAACCATGGCACTAATGTAATCTAGACATTGTGGGGAAAGTCAGCTACATAATTGAACATTGTCCACACCATGGCACTAATGTAATCTTGACATTGTGGGAAAGTCAGCTACACAGTTAAACATTGTCCAATCCATGACACTAATGTAATCTAGGACGTATGGGGAAAGTCAGCTACACAGTTAAACATTGCCCAATCCATGGCACTAATGTAATCTAGACATTGTGGGAAAGTCAGCTACACAGTTGAACATTGTCCAAACCATGGCACTAATGTCATCTTGACATTGTGGGAAAAGTCCGCTACATAGTTGAACATTGTCCAATCCATGACAGTAATGTAATCTAGACATTGTGGGAAAGTCAGCTATGTAGCTGAACATTGTCCAATCCATGACACTTATGTAATCTAGACATTGTGGGAAAATCAACTACACAGTTGAACATTGTCCAATCCATGGCACTAATGTTATCTAGGCTATTGTGGGAAAGTCAGCTACACAGTTAAACATTGTCAATCCATGGCACCATTGTAATCTTGACATTGTGGGAAAGTCAGCTATGTAGCTGAACATTGTCCAATCCATGACACTTATGTAATTTAGACATAATGGGAAAGTCAGCTACATAGTTGAACATTGTCCAATTCATGACACTAATGTAATCTTGACATCGTGGGAAAGTCAGCTATGTAGCTGAACATTGTCCAATCCATGACACTTATGTAATCTATACATTGTGGGAAAGTCAGCTATATAGTTTAACATTGTCCAATCCATGACACTAATGTAATCTTGACATTGTGGGAAAGTCAGCTATGTAGCTGACCATTGTCCAATCCATGACACTTATGTAATCTAGACATAATGGGAAAGTCAGCTACATAGTTGAACATTGTCCAAACCATGGCACTAATGTAATCTAGGCATTGTGGGAAAGTCAGCTACATAATTGTACATTGTCCAAACCATGGCACTAATGTAATCTTGACATTGTGGAAAAGTCAGCTACACAGTTAAACATTGTCCAATCCATGACACTAATGTAGTCTAGACGTATGGGTAAAGTCAGCTACACAGTTAAACATTGCCCAATCCATGTCACTAATGTAATCTAGACATTGTGGGAAAGTCAGCTACATAGTTGAACATTGTCCAAACCATGGCACTAATGTAATCTTGACTTTGTTGGAAAGTCCGTACATAGTTGAACATTGTCCAATCCATGACAGTAATGTAATCTAGACATTGTGGGAAAGTCAGCTATGTAGCTGAACATTGTCCAATCCATGACACTTATGTAATCTAGACATTGTGGAAAGTCAACTACACAGTTGAACATTGTCAATCCATGGCAGTAATGTAATCTAAACATAAGCGGAAAGTCAGCTACACAGTTGAACATTGTCCAATCCATGGCACTAATGTAATCTAGACATTGTGGGAAAGTCAGCTACATAGTTGAACATTGTCCAATCCATGGCACTAATGTACTCTAGATGTATAGGGAAAAGTCAGCTACACACTTAAACATTGTCCAATCCATGGCACTAATGTAATCTAAAACAATGTGGGAAAGTCAGCTACATAGTTGAACATTGTCCAATCCATGATACTAATGTAATTTAGACGTGTGGGGAAAGTCAGCTACACAGTTGAACATTGTCCAATCCATGGCACTAATGTAATCTAAACATAAGCGGAAAGTCAGCTACACAGTTGAACATTGTCCATCCAAGGCACTAATGTAATCTAGACTATTGTGGGAAGTCAGCTACACAGTTAAATATTGTCCAATCCATGGCACACTAATGAAATCTAGACATTGTTGGAAAGTCAGCAACATAGTTGAACATTGTCCAATCCATGTCACTTATGTAATCTATACATTGTGGGAAAGTCAGCTACATAGTTGAACATTGTCCAACCCATGGCTCTAATGTAATCTAGACATTGTGGGGAAAGTCAGCTACATAGTTGAACATTGTCCAATCCATGGCACTAATGTACTCTAGATGTATGGAAAAGTCAGCTACACACTTTAAACATTGTCCAATCCATGGCACTAATGTAATCTAAACAATGTGAGAAAGTCAGCTACATAGTTGAACATTGTCCAATCCATGATACTAATGTAATCTAGACATTGTGGGAAAGTCAGCTACACAGTTGAACATTGTCCAATCCATGGCACTAATGTTATCTAGACTATTGTGGGAAAGTCAGCTACACAGTTGAACATTGTCCAATCCATGGCACCAATGTAATCTTGACATTGTGGGAAAGTCAGCTATGTAGCTGAACATTGTCCAATCCATGACATATGTAATCTAGACATAATGGGAAAGTCAGCTACATAGTTGAACATTGTCCAAACCATGGCACTAATGTAATCTAGACATTGTGGGAAAGTCAGCTACATAATTGAACATTGTCCACACCATGGCACTAATGTAATCTTGACATTGTGGGAAAGTCAGCTACACAGTTAAACATTGTCCAATCCATGACACTAATGTAGTCTAGACGTATGGGGAAAGTCAGCTACACAGTTAAACATTGCCCAATCCATGGCACTATTAATGTAATCTAGACATTGTGGGAAAGTCAGCTACATAGTTGAACATTGTCCAAACCATGGCACTAATGTCATCTTGACATTGTGGGAAAGTCCGCTACATAGTTGAACATTGTCCAATCCATGACAGTAATGTAATCTAGACATTGTGGGAAAGTCAGCTATGTAGCTGAACATGTCCAATCCATGACACTTATGTAATCTAGACATTGTGGGAAAATCAACTACACAGTTGAACATTGTCCAATCCATGGCACTAATGTTATCTAGGCTATTGTGGGAAAGTCAGCTACACAGTTAAAACATTGTCCAATCCATGGCACCATTGTAATCTTGACATTGTGGGAGGAAAGTCAGCTATGTAGCTGAACATTGTCCAATCCATGACACTTATGTAATTTAGACATAATGGGAAAGTCAGCTACATAGTTGAACATTGTCCTAATCGATTCATGACACTAATGTAATCTTGACATCGTGGGAAAGTCAATAATGTAGCTGAACATTGTCCCAATCCATGACACTTATGTAATCTATATGCATTGTGGGAAGATTTCGGCCATATAGGTTTAACATTGTCCAATCCATGACACTTATGTAATCTAGACATTGTGGGAAAGTCAGCTACACAGTTGAACATTGTCCAATCCATGACACTTGTGTAATCTAGACATTGTGGGAAGAGTCAGCTACATGAATTGAACATTGTCCTATCACGGCACTGATGTAATCTAGACATTGTGGGAAAGTCATTACATAGTTGAACATTGTCCCAAACCATGTCGCTAATGTAATTTGGAGCGTGTGGGGAAGAGTCAGCTACACACAGTTGAACATTGTCCAATCCATGGCACTAATGTAATCTAAACATAAGCGGAAGAGTCAGCTACACAGTTGAACATTGTCCAATCCATGGCACTAATGGAAATCTAGACTATTGTGGGGAAGTCAGCCAACACAGTCAAATATTGTCCAATCCATGGCACTAATGAAATCTAGACATTGTGGGAAGAGTCAGCAGCATAGCTTGAACATTGTCCAATCCATGTCACTTATGTAATCTATCATATTGTGGGAAAGTCAGCTACATAGTTCAACATTGTCCAATCCATGGCTCCTATAATGTAATCTAGACATTTGTGGGAGAGAGTCAGCTACATAGTTGAACATTGTCCAATCCATGGCAATCCAAATGTACTCTAGATGTATGGGAAAAGTCAGCTACACAGTTAAAGCATTTGTCCAATCCATGGCACTAATGTAATCTAAACAATGTGGGAAAGTCAGCTACATAGTTGAACATTGTCCAATCCATGATACTAATGTAATCTAGACTCAGGATATGGGGGAGGAAGTCAGCTACACAGTTGAACATTTGTCCAATCCATGGCACTAATGTTATCTGGACTATTGTGGGAAAGTCCCAGCTACACTGTTGAACATTGTCCAATCCATGGCACCAATGTAATCTTGACATTGTGGGAAAGTCAGCATGTAGCTGAACATTGTCCAATCCATGACATTCCTATGTAATCTAGACATAATGGGAAGAGTCAGCTACATAGCCGAACATTGTCCAATCCATGACACTAATGTAATCTTGACATTGTGGGAAAGTCAGCTATGTAGCTGAACATTGTCCAATCCATGACACTTATGTAATCTAGACATAATAGGAAAGTCAGCTACATATTTGAACATTGTCCAAAACCATGGCACTAATGTAATCTAGACATTGTGGGAAAGTCAGCTACATAATTGAACATTGTCCAAACCATGGCACTAATGTAATCTTGACATTGTGGGAAGAGTCAGCTACACAGTTAAACATTGTCCAATCCATGACACTAATGTAGTCTAGACGTATGGGGAAAGTCAGCTGACAGTTAAACATTGCCCAATCCATGGCACTAATGTAATCTAGACATTGTGGGAAAGTCCGGCTACATAGTTGAACATTGTCCAATCCATGGCACTAATGTACTCTAGATGTATGGGAAAAGTCAGCTACACAGTTAAACATTGTCCAATCCATGGCACTAATGTAATCTAAACAATGTGGGAAAGTCAGCTACATAGTTGAACATTGTCCAATCCATGATACTAATGTAATCTAGACATTGTGGGAAAGTCAGCTACACAGTTGAACATTGTCCAATCCATGGCACTAATGTTATCTAGACTATTGTGGGAAAGTCAGCTACACTGTTGAACATTGTCCAATCCATGGCACCAATGTAATCTTGACATTGTTGGAAAGTCAGCTATGTAGCTGAACATTGTCCAATCCATGACACTTATGTAATCTAGACATAATGGGAAAGTCAGCTACATAGCTGAACATTGTCCAATCCATGACACTAATGTAATCTTGACATTGTGGGAAGGAAGTCAGCTATGTAGCTGAACATTGTCCAATCCATGACACTTATGTAATCTAGACATAATAGGAAGAGTCAGCTACATATTTGAACATTGTCCAAACCATGGCACTAATGTAATCTAGACATTGTGGGAAGAGTCAGCTACATAATTGAACATTGTCCAAACCATGACACTAATGTAATCTTGACATTGTGGCAAAGTCAGCCTACACAGTTAAACATTGTCCAATCCATGACACTAATGTAGTCTAGACGTATGGGGGAAGAGTCAGCTACACAGTTAAACATTGCCCAATCCATGGCACTAATGTAATCTAGACATTGTGGGAAAGTCAGCTACATAGTTGAACATTGTCCAATCCATGGCACTAAAGTAATCTAGACATTGTGGGAAAGTCAGCTATGTAGCTGAATGTTGTCCAATCCATGACACTTATGTAATCTAGACATTGTGGGAAAAAGTCAGCTACACACTTAAACATTCTCCAACCCATGGAACTAATGTAATCTAGACATTGTTAGAAAGTCAGCTACGTGGCTGAACATTGTCCAATCCATGACACTAATGTAATCTAGACATTGTGGGAAAGTCAGCTACATAGTTGAACATTGTCCAATCCATGACACTAATGTAATCTAGACATTGTGGGAAAGTCAGCTACATAGTTGAACATTGTCCAATCCATGACACTTGTGTAATCTAGACATTGTGGGAAAGTCAGCTACATAGTTGAACATTGTCCAATCCACGGCACTGATGTAATCTAGACATTGTGGGAAAGTCAGCTACATAGTTGAACATTGTCCAAACCATGTCGCTAATGTAATTTAGACGTGTGGGGAAAGTCAGCTACACACAGTTGAACATTGTCCAATCCATGGCACTAATGTAATCTAAAGATAAGCGGAAAGTCAGCTACACAGTTGAACATTGTCCAATCCATGGCACTAATATAATATAGACGTATGTGGAAAGTCAGCTACATAGTTGTACATTGTCCAATCCATGGCACTAATATACTCTAGACGTATGGGGAAAGTCAGCTACATAGCTGAACATTGCCAAATCCACGGCACTAATGTAATCTAGACATTGTGGGAAAGTCAGCTACATAGTTGAACATTGTCCAATCCATGGCACTAATGTAATCTAGACATTGTGGGAAAGTCAGCTACATAGTTGAACATTGTCCAGTCCATGGCACTAATGTAATCTAGACATTGTGGGAAAGTCAGCTACATAGTTGAACATTGTCCAATCCATGACAGTAATGTAATCTAGACATTGTGGGAAGTCAGTCAGCTATGTAGCTGAACATTGTCCAATCCATGGCACTAATGTAATCTAGACATTGTGGGAAGGTCAACTACACAGTTGAACATTGTCAATCCATGGCACTAATATAATCTAGGCTATTGTGGGAAAGTCAGCTACACAGTTAAACATTGTCCAATCCATGGCACTAATGTAATCTAGACATTGTGTGAAAGTCAGCTATGTAGCTGAACATTGTCCAATCCATGACACTTATGTAATCTAGACATTGTGGGAAAGTCAGCTACATAGTTGAACATTGTCCAATCCATGACACTAATGTAATCTAGACATTGTGGGAAAAAGTCAGCTACACACTTAAACATTGTCCAACCCATGGCACTAATGTAATCTAGACATTGTGGGAAAGTCAGCTACGTAGCTGAACATTGTCCAATCCATGACACTAATGTAATCTAGACATAATGGGAAAGTCAGCTACATAGTTGAACATTGTCCAATCCATGACACTAATGTAATCTAGACATTGTGGGAAAGTCAGCTACACAGTTGAACATTGTCCAATCCATGACACTTGTGTAATCTAGACATTGTGGGAAAGTCAGCTACATAGTTGAACATTGTCCAATCCACGGCACTGATGTAATCTAGACATTGTGGTAAAGTCAGCTACATAGTTGAACATTGTCCAAACCATGTCACTAATGTAATCTAGACGTGTGGGGAAAGTCGGCTACACAGTTGAACATTGTCCAATCCATGGCACTAATGTAATCTAAACATAAGGGGAAAGTCAGCTACACAGTTGAACATTGTCCAATCCATGGCACTAATATAATCTAGACGTATGGGGAAAGTCGGCTACACAGTTGAACATTGTCCAATCCATGGCACTAATGTAATCTAAACATAAGGGGAAAGTCAGCTACACAGTTGAACATTGTCCAATCCATGGCACTAATATACTCTAAACGTATGGGGAAAGTCTGCTACATAGTTGAACATTGCCAAATCCACGGCACTAATGTAATCTAGACATTGTGGGAAAGTCAGCTACATAGTTGAACATTGTCCAATCCATGGCACTAATGTAATCTAGACATTGTGGGAAAGTCAGCTACATAGTTGAACATTGTCCAATCCATGGCACTAATGTAATCTTGACGGAAGGAGAAAGTCAGTTACATGTTCGAAAACTGTCCATTCCTTGGTATAACGCTTGGTTATACCATGCACTGGTTTATCAAATGCATCGATGACTAATCCTGGCTACCAGAATATGAAAATCATTATGATAATGGAAAATTACGGTTAGTTATATTTAATAAAAGGCAAGCTACACTTTCTAAATCCAAGGCTGCAGCCATATTGGTCTCTGTCGGGCGTAGTGATACGGCAGTGCAACCTCAGAGCTGGTGCTGAGAAACTCAGCATACTCCAAGAGACAGAGAAGTGTGGTTGTAGCTGGAAGCAGGTGCCCGTTACTATGAGGGAAATTGTTCACAAACAGGTCGGCCAGTGTGGCAACCAGATTGGTTCCAAGGTAGGCTTACTTCGCCGTCTCATATGTATTTTAAAAAATCATGAAATTAAACTTTGAATTGAGTGATAGAGTGGATATGATTTTACGCCGCTTTTAGCAATATTGAATTAAGACGCTGCTTTTATATTGTGTTCAGATGAAATTAATTGCAATTAAATAAACAGAACAGCATCTTGAAATGAACATGTTAACATCGTAATTTCATGATATTTTGGTATATATTTAAAGCCAGAAGTATATTTAAATACTTCTTTATATTACAGGGTTGACAGAATTGGATCATACATTTCGTGGCGTTAAATTTGTCATTTATTGCATCACACAAGATACTCTTTTCTGTACTCCTTTGTATTTCTCGCTTTGATGTGGTCGCTTTGCCTGTCATATGCAGGATTTGGTTGATGCAGAACTACCTACGTGCGTGACATATATTCACTTTCAGGAACACACATTTTCATTCACGTTGTAGTTTTTTTTCTTAATAATCTCCATATGTTCTGGCTTTCATGTCAATCAAGCAGCAATGATTGACATATGTATTCAGAAGGTGGCAAGTGGATTACATGATAGTTTCTTTACAAAAACACCATGCTTATTTCCGTCCTGTATTCAGCAGGAGGGCTTGAGTGTGGTGGCGGTAGGGTTGTTTGTCGACATGATGGTTGGTGGATTTCGTGTTGTATTTACATGAACTGGACGGAAATCTGGTGAAATGCTGTGAAGTGGTAGTATTCCGCGAGTTGAGCTCGTACATGTGTGTCTGAGTTACCACTGACTCGTAAAAGGACTCGTAGTAAGTGAGGTTAGGTTATAAAGAGACCATGGATGACAAACGTCATCGTATCCCAATTGGGTAGATTGATGCTCATGCTGTTGATCAATGGATATAGCTGGAATATTGCTGAGTGCGGCGTAAAACTAAACTCACTAACTCACTCACTCACTATAAAGAGATCATTAGTTGTTGTTATACTCACGCAGTGAACTAGTCTCTAACAGCGTTGCGGTGTTGATCGCTTCAAATACCCCCTGTTAGGTTGCACGATACAATATCCTGTAGAGAGGGAGAGAGATATGAATCAACGACACCAGGCATGAATTGACAATATATCCCTTCACAACGAGGCGGAGAGCGGAAGGTCGCTGGTTCGATCCCCGACAGCGTCATACCAAAAGACGTTAAAATATGGTACTTGTTGGTCCCTGCCTGGCGCTCGGCATTACTGGGTACAACGAGGGCCTGTGGTAGTCAGTTCTTGATATTCCTGTTGGTTAAAAGTATTCCCATACAGGCTATATAGACAAAAAATAGTCAGTTTAGGCCACACCAACTGCATTTCTTGTTTTACGGATCCGCCGGTCGTATTTTTCAAGAATAAGAAAAAAAACAATAACTGAATTTCCCCGCTCAAAAAATAAAATCCTAATGTATTTATTGGCCAAAACTGTAAACTTACAAGAATCTTTTTAGATTGTTTTTTTGCCCCATACACAGTTCATAAAGTGCCAAAAGTAAAATACTCTTTGTATTTAAAAGGAATATTACTTTGACTGGTGTTTTTTAAATATATTTTTCTCCCACCTCTAGGTTTTCTGAGGACAAAAATCCGTAAAACAAGAAATAAAATTGGTCTGGCCTTAATGAATAATTACAATTTACAGATTAAATTTACTCATTGGATACTTAACAGGTATCAATTAAACATTATTTATCAACGGGTATTAAGTATATAAGGGATGGGTCTATAAGAGCACTACGTACTAACATGCATGCAACATTCTTATCAAACAGTTGTTACAACTAAGTATTACCGGTGCCAGATACTTTGTGTTGATGGCGATGACAAGTTTCAGACTGCATCTTGACGCGGTCTTACTCTCTTCTTGCAGCCGAGCTTGAATTGGGTTGAAACTACCTGGGGTGAAACTACCTGGGGTGAAACTACTTGGGGTGAAACTACTTTGGGTGAAACTACCTGGGGTGAAACAACCCGGGTGAAACTACTCTGGGTGAAACTACCTGGGATGAAACAACCCGGGTGAAACTACCTGGGGTGAAACTACCCGGGGTGAAACTACCTGGGGTGAAACTACCTGGGGTGAAACTACTTGGGGTGGAACTACCTGGGGTGAAACAACCCGGGTGAAACAACATCGTAATTTCATGATATTTTGGTATATATTTAAAGCCAGAAGTATATTTAAATACTTCTTTATATTACTGGGTTGACAGAATTGGATCATACATTTCGTGGCGTTAAATTTGTCATTTATTGCATCACACAAGATACTCTTTTCTGTACTCCTTTGTATTTCTCGCTTTGATGTGGTCGCTTTGCCTGTCATATGCAGGATTTGGTTGATGCAGAACTACCTACGTGCGTGACATATATTCACTTTCAGGAACACACATTTTCATTCACGTTGTAGTTTTTTTTCTTAATAATCTCCATATGTTCTGGCTTTCATGTCAATCAAGCAGCAATGATTGACATATGTATTCAGAAGGTGGCAAGTGGCTTACATGATATTCTCTTTACAAAAAACACCATGCTTATTTCCGTCCTGTATTCAGCAGGAGGGCTTGAGTGTGGTGGCGGTAGGGTTGTTTGTCGACATGATGGTTGGTGGATTTCGTGTTGTATTTACATGAACTGGACGGAAATCTGGTGAAATGCTGTGAAGTGGTAGTATTCCGCGAGTTGAGCTCGTACATGTGTGTCTGAGTTATCACTTACTCGTATTAAGGACTCGTAGTAAGTGAGGTTAGGTTATAAAGAGACCTTGGCTGACAAACGTCATCGTATCCCAATTGGGTAGATTGATGCTCATGCTGTTGATCAATGGATATAGCTGGAATATTGCTGAGTGCGGCGTAAAACTAAACTCACTCACTCACTCACTATAAAGAGATCATTAGTTGTTGTTATGCTCACGCAGTGAACTAGTCTCTAACAGCGTTGCGGTGTTGATCGTTTCAAATACCCCCTGTTAGGTTGCACGATACAATATCCTGTAGAGAGGGAGAGAGATATGAATCTACGACACCAGGCATGAATTGACAATATATCCCTTCACAACGAGGCGGAGAGCGGAAGGTCGCTGGTTCGATCCCCGACTGCGTCATACCAAAAGACGTTAAAATATGGTACTTGTTGGTCCCTGCCTGGCGCTCGGCATTACTGGGTACAACGAGGGCCTGTGGTAGTCAGTTCTTGATATTCCTGTTGGTTAAAAGTATTCCCATACAGGCTATATAGACAAAAAATAGTCAGTTTAGGCCACACCAACTGCATTTCTTGTTTTACGGATCCGCCGGTCGTATTTTTTCAAGAATAAGAAAAAAAACAATAACTGAATTTCCCCGCTCAAAAAATAAAATCCTAATGTATTTATTGGCCAAAACTGTAAACTTACAAGAATCTTTTTAGATTGTTTTTTTGCCCCATACACAGTTCATAAAGTGCCAAAAGTAAAATACTCTTTGTATTTAAAAGGAATATTACTTTGACTGGTGTTTTTTAAATATATTTTTCTCCCACCTCTAGGTTTTCTGAGGACAAAAATCCGTAAAACAAGAAATAAAATTGGTCTGGCCTTAATGAATAATTACAATTTACAGATTAAATTTACTCATTGGATACTTAACAGGTATCAATTAAACATTATTTATCAACGGGTATTAAGTATATAAGGGATGGGTCTATAAGAGCACTACGTACTAACATGCATGCAACATTCTTATCAAACAGTTGTTACAACTAAGTATTACCGGTGCCAGATACTTTGTGTTGATGGCGATGACAAGTTTCAGACTGCATCTTGACGCGGTCTTACTCTCTTCTTGCAGCCGAGCTGGAATTGGGTTGAAACTACCTGGGGTGAAAACCCAGTGAAACTACCTGGGGTGAAACT
The DNA here is from genome assembly GCF_003918875.1 of Haliotis rubra. Lineage (NCBI taxonomy): Eukaryota > Metazoa > Mollusca > Gastropoda > Lepetellida > Haliotidae > Haliotis > Haliotis rubra. The sequence goes on from NW_025767014.1 coordinate 438,530, forward strand.
ACCTGGGGGGTGAAACTACTTGGGGTGAAACTACTTGGGGTGAAACTACTGAAACAACCTGGGGTGAAACAACCCGGGTGAAACTACTTGGGTGAAACTACCTGGGATGAAACAACCCGGGTGAAACTACCTGGGGTGAAACTACCCGGGGTGAAACTACCTGGGGTGAAACTACCTGGGGTGAAACTACTTGGGGTGGAACTACCTGGGGTGAAACAACCCGGGTGAAACTACCTGGGGTGAACGACCAGGAACCCTTCGTAAATATCAATTAAGCGGAATTGAAGTACTTTAATCGATCTTTTATTTACGGTACTGAACAGGCCATAGGCCTATAGTACATTTTTACACACAGTAAAGTGAGTGAGTGAGTGAGTTTAGTTTTACGCCTCCCTCAGCAATATTCCAGCTACATGGCGGCGGTCTGTAAATAATCGAGTCTGGACCAGACAATCCAGTGATCAACAGCAGGAGCATCGATCGCCCCAATTGGGATACGGTGACATGTGTCAACCTAGTCAGCGAGTCTGATCACCCGATCCCGTTAGTCGCCTCTTACGATAAGCATGGGTTACTGTAGATCAATTATAACCCGGATCTTCACGGGTTACAGTAGTAAAGGGCGCAGTAGAAATAAATATATCATAAATAATAATATCGCATCTGTAATGCAGAGGATATGACATTCTTTCCATGGTGTATATATACATTGCAAGATACTTTGTGACTGTTTGGTTTTGGGATGACATGAGGGTATAGAATTTGTCTATTCGGGGGTTCTTTTCTAAATAGAAATAAGATTTTTTCTAATATTCGCATACAATGGACAAACAAGCAAGAAATGGTATTCATCTTCTACCTCCTGATAAGTACAATATTTACACACTCGATCTTCCCTTGATATCCCTAAATGTCTACCTTTTTCTATTGGAAGATCATAAGAACATCTGAAACGGGCTAGTGCCGTTCGGAATGCATGCAGAATTTTTTTCCACGCAATGTGTCGGAAACATGAGTAGAGGCATCGACTATAAAAGGCCAAACCAAATTCATCATTTATTGACGAAATTTACGACGTAAACGAAGATGAGTGAGTGAGTTAATATTTATCGTCACATCGGCAATATTTCAGCCATATCGTGACGAGAACAGTTTATAGTTATATTAAAGATCAATAAACTTAGAAATAAAAAAACCTGTTGACGAAGAAAAACGAAGATGAAAAATGCCATAATTGAATGCTACTGACCGAAATATAGCCATTGGACGTTTGGAAGCAGGGGAGTCCCAGCCTGCCGTTGCAAGACACTTCATCTCCACCACAGCACCATATCTCGATTATGGCATCGATATACCCGCTTCCATTCGACCCAAGGCCATCTCAGAAGTGGAGGACCAAAGAGTGACCACTCATGCTCAGGGCCGATTCATCCGGGTGTTTCACCTACATCACCGATTTGCTACAGCAACGAACACTGCAGGACAGGTGCCTGGTATCCGAAGAATGTCCTACCAAACCATCAGAAATCGTCTGAGAGGAGTGGGAATTCGAGCATATGGACCAAAAGTTGGACCTGTCCTGACACGACTATACCGACAACCACGTGTCCAATGGTGCAACAGGGTGCAGGCATGGAACCTGGGAAACTGGCGACGCGTTTGGTTCAGCGATGAACGAACCTGGGGAACTGGCGACGCGTTTGGTTCAGCGATGAACGAACCTGGGGAACTGGCGACACGTTTGGTTCAGCGATGAACGAACCTGGGGAACTGGCGACGCGTTTGGTTCAGCGATGAACGAACCTGGGGAACTGGCGACGCGTTTGGTTCAGCGATGTACGAACCTGGGGAACTGGCGACACGTTTGGTTCAGCGATGAACGAACCTGGGGAACTGGCGACACGTTTGGTTCAGCGATGAACGAACCTGGGGAACTGGCGACGCGTTTGGTTCAGCGATGAACGAACCTGGGGAACTGGCGACGCGTTTGGTTCAGCGATGAACGAACCTGGGGAACTGGCGACACGTTTGGTTCAGCGATGAACGAACCTGGGGAACTGGCGACACGTTTGGTTCAGCGATGAACGAACCTGGGGAACTGGCGACACGTTTGGTTCAGCGATGAACGAACCTGGGGAACTGGCGACACGTTTGGTTCAGCGATGAACGAACCTGGGGAACTGGCGACACGTTTGGTTCAGCGATGAACGAACCTGGGGAACTGGCGCTGGTTTTATAGTGCTAGTCCAATGAGATACCACGCCGCAGTGAAGCATGAATACCCAACTCAGACACGTACTGACTCCGAGCCGACCAGTCCTTGTTGTACCCATTATTACGAGAACCAGGCAGGGACCAACAAGTACTATATTTTAACGTCTGTTGGTATGACGCGGTCGGGGATCGAACCCGCGACCTTCCGCTCTCCGGGCGGATGCTCTAACCACTACACCACGGAGGCGGTTTATGTATTAGGACTTTATTTGACGTACATGTAATGACGTGTTTTAAATGTTGGCATAATTGACATGTTCTAGCCTCTTTTCACACGTACTGCAGTTATACAGTGTTATATATAACGTATCCGGTATACAGGGTGACCGTATTTGGCTGCTTGACTCCTGAGAGATTTCAGAAGTCCTGTCCCACAACGAAGCCCGCGTGACACGTGGTCACACAATAGGCAAGTGGGTTTAGCAGAAAATGGGTACCCGGTGGAATAAGTCATATGACTGTTAACCTTCTAGCGCCTCACAGGTAGCTTGGGTTAATCAAGTGTAATAATGTCCAGCATGTTGTATGCGCTTAGAGCGACTAACGGGATCGGGTGGTCAGGCTCACTGGCTTGGTTGACACATGTCATCGGTTCCCAACTGCTCATGCTGTTGATCACTGGATTGTCTTGTCCAGACTCGATTATTTACAGACCGTCGCCATATAGCTGGAATATTGCTGAGTGTGGCGTAAAACTAAACTCACTCATTCACTGTATGCGCTTAGCGCGACTAACGGGGATCGGGTGGCCAGGTTCGCTGGCTTGGTTGACACATGTCATCCGTTCCCAATTGCGCAGATCGATGCTCATGCTGTTGATCACTCGATTATTTACAGATCGCCGCCATATAGCTGGAATATTGCTCAGTGCGGCGTGAAACTAAACTCACTCATTCACTGTATGCGCTTAGAGCATGCGGCTCGGTGTGGAGTTCAGTGCTATATATATATGTGGCCTTACTATTACAGTATCTGTTACTGCCGACGACCTTGTGAATGTCGACAGTGACAAACTGACTGGCGAATCCCTGGGTGACACTGACATCCTGCAAGCAGTGTGTCCTGACAACGAGACTGATGATGATGATGAAGTTGAGCAGCCGCCACCTCCCCCACCCGTGTCTCACAACGAAGCTCGTGTCTGCCTTGACCAGTTGATCAGGTACTACGTCGAATGTGCAGGCGACACTGACAACCTCGAGCTCGTACTGAAAGTGAAGTCTTCTCGCTTTTCTGCAAAGCCTGTACAAAAAACTTTGACACAGTTCTTCAAGCGAACATAACTACAAGTACAGGTATGCTCTCACGTGTACATGTATACATATTGACTTGACTGTATTTGACAAGATCTGATTTTTACGTATGTATTTGTTATTGGTTGATCAATCAATCAATACAGATATAGATCCCTAATCCTTGGTGTGTGCAACAACCATCAGTAAACTGAACTTTGATCTGTAGTAAAAACATCATAATTATGGATATGTGTAAGACGGATGACGACTTGTTTATTCCATTATGATGAGACGGTTTGATATAGATCCCTAATCCTTGGTGTGGGTAAACTGACCTTTGATCTGTAGTAAAACATCATAATTATGGATATGTGTAAGACGGATGACGACTTGTTTATTCCATTATGATGAGACGGTTTGATATAGATCCCTAATCCTTGGTGTGGGTAAACTGACCTTTGATCTGTAGTAAAACATCATAATTATGGATATGTGTAAGACGGATGACGACTTGTTTATTCCATTATGATGAGACGGTTTGATATAGATCCCTAATCCTTGGTGTGGGTAAACTGACCTTTGATCTGTAGTAAAAACATCATAATTATGGATATGTGTAAGACGGATGACGACTTGTTTATTCCATTATGATGAGACGGTTTGATATACATCCCTAATCCTTGGTGTGGGTAAACTGACCTTTGATCTGTAGTAAAAACATCATAATTATGGATATGTGTAAGACGGATGACGACTTGTTTATTCCATTATGATGAGACGGTTTGATATAGATCCCTAATCCTTGGTGTGGGTAAACTGACCTTTGATCTGTAGTAAAAACATCATAATTATGGATATGTGTAAGACGGATGACGACTTGTTTATTCCATTATGATGAGACGGTTTGATATAGATCCCTAATCCTTGGTGTGGGTAAACTGACCTTTGATCTGTAGTAAAAACATCATAATTATGGATATGTGTAAGACGGATGACGACTTGTTTATTCCATTATGATGAGACGGTTTGATATAGATCCCTAATCCTTGGTGTGGGTAAACTGACCTTTGATCTGTAGTAAAAACATCATAATTATGGATATGTGTAAGACGGATGACGACTTGTTTATTCCATTATGATGAGACGGTTTGATATACATCCCTAATCCTTGGTGTGGGTAAACTGACCTTTGATCTGTAGTAAAAACAGTGTCTCAGTGTGTTTACTCAGAACTAGTTACCAGTAAAAACACTGAAGAATCTTAATCAATATTAGGAATTAAATACTTAGGAACTAAAATTTGTCATTGTTTTCGGGTGTACTGTCTGAGAGTTCCCTTCAACGACAACACCATCACATCAGTCTATGCCCGGTGTGGCAGTGAACATACGACTTCATAAATATGTCATTATGTCATAAGACCTTTACATATTTGACAAAGAAAAAACTAAAAACGCATTGTTCTTCAATACACTTCTTGTTAGAAAATGAAAAGGGGACTTTTTTACCTGGGCAAATTTAGCACGTTTTTACCCAGGACTTTTTAACCGATCATCTGTAATTATGACCCGGATTTTCAATATAATTTATGTCCCCATTACTACGGCGCATTCAAAGAACAGTATTTTTAATATTATACAATGAAAACGAAAGCGTGCTAGAATATCTAGTGTTTCAGTACATTGAGGAATATTATCAACCCATTCGTGACCAACTCGTGTTATTCCGGGACGAGGTTACGGAAAGGGGCGAGTGGTGACGAATGTTATCAACCAAACGACGCCATTTCGGTGTACGTGTAACCATATACAAACCCCAACAATATATACACATTCTTTTTTATGTTTTTACTTGATCTTTGTTAGTTTGTCTCGTTTAATATATTATGAACGCTTCGTACGATTCATAGCATTCGTGATCAAGTTGATCGGGTCCTTCCAGAACAAGCCCTGCAGGTTACGCCTGTATCACAGTCCCTGAGCAAGATTATTTTCCCTACTGCCTAGCCATCCATGCGATGCTAGCCCGGGGCTCCTTTTCAATTAAATGGGTTTCGCTATCAAGGACCTCAAAATTATATATATTCAGAGATTAAGCGTTAGTCTAGTAACTAGTACACATTAGAGTTACCTCCCTTCCATTGAAAAGCGCCTTAAGTAAATCATATAAACAGACGAAGACTTGTGTATGGTCAGTTTCACCTATGCTGCTAAATGCGATTCTTTTAACATCACTTGTCATGTATCTAACTTAAACCGAGATGGTTGTCGTTGCATTGTTAATTATGTTTCATTCATTATGTTGATAGTTCGGTACAGCTATCGCCAGTTGAAGGTTGTCAACTTGTCGCTGTACATGCTGAGGGAATGTTGCGTTCAAAGTCCAAAGTTTATACGTAATAATATAAAAACATGAACTCCGCTGACCATGTATCGGTACATGGCTTGTTATTTACTATAGCAAGGGTAAACAGTATTTAATTATAGTTTACTGAAATGCTACATTATATTAAATTACAGTTTACTGAACAATTGCAGTTATGTATCACCTCAGGAAAAAAAATCATTAATAATAATATGTCATCTGACCCAGAAACCAAATACCGATATATATTTATCTGTTTACGCTCTCTGTCTGAAAATGTAAATAAAAATGAAAATGATGAAAAGTGAAATATCTGTATGCATTTTAGTAAGGTAGTGAGCTCAGTTGAAGAGCAACAGTGAACACGTACAATTTCAGTTAACAAAAGTTGCTTCTCATGGGAGGAGACACGTCTTCAGTGTTCATCCCCTAAAAAACAATGTATGCCCACCTATGGTGCAAACAAACCAAAATTCATTGTTCAGCATAAATCTTGGAATCAAACCTTTGATCTTTGGATCCTAACAATACTGAAAGGGACATAACTCTAACCAAAGTATTATCTTATACCCAAGACACAACTGGTCTATGTTTGTCCTCACTGGGTGATGAGACAAATTATCTAATTCTTATCACACATGATTACTGTTTGTTTCAGTGGATGCTGAAGTGAAATAATGGCTGATACTTTGCCAGAATGGTTATCCTACACCCCAGAAAACCAGCTTGAGAAGCCAGTGGATACAAAAATCACTGGTAAATTCACAAATAGTCCAAATATCATTTATTACAGAAGTTGTCAGGTACAGTCTCAAATACAGGGATGTTACAATTCACTCATGTATTTGGTGAACCGTATCTCTTCATGAATTCAGTTCCTTATGTACAATCACTAGAAACGAATATGCATGATTTTTTAAAAAGGAATGTGGTCACTGGTCACTGTTATAAATTAACACTGTTAACATGAAAAAAGCTAGATGTATGAATGTCAACTTCTTTATTGTGAATAACACAACGTTTCCAAGTGCATGCTTGCTCCTTCATCACAAGGATGCACTCCAAAATGTTGTGTTATTCACAATAAAGAAGTGAGGGGGTGAAACGGTAGACCACGGTATTAGTAGAACCGCGGCATTTTGCCTTCGGTTCGGTATATGCAATCAAAAATTCAGTATTTTCGGTTTTCGTATGATCATCCCAATCTAGTCATAAAATGACAGTTTTGTTCATTCAAAATAACAAAGATTATGGCTATTTTTTTCCCATGTTATGAAACAATTTAAGGTTTGGCTCTTGTTGTCAATTTTCTGCATTGTGATCATATCTCATATACCAAACTGAAACTGACCGAACCGAAGGCCTTGTACCGCAATACATACCATACCGTGGTAAGAGCGTACCATTTGATAGTTGATATCCATAAAACTTGCCTTTCTTATGCATTCCACTTCTAAAGGCCCTCCAAAGATTGACTGTCAACATGGACAAAACATGTCAGAGAATTTAATTTGTTATTGTTTCAGTAACGTAATGAATAATGCATCAACTGCTGACTTGTTACTGCATTTGTTACCCAATATTAGTGATATGTATCGTATTTACTTCATAGTAGCCCACATCATTGCAGCCCTGAGCGGTGGGGTAGCCAAGTGGTTAAAGCGTTCGCTCATCATGCCAAAGACCCAGGTTCGATTCCCCACATGGGTACAATGTGTGAAGCCCATTTCTGGTGTTCCGTGCCGTGATATTGCTGGAATATTGCTAAAAGCGGCGTAAAACTAAACTCACTCACTCACTCATTGCAGCCCTATCCAGTGTTCCCATATTTTAAAACTGGACTGAATATAATTCACAACTCAGAATATCTTATTTACTAATTTAATTGTATATTGCTTATAGATCATCATAAACAGAATGTGAGTCATAAACTCAAAGGGTCAGAACTAAACTGAACTTATCTATCTATGAACTCCAATGTTTCAAGAGTTTGTAACCCATTGTCTGCTCATGATCCAGGGAAGATCCCTCAATGGCTGACCGGTAACCTGTACCGGAATGGATCGGGGATGTTCAAGGTAGGGGAGACAACTGTGGATCACCTGTTTGATGGCCTGGCAGTCCTCCACAAGTTCACCGTCAAAGATGGCAAAGTTCAGTATCAGAGCAAGCTCTTGGACTCGGAGACCCTTGCAAAATGTCTGAAGGCAAATAGACTCGTGGTTGGTCAGTTTGCAACAGCTGCCTACCCAGATCCCTGCAAGAGCATCTTTACAAGGTGTGTGTGGATGAAAGAATGTTACCATTGCATGTGTTATTTGCACTTTACTGAATAACAGGGTCAGGCTCGCTGATTGGGTAGACACACGTCATCGTAACCCAACTGCATAAATCAATGTTCGTGATGTTCACTGGATTGTCGTCTAAGCTTGATTATTTATAGGATGCCGCCATAAAGCTAGAGTGAGTGAGTGAGTTTAGTTTTACGCCGCATTCAGCAATATTCCAGCTATAAATAATCTGAACTGGACCAGACAATCCAGGGATCAACAGCATGAACATCAATCTACGCAATTAGGATACGATGACATGTGTCTACCCAATCAGCGAGCCTGACCACCCGATGATGTTAGTCGCCTCTTACGACAAGCATGGGTTATTGAAGATTAATTCTAACCCAGATCGTCACGGGTCCGTATAGCTAGAATATTGCTGAGTGACAATTAAACAAATAATGACAATTTTCTTTTATATTATGTCAGTTGGATACAGTATTGATGTTTCTGAAATACTTAAGTGAAAGTTCTAAGTTCTGAACAAAATGATGCTGTTATTTCCCAATTTCCAAGGTCTAGACACTTAGTTAAGAATTTGAATTGAATCTCCGCAGTCAGACAAGAACTATTGAAGACCAATGCCTCTGTCTATTTTGCTTTTAGGTATTTCTCCTATTTTACCCCTAAAGTTACAGACAACACATGTGTAAACATCGTTCCCCACGGCGACATGCTTCTTGCGATGACAGAGACATCAACAATCAACATCATCGATCCTGAGACAATCACAAAGAAAGATTCGGTATGCTTTATTCAAGATTAGGCTGATACAAGTTTCTAGGGGAAGGTCGATGACCAGAATGATTCTCTATAAGGGCAAGCTTATTGTTATCCCTCTGGTATGTAATGCGGGAGGATATAGTCGACGCCTCGTCTCTAATAAATATTTTCCGGAGCATAGCTCAAAAAACGTTCAATTATCAATATCTTTCAACAAAACTTTGTAGATATATCAAACAGAACCTGCAGTGGTGCATTTTGCTATTTACAGATTTTGGGCATTGCTATTTTTCTTGATTTCCATGGAAACGTTTTGGACTTAGTCGCAAAAAGGGAGGTGTGGGTTTCATTTCGGAGCACAACTCGAAAACTGTTCAATATCTTACTACAAGACTTGTCAGATATATGAAACAGATCTTCAAGTGGTGCCTTTTGCTATTTGCAGATTTTTGGTATTTATATTTATCATGATTACCATGGAAATGATTTGGAATTAGTCTAAAAAAATCAAGTTGGACTTTAAGTAACTGTCAGATGATTTGTTCTTTCAAATTTGTGTGTGTATGTGTGTGTGTGTGCTGGGGGGAATTTATCATCTTCTGATGACTTTTGTTAATAACGGTTATGTTTTACCATAAAAAATGAGTTAAGAGTAATTTGAATGTCATCAGCATAGAGGTTTACAATATGTAGTCAGTTCATCAAATCTGCAATCTAATCACAAAAATATTTCACATCATGTATGAACAGCAAGTGATGCACATGCACAATGGGTGCACCTGCAGTGTGTTCCCCACCTTGTGTATACTTCATGATCTTCTCATCACTTTGGGGGGGCGGTGAGGTAGCCTAGTGGTTAAAGCATTCGCTCGTCACGCCGAAGACCCGGGTTCGATTCCCCACATGGGTACAATGTGTGAAAGCCCATTTCTGGTGTCCCCCACTGTGATATTGCTGGAATATTGCTAAAAGCGGCGTAAAACTCACTCACTCACTCATCACTTTGGTCACCGAATGTAACAAAATCCTGCACTGACAGAATCGATGCAAGAGCCTCAAAGATGCCATATCTATCTTGATTGGGTGTTGCACAGTTTTTCTGTCATCACAGGTTAGAAATCATACAGACATTGGAAATCCTTGATTTCTCCATGTGTGAGGTGTTCTAAGGTGGAGGGGATGTACGTGACACCCACCCCTGCCAAAATGGCCTAGCTGGGGAGTCACAGGCAATTCAGAGGTCAACATTTTTCAAACATATCTTTTTCCATCATAATTGTCTGATTCAGGCTAAAAGAAAGACGGTTCTCGGAATTTAGATTATGTTCCATACAGGTGTTATACTTTTGAGAGTAAGTGAGTATTGTTTTATGCCGCTTTTTGCAATATTCCAGCAATATCATAGCAAGGGACACCTGAATTGGCTTCGCAAATTGTACCCATGTGGGGAATTGAACCTGTGTCTTTGGCGTGAAGAGCAAATGATTTAACCACTAGGCTACCCCACCGCCCCAGTGCAAGTCTGGGAACCCGCTGAATAAAGCTGATCAAAATTAACCTCATAGGCGGATCCAGACAGGGGGCACACACACCCCACCCCACAAAGTTTATTAAATGACCATTGAAACTCTCGTGAAAATGAACTGTGCACCCCCCTTTCTCAAAAAGCTATATCCGCCCCTGAACCTTAAATGTTAATGGCAAAGGACAACAAATTGTGAGACTAATATTGAATCCGTTATGTCTATAGAAACAGGTAGATCCACCATAGTACCATGAAATATGGAAAAAAATCCTGGATCAGTTGGGGAAATTTGATGAGTCTAGGTAGTGCCACTGCCTTGGATTTGCCACCAGATTTCCATGCTATTTTTAGTAACTGATATGAATTATTATGGATGTGACATAAACAGCAAGACTTGAACCTTTTGTATTTTGCCCGCTCCTACCTAGATACCTCTGGGGCAATATGTAGCAGTACACCTGGCTACGGCTCACCCACACACTGACTTTGACGGAACCATGTACAACCTTGCAACAACATTCAAGCAGAAACAGGCATACAGCATTGTGAAGATACCTCCACAAGAAAAAGGTAGTATTTTCCCCAGGCAGTTTTAGCAGGGCACAGCACCCTTCCCTTTTTCTAAGGCACCCTTACCTTCTGACATAGTTGTTGCAAAATACCTGTTCAGGAAGAACAGAAGAATATGAGCCTGAGCTCTTTCAGTGAGGTCTGCAAAGCTTTCTGTACAAAGAATACAGTAATTAAACTACAGGTATAAGAAATGGGAGGGGGACGGCGTATAAAAATGTGACTTAGTCCTATTATTTCAGATAACAGATAGATTTAAATGCTATTTACCCATGTTTAGGGACTTGTCATTAATATTGGGGAGGTCATAAAAAGATGTTATATAACATCAATAATATAAAATCTAATCTCCCACCACCATATATTTATTGACCAGTCCTTCAAATCTGCATGACCTTGAATTTGAACCCATTCTAGAGGGAGACAACCCTTTCAAGCGGGCGTCCCTTGTGTCAACTATTCCGTCTCGCTGGAAGGTGAACATTAGCTACAACCACAGCTTCGGGATGTCTGAGAACTACTTTGTGGTCTTGGAACAGACTCTGGTAGCCAACCTGTTGAAGCTTTCCGTAATGAAGCTCCGTGGAACATCATTTGAAAAATGCATGGATATCTATCCCAACGAAAAGGTAGGAAACTTTATGAGTGAGTGAGTTAGTTGGGTTTTACGCCGCTTTTAGCAAAATTCCAGAAATATCATGGCGGGGGACACCTGAAATCGGCTTCACACATTGTACCCATGTGGGCAACGAACCCAGGACTTCAGCATGACAAGCAGATGCTTTAACCATAAGGCTACCCTACCACCCCGGAAACTTGTTAAATACCTAATATGGCACATAGATAGTCTGGTCTGGTGGTGAACTGGTGCCTATTGGTAGTTTTGCTTTACTTAATAAAATATTTTTTGCATTTCCATGGCAACAAGTTTGACTTCGACTGAAAATGGCTTTAGTGCTCTTTTCCGAAGCAGAACTTATAGACCATTCAATGGTTCTACACCAAACTTGGCACATACATAGTTCTGGGGTTGAACTGGTGCCTTTTGGTATTTTTTGGATTTCTGAGTAAAATGTTTGGGTGTTTCCATGGCAACAAATTTTTAAACTTATCCTATCTCACGACTTGCACCTCTCTCTCTTCATTCGACCATGAGTGGAAACGAACTTTGCTGCAGGCCTACCTTGTCCCTGTCCCCGTGCTGTGCATGCCTCCCTGCCTTAGACATCCTCACTAGTCCTTGACAGCACGAGGCATGTGCAGTCCTCACCCATGTGATCACCTTACATACTCATTCTCTTTCTTGTCGCTCGACAGAGTGGACGTGGAATGTTTTTCGTCTGAGACTTGCTCAACATGGATAAGCCTGTTCAGGCCAGAAAACGAAAGTTTTGCACTCATTGTAATAAAGTCTTTTCAGCTTGGGACCCACACACATCGTGTGTTGATTGTGTGGGTTGTTGTGATTGGGACAAACGTTGTCCTAAGTGTTCAGGACTGTCTAATGAGGATTTTAAAGCTTACAAACGTGCTTGTGCCAGACGTTTGGCAGATAGGGCCAGGAATGCTTCTGCGGGATCTGGTCCATCTCCCCCTAAAAAAACAATGTTTAGATCGCCCCACCCTACCTGCTCGCCGTTCTAAATCTCCCGTCTCTCCTGAAGAAGATGTTATGGACGCTTCGTCTGATTCCTAATTGTCTGAGAATGTTAAAAGGCTTTTTGGGACGCTTCCCTCACGTAGCTCAAGTTTGCACGGGCATGCAAGGGTGGTAATGACTGATATTTCCTCTACACAAGACCTGCCATCTACTTTATCTCTTAGATCTGTTTCTTCGGACCGTTCACAGTCCTCGAAAACTTCTAAATCCAAGCATTCATCATCGAAGCATCGATCGTCACGGTTGGAACGTAACCGTTCTCCTATGCGTACGGTTTCATCCCACCGAAACAATTCACCCACACGAGTTGAGTCACCATCTGGTTCGGAGGTTCGAATTCGTTCTTCTACTGCTGGGAAGTGTCGTTCTAGATCTCGTTCACGCTCGAGCTCTCGTCGTCCTTCCAATGTACCAGTCCGAACCAATTCACCACCTCGATTCATTTCACTAATCAGAATTGGGTCTAATGACAGTGTTGGTTCACTTGGAACCATTCACCTAGCCGTGTTATTGCCAAGGGTCGAACGAGTTCACTCAGCCGAGTCGGCTCACCAGACCGAACTGATTCACGTAATCGAATGGATTCATCAGGACAAACCGGTTCTCATTCCCGACTCAATTCACCTCAACATATGTTTCAGTTTGACTCATAGTCGAATCAATTCACCACAGCGTTTTGATTCATGTAGTCGTTCAGCCTCACCTAGTCGAAGTGGTTCGCCATTTCGATCCGGTTCACCTAGCCGTACGGTGACTTTTAGTCAGAGTGATTCTCGTAGTAGGTCTCATTCACCTCAGGTGAATCAGGATATCCCGTCTAGTGCTAGTGAGCACTTGCTGTCAGCGCCTTTACGTCATAGTTCCCCTCATCAACATCGTTCTGTGTGCGTGGTTTCACCTGCTAGGCAGCGTTATGGTTCAGTGGATCGGCATTCACCTTTACGCCATGCCACTTCTACTTTGCCTCGGTCACAGGTTATTGCTGAGTCTTGGAATCCTGCGCTTGATTCCTCTCCAGCACCGGATTTAGACACCATGCTTCGTGCTGTTACATCTTCTTGGACTGAGTGTCATTCGTCCTCTATCAGCAATCGTCTGCCATACCTAGCAATAATCGTCCTGTGGATTCGAGGGATCTGACTCGGTCTCAGACTCCTTTACCTTCACCTGGGCAGTCAGACATCTCCACTCCAGATGGCAGATTTGATGTTGTTGAACCGGCTCACGTTCTAGCTTGGATAGTTGAAAAACTTCAGCTACCTCTTAGTAAATCTCCAGATGATTTGGCCACGTCTTATGCCATGACAAATAGAGATATTTCCAGTATCACACTTCCTTTGCGTCCATGCATTTAACATTTACCTTCTTCTCTGGATGCGGCTTTCAAGAAGCTTAGGAGGACGAAGGATGGTTTGTCAGCTCCAAGGTTCTGACCATCGACGGCACATACTCATGGTGTTCAACTTTGGTCAGCGGCACCTTTAGTTGATGATGACATTTCCATGGTCTGTGGCAAGCGTTCCAGTTCGCCGTTTTTTGTGGAAGATAGGGAATTGGCTCATCTAGATGCTGCGATTCGGCATTCTATCCCTTCCATTAGTTGTATCATTTCGGCTGTTGACGCTGTGGCGGCGGCTGTCAATCATGCCTATACGGACCAGGATGCGTACATTGGGGAAGTATGGCTCTGATATTAGATCAATTCCAGGTGGTCTTTGGGCAACTTTCTCATTTCTTTGGCTATCTACTTGCGATACGGCGTCGGGGCCCTTTGAATTTATCCTCATTGGAAGATTTCAAGGCTGAATTGTTTCGTAAACCGTGGTCGGGGGATACGGTGTTCAGTGAGTCTATTGCAGAAGTCGCATCCAAAGTGGACCGTCTTAATCAGTTCAAGTATCTGAGATCTGTTGGAGTTGCGAAAAATTCAACTTCAAGACTCTATGCGGCACCGTCGAACCCCACACTTTACCCCTTCCAATCCAGACCTTCATGACTGTTTGAAAGACAAGGCATCTTCTCAAGCACGAGGCAGGGGCAGGAAGCCTTTTTGTGGTTCCATGTCACGTCGCCCCTTTAGACCCGATGCTGGCACTGGAAGTAAAACTCCAAACAGTGACTCGCGGATATCAGAGCTCGGATTGGTTCTGCTGGATCCGATGGTTCCGGTGTTCGATTCCCCTGTAGGCGGGAGGTTAGGTCTGTTTGCTCCCAACTGGGAGTTTCTAGGGGATCCATTTGTCACAACGACTCTCATTCACGGCTATCGAATGCCTGTTGTCGGGGAACCACCCCTCACCATTCAACCTTTGCAGCGAACATATCCTCAGGATCAGGCTGCAGTCCTTTCGTCCACAATCTCAACTCTACTGGAGAAACATGCGGTAGAACGCCTCGATCCTGTGTGCATAACTCCAGGGTTGTACTCCCCGATTTTTCTTGTGCCAAAGAAACAGTCAAGCAAGCTGCGTCTCATCTTCAATATGAAGACATTCAACACTCGTTTCCTTCAACCGCCACCTCATTTTCGAATGGTATCAGTCAGTCTTCTACGTTCAATTCTGAAGAAAGGGGATTTCATCATATCCCTCGATCTTCAAGACGCATACCTTCACATTCTGATTCACCCAGATCATCGGAAGTACCTGAGGTTCACCTTCGAGGGCCATCACTTCCAATGGAAAGTCCTTCCATTTGGAATCTCTACGGCCCTGTGGCTTTTTACTCGGGTGACCAAACCCGTCAGCAGTTTCCTTCACTCTCGGGGAGTGACTTTCGAAAGCTATATAGACGATTGTATTCAGGCACAACAGGATCCAATCGTTCTTCAAATTCATCAGGAGTTCACCATCAAGCTGCTCAAACAGTTAGGGTGGCTCCTCAATTACGAGAAGTCGGTTTTAACACCGACTCGCCGACTTCAGTTCATAGGAGCAGTTTTCAACACAGAACAAGCCATGTTGTTTGTTCCCCAGGACAGATGGACTTAAATTCAGCGTCTGGTTCCTCTAGTCTTGGATCACCCCAGAACTCTACGCCAGTGTCAACAGTTGCTGGGTGTTTTAACGTCAGCTCAGGCTCTGACTTACAGAGGTCAGCTGCAGCTTTGCCCGCTTCAGTTGTTTCTGCGACCTCATCTGCAAGCCAACAACCCTCAGGAGTTGATTCGGATATCCAGGGAACTGCGTCCCATTCTGCGTTGGTGGCTAAACGTACAGAATGTTTGCGCCGGCGTCTCTTTGGTGCCCTTCAGTCCGACCCATCAGTTGTTTGTGGACGCTTCTCTCGAAGGTTGGGGTGCCCACTTCTTTCAGCATCAAGTGGCAGGGCAGTGGTCGTCTGAAGAAAGGTCACTCCACATAAACATTCTGGAGTTCAAGGCAGTATTACTGGCAATTCAGCAATGGGCTGCTCTACTCAAGATGTCTCACCTGCTGATACAGTCCGACAACTCGACAGTAGTGTGGTACATCAATCACCTAGGGTCGACGGGTTCAGCAGCACTTCTACAGTGGACGTTTCGAATTTATCTCCTGATAGACTCTCTCAACATCGTAGCAAGAGCCAGGCACATCCCCGGAACAAAGAACGTGATTGCCTACGCTCTGTCTCGTTCCAGTTGCCCGTCGCCCACAGAGTGGCAACTCCTGCCCAATATTTTTCGGACGATAATTTACTCGCTCTCTTGACCAAGTGTCGACCTGTTTGCCACTTGGTTCAACACCCAACTGCCGGGATTCGTGTCTCCAATAACGGATCCACTAGCTTGGGATCACGACGCCTTAGCCATTCCCTGGGACGGTCTCAACGCATATGCATTTCCGCCCCCAGCTCTGCTTCACAAGGTCATTCAGAAAATTCTGTTAACCAATAAAGTGCAACTGCTTTTGGTAGCGCCTTTCTGGCCGGCGAGAAGCTGGTTCGTCGGACTAAAGAGTCTAGTCAGTCGAAGCAGTATTCCTCTTCCGACCTACTAGTTCATCCGCACTCGGGCGTGTATCACGAGTCACCACAGACGTTCAATCTTCACGTATTGCACATTTGCAGAAATCACTAATAGCCTCAGCTATCACTGCAGCTTATCGCACGTCTACACGCTCTTTATATGACGATAAGTGGAAGAAAGTTGAATGTTATTGTCGGGTCAGAGGGGATCACTTCCCCTACAACTGCTGGGCCCCAGGTTGTTGCGGAATATTTACAACATTTGTGGGCTACAAGGAAACTCAAGGGTTCCACTTTAGCCACTTACTTGGCGGCTATTAATTCGGTCTTAGCTACGACTTCCGGTATGAAGGTTTCGACGGTACCGGAACTGCAGTACTGGCTTCGATCTTTTAAGCTAGCCGACCAATCCATGAAATTTCGTCCACCAGCTTGGGACTTATCCGTGGTCCTTCGCCACTTAGTGTCTGGGCATTATGAACCTTTACAGGACAAGGATTTTGAACAGGTTTCGTTCAAGGCCTTTTTTCTTATTGCCTTGGCCACGGCGGCATGAGTATCAGAACTTCATGCTCTAGATGTCAATCGTGTCCGTTTTGAACAGGGTAGACATGGCAAGGTATTTTTCGGATTGCGCTGGGATTTTGTCGCTAAAACCCAGTTGCCGGGTCAACCTGATCGCCTTTTTTACAATCCCACCTTTGTCTACTATTTTGGGTCCAGAAGATGTCGAGGATCTGTCTCTCTGTCAAGTTAGAGCGCTTCGCATTTTCCTTAAAGCATTGCAAGAGTCCCACCGCTTGCGTAAGAGACTGTTTATACCCTTGTCTACTGCTTCCAAGGTGGAAGTCTCTCGCACAACTCTCTCATATTGGCTACGAGCTACAATACTACGAGCCTACGCCTTTGTCGGTTTACCGCCACCTACGGCATCCAACCCTCATGAAACCAGGGCATTGGCTTCTACTATGGCGTTGCATAGTAACTGCTCGTTAACTGCTATAATGGAGGGTTGTTTTTGGCGTTCTGACACTGTATTTTCGTCTCATTACCTCAGAGATGTGTCGGTGACGGATATTCAAGGCCTTCATCAGTTTGGACCACTCATCCTTGCCCAACAGTTGTCAGCGGCACAACATCGCAGATAATGAACTTCCTTATGCTACGATGCTATATGGATACCCATTAGCGCAGATGATCACCAGTCGCGATCATTTCTGCTTGTGTACAATCTGAATAAATCTGAAACTTATTTCTGTTTTGTGTCTTTGATTCATCCAGGATTTAGATTTCTGCTCTCATTTTGTTTTGAGACTCTGAAGAGTCGCCACCTCACTGTCCTCTGCTCCACGGAGTAATTACGTCAGTGAAGTGAGTCATTCCCGAAGTGTTACACTTCGTAGCGTTCATGCTCCTAAGTACCTATACACATCTATGTGATCTTACCGTGGTAAGTAGTGGAAGTCATAAGATGATGTTGTGGTACTGAACGTTAAAATTGTAAGTTTTTCCGATTCAATTTCCCTTTCACCCTCCACGGGACGGTGTCTGTGGGGGTTGTTTCGAAGGAGGGGCTGGCCCGATACTAGTCATTAGACTTTTATTACGGGGGTACCTTGAAAATCGTGGCGATGCGACTGATTACACTCGCTAAGCTGCGTCCTTTCACTTTCGTGAAGGTAGTGACTGAACACCACATTGCTCGGGAATCCCGGTCCCTGGGAGCACTTGTGCTTAGTAAGCCAATGGGTTCGAACTAACCCTCGCACGTAAGTTTGGTAGTTATTGGCCTGCTTTGTAGTTGCTTCCTTCCTTGTTTCGGCATAAGGCTTAGCTGTTATCGCTTGAACTTCGGGTAATCTATGACCCACCTTCCTACCGTGGGATAAGTGCAAGTCGTGAGATAGGATAAGTTTAAAATTTTGGAAATTTTAACTATAAATTGTATATTTATATACTTATCCTATCTCATGCGATAAGGTCCCACCCTACCTCTCCACTACTTAGATTACCACTGTTCCGGTTTTGTCCTTTTATGGCTCCAAGATCGAGAATGAGTATGTAAGGTGATCACGTGGGTGAGGACTGCGCATGCCTCGTGCTGTCACAGACTAGTGAGCATGGCTAAGGCAGGAAGGGATGCACAGCACGGGGACAGTGACAAGGTAGGCCTGGAGCAAAGTTTAATTCGTTTCCACTCATGGTCGAATGAAGAGAGAGAGGTGCAAGTCGTGAGATAGGATAAGTATATAAATATACAATTTATAGTTAAAATTTCCAAGTTTTACTTTGACTGTTATTGGTGGTAGTGCTCTTTTCTGGTGCAGAACTTTAAAATCTTTTAATACTCTCCTTCCACATTGTGGGTATTCAAGAACTTAATGAACACTCAGGGAGTTGATATTTAATTTAAACTGAGAGAATTGTTCATTGAACTTTCTTAATTTCAGTCTTTGATTCATCTCACTCGTCGCTCGGATGGAGAGATGGTCACAACTCGGTACACTACGGATTCCTTCTTCTGCTTTCACTTCATAAACTGCTATGAAGAAAACGGCCATGTTGTCATCGACCTTTGTGGTTACGATAGAGCTGAAACTGTGCGTGACCTTTACCTTGATTCAGTCAAGCACATTGGGTTAAACAAGTGGGCAAACCCCCAAAGTGAGACGCTACGTCCTCCCACTTGATGCTGAGAAGGTAAATGCCTGATATCAGTCCTGACAATTTGAAACACAATGTGGAGGAGTTATTGTTGTTGCAGAGGCCTTAAGTACCCAGTATCTTAAAGTACATAGTATCTTTAAATGGAAAGCCTTAAGTACCCAGCATCTTTAAGTGGGAGGCCGTAAGTACTTAAGTACCAAGTATCTTTAAGTGGGAGGGATTAAGTTCCCAGTATCTTTAAGTGGAAGGGATTGAGTACCAAGTATCTTTAAGAACATACCCAGTATCTTTAAATGGGAGGCCTTAAGTACCAAGTATCTTTAAGTGTGGGGCCTTAAGTACCCAGTATCTTTAAGTGGGAGGCCTTAAGTACCCAGTATCTTTAAGTGGAAGGGATTAAGTACCCAGTATCTTTAAGTGGGAGGCCTTAAGTACCCAGTATCTTTAAGTGGGAGGCCTTAAGTACCCAGTATCTTTAAGTGGAGGCCTTAAGTACCCAGTATCTTTAAGTGGGAGGCCTTAAGTACCCAGTATCTTTAAATGGAAGGGATTAAGTTCCCAGTATCTTTAAGTACATAGTATCTTTAAATGGAAAGCCTTAAGTACCCAGTATCTTTAAGTACCCAATATCTTTAAATGGAAAGCCTTAAGTACCCAGTATCTTTAAGTGGGAGGCCTTAAGTACCCAGTATCTTTAAGTGGGAGGCCTTAAGTACCCAGTATTTTTAAGTGGGAGGCCTTAAGTACCAAGTATCTTTAAGTGGAAGGAATTAAGTACCAAGTAAGTGGGAGGCCTTAAGTACCCAGTATCTTTAAGTGGGAGGCCTTAAGTACCCAGTATCTTTAAGTGGGAGGCCTTAAGTACCCAGTATCTTTAAGTGGGAGGTTTAAGTGGGAGGCCTTAAGTTCCCAGTATCTTTAAGTGGGAGGCCTTAAGTACCCAGTATCTTTAAATGGGAGGCATTAAGTGCCCAGTATCTTTAAGTACCCAGTATCTTTAATTGGAATGGATTAAGTTCCCAGTATCTGTAAGTGGAAGGGATTAAGTGCACACTGTCTTTAAGTAGAAGGGATGAAGTTCCCAGTATCTTTAAAGTGGGAGGTATTAAGTACCAAGTATCTTTAAGTGGGAGGCATTAAGTGCCAAGTATCTTTAACTACCCAGTATCTTTAAGTGGAGGCCTTATGATTGAAATTGTTTACATAAACACGAAAAGTGGCTCAGGGTTTCAAGTGAGTTCATCTTTTCAGATATTGCTTATCACATCAGAAGAAGAAGTCTCTCATTAATGTATCCTTTTGAAATTTTCTCTCCAGCAAGCACACTGTATCCATATGAACTCCATACAATGCTGCTTAATGAATTGAGTGGCTGGGCATGCTGACTTAATTGATGCTTGTCACTGTATCCCAGTTGCTCAATGCTCATGATGTCAATCTCCGGATTCTCAATTAATATTCTGTCTGCCATAACGGGAATGTTGGTATACGTGATGACTGAATCAAGTTGTATATATTGTTTGTGACTCCCCCACACAGGCAGAGAGCGGCAAGAACCTGGTGACTCTGGCAGACACATCGGCTACAGCAGTCAAACAGCCTGACGGCTCCGTCTACTGCAGCCCAGACTACATCACAGGAGGTGGGTGACATTTTACTGAGAACTTGCTGTGGGAATCCAGCATTGTTGACACATGACAAACTCATGGTGATCAGTAACACGTACTTCATTTAAAAAAAATTCATATTCTGTGTGGAGAAAGTCTGGTGGATGACTGGTGGTTTAGCTTTGCGACTGGCACATGGGTTGTTGTCTCCCAATAGCATGCGTTAAGCAGTGAAGTCTTAAGAAACAATTCAACCAAAATTAAAGTTCATATCTGTTCACCATACTTACAAGAACCCAGGAAATAATTCTAATGGCACTATTTACATCAGTATGTCCTAATTTGACATGGTTTAGTTCTTATTTGACATGGTTTAGTCCTTATTTGACATGGTTTAGTCCTTATTTAACATGGTTTTGTCCTTATTTGACATGGTTTTGTCCATATTTATTTGACATGGTTTCCATATTTATTTGACATGGTTTAGTCCATATTTATTTGACATGGTTTAGTCCTTATTGGACATGGTTTAGTCCTTATTGGACATGGTTTAGTCCTTATTGGACATGGTTTAGTCCTTATTTGACATTGTTTAGTTCTTATTAGACATGGTTTAGTCCTTATTGGACATGGTTTAGTCCTTATTAGACATGGTTTAGTCCTTATTTGGCATGGTTTAGTCCTTATTGGACATGGTTTAGTCCTTATTTGACATTGTTTAGTTCTTATTTGACATGGTTTAGTCCTTATTGGACATGGTTTAGTCCTTATTTGACATGGTTTAGTTCTTATTTGACATGGTTTAGTCCTTATTTGACAGGGTTTAGTCCGTATTTGACATGGTTTAGTCCTTATTTGACATGGTTTAGTCATTTTTTTACTTTACACATTTTGTGCAGTGGTGCCCAGATTTGCAACTGTGAGACACAGCCACCGACAGCATGGCTGCTCAAAGTCAAAGCATAACGAACAATATAAGTTCAGTGACAGAGTTCACTGCTGCAAGGCTTTACGCAAGCTGTACATGCTACACATGCAGCTATCCAGCAAGTTATACAAGTGGGGTGTTGACACAAATGTTTTCAGTCTTTTGAGTTGTTCGAACCAGCATTGGTCATGCTCATCACTGGTTCGTCTGGTCCAGACACAGACACTGGTGTGATATTGGCTTGCAGGAATACTGGTACAGACAAGATTGTAACAGACTGTGTATACTGGATAATGCTACTTAAAACACATTCACCCACTCACGTAATGATGAGCACATTCCGACATTTCCACTTCAGACTGACTGTATGTAAGGAAAATGTATTCACCCTCTTCATGTGAATGTATTTTCAGATTCATCCAATGCTGTTCTCATGGAACTTCCAAGAATCAACTACGCCTACAACACGAAGAAATACAGATATGTTTATGGAACTGACTTTCTGGTTGAAAAAGCCAAGGTTGAGTTTATACTTGAATACAATTTCTACAAGTTGAAAAATGCTTTGAAGTTAGAGTTTACCTTAAATAAGTTTGGAGGATATGGTTCGGAAAGGCCTTATAATTTACCAGTGAGTGAGTTGAGTTTTATGCCGCTTTAAGCAATATTCCAGCAATATCATGGTGGGGGACACCAGAATGGGCTTCACACATTGTACCCCTTGGGGAATCGAACCTGGGTCTTCGGCATGACGAGCGAACTCTTTAACCACTACGCTACCCCCACCCCTTAAAATTAACTCTAAACCCCATCTCATGATCTCATGAAAATTCCCCCTCCCCTCACAAACACACACAAAAGACCAAAAGTTTCAAATCTTTTTCTCTGAGTTCTTAAGAAGACAGAATTCATAAGAAGGTAGAATTAGACTACTACATTAAGTATGGCAGATGGAACCTTGAAAAAAGACTTGAATTTTCCTTATTGAAGGAGAAAGAAGCACTCTCTGTCTAGCTCTGAGGACCCGCCGGTTGTGGGTTAAAATCCCTGTCTCAGCTTACTTGTAATCCTTGCCAGAGTTAAGCCCATCTTCTGTTGTCGAGGGAATATTTTTTTCATTCCTTATGCTATTTACACTGGACTGATTGGGCAAAGTATTTCATCTCCAGCTTTATCTCTCTGATCAATAACTCTATTGTCAGAAAACAAACTACATGACATACACATGATTCTCATGGCATTAACAGCCCTGTTGCAGTGTTATGTGCATATGAGGGTTAAAACAGCATTATGGTATCGCTTTGTTCGTCATCCTTGCTAGTTATCGTCAGACACGGATGTAGTTTTCATCCCTTGCCATGTATTTATCCCCGGGGGCAGTGGGGTAGCCTACTGGTTAAAGCGTTCGCTCATCACGCCAAAGACCTGGGTTCAATTCCCTACAATACAAAATGTGAAGCCCATATTCATATTATCAACTTTGGGTAAACTTTGTGAAACAGAAACACTATTGAAGTGACATGAACAAGGTTTGCATGCTTACTGAAGTGATAATTATGAAGCCTGAGTTTGGAAAGTGGTTCAATAAATTATCTTTTCCAGAGTTACCTTCCCTGCTACATATTTTTGTATCTTGATCATACGGTCAGAGACTCAGAAACTACTGTTACATGAAATTACACAAGAGTTGCTCAAGAGCTCGGAATTTGGTGTGTTCATTTCCAGAGAAGGGACCACTTGTATGTAATTATTCCACATTTACTTGCAACCCTTGTGCTTGTCTCTATAATTTCCCCGAGTTACTGTATACTTCTAATCAATCATTACTAAATGAACAAACATAATTCTAATGTGCCTATTGGCTGGAGATAGTGATAATGCTGTTTTCTTGTTTCTTGAGAGAATGAGCTAAAATACATAATCCTGGAAGCAATTTGCATTTGGATGTCACATTAATATTTTTTTAAAAGCCTATTTGGTAGTTTTCCTAATGTGGAGAGGGCGGTGGGGTAGGTGGGGTAGCCTAGTGGTTAAAGCGTTCTCTGGTCACTCCGAAGACCCGGGTACAATTCCCCACATGGGTACAATGTGTGAAGCCCAGTCCTTGTGTCCTCTGCCGTAAAAGCAGCGTAAAACCATACTCCCTCACTCCTAGTGTGGAGTGCCCTCTGCTCCCAGTCCTGGGTCCCGTGCAGATCCGGGTTAGATCTTGATTGACACATGTCATCGTATCCCAATTGCATAGATGGACGACAACAAACCAAACAACCAACCAAATCCAGTTCTGGATCCAGTGTGGTTTGGCAGTGGTGATTGTTCACATCAGTTAAAGTTTGTCGTTATTTCAGCTGACCAAGCTGGACCTGAAGACCAAGACCTGTATTCACTGGGCAGCTGAGGACCTGGATCAGCCTGGGGAACCAGTCTTCATTGCTCGTCCTGATGGTACGGAGGAGGATGACGGTATGTGCTGTGTAGGTTCCTTGGGTTGTCCTTGATGGTATGTGCTGTGTAGGGTATGTGGTTGTCCTTGACCGTGGGTTGTGACGGTATGTGCTGTGTAGGGTCCGTGGGTTGTCCTTGACGGTATGTGCTGTGTAGGGTCCGTGGGTTGTCCTTGACGGTATGTGCTGTGTAGGGTCCGTGGGTTGTCCTTGACGGTATGTGCTGTGTAGGGTCCGTGGGTTGTCCTCTTGTATCTGTGTGGCAGTTACAGGTCTTTTTAAGTCCTATGTTGATGGATGAGACTGTTTAACATTGCATTCTTCCTAACTACTAATTCTTTAAAGTTGTATATGTTTTGGATGTCTGTCTTGTCCTGATCTGTTGATGATGTTCATTGTGGTTTCTTGTTCCTAGTGTCTTTCTGTCTATTGAAGCTTCTCTGCTCCTTGCCTGTCTTTTAGGTCTTCCGTATGTCTGTGTCCTTGCCTGTCTGTCCTTTAGTTATGTATGTCTATGCCCTTGCCTCTCTTTTTAGTTCTGTATGTCTGTGTCCTTGTCTCTCAGTCTTTTAGTTCTGTGTATCTATGTGCTTGCCTCTACGTCTTTTAGTTCTGTATGTCTATGTCCTTGCCTCTACGTCTTTTAGTTCTGTATGTCTATGTCCTTGCCTCTACGTCTTTTAGTTCTGTATGTCTGTGTCCTTGCCTCTCAGTCTTTTAGTTCTGTGTGTCTATGTGCTTGCCTCTCAGTCTTTTAGTTCGGTATGTCTATGTCCTTGCCTCTCCGTCTTTTAGTTCTGTATGTCTATGTCCTTGCCTCTTTTTTAGTTCTGTATGTCTATGCCCTTGCCTCTCTTTCAGTTCTGTATGTCTATGCCCTTGCCTCTCTTTTAGTTCTGTATGTCTATGCCCTTGCCTCTCTTTTAGTTCTGTATGTCTATGCCCTTGCCTCACCATCATTTCGTTCTGTATGTTGATGCCCTTGCCTCTCAGTCTTTTAGTTCTGTATGTCTATGTCCTTGCCTCTCAGTCTTTTAGTTGTGTATGTCTATGTCCTTGCGTCTCCATCTTTTAGTTCTGTATGTCTATGCCCTTGCCTCTCTTTTAGTTCTGTATGTCTATGCCCTTGCCTCACCATCATTTCGTTCTGTATGTTGATGTCCTTGCCTCTCAGTCTTTTAGTTCTGTATGTCTATGTCCTTGCCTCTCCATCTTTTAGTTGTGTATGTCTATGTCCTTGCGTCTTCGTCTTTTAGTTCTGTATGTCTATGTCCTTGCCTCTCCGTCTTTTAGTTCTGTATGTCTATGTCCTTGCCTCTCCATCTTTTAGTTCTGTATGTCTATGTCCTTGCCTCTCCATCTTTTAGTTCTGTATGTCTATGTCCTTGCCTCACCATCATTTCGTTCTGTATGTTGATGTCCTTGCCTCTCAGTCTTTTAGTTCTGTATGTCTATGTCCTTGCCTCTTCATCTTTTAGTTCTGTATGTCTATGTCCTTGCCTCTCCATCTTTTAGTTCTGTATGTCTATGTCCTTGCCTCTCCATCTTTTAGTTCTGTGTGTCTATGTCCTTGTCTCTCCCTCTTTTAGTTCTGTATGTCTATGTCCTTGCCTCTCAGTCTTTTAGTTCTGTATGTCTATGTCCTTGCCTCTCTTTTAGTTCTGTATGTCTGTGTCCTTGCCTCTCCATCTTTTAGTTCTGTATGTCTATGTCCTTGCCTCACCATCATTTCGTTCTGTATGTTGATGTCCTTGCCTCTCAGTCTTTTAGTTCTGTATGTCTATGTCCTTGCCTCTCCATCTTTTAGTTCTGTATGTCTGTGTCCTTGCCTCTCCATCTTTTAGTTCTGTATGTCTATGTCCTTGCCTCTCCATCTTTTAGTTCTGTATGTCTATGTCCTTGCCTCTCCGTCTTTTAGTTCTGTATGTCTATGTCCTTGCCTCTCCGTCTTTTAGTTCTGTATGTCTATGTCCTTGCCTCTTCGTCTTTTAGTTCTGTATGTCTATGTCCTTGCCTCTTCGTCTTTTAGTTCTGTATGTCTATGTCCTTGCCTCTTCGTCTTTTAGTTCTGTATGTCTATGTCCTTGCCTCTCAGTCTTTTAGTTCTGTATGTCTATGTCCTTGCCTCTCCGTCTTTTAGTTCTGTATGTCTATGTCCTTGCCTCTCAGTCTTTTAGTTCTGTATGTCTATGTCCTTGCCTCTCCGTCTTTTAGTTCTGTATGTCTATGTCCTTGCCTCTCAGTCTTTTAGTTCTGTATGTCTATGTCCTTGCCTCTCCATCTTTTAGTTCTGTATGTCTATGTCCTTGCCTCTCCCTCTTTTAGTTCTGTATGTCTATGTCCTTGCCTCTCCATCTTTTAGTTCTGTATGTCTATGTCCTTGCCTCTCAGTCTTTTAGTTCTGTATGTCTATGTCCTTGCCTCTTCGTCTTTTAGTTCTGTATGTCTATGTCCTTGCCTCTCCATCTTTTAGTTCTGTATGTCTATGTCCTTGCCTCTTCGTCTTTTAGTTCTGTATGTCTATGTCCTTGCCTCTCTCATCTTTTAGTTCTGTATGTCTATGTCCTATGTCCTTGCCTCTTCGTCTTTTAGTTCTGTATGTCTATGTCCTTGCCTCTTCGTCTTTTAGTTCTGTATGTCTATGTCCTTACCTCTTCGTCTTTTAGTTCTGTATGTCTATGTCCTTGCCTCTTCGTCTTTTAGTTCTGTATGTCTATGTCCTTGCCTCTCCGTCTTTTAGTTCTGTATGTCTATGTCCTTGCCTCTTCGTCTTTTAGTTGTGTATGTCTATGTCCTTGCCTCTTCGTCTTTTAGTTCTGTATGTCTATGTCCTTGCCTCTCAGTCTTTTAGTTCTGTATGTCTATGTCCTTGCGTCTTCGTCTTTTAGTTCTGTATGTCTATGTCCTTGCCTCTTCGTCTTTTAGTTCTGTATGTCTATGTCCTTGCCTCTCCATCTTTTAGTTCTGTGTGTCTATGTCCTTGCCTCTTCGTCTTTTAGTTCTGTATGTCTATGTCCTTGCCTCTCAGTCTTTTAGTTCTGTATGTCTATGTCCTTGCCTCTCAGTCTTTTAGTTCTGTATGTCTATGTCCTTGCCTCTTCGTCTTTTAGTTCTGTATGTCTATGTCCTTGCCTCTCAGTCTTTTAGTTCTGTATGTCTATGTCCTTGCCTCTCCGTCCTTTAGTTCTGTGGGTCTCCCTTCTTTCCTCTCTCTATCCTCTAAATATGTGTATGTATATGTCTGTGTAAGTAGGAATATGTGAGTGAGTAATGATTCACACTTAGTACATTAGTTGATGGAAGTAAACACCCCACTCTGAGCTGGTAGGACACCAGATTAAAATATGCAGTCATATAAAACTAGGGTCCCTTCTCCTAAATGTCATATCAATATTGAATCCTGTCATATGTTCCAGGCATAATCCTGTCCCCTGTCCTCCCTACAAAACCTGGACGCAATGCCTTCCTCCTGGTGCTTGATGGGAAGACGTTCAAGGAGCTGGCCAGAGCAGAGACGCCCCCTGGTGTCAAGATGCCAATCACCTTCCATGGGTCGTTCATACCCTGAAGAAACGACTTGCACAGAGCTGTGTTTTTTTACAATATCAGCAATGGAAATACATAATATTCAATACACATTTCAAAAATATATATTTATAATAACATTCACTTTAATGTAATAATCCTTTGTTATCCATACCTGATTCTTTTCACAAATGTGTTGATTAAATGTGATGTTAATTGGATTTAATAATAGAATAGGCCTTAAAAGTTTTTAATTTCATTTATGATTACGGATATGTCAAGTACCGCGATACAACGAGGTCGCAGGCTACAGTTAGTGATATCATTATGTGGTTGTGTATAATATGGTTCTATCATCTTTAACCAGTTGTCATTTTTTAAGATTGTCTGGAAGTTATAGTTTATTCCCTAGGGTAGCATAGTGGTTAAAACACTTGTTCATCATGGCAGACCTGGGTTCGATTCCCCACATGGGTACAATGTGTAAAGGCCATGCCCATTTCTGGTGTCCGCTACTGATATATTGCTGGAATGTTGGTAAAAGCAGAATAAAACCCAGCTACCTTACTTGTTCATTTTATTCTCATATGTGTCAAGCCTTCTGTGCCGTGTATAATTTATGCTGGTCCCAAACAATGTACAGGTATATGCAAGATAGAAATTGCTATCATGTTTGATAGTTCCATTATCTTTTACTGCAAATTTTGTTAAACCTTGTTAATGCCAAACAGTTTGTCCAGAACAGCGACTTCTTTACGAATATGGTTGAGAACATCTGCAATCCTCCATACCAATGTATGTTGGTAATCTGGGAATTTGTGAGATGGATGATTCCGCTCCAAACATTGCCGTCCAGTTTAGCAAAGTTTCATCAAGTTTCATAATTTGAGAAAACAGTTTTGTCGGTTGTTACTGCTGAAAGATTGTTTGACATTTGACAAGATGTTCAATGTTGTGATTTTTCATCTTCTTCATCTTTAATTTGTCTGTGAAACACATGGAGATGCTATTTCGGTAAGACTACAGAATACCGGATACCTTCCGCCATCTTTGAAAGCACGCGAGTTTACTTAGGGTTAGGGTAAGGTTTAGGGTTAGGGTAAGGTTTTTGGTTAGGGTTAGCGTTTGGGTTCGGGTGATGTGACACTAAACAATATGGCTGGTAGGTATCCGGTATTCTGTAGGTGTACCGCTATTTCCAGCCATAGTACCTGATAATTCAGGTATAATTAAACGTGTGGTATATGCTTGTAGTGCCTGTTTTTGAAACATTTTGATGATATTTGTGATGAATCTGTCGTGTTGATTCAATTTGGATGTATTTAATTCCACTATTTAACCTAAACTATCTTTTTGTGTGACATGTTGAAAATGCAGGGAAATCACCTATCATTGTGGTGATTGTTTTACGCACGGTTGACTATAATCATTTTTCTTACCAACTTTAGCATTCTATATATTTTGACTTGTTAAATGATATTTATGACAATCATTTCTATATTAGTCTTTTTAACACATGATAAAACAAGTTAATGTTGTTCTGGTTTTATACAGCTTTTTTTACATCTTGTCTGTTCTGTTTGATTCTTACCAAATATGTAATTATCCCCCACAACGCGTTTTGCGGGGGGTATTAAAATGGACTCCGTCCGTGCGTGCGTGCGTCCGTCCGTCCGTGCACATTTGTCTTTTCCGGAGCAGAACTCTAAAACCGTTCAATATTTCTTCACCAAACTTGGCACATACATGAATCTGGTGGTGTACTGGTGCCTTTTGGTAGTTTTGGAATTCTGAATAAAATATTTTTGGCTTTTCCATGGCAACGAGTTCGACTTTGACTGAAATTGGTCGTTGTGCTCTTTTCCGGAGCAGAACTATAAAACCGTTCAATGTTTCTTCACCAAACTTGGCACATAGATAGATCTGGTGGTGAACTGGTGCCTTTTGGTAGTTTTGGAATTCTGAATAAAATGTTTTTGGCGTTTCCATGGCAACAAGTTTGACTTAGCCTGAAATTGGTGGTAGTGCTCTTTTCCGGAGCAGAACTCTAAAACCGTTCAATGTTTCTTCACCAAACTTGGCACATAGATTGGTCTGGTGGTGTACTGGTGCCTTTTGGTAGTTTTGGAATTCTGAATAAAATATTTTTGGCATTTCCATGGCAACAAGTTTGACTTAGCCTGAAATTGGTGATAGTGCTGCTTTCTGGAGCAGAACTTTAAAAACCTTTCAATACTCTCCTTCCACTTTTCTATATACACACCTAAATATTTGACATAATCATAACTCGTAGAAAGTGTATTTTGCCATTGCGGGGGATATCGATGACTTTGTCTTCTTGTTTTATTGAATATGACTATGTGTTGATTGGCGTACACCATGAGCAGTTACAAGTGTTAAAAGCACAGTTTCACACATTTTCGACAATATTT
This sequence comes from Haliotis rubra, assembly GCF_003918875.1. Taxonomy (NCBI): domain Eukaryota; kingdom Metazoa; phylum Mollusca; class Gastropoda; order Lepetellida; family Haliotidae; genus Haliotis; species Haliotis rubra. The sequence continues at coordinate 468,762 of NW_025767014.1, forward strand.
TGGCCTATATTGTATATATTTTGGGATATGCATTCACTTTAGCTTCCTATTAATGCAATAAAAGACATATTATCTCTTGTGACTTACTTGAAATCAATAATGGAAACTTCGAGGCGAACAGCTTCCAAACAGATAACACTTGCCATATGTGGAATGTAAATGATTGCTCCGTACATAGAAAACTGTCGCACACGGTGTTGCTGCTGTTGGCTGAACTGGCCTCAATCACAAGTTGTGCGTAGGATATTCGTAAAGAGCGCTCCATTGGACATAAATCTATGGGGTTCGCTTGAAATAATGTTCGTCCGGTGGAGAGCACGAGAGTTGATTTAATGCAACGTTGCATTAATTCATTCAAACTTTATAATTTAATTTTGTAATCTTAATACATAATTTTGTATTCGAATAAATTATATGGTAGCTTCCCTGAGGGATGATAGTGAGTATTTTTAAGAGAAATGTGGTGTGGCATTGTACCTTTAAGAATATTCAAATGGGAGTATGCCTCCAAATTGTCAACGCATGGATATGCGTCAACTGGGGAATTAGCTCATAATTACGATGAAGTGTACGTACAATACGTTGACAAGACGAAGGCATAGTTGAGTTCAAACTTCTTTAGTTACATGACAAACAAATATACAAGACATAAATCAGGTGAGCAGAGTTCCTGCTCAACCCCAGGACATTTCCTACGAGTGGCATTATCCTCCTAGCGGTCATCCTTACACAAGCAGTCGGTATACCGGACTCGACTTTGTTTTTCAATGAATATGTGAGCATATATATATATACAGTTCTTGACAACAATGGACATGCGATGACTCAACAATGGACAGATAGAAAAACAGTAGCTTGACCTTGACCAGTTGATGTGATGGCAGACACGGCCAAGGGGGATGACCAATTAAGGTTATAAATGTCATATACAATAATTAATTGCCTGACAAGTCAATGTACAATGTGGAAGTGATAAGGATTACATAGAATACAGATTAGCATCATATAGATAATTACAATGAAGTCTCACATGTCTTCAGTACATAGTTTTTACATTTTAAATAGTTGGACGATGGCTGTCCTGAATTAGTCCCTATAACAGCTGCCTCGTAGATCAGTCCATTTTTCCTGACAAAGGAATTTAAGTCTTTTGCCGTTCCGTTGGCATGGATATATCAACCCTGAAGTAGATCAGTCCATTCCGTTGACAAGGAGGTATCTGTCCAATCCATGGCATTGATGTAATCTGGACATAAGGGAAAGGTCAGCTACATAGTTTAACATTGTCAAATCCATGACACTTATGTAATCTATACATTGTGGGAAAGTCAGCTACATAGTTGAACATTGTCCAATCCATGGCACTAATGTAATCTATACATTGTGGGAAAGTTAGTTACATAGTTGAACATTGTCCAGTCCATGGCACTAATGTAATCTAGACATTGTGGGAAAGCCAGCTACATAGTTGAACATTGTCCAATCCATAGCACTAATGTAATCAAGACATTGTGGGAAAGTCAGCTACATAGTTGAACATTGTCCAAACCATGGCACTAATGTAATCTAGACGTATGGGGAAAGTCAGCTACATAGTTGAACATTGTCCAAACCATGGCACTAATGTAATCTAGACATTGTGGGAAAGTTAGCTACATAGTTGAACATTGTCCAATCCATGGCACTAATGTAATCTTGACACAATGGGAAAGTCAGCTACACAGCTGAACATTGTCCAATCCATAGCAGTAATGTAATCTAGACATTGTCGAAAAGTCAGCTACATAGTTGAACATTGTCCAAACCATGGCACTAATGTAATCTAGACATTGTGGGAAAGTCAGCTACATAGCTGAACATTGTCCAATCCATAGCACTAATGTAATCTAGACACAATTGAAAAGTCAGCTACACAACTGAGCATTGTCAAATCCATAGCACTAATGTAATCTAGACATTGTGGGAAAGTCAGCTACATAGTTGAACATTGTCCAAACCATGGCACTAATGTAATCTAGACGTATGGGGAAAGTCAGCTACATAGTTGAACATTGTCCAATCCATGACACGTATGTAATCTAGACATTGTGGGAAAGTCAGCTACATAGTTGAACATTGGTCAGTCCATGACACTTATGTAATCTAGACATTGTGGGAAAGTCAGTTACATAGTTGAACATTGTCCAGTCCATGGCACTAATGTAATCTAGACATTGTGGGAAAGCCAGCTACATAGTTGAACATTGTCCAATCCATAGCACTAATGTAATCTAGACATTGTGGGAAAGTCAGCTACATATTTGAACATTGTCCAAACCATGGCACTACTGTAATCTAGACGTATGGGGAAAGTCAGCTACATGGTTGAACGTTGTCCAAACCATGGCACTAATGTAATCTCGACATTGTGGGAAAGTCAGCTACACAGTTGAACATTGTCCAGTCCATGGCACTAATGTAATCTTGACACAATGGGAAAGTCAGCTACACAGCTGAACATTGTCCAATCCATAGCAGTAATGTAATCTAGACATTGTGGGAAAGCCAGCTACATAGTTGAACATTGTCCAATCCATGGCACTAATGTAATCTAGACGTATGGGGAAAGTCAGCTATGTAGCTGAACATTGTCCAAACCATGGCACTAATGTAATCTAGACATTGTGGGAAAGTCAGCTATATAGTTGAACATTGTCCAAACCATGGCACTAATGTAATCTAGACGTATGAGGAAAGTCAGCTACATAGCTGAACATTGTCAAATCCATAGCAGTAATGTAATCTAGACATTGTGGAAAAATCAGCTACATAGTTGAACATTGTCCAATACATGACGCTAATGTAATCTAGACGTATGGGGAAAGTCAGCTATGTAGCTGAACATTGTCCAAACCATGGCACTAATGTAATCTAGACATTGTGGGAAAGTCAGCTACATAGTTGAACATTGTCCAAACCATGGCACTAATGTAATCTAGACGTATGGGGAACGTCAGCTACATAGCTGAACATTGTCCAATCCATAGCAGTAATGTAATCTAGACATTGTGGAAAAGTCAGCTACATAGTTGAACATTGTCCAATCCATGACACTAATGTAATCTAGACGTATGGGGAAAGTCAGCTATGTAGCTGAACACTGTCCAAACCATGGCACTAATGTAATCTAGACGTATGGGGAAAGTCAGCTACATAGTTGAACATTGTCCAATCCATGACACTAATGTAATCTAGACATTGTGGGAAAGTCAGCTACATAGTTTAACATTGTCCAATCCATGGCACTAATGTAATCTAGACGTATGGGGAAAGTCAGCTACATAGTTGAACATTGTCCAATCCATGACACTAATGTAATCTAGACACGGTTAGTTATATTTAATAAAAGGCAAGCTACACTTTCTAAATCCAAGGCTGCAGCCATATGAGTCTCTGTCAGGCGTAGTGATACGGCAGTGCAACCTCAGAGCTGGTGCTGGAGATCTGGTAAAAAGTCCCTGAAACTCAGCATCCTCCAAGATACAGAGAAGTGTGGTTGTAGCTGGAAGCAGGTGCCCGTTACCATGAGGGAAATTGTTCACAAACAGGTCGGCCAGTGTGGCAACCAGATTGGTTCCAAGGTAGGCTTACTTCGCCGTCTCATATGTATTTTTAAAAATCAAGAAATTAAACTTTGAATTTAGTGAGTGAGTGGATATGATTTTACGCCGCTTTTAGCAATATTCCAGCAATATCACGGTGGGGGACACCAGAAATGGGCTTCACATATTGGACCCATGTCGGGTATCGAACCCGGATCTTCGGCGTGACGAGCGGACGCTTTAACCACTGCGCTACCCCATCGCCAACTTTGAAGTAAGACGCTGCTTTTATATTGTGTTCAGATGAAATTAATTGCATTTAAATAAACAGAACAGCATCTTGAAATGAACATGTTAACATCGTAATTTCATGATATTTTGGTATATATTTAAAGCCAGAAGTATATTTAAATACTTCTTTTATATTACAGGGTTGACAGAATTGGATCATACATTTCGTGGCGTTAAATTTGTCATTTATTGCATCACACAAGATACTCTTTTCTGTACTCCTTTGTATTTCTCGCTTTGATGTGGTCGCTTTGCCTGTCTGTCATATGCAGGATTTGGTTGATGCAGAACTACCTACGTGCGTGACATATATTCACTTTCAGGAACACACATTTTCATTCACGTTGTAGTTTTTTTTCTTAATAATCTCCATATGTTCTGGCTTTCATGTCAATCAAGCAGCAATGATTGACATATGTATTCAGAAGGTGGCAAGTGGCTTACATGATATTCTCTTGCTTATTTCCGTCCTGTATTCAGCAGGAGGGCTTGAGTGTGGTGGCGGTAGGGTTGTTTGTCGACATGATGGTTGGTGGATTTCGTGTTGTATTTACATGAACTGGACGGAAATCTGGTGAAATGCTGTGAAGTGGTAGTATTCCGCGAGTTGAGCTCGTACATGTGTGTCTGAGTTACCACTGACTCGTAAAAGGACTCGTAGTAAGTGAGGTTAGGTTATAAAGAGACCATGGCTGACAAACGTCATCGTATCCCAATTGCGTAGATTGATGCTCATGCTGTTGATCACTGGATATAGCTGGATATTGCTGAGTGCGGCGTAAAACTAAACTCACTCACTCACTCACTCAAAGAGATCATTAGTTGTTATGCTCACGCAGTGAACTAGTCTCTAACAGCGTTGCAGTGTTGATCGTTTCAAATACCCCCTTTTAGGTTGCACGATAAATTATCCTGTAGAGAAGGAGAGAGATATGAATCTACGACACCAGGCATGAATTGACAACATATCCCTTCACAACGAGGCGGAGAGCGGAAGGTCGCTTGTTCGATCCCCGACCGCGTCATACCAAAAGACGTTAAAATATGGTACTTGTTGGTCCCTGCCTGACGCTCGGCATTAATGGGTACAACAAGGACTGGTCGGCTAGGAGTCAGTATAATGTGTCTGAGTGGGGTATTCATGCTTCACTGCGGCATGGTATCTCAGTGAGCTAGCACTATAAAACCAGCTAAAGTCTCGGCTAGTACAAGTAGCCGCACATACACATACACACGCAAGCACGTCGTCATATGAGCGAAATATTCTCAAGCACGACGTTAAACCCAATTTCACCTCACCTCACCTTCACAACGAGGACGTGTTTATCATCGTAACAAGAATCTTTGAAACACGCTTTGCAGCGACCATGTTTTCCGGACGTGTCACAATCTTCTCGAGGGTATCACAAATATAAAACGGTAAACGTCTGACAGCTTTATACGGTAGGCACATTGGAACCCGCCACTCGAATTATGTGTACTTCATAAAGGTAACGGGTTATTTCACCCCAAACACGTTCACCCCAGCACAGTTTCACCCCAGCCTGTTTCACCCCAAACGGTTTCACCCCATTTAGAGGTTGTATCACCCCAGTTTCTTCCAGTATTAAGCTTCGTGCATTCTCTGCTGCGGGTCTGATGAAGGAACGGGCTTGCGAACACGCATCACAAGACCAGCTGTCATTTGCTTCACGACGCATTACCCACAGGCCCTTGTGTCTTTGCGAGGATTAAAGATTTTCAAAAAATAATAAAAAAATTGAGATGACCCCCCGATATATGTTATATGTACTGTGAAGCATTTCGAGTCGGGGGTCATCTCAAAAATAATATTTTATCAATCTTTAATCCTCGCAAAGACACGAGGGCCTGTGGTAGTCAGTTCTTGATATTCCTGTTGGTTAAAAGTATTCCCATACAGGCAATATAGACAAGAAAATAGTCAGTTTAGGCCAGACCAATTGTATTTCTTGTTTTACGGATCCGCCGGTCGTATTTTTTCAAGAATAAGAAAAAAAATATTAATTGAATTTCTCCGCTCAAAAAATAAAATCTAGTGTTTTTATTAGCCAAAACTGTAAACTTACAACAATCTTTTTAGATTGTTTTTTTTTGCCCCATATACAGTTCATAAAGTGCCAAAAGTAAAATACTTTTTGTATTTAAAACGAATATTACTTTGACTGGTGTTTTTTAAATATATTTTTCTCCCACCTCTAGGTTTTCTGAGGACAAAAATCCGTAAAACAAGAAATAAAATTGGTCTGGCCTTAATGAATAATTACAATTTACAGATTAAATTTACTCATTGGATACTTAAAAGGTATCAATTTAACATTATTTATCAACGGGTATTAAGTATATAAGGGATGGGTCTATAAGAGCACAGTGTACTAACATGCATGCAACATTCTTATCAAACAGTTGTTACGACTAAGTATTACCGGTGCCAGATATTCCGTGTTGATGGCGATGGAAAGTTTCACACAGCAGTCCATCTTGACGCGGTCTTACTCTCTTCTTGCAGCCGAGCTGGAATTGGGTTGAAACAACCCGGGTGAAACCACTTGGGGTGAAACTACCTGGGGTGAAACTACCTGGGGTGAAACTACATGGGGTGAAACTACTTGGGGTGAAACTACCTGGGGTGAAACAACCCGGGTGAAACTACTTGGGGTGAAACAACCCGGGTGAAACTACTGCGGGTGAAACTACCTGGAACTACCTGGGGTGAAACTACTTTGGGTGAAACTACCTGGGGTGAAACAACCCGGGTGAAACTACTTGGGGTGAAACTACCTGGGGTGAAACTACTTAATAATAATAATAATAATTGATTTATAGAGCGCCTATTTCCAAAAGATATTGCTCAATGGCGCTATGAAGAGAAAAGATTGTAGACAATGTCTATGGAAAAGAGAGTTTGAACAGATGAGTTTTGAGGGCAGTTTTGAAAGCATCAGCAGATTCTATTTCTTTTAGGGTGAGTGGTAGAATGTTCCAGAGATAGGGGGCTGCAGCAGAGAACGCTCTTGATCCCATGGCTGTTTTGACGTGAGGCTGTGTAAGCAGTAGGGAGTTTGATGAGCGGAGCAATCGGCTTGGAACATGGAGATGAATGAGGCTTTTAAGATATTGAGAAAACATGTTTTCATAGATGCAGCTGTGTGTAAGAAGAAGAAGTTTGTATTGAATTCTGCTTGATACAGGAAGCCAGTGAAGAGTTTGGAGGATAGGTGTCACAGTTTGGTAGCGTGGTGCACGGGCAACAACACGGGCGGCTGAATTCTGAATCCGTTGGAGTTGTGAAAGGAGCGGTTCGGATCTTGCTAATATTGAAGATATGGTAGAAACATCCTTTGCTGAGTGAATTGATTTGATTTTCGAATGACATTGTTGATTGAAAGATGACACCAAGATTTTTTGCAGAGTCGGACTGCGTGATAACATCTTGTCCAATTTCAAGAGATAAACTGTCAGGCACTTTGGAAAGTTGATGCCTGGATCCGATGGTTAAGAACTCAGTCTTTGTGTCATTCAATTTCAGAAAGTTCAAGGTCATCCAGTCTCTTATTTCAGCAATACATTGTTGTATCATCAGTGCACAACCTTGAGCAAGGTTAGGCTCCGCTGACAGATATAACTGATTGTCATCAGCATAAAGATGAAATTTCAGTGAGTGCTTTCGGACAATGTCACCAATGGGAAGAATGTACAGACTAAACAGTAAAGGTCCAAGGACAGATCCTTGGGGAACGCCATAGTGGAGTGGTGACGCAGTGGAGAGTACAGATTCCACTTTGACGGACTGTGACCTATCAGATAGGTAAGAACGTACCCAGTCAAGGACAATTCCATCGATACCGACTCTGACCTTCAGACGCTGCAGAAGAATTTGGTGATCAACAATATCAAAAGCACTGGGGTGAAACTACCTGGGGTGAAACTACTTGGGGTGAAACTACCTGGGGTGAAACTACTTGGGGTGAAACTACCTGGGGTGAAACAACCCGGGTGAAACTACTTGGGGTGAAACTACCTGGAACTACCTGGGGTGAAACTACCTGGGGTGAAACAACCCGGGTGAAACTACCTGGGGTGAAACTACTTGGGGTGAAACTACCTGGGGTGAAACTACCTGGGGTGAAACTACTTGGGGTGAAACTACTTGGGGTGAAACTACATGGGGTGAAACTACTTGGGGTGAAACTACTTGGGGTGAAACAACCCGGGTGAAACTACTTTGGGTGAAACTACCTGGGGTGAAACAACCCGGGTGAAACTACTTTGGGTGAAACTACCTGGAACTACCTGGGGTGAAACGACCAGGAACCCTTTATAAATATCAATTAAGCGGAATTGAAGTACTTTAATCAATCTTTTATTTACGGTACTGAACAGGCCATAGGCCTATAGTACATTTTTACATACAGTAGCAAAGTGAGTGAGTGAGTGAGTTTAGTTTTACGCCTCCCTCAGCAATATTCCAGCTACATGGCGGCGGTCTGTAAATAATCCAGTGATCAACATTATGAGCATCGATCGCCCCAGTTGGGATACGGTGACATGTGTCAACCTAGTCAGCGAGTCTGATCACCCGATCTCGTTAGTCGCCTCTTACGATAAGCATGGGTTATTGCAGATCAATTCTAACCCGGATCTTCACGGGTTACAGTAGCAAAGGGCGCAGTAGAAATAAATTTATCATAAATAATAATATCGCATCTGTAATGCAGAGGATGGGACATTCATTCCATGGTGTATATACATTGCAAGATACTTTGTGACTGTTTGGTTTTGGGATGACATGAGGGTATAGAATTTGTCTATTCGGGGGTTCAAATAGAAATACCTCTTTATGTTTGCATTCTTTTCTAATATTCGCATACAATGGACAAACAAGCAAGAAATGGTATTCATCTTCTACCTCCTGTTAAGTACAATATTTACACAATCAATTTTCCCTTGATATCCCTAAATGTCTACCTTTTTCTATTGGAAGATCATGAGAACTACATCTGAAACGGACTAGTGCCGTTCGGAATTTCTTAACCTTAATGTCTAAAGATATTTTTCAGTAAGAATGAACGATAATTTACAGGAGGAATTTAACTTATTGTGAAGCATAGTGAAGAATGCCACTTTGGAAAATACATATCTTTTAGCCTTTGCCTTAAATCACATATGAAATGATCTGGTGCTGTTACGTGTTGTTCTTTAATCATACACCCAAGCTGCCTAGATAACACTGACACAATAGGAGTGGAATTAGAGTGAGAGTGAACGCCGTCTTTCATGTAGGGGAGATAACTCCTCCATTACTCGGCACAAGGATTTAAAAGGACAGATTTGAAATCCGCCATATATTCTCTTGGTAAATATTCTAATATCTTTTTTTATACAAATCGTTTACGTTCAGAGGGGTAGCTACCATTGTAAAAAAAGCCCAGGCTTACACATGATTGTTGCTAAAAAGGTTAGGCAAGCCCTCAATACTATCTAGATATAAAGCTTTGCACGGGGTTGCACGAAACAATTGGCTTGCTACGCGCTTGACGTTAACTCTCTCTGTCAGCTCTGAAGTGTGACGGGCCTATGCTCAATATATGGCTATTCCACGAATGAGGGTGTTTAAAAACAAACAAATCGTATCTTGTTTAAAAGGTATCCGAATCAAAGTTATCTCAAATGTGTTTTGATATTAAGAAATTAATTATTCACTATATAAGATGACCTCTGACGTCCTCCTTCTGAACAAGATGAAATAACCCTTTAAAATAGAGGCGGTTACTGTATCATAACCGTTCGTGCGTGACTGACGCTGTCACACAGTTATTTATGACGTTGTTTGTTTATGCCACAGGCATATAAACACCTGTATGGTTACTAAACTTTAATGAAAGTACATCTAAACAATTCACACATATGTCGACCTGTTCCCCTGCCCTCCAACGTTTGCACAGTGACTGTTGTATGTACGTTGGGTGAAAAATATACATGTTGAGACACATGACCTTTCACCTACACCCTCGCTAGTTTCCGTAAATATTTAGTAGGCTCTTATATTTCTTAGGTCCCCACATATTTATGATATGCAATATTAAGTAATATCGAAGTACTACTTGATTTCTCTTCGATCACTTGATTGTCCGGTTTGTTTAAAGGCTGTGTGGCGTAAAGTAACACACGCATACTTTTTTATGTTATGCAATCTGTATGAGTGGCGGGTGGGTGGGTGGGGCAGGGCGTGCTTACCCTTTAAAGAACACCTGGTGTCATCTCTGACATTGAGACATCTAGTCATATAATTTGTTTTTCGTGCATTTTGAAATATACTCTCCCAAAAAAGAAACGCATATAGGAATTTCAACTGTATTTTTATGTTTATTTTGAAACATCTTGTAGGCTTTATGAGTCAATGAAATATAGCGAAATTGCACACTGGGAATGCACACTTATCCGTCTTTGGCACTCGAGGAAAGTCAGTTTGAGTGTCACATGGAGACGTGTGGTGGCGCTGAAGTCAATACCTCGTGTGACCACCGTGGGCATCCAGAACTGCCCGGCATCGCCTCGGCATCGAACGAATAAGTCTCAGAATCTCGTGTTGCCCAATCGCAGCCCACTCTGAATAGTGCCTGTGCGAGTTGCTGAAGTGTCTAGGGCTGAGGGTTACGGCGTCGCACCCGTCGCAGGGCATCCACAGATGTTCGATCGGGTTTAAGTCCGGTGATCTTGAGGGTTGGGGAGCACATTGATGTTGTGGTTCTGGAGGAAGTCTCTAGTGTGACGTGATGTGTGCGGCCTGGCATTGTCCTGTTGAAACAACTGCCTCTGGCGATCAATGATTGGAAGGAGGTGTGGGCGTAGGATTTCGTCACAGTACCGTTGAGCTGTCAGGTTGCCCTGGATCATCACCAAATCACTTCTCCTACGGCAGGTGATCCCTCCCCACATCATAACACTTCCCCGGCCGAATCTGTCCACCTGGGGAACGCAAGCGTCGGCGAAACGTTCACGTCGACGTCTGTACACCCGCATTCCATCGCGTCGTTCCAATAGAAATCGTGATTCATCACTGAACCAGATTCTACGCCAATTCGGTAGGTTCCAGGCCTGAACGTTGGTGCACCATTGAACTCGATGTCGACGATGTTGTTGTCGAAGCACAGGGCTAAAATAAGGTCTTCTGGCACGTAAACCAGCCTCTCTCAACCTGTTCCTGACGGTCTGTGCAGAAAGCCCCCTCAATCCGGGTATTTGTCGAGCGGTACTGGTCGCCGTAGCTGTTCGATGACGCAGGTGATGACGTTCGATGACCCGGATGTAGCGATCCTGCGCCGCAGTGGTCGCTCGAGGTCGCCTATTACGAGGGGCATCTGCTACCGCATTCTGCCGGCGATATCTCTCCCAGAGCCGTGAAATGGTGCTTTGGTGAACATTCATGCGTCGGGCAACTGCACGTTGAGACTGGCCAGCTTCAAGCAAACCAATGGCGATATGACGGTTGGCTTCACTTAAACGTGGCATTTTGCGTTCGTCAACAATATTCCAAATACAGTGAATAATCGACAGACAGCGATCAACCTTTTATACCCATCATTGAGACTATCTGATCCCCAACTTTCACGTGCATTACATGTGAATTGTGTATTCTGTGACACTACACGCCGAAATTGAAAATCATGCTGTTAAATACGGTTATTTTACGGATGGTGCGTTTTGTTGTGATGTTTCAAAACATAAACACCATAAGACTCATAAAAAGTGCAAAACCTTTTGTAAAATGAATCACGTTTTAATTCATTGCTAAATGAAACTGCTATTTTCATGATGCGTTTCTTTTTTGGGAGAGTATATGTTTCGCCGGGTAATGGAGACTGGTTGGTCTCTGGCCTTAACGTTTGAATGCCTTGTAAGACTTGTTAGGCGATCTACTTATGGGAACCATTTCCCCTCCAACTTGAAGTTGTTTTCATTAGAAAACATCCATCTTAAATTATCCAAAGATGGAGCCTAATTTTATTCAATTCAGATCATTCTGGACAATTGCATGTTTACTACAGACACAGTAATATTTAGTGACATCTTGTGTTTCTATAATATCATGTTTACCACAGAAACAAAATTATTTATACACCCCCAGTACATTGTGTTGGTCATCTGCATTGTCACGACACCCTTCTATTTCATTATTCTAAACACAACATTAGATGCTTGAACACGGTTCGTGAGACAACGGCGTCCTGGCAGGCAATTGAAGCAGGAAAAGAAGTCATTGTTGACGCCTTATCACCGCCTAGCACCAAACACCTTAAGGCATCTTTCAGCCATGTTGTTTACCCGCAGTGCCATCTGTTTATCTGAAGGTATGGGTAATCATAGTGTCACGATTCCAGTTTTATGTCTTGCGCACCAAGTACACCAGATAACTATATATATATAATTATATACAAGCGGAAGTCCCATCCTTGGTTTAAACCTATGAATCGTCACTTAAACCATTATTGCATTAACAACACATTTATCCTTTCCGCGATATGTTAATGTTGACGTATGTACGATATTTTCGGACGATCACGCTATCACGCTTTTACTGATTACCACAATCTTCATGATATTGACACCCGTGAAGATCCGGGTTAGAATGAACCTTCAGTAACCCATGCTTGTCGTAAGAGGCGACTAACGGGATCGGGGTGGTCAGGCTCGCTGGCATGGTTGACACATGTCATCGGTTCGCAATTGCGCAGATCAATGCTCATGCTGTTGATCACTGGATTGTCTGGCCCAGACTCGATTATTTACAGAACGCCGCCATATTGGAATATGGAATATTGCTGAGTGCGGCGTAAAACTAAACTCACTCACTCATGATATTGACAACTATGACGTTGTGATCTTTGATGTTTGACAGCCATGGGTAGAGATACATCTCTGACTAATTAGATACCGGTAGTCTTGACAAATATAACAATCAATTCTGACTTTTAACATTGCTCTCGGTGATGTATTTTCTTTGGTGCGGCCACAGATGGTACTGGATATTTGTCCGGGGATGAAAATGTGATATGATTCATTGATAATTCTTTTTGCAATAGCTATGATTATAATAAGGTTTCCGGTTGTTTACAATAGGTTGTACGATTGATTAGCGTGTTTCGATGTGTGATATACATTGTATAAAAGTGACCAGTTCTCTCTGGGTATGGTTCTTAATAATTTTGGGTGGTGGGGTAGCCTAGTGGTTAAAGCGTTCGCTCATCACACCTAAGACCCGGGTTCGATTCCCCACATGGGTACAATGTGTGAAGCTCATTTCTGGTGTCCCCCGCCGTGATATTGCTGGAATATTGCTAAAAGCGGCATAAAACCAAACTCGCTGAGTGTCAGTAATTGGCCTTCAGCAACACACGTTGGTCATCTAACGGGATCGGGTTGTCAGGGTCGGTGACTTAGTTGACACATGTCATCGTATCCCATCTGCGTAGATCGATGCTCATACTGTTGATCACATGATTGTCTGGTCAAAACTCGAATGTTTACAGACTGCCGCCATATAGCTGGAATATTGTTGAGTCAATCAACAAACAAAACAAAACAAACATTATCAGTAAATATTTACTGTTATACAATGAGACCCCAGTGAGACATCCCTATAATCTATAAATAGATTGTTCAACAGGTTTGTGATTTAAATCCATGCCTCACTCATAACCTACTGAACACTTTTAAATGTTACCCATGTGTTCATATGTATTTGTCGTAATGAGTGAGTGAGTGAGATTAGTTTTACGCCGCGTCTAGCAATATTCCAGCAATATCACGGCGGGGGACACCTGAAATGGGCTTCACACATTGTACCCATGTGGGGAATCGAACCCGTGTCTTCTGCGTGACGAGGGAACGCTTTAACCACTGGGCTACCCCACCGCTCCTGCCGTAATGAAGAGTGTCCGTATTAACTAGGTAGAACACGTTCTAGGTAAGGCATCATGGAGACAGCCAAGAACAAGGATTACCTTTGTTTACAAAGCCAGTCTTTATCCTTGATCCTCCTAAAACCTGTATCCATGGAGCTTGTGGCATTTATAGTCAATCAAGACATTAAACGTAATAAATGTTACCTGTCCATATGCTAAACAGTGAACCCAGTGTGTACAACTGCATAAACTGTTGAAGGTCGAGTTAAACTGATGGATAGATGTTAAGGCACGTTTTGAAATAGGTAAGGACAAAAGCTTGACGAGTGAGTGAGTGAGTGAGTGAGTGAGTGAGTGAGTGAGTGAGTGAGTGAGTGAGTGAGTGAGTGGGAGGAGTGAGTGAGTGAGTGAGTGAGTGAGTGAGTGAGTGAGTGAGTATTGTTCAACGCTGCATCAGCGGTCCTGCAGCTTGTCACAGCGATGGATCTTTTGACAGCGTATAGGCTGAGGTAACGACAAACACAATGAATGGACATAATACATATCTAACTATCCTTTTGTAATCACAAAAGTTAGACATTGGAGCACATCAACACACGGTTGTATTCGTTAAATATATAAATATATGTACATACACGCCAGCGATGGTGAAAACCAGTCTGGACGTAAAAGGCCAGTAGTTGAGTGAGTGAGTTTAGTTTTACGCCGGACTAAGCAATATTAGTCGCCTCTTACGACAAGCATGGGTTACTAAACTCACTCACTCATTCACCTTGTCAACCACTGACATAAAATGATCAAAATGACACATTTGATCTTTTATTAAATGAAAAATTATGTTATACTTATTTGTAAAATATTTCAAAGAATAGTATACCCTCAGACAGGCGATTGATGGCTTTAAACATGAGGCTGATAGGTTGTTCAAGCACCTGCGAAATGACAGATGACTTAAACAGTAAAATGTCTCGAAGCACGTGGGCCCGGATATGAGTTTATACCTTCAGGTTGCGAAGTGTTTTTCACCCCATAACTTAAAGAGTATGTGTTTAAACCCGCAAGCGGTGGTGCTATTTCCGCTTGTGCACACATTCAAAACAGAGAAGAGGCCTGTACTACAGCGGTTCCTACCGTAATTATAAACAAACCGAATTGTCCGGCTTTCTTCCTGCATGTCAGTGTCCAGTGTGTTGAACTCCCAAACGATTTCCGATAATAAAAGCGACAAAACCCTTTCCACATCCACAAGAAATCTCTGCTAAAATCAGTGTCGATTGTACAATTGTGACTATATCATGAGTATATGTTTGTTTCAGCAGTATCAGAGCTGTGCGGTGTTGTTTGTAAACAAATCGAGTCTGGACCAGACAATCACGTGATTGTCACCATCGATACGGTGACAGAGCATGTGTTTATTAATCACTATGAAATAGTGATGATACCAGGGGCTTGCGAAAAGTGAACGTATCCTGCCCCACCTCATATGACGACGTGCATGCGTGTGTATGTGTATGTGCGGCTGCTTGTACTAGCCCAGACTGAAGCTGGTTTTATAGTGCTAGCTCACTGAGATACCATGCCGCAGTGAAGCATGAATACCCCACTCAGACACAGTATACTGACTCCGAGCCGACCAGTTCTTGTTGTACCCATTAATGCCGAGCGTCAGGCAGGGACCATCAAGTACCATATTTAAACGTCTTTTGGTATGACGCGGTCGGGGATCGAACCCGCGACCTTCCGCTCTCCGGGCGGACGCTCTAACCACTACACCACGGAGGCGGTATATGGTATTAGAAAAAATAGGGAATAACTGGTCACAATTCTTGTTATTCTCCTAATATATATTTCCATAGAGTTCTTATAGAACGGTGAAGGAAATTCGACTGACTGGTAGATTAGTACCCTCATATGCGCCACCTGAACCACAAATACAATAGGTTAATGAGCCCGCCTCGTCTGTATAGAGATCGATACATACATATTAAGAGTGAGTGAGTGAGTTTAGTTTTACTCCACGTTTAACAATATTCCAGCAATGTCACAACGGGAAACACCAGAAATTGGCTTCACACATTGAACCTTTGTGGGGAATCAACCCAGGTCTTCGGCGTGACGAGCGAACGCTTTAACCACTAGGCTACCCCACCGCCCTTAACTATAGAAGTCTTCTTGATAGATATTATCAGTAATGTCTCTGCGAATTATTATTCGATTCCCATCAGGTTTCTGACGTGCCAGTGGAGCCTAACAATGCAGCATTGTCTATCAAGCATCTTGTTGAGAACAGTGATGAGACCTTCCGCATGGACAACGAAGCCCTCCCTGTATGACATGTGTTCGAGGACCCTCTAACTGACCGGTCTTACCTACGGTCACCTTAATCACCTTGTGTCTGCTGCTATGTCCGGCATCATAACATGTCTCCGCTTTCCCGGTCAGCTAAACGCTGATCTCCACAAATTAGCTGTCAACATGGTCCCTTTCCCTCGTCTCCACTTCTTCGTCCCCGGGTTTGCCCCTCTCGTGGCGAGAGGGGGCCAGCAGAACCAGGCCCTGACTGTTCCAGAACTTACGCAGCAGATGTTTGACTCCAGGACCATGGTGGCTGCATGTGACCCGGATTTGTCCTTCTCGTGGAGAGAGGGGGCCAGCAATACCAAGCCCTGACTGTTCCAGAACTTACTCAGCAGATGTTTGACTCCAGGACCATGATGGCTGCATGTGACCCGGATTTGTCCTTCTCGTGGAGAGAGGGGGCCAGCAATACCAAATTTGTCCTTCCTCGTGGAGAGAGGGGGCCAGCAATACCAAGCCCTGACTGTTCCAGAACTTACTCAGCAGATGTTTGACTCCAGGAGCATGATGGCTGCATGCGACCCGGATGTGTCCCTCTCGTGGCGA
The DNA here is from genome assembly GCF_003918875.1 of Haliotis rubra. NCBI lineage: Eukaryota > Metazoa > Mollusca > Gastropoda > Lepetellida > Haliotidae > Haliotis > Haliotis rubra. Next base: position 485,461 of record NW_025767014.1, read on the forward strand.
GAGGGGTCCAGCAGTACCAGTCCCTGACTGTTCCAGAACTTACGCTGCAGATGTTTGTCTCCAGGAGCATGATGGCTGCATGTGACCGGTGTCATGACCGTTACCTAGCAGTAGCGGCAATATTCCGCGGAAATATGTCCATGAAGGAGCTTGATGAACAGATGCTTCACGTCCAGAACAAGTGCAGCTCATACCTTGTGGAGTGGATCCCCAACAATGTGAAAAAGGCCGTCTGTGATGTACTTCCACAAAGGCTGAAAATGTCCTCCACCTTCATTAGCAACACTACAGCTATACACGAAGTCTTCAAGCTTAGCTCTGGGCAGTTCATCGCTATGTTCCGTTGCAAGCCATACCTTTTTCACTGGTACACTGGTGAGGGTATGGATGAGATGGAGTTCACTGAGGCCGAGTCCAACACAGGCGACTTTGTGTCTGAGTATCAACAGTATCATGATGCTACAACCGAAAATGGATACGAATATGGAGAGGATGGCCTTGAGGAAGAGTGAGTGAGTTTAGTTTTACGCCGCGCTCAGCAATATTCCAGTAATATGGCGGCGGTCTGTAAATAATCGAGTTTGGACCAGACAATCCAGTGATCAACAGCATGAACAACGATCTATGCTATTGGGATACGATGACATGTGTCGACCAAGTAAGCGAGCCTGACCGCCAGATCCCGTTAGTCGCCTCTTATGACAAGCATGGATTACTGGCGGCCAATTCTAACCCGGATCTTCACGGGTCGCTTTGGGAGGGAGGATGGTTTCTCTTTTTGAGAGTTATTTTTAAAAACATTGGAGGAGTAAAATATTGGAAATGAAATGAATTCCAATGTACACTCTCCTTTAGATGAATGAGTGTCTTACATAGGACTCTTCAACTAAACCGGGGTCGGTGGGGTAGCCTAATGGTTTAAGCGTTAGCTCGTCACGCCGAAGACCCGGGTTCGATCCCCACATGGGTACAATGTCTAAAGCCCATTCCGGTGTCCCCCCCCCCCCCCTTTGATATTGCTGGAATATTGCTAAAAGTGGCGTAAAACCAAATTCACTCACTCAACTAAACCGAAAACAGCAACGAAACAACAATGGAATCTATTTTACCATACTGATGAAAAACAAGTCCTCCGCTGAAGAGTTAACGATATCAACTTATGTCCATTCCCCAATATACCATCCCACCACATATGGACTGTGAGTTGTTATATTTTCAAGTGTACATCAAGACCTACTCTTAAGACATGCCGTGTTGCTATGGTGACTTGATGTGTCAACGCCTTTCCATGACAGATGAACTCATTTCTGACCAATGACAAGCAAGAAGCCGCAGGTGCCCAAAGGTGTAGACGGACAAGGGACTATATATATGATGAATTGATGGCATTTTATGCAAGGACCAGTGTCAACACTGCTAATAAATATCACTTCTTTCAAAGACATATTTATTTATACCTTCTCGTATGCAAACGTGCTGTTTATTGCTTGAAAATAACTGTTCCACCCAGTGTTTGCCCTTAACGCTGAAAAGCTGCAGGCCCGAAGGACCCAGGACCATAAAAAGTTTGTGGGTCCTGATCAGAATGTGTAGGCCCAATGTTTTAATATGGAAATAATACTGTTAGTTATTGGGGATGAAAAAGCTGTCGGCCATAAGGACCTGCAGAAAACAAAAGCAGTGGGTCCGAGTGGTTTTCAGTCGGCTTCGGGCCTAAGGACCGACGTTAATTTCGAACAAAATATACAGCTTCGTGTTGTAACGATAATAGAAAATGTATTTTACGAAATACGCACATCCAGATACACGATGTGACACTGCCAGATACAACAATATGTCCCCTTACAAAGCCACATCTTGCCTCCACCATCACCATGAACATGTCTTAATGATCTACTTACAGATCGAAATGTTAAATATACTATCCAAAAAAAGAAACGCATATGCCAGAAACCTGTTACGAAAATGTTGTATTTTCAAACATGTATAACTCGTCCACAAATAGACTTTAGTGCATGAATTTTTACACCAGTTTAGAAGAAGGTAATGTCTATACAACCACGTGAATACTTGTAGATAACGGAGACGTTGGGCGCGATGGTGACCACGAAGCACGGTCCCGACGTCAGGTCTCCTGGCTCTCAGACCAATCTCTTTCAACCTGGTCCGTACAGTTTGACCGGATATCTTCCGACATCCAGGCTGGCTGCTGTAGTCTCACCCGTGGCAGTACGATCACGCAAATGTAGTACCCGGATGTACCGATCTTGGGCTGCAGTGGTGACTCGAGGTCTGCCTGTACGGGGACAGTCATTTGTTATACCTGTTTGGTTGTAACGAGCTGCAAGCCGTGATATCGTGCTCAGACTAACATTCAGACGCCTGGCAACAGAAGATTGGTAATCTCCAGCGTGCATTCTTTCAATGGCGATGTTCCGTGTCGCAGAGTCAAGACGTGGCGTTGTGATTTGACCTTGAAACTCCTTCAAAACGAATGCCAATTTTCGAAAGTAATCTGGATTTTTATTGCCAGACAGTGCATGCTCTTTGCTGCACAATTTCAACTGGAAGGTGATTTCTGTTGCGTTGTGGCGATGCATTTTTAACCCTTGTAAAAAATCTCATCAAAATCAACATTTTCCGGTAAAATCGATTATTTACTTGTGCAATTGTGTAAAATCATGTTATCAACACTTTTGTTACATATTTTGACGACTGTTTGAACCCAATAGGTAATTAATAGATTTTTAAAAATACAAATCGCCTATGCGTTTCTTTTTTGGGAAAGTATATATAATGATTTCAAAATATTATATTTGTATATGCCGTGTCCAATTTGAAAGGTGTGTTGGTGATGGTGATTTCAGTAAATAATGAATCTGAAAGTGTTACCTTTTTCAAATGTTTTCTTGGTATCGATAGAGTAGACACCCGGTAATTCTATAGCGTATCAAGTGCAACACAGATCAACGAAACATGCTTTTAGCGTTGTCTTATCGTGTGTGTTGACCAGTGCCACCCGTGGGGCAGGATACGCTCAGCTTTTGGCGAATAATACTTCCGCCCCGCCCATACAGCTTCATGTAGGTAGGTACAAATAAGGTTCTGACGTGGGCCTGACGCCTATGCAAGGGTAGACCCGTGAAGATCCGCGTTAAAATTGAACTTCAGTAACCCATACTTGTAAGAGGCGACTGACGGGATCGGGTGGTCAGGCTCGCTGACTTGGTTGAAACATGACATCGTATCCCAATTGCGCAGATCGATGCTCATGCTGTTGATCACTGGATTGTTTGGTCCAGACTCGATTATTTACAGACCGCCGCCATATAGCTGGAATATTGCTGAGCGCGGCGTAAAACTAAACTCACTCACTCACTGTGCGAGAGAAGGAATCTAAGGTGGTGATGCTCGTGCCCCAGATATGGTCGTGGTGAAACTTTGCCATGCCAATGCTTGGATGTCCCACCATCAGTTATTTCAGCGTAAATAATGCACAGCATGACATGAAATTCATGATCTAAACGCTGTTGTGTTTCGGTCACTGGTAATTCATTTTCGATGGCATGTGTCCCCAGTTCATGTATATGTGGCGCACGCTCCTCGTTCATTTTAACATGCATTCAAGTATATGTTTGGGGTGTTTCGTGATGTAGACAAATACCTAGCATACCACAGGCATGATTTGTTGTTTTATAGGTGTGTTTGAGGGGGATTGGGGGATCTGCTTCGGACAACACCATTACAGTTACATGCCGAGTCATGGCAAGGCAAACCAAAGGTTAATATTTCAAACAACAATGATAAGTACATAGTTGTCATGTAGATAATACTATCCAAACATCAAGACAATTCTAAATTGTTGTAAATGGGAAGGTCGTGTGTTTTGACAAGTGTCTTAAGCGGAACTAAACGAAACAGACGCAAACATCTACCTCTGTGGGATAATAGATTCACATCCTTTTCATTTCCGCCTTAATAAATTGCACAGGTTTTTAAAGGATTACCCTGAACGTACTAGAAACGAAAATATTATTTTCGTGGTGTACCATGAACACAGCCTTTGCTGGAAGCAAGCACGTCATTATTCTTCAAGAGTAACGGTCTGTCATTCTTATGCAGAAATATATAAGGTGTCTCAGATGTTACTTGGAAGTTCCTTTTGACTTTGGGATGTATTGTTGGGCGGCTCTGTTTTATGCGTCTTTTGTGTCACGGACGAAAAGTTTCTGTGATTCTGCTGAAACACACTATTTGTGATGAGTGAATTAGCTCTTCCAATTTCAAGTGAAAATGACTTGGTGAACATTGAGATCGGGTGTAAAATATGCCAGTTGTCACACATGCTATATCACCTCCTTATGGTAGTGTCCACACATGACGACAAGAAAACAGTTGCTTTAATGGTCACACAATAACATGGAAATGGACGTTTGTAAGGATTATCAATGGTTGTATTTTGTTGGTCAACAATCTCTTAGGCCATCAGCCACATTCAATGCCATTTAATGTGTTTGTAGAACTCACACAGAAACAGTCCTATTAGATTATACGTGTATTCCTTTGGCTATAAAACATTGTGGGGGAGTCGGGGTCTTGCTTAAGTATCTCCATTTGATGTCTATAGAAAACCTACACAATAAACAGTAATATTATTTCACACATGCAAACACTTTGTCTGTGATATTTTGTATGCGAGCTGGGTCTTTTCAGAATCTTGCAGATATCCTTGGACCACACTTTTATTACAAAATTTAAAAGTCTACTCCATGTGATTGAAGTCTGGCCCATTTGAACTTCGGGAGTTTTCTCGTATGTACACAACGCCGTCCACTCGTTAAAAGTCAGTGAGGGTGTTTAGTTTTACGCCGCTTTTAGAAATATTGCAGCAATATCACGACGGGGGACACCAGAAATGGGCTTCACGCATTTTACCCATGTGGGGAATCGAACCCGGGTCTTCGGCATGACGAGCGAACCCTTTAACCACTAGGCTACCCCACCGCCCTAATTGTTAAAAAGCTGTGTGTATAATTCCGCTGTCAACACGTGGTACTCCAGTTACAAGGCAGCCTTCCTGTATGTGTAATCTTCTAACATGGAAACGCCTATTTGTGGGTGACAGTTCCTGCTGGAACCCTTGCCCTACCACCATCAGGCTGAATCCATCATTCTATTTTCCGTGTACCAGAGTGTGGATGTCATGTACATTCAAAACAGACATACATATCTGCATACCACAATACGGCGATATGCATATTAGGGAGTCATGTGGAAAAACGAGAAAAAATAATTACTGTATGTAATTATTAAGAAATGTTTCATTCTGGAAATTCTAGAAAGTTATGCACCGGCTTCATCATAGTTTGCAATATCAGATTTCAAAATATTTCTTTTTGATTTAATCTAATTTTAACATTTTTATGACCCAATCCCGTGGGTATTTTAAAAAGCAACTTTAGTACTGTTGTCAGTTTTTAGAACTTGTCGCTGAAAACATATTGTCTTTGAATATAATAACGGTGACGCTACACATACACAGCCATAAACCAGTCTAACACAAATACGAGGGGCGTCCGAAAAGTAGTCGGCTTACTATATTCTCGATGTCCAATGTTAGAAAAGCTTCTATTTTATTTTAAAGGAATCATTAGCAATGCCATATCCAAAATTTCACATATGAGGGTAATGTGGTTAACAAGATATTAGTCGTCACAACACATTGGGGTATAATATTACTTTAAAAAGTGCAGAAAGTGAAAAACGATCTGTCATTTTGTACCTCTTGGATAATGGTATACCTTGGTGGTGGTGGTGGTGGTGTGTGTGTGTGTGTGTGTGTGTGTGTGTGTGTGTGTGTGTGTGTGTGTGTGTGTGTGTGTGTGTGTGTGTGTGTGTGTGTGTGTGTGTGTGTGTGTGTGTGTGTGTGTGTGTTTTTTTTTTGTTGTTTTGTTTGTTTGTTTTGTTAGTTTTCTAACCCAAACACTCGAAATTTCGGTTGACGTGCGATGGCATAAACCTCTGGCCTACCCGACCTTAGATAGGTTGTATAAGCATCCATAATGGGATATGAACATACTCGGGTAATTTGGTCCACCGTGCTTGGCAGAGTCAGCAACAATGGTGTGTAAGCTGAACACAACATCACCTTTTTTCCTTTATTGTACCAAACTTTTCCCAGCACATCAGCCCGAAGGTACTGAAGTGAGTGAGTGAGTTTAGTTTTACGCCGCACGCAGTAATATTCCAGCTATATGGCGACGGTCTGTAGATCATCGAGTCTGGACCAGACAATCCAGTGATCAACAGCATGAGCATTGATCTACACAACTGGGATATGATGACATGTGTCAACCAAGACAGCGAGCGTGACCACCCGATCCCGTTAGTTGCCTCTTACGTTACTGAACTTACTGAAATAGTGCAAGAGGCGGTATCAACATGGATCGCAGGATCGGATGATGAGATATCATCCTGATGCATACCATCGCTATGACAGTGAAAGTTGTAACAGCTGCTAGTTTTAAGGTATCCAGTGTCTACTGACGCTTCAAATATTGTCAACTATTATTTTTTTACTTATTTGTCCCTATGTATTCAAATATTATCTGAGAGTTCTCTCCCTGTTTTCATTCCATAGATATATATCCATAGTCATTCCTAAACATACGATATACAGTGAGACCGGAAGGCGAGGTTTCCGGATATCTGGGGTCCGGGTATCCGAGGTCTCACTGTACATGTATTCATGTTAACATGAACAATAGATTGCTCGGTATTGTTGGTTGAAATAAGATTATTATTGCAATATATACGGTAAACCCAAATGTTATCTCTATCTGTGTGGCCCTTATTCATCATCAAGTTTACATTTCATTTGTTGTCTCAAGGATCGACTAACGTGATCAGATGACAAGGCTTGGCCCATGCATGTCAACATAGCAAAATTGTGTCGATCGATGTTCTGGATTGTCTTGTCCTGACTCAATTATTTACAGACCGCCGCCATATAGGTGGAAGATTGCTGAGTGCAGCGTTAAACAACCAGCAAACAAACAAAATCATTTCTTTGACCCAAAATGTTTACCTGAGACATTCCGTTCACCCAAAGAAACCTACTGGAACTAACAGAAATCTACAATATTGCAAATGAAATTTGCGATGCATTGTATCGTGTATAGTTTGAATTCCGATTATTCCATTAAGCAAATGATATGTTCTTCATTTTTGTTGCCACTAGAGTTGCCTGTAATTGTGTATGTAATTATCTCTCAAGAATATTTGCGGAAATAAAATATTGAGTGATCTGCATGATGCGAATATTCAAAATAACTTTACATTAACTAAAGGGTTAATAATTAATAAACTTTCCATGATGTCCAAATGGAGTTTTCATCATTGTAACCAACATACCTTCAGCTTTCTTTTTATATGGTACATATGAAATTTGGAGAAATGTATTTTTTTTAATGTCTTTTTTGCACCTTTATGCTTAGGTCAGAAAATGACGTTCGGTTCGCGAAATCCTGATTCTTGGGCACCTTCACAAATACGTTAAAAGCAGGTAATGCCTCCCTGTATTTTCAATGTTAACATTCAATTTCATATCCAGAACTTGCAGTGGCTTGAGAAGAGGTAGGGGGCGGTGTGGTAGCCTAGTGGTTAAAGCGTTCGCTCGTCACGCCACCCGGGTTCAATTCCAAACATGGGTACAATGTGTGAAACTCAATTCTGGTGTCCCCCCGACGTGATATTGCTGGAATATTGCTAAAAGCGGAGTAGAACTAAAACTCACTCACTCACTTTAAACGAGTGGACGGTGTTGTGGTACATACGAGAAAACTCCCAAAGTTCAAAACTCACTCCCTCAGAGAAGGGAGGTTTTGCAAAGCGCATCTGTATATTAGCGTTTGACGAAATAACGATGATGCATCGTCACCACCTTATCCGTCAGAATTAACACAAATGTTTCACAGAAAGTCACACCATTCTAACTATCAATAACTATAAATGTCGAAAAGTATTTAGACCTGTGATGCTTGATTCCAAATGACGGAAACACATCCATCTTCAGCATCATTAAACTGCTCCATAACCAACTTAACAATCAGTACGTTGTATTGTCCGATGCTATAGTACTGAGTATGCCATAAAGTCGAAGATGTCGACCAATGAACCGTTAAATGTAAAGGCATTCATCATTGTTATCATACAAATGTGATCATTTATTACACGAAAATGGGTTTTATTTGCTCTAAGAAGGAACTATTGTAAACATATATAAACGTAAATCAGTCAATGGATATCCAACTAGTGGAATCTTTACATTAGGTAAAGGAAATTCCAATGTTGTCGTTAATGATTCATAATGGAGCGATTCGGAAAATGATATTTTCAATGGCATTTAAACATACGTTTACTATACATCATGTTTAAATGAAGGAAAGATATGAAAGTATTATATCAATCATCTGGAACTACTCGGTACAGTTCTCTGTCATGTGGTATGTGAGGTGAGGTGAAATTGGGTTTTACGTCGTGCTTGAGAATATTTCGCTCATATGACGACGTGTATACATGTGTATGTGTATGTGCAGCTGCTTGTACTAGCCCAGACTTAAGCTGGTTTTATAGTGCTAGCCCACTGAGATACCATGCCACAGTGAAGCATGAATACCCCCCTCAGACACATTATGCTGACTGCGAGCCGACCAGTCCTTGTTGTACCCATTAATGCCGAGCGTCAGGCAGGGACCAACAAGTACCATATTTTAACGTCTTTTTGGTATGACGCGGTCGGGGATCGAACCCGCGACCTTCCGCTCTCCGGGCGTCATATGGTATCACGTTAGGAGATTTAATTACATATACGCTGTACTGTTCATTTCGCTGTTATGGAGACAATCATATCCAGCAGCACTGAAAATACGTTTTATCACAATTTATAATATGGTAATAACATTACATACTTGTGATGGTTTGACATAATGGTATGTGGGTTAGAACATTTTCTACAACCTAAAGGCATTTTTGTCTTGTAATTTGAGAATTGATATCCATTTTAAACAGAAATCATTGTAACATGATGTGTTTCCATTGTTGTCAAACTTTAGGTGTTTACCAAATGTTTTTCAGAAATGACTTTACTTACTGAGTATTGAGTTGTAAATTAAGTTAACTATTGATATGACTGAAACACCTGTCCATTTAGTTTATTACGATAACAATTGTTAGGAAAATGATAGATTAAAAGTGTACTATAGTTCTTTGGGCTTCTTATTCAAGTGTAATGTATCATTGTGATGGTTCAAGCCCTTTCGAACTATACCTTTTTCAGTCAATCCGTCAAGTGGAGGGCTTATTTTTCTGTCATTTGTAAAGTATATGAAATATATCAGTATTTTATAAACTTCATATATGATTCCGGTTTTATACATTGACTGTATATGAACGGTATGATACAAATGTATGCGATACACATTGGTTAGTTTGTGAATTAGAGAATTAGAAACAACTGGGTTTTGTAAAATACTAACATAATATATTAAATCTCCAAGAATATGCACTTGTGAACCGTTTGTGGGCCATCAATGCCCCAGGCATTTCAATTGACGTCACCAAGCTCCGTTAAAAAAGGCACATGTTGGGTCAAAGTTCAACCGTGACAATAACCCGGCCTGACGAATGCATGAGTTTAAATTATTCAAGTTGATATCTTACATGAAGGTTTCATACCTGTCAGGTGATGGTTCGTTTTCATTCTTCAGTTCTAATTAATCCCATGAGCCAGTGACCCAAATAGTACAGAGTTACGCCCCCTTACGTGTCAGTTATGGCCGATATTGGTTTCGTTTACCTGATAGGTTACACAAAACAAAATATTTTCCCATTGACGTCTCAAGTAACGTTATATTTTTTTAGAAGTAACTAAGATATCAACTATTACATAGACATGTGAGGATAGTCTGGCCTTAAAGAAGCAATAAAAATAGAATATATGACCGCCTCAGCAAACTCCTTCTCCGAGTACAGGAAGCTAACAGGCCAACCCCAGTTCTGCACAAAATGTCAACTGTTTGAAAATACCTGTGGTCACATGCAGTATAAGTCATCATGTAAAAAGACAGAACTGAATATTAAAACATATGGTCAGTTTTAATTACTGGCTGGATGTACATTGCTAGCAATATACCCAAACCGAGTTTATAGAGCCTATTGGGACGTCCTCCAGAACACTGCTCGATGTGTTAAACCGCATCTGACTCACAAGCATTAAAACAACGTAAGGGTAGCCAAGTAGCCTAAGCATTCGCTCTTTAGCAAAAGCTACACAGTTTGAAGCCCATATCTGAGGCCCTAGCCTTTATATCGCTGGAGTATTGCTTAACGCGGTAAGCATTGCTCACTCAAAAGCTCCGAGCATGAGAGGCGGTGGGGTAGCCTAGTGGTTAAAGCATTGGCTCGTCACGCCGAAGACCCGGGTTCGAATCCCCATATGGGTACAATGTGTGAAGCCTATTTCTGGTGTCCCCCGCCGTGATGTTGCTGGAATATTGCTAAAAGCGGCGTAAAACCAAACTCAGTCAGTCAGTCAGTCCGAGCATGAATTATTTGGATATTAGCAACGGTGTGAGTGAGTTTAATTTTACGCCGTTGTAGCAATGTCACGGGGGACACAAGGAACTGGCGTCACACATTGTACGCATGTGAGGAATCAAACCCGGGCGAGCGAACGCTGTAACTACTAGGCTACCCCACGGCTCGTTTAAGTAATAGAAATAGAACTACAGTGGAGTACGTTCATAACGAACACCCTTATAATGAACAGCTGTTTTGTCAGGGCCATTTGCTGTATATTGTAACTGAAATGCTTATAACGAACAACGGTAATAACGAGCTGCAATTAGTGGTCCCTCGGGGTTCGTTATAACCGTACTTTACTGTATCATGTTATATATCATGGTCTACTAGGCAATAGTACCTGTTTTGAGTTTTGTATTTTGGGAGAATCATAAGCAGCAGAGAAACATATAGTAAACCTTTGTTAATCCAGACGACGAAATAAGGAGAAGGGTACGGCTTTATGCTATTTCATGCGAAAGAGCCGAGGAATGTGACATGCTCAAGCTGCTAATATACTGTGAATAGTCGTAGTTACTGACTACGGTACTGAGTATTATGTAATATAATGACATTTACATAACAAACATGTGCCACAGCGAAATAGTTATGTTATCAAGGAATATAACAGCACATTAATTACGTCGAATTACCCTGTACGTCACGAGGGAGGTTTATTATCAAACTCTTCCTTGCGGCATCGGATTTTAAAGATGACTACGTATCACGTTCATAGAGGACAAAGGTTTATCGTGCAATTTTGACATGTAGAAAAATATTAATAAAAACGACAAAAACATTTCTATAACCATCAGAAAGTTCTACTAAAAGCAGAAGCCCTTGCTATCTATGAATCAATATCTAAAAGTGATGCTATGTGGTCGGGTAGAGGTGAGCGTGGCCTGTCCCATGAGTGGCATCTGTCACAAATACATGCAAGGCCACGTCAACTAAAATGACAAGGGAACATAACTCAGGTTTCAAACTCAGTTTATAAGTATGGATCCCCCTCTTCACGGCGACGACAACAAGATCGTCAAAGACAACCCGATTCCTTTACTCGCCTGCTATAACAAGCATAGGTTGCTGACGACCAATTCAATCCAGGCTCCTCCTGGGTCCTCAGTGATGTAGTTGGAATATTAATGTTGAGTTAAACAACATTCACATAACACACACTACGCACATAAGTATGACGCACAGAAGAAGCTTGTTTCCCTCAGGCATCTGCCAAATTTCGATTCGGCCTTTCCTCACCATACAATTTAAGTTAGGGCATCATTTTTTTATGTGTTTCACGTAGCCACCAAATTCCGAACATGGGTCGGTCGGGCAAAAAAACCACAATAAACACACAATTATCTGAATAAAGTTCTTGATTCTCATTTATTACAATTTCTTGCGTCCTTTGGACTTGTGGCAGCGACTGATTTAGAGATTAACATTTTATATGGCGAGGCGGTACGTTTTACGTTCGAGTTGGAGGCGTTGGAATAGAAATTTTATTTATTTTTTTTAATTTAAATGCATATTTTTATTTATTTATTTTTTTAATTATTATTTTTATTTATTTATTTATTTTTATTTTTAGCGAGGGCTCGGCAATAAATTCAGAAGGGTCAGTCGGGCGATGAGAAACACAGAAAATAAAAATGCTGCCCTTACATACAGACCCATTACAGTGCAGGCAGATCCTTATCTTGTACTAATACTTGTACGCCATGTACAATAGATTCTATAGTTTCTTATAAACTATTTTGAAAAGTTAAAAATAAACACAAAATGACATAGAATTTATTCATTGTAAAATCTCGTGCACATTTTCTTCCAAGTGTGTCCTTGATAAATCATCCAGAATTTATGGCTGTATATGTAAGGATTCATATGGCTCCAAGTGGTTCGTTTCGTGAGATAAAACTTAATCCTTTAATCAGTACAACCCATTTATACAGATGCGACGTAGTATGATTCACAACTAATAATCATCACCGTTATTTTTCAAGAACATGGGTTAAGAAAGAATTAACCTCGTGTCATGTTGTCCCAGAACACTTGTTTACAATACGCACTACCTTATGCTTCAGTAAGCTGCAACATGCACAAAGACGGTGTTTTTCTCTTTCCGTTGACGTATTGCCTCCGTCATGTTGTTTATCAATGTTCATTCCGTGATGATAAAACCGACACAGTGACATTTCGTGCTGCAGCGGACATGCGCTGTTTGTAGGGTCGGCGACAACACCGCGGGCGAAGGAGGGGCGAATATTGCAAAATCTACCAACACACCAAAACATATACTAGGCACATAAAGAAACTGTGCATACAAAAATTTAAAATCTAAATTTATCAAACCTGTGTAGACACATAAGGATTTAAACTCAGAGATTAGTGACATGTATCCACCATGCATGCACGTGCCACGTTCCGTGACGTCAGTGGGTTCGTCCTTGAGACGTGCAATACGTTATTGCACGTGCATTCCGGGGAAAGAGAAACAGAGCAAATGAATGCCACACAATACTGTCACTTTGGAAAGCTCAACCCCTGCCCTTGCGATCGTTCAAAAAATTAAACGGCTATTGAAACGCATAGCATGCCAAGGCTCACGTCTGCACAACGTCATGAGGCCATTGGGATGGTCCGTGGGGGAGTGTCTCAACGACAAGTGGCTGCACATTTCCACTGCCACCGGAACACCATTTCTGCACTGGTGAGACGCTACCAGAACACAAATGACGTCATCGACCATCCCAGGACTTCGCCGTATCCACCCCAACACAGTTCGACAACGTTTACGTCATCACGGGATCAGACCACGACGTCCCGCCATACGGCCTATCCTGACACAACGTCATCGACAAGCTCGCCGAATGTGGTGCCGAAATCATGTCCGCAGACCCTTGTTTTGGTGGAGAAATGTTGTTTTTACAGATGAGTCCAGGTTTAACATTTCCCATAGTAATGGACGTCAACGTGCCTATAGACGCGTGGGAGAACGTTATGCACAGGCCTGTGCCTTGGAGAGGAATCGCTTTGGTGGTGGTTCCGTGATGATTTGGGGTGAAAATAACAGCACGCCAAAGAACTCCTTTGGTGATTGTTCAGGGCAACTTAACTGGTGTGGGCAACAGGGATCAGATTCTTCGACCTGTGGCAATTCCTTTTCTGCAACGTCATGGCCCTGGGTTAACATTCCAACAGGACAATGCCCGCCCTCATACGGCAAGGGTTCCTATGGATTTCTTGCAACACCACAACGTTGACTTACTACCTTGGCCTGCAAATTCACCGGATCTCTCCCAGATAGAGCATGTTTGGGACGAGATGGATCGACGTCTACGCCGTCTTCCTCATCCGCCAGATAAAGTCCTTGACCTTGCAACAGAACTTGAGAGAATCTGGCGTGACATCCCACAAGCCTTCCTTGCACGTTTGATCGGCTCTATGCGCCATCGATGCACTGCTGTTCTCAATGCCGATGGTGGACATACCCGTTATTGAGCTTGTGACATGGTCGTTTGACCCCTGTCCCGCTTGTGGACTCGTGACGTCATTGTGATTGACTTTTCAATTGAAATTCTCCCGACTTGTTATGGTCTCATGATCCCTCCATTAAAGTTTATATGTACCTTTGACATTGTTATCGTACTTATCAACTGGGATAATATTTTGACAATGCACAGTTTCTTTATGTGGCTAGTATATATGATACAAATTAAAATCCCTAATAAAAAAATACGTAATTTCAAGTATTTTGGAAGGGATTCTGTAAAATGCCCACTGGTTTGTGAAGTATTTGGTCATAAATAAATATATTTCGCAAGCTAATTAAATTTTACCATGAACATTGTGACCGGAGAAATAGTGGGATGTTTTATTTTATCCATTCTCAAACTCTATCTTATATCTCATTCTCCTTCTAACTGACGTTCACTACATATTCGAAATTCCAGGTTCAATATCGGGTTGCAGGGTTTGTTTTTAAATGGTCGTACATTTGTATGTCTACCACATAACGTATGTATACTTTATAAGGAAAATTTCAACCTACTCCATGTACTTGTTTACCAGAACGCAAATATTATTGACAACGGCGTACGTAACCCAAAAGAAAAAATTTGAATGTGTAGTATGTCGTTAAATACAACCAAAAGTACCTCAAACTTAAGACGAAGTCATATGTAAGGCATGACACAGGCATCGACAAGAAGCAGGCATCCTGAGGGGCCCTATGTTCAAAAAGTAGGCATCCTCAGGGGCCCTGTGCTCAAGAAGGAGGCATCCCCAGGGCCTCTGTGCTCAGCAGCAGGCATCCTGAGGGTCCCTGTGTTCAAGAAGCAGGCATCCTCCTGGGGCCCTGTGTTCAAGAAGGAGGCATCCTCTTGGGGCCCTGTGCTCAAGAAGGAGGCATCCTCCTGGGCCCCTGTGTTCAAGAAGCAGGCATCCTGAGGGGCCCTGTGTTCAAGAAGGAGGCATCCTCCTGGGTCCCTGTGCTCAAGAAGGAGGCATCCTGAGGGGCCCTGTGCTCAAGAAGGAGGCATCCTCCTGGGCCCCTTTGCTCAAGAAGGAGGCATCCTCCTGGAGCCCTGTGCTCAAGAAGGAGGCATCCCTAGGGCCTCTGTGCTTAAGAAGCAGGCATCCTGAGGGTCCCTGTGTTCAAGAAGCAGGCATCCTCCTGGGGCCCTGTGCTCAAGAAGGAGGCATCCTCCTGGGGCCCTATGTTCAAGAAGGAGCCATCTCCAGGGCCTCTGTGCTTAAGAAGCAGGCATCCTGAGGGGCCCTGTGCTCAAGAAGGAGGCATCCTCCTGGGTCCCTGTGCTCAAGAAGGAGGCATCCTTCTGGGTCCCTGTGTTCAAGAAGCAGGCATCCTCCTGGGTCCCTCTGCTCAAGAAGTAGGCATCCTCCTGGCTCCCTGTGCTCAAGAAGGAGGCATCTCCAGGGCCTCTGTGCTCAACAATGAGGCATCCTCAGGGGCCATATGTTCAAGAAGCAGGCATCCTCCTGGGCTACTGAGCTCAAGTAGTAGGCATCCTCCTGGGCCCCTATGCACCACTCCTTTCTGAGTTGATTTCTTTAATCGAAAGCAGGAACGTTTGTCGCGATGTTAACTACTATTTAACTTTAGGCACATTGATGGTCGTCCAATAACAGCCATCTTACCAATACCGGCACACTGATTTATCCGCCTGAACCATTAATTAAAGGGAACAGTGAAACCATCTGAGCTGTCACACATTTAGATCTGTCCATGAGGCTTCATATTTAGGATAGACTGTATGAATGAGGACTTCAAGGTTCAAGAGTATAAATCGCCTTATGTGGAGTATTGTTCCAACATCTTCATCTCTTGGTGGCTGCATGTCTAGAGGTACAATCCAACACGCTCTTTCTACGAAAATTTCAAACAACAGCTGTTGCTCTGGGTTACAACATTCCTCTTTCAAACGCTTTACTGCAGACATTTCCATATTTAACATAATAACCAAACTTATGTTTGATACAATGCCCTATTTTGACTTGTACGTATCCGTTCCAGTGAACACTTTGTAACAGGCCACAGCGAGGCAGGATACGCCGATAACGCGTCACTATATCATAGTGAATCATAAATGCATGCTTATGACATAGTCGATTTGAGGATTTCTTAGGATGACGTTTAATATTTTGCGCCGCATTCAGCAATATTCAAGCTATGTGACATCAGTCTGTTAATAATCTAACAGACCAGTGACTGACATAATGAGCATCCACCAATACAGCTGGGACAGCGAGTCTGATCACCCGATCCCGTTAGTCGCGTCTTACGACAAGCATGTGTTGCTGAAGACCAATTAGAAACCCGGATCTTCTCGGGATATTCCAGCAACATCACGGCGGGGGACACCAGAAATGGGCTTCACACATTGTACCCATGTGGGGAATCAAAACCGGTCTTCGGCGTGACGAGCGAAATTGTGATAATGGATGACACTACATTAATGACAATAATTGTGTGCCTTTAGTTTTATTGTTTGATAATTAATATATGTACACAGTAAAAATGATACAAACACATACCTTACAAACATAAGTCATAACATGCTATGTGTGAGGTACAAACATCTACAGTCTAACATGAGTATTGGCTAAATACATATACACTTGATAGCTAAGTTGTATACTAGGTGTATTAAAGTTGGTAAATCTACAAACTGTATTAATTGGAATACGTGGAGCCATACCAAAGTATATATCACAAAAACCATGTTGACAGTGCAATTTCATTCTAATACAGGGAAAATATATTTCTTAGAAATACAAATTACATATTCTTAGCTGTTCGCTGTATGAAAATAGGTACATCATTCTGAACTTGTCTTTGACAAGTCATACATTCAATATGTTTGCCCTAATGCTATATGACACGTGTTAATTCAATAAAGTTTGCTCTCACAGGAGGGGGGGGGGAGGATGAGGACCCTTATTGGGCAACAGGAAATGTTAAAATTATGAAGTATATGATATTGTGTGTGTACAAAGGACTGACATCTGATCATTCTTTCTTCATACACTGCAAGTTTATATTTTTTTAATTTTTTTTTCAGATGATCAATTCCATAAATATGGCTGTGAAATGTGAGTGAAAATACACAATTTTCTGACTTAACATGAAAGCACGATCAAATCCGTAATAAGAGAGGAAGTTGTTTACAACATGTCGGCACTAAATTATCTTCATCGCCCATGAAAATATACTTGAGTCATTATAAATTTTCGAAAACGCTTCCTGATTAAAAAAACAGTCAAATTCTCCTTTTCGGTTCATTGTTTTATCTGTATCTTTATATTTCGTACCAATTTCTGAGGGTTTAGAAAATGTTTTATATTGCGTAGTTCCTGTGTGCCAAAGTGGCCCTCATCCTACCTATTCCTTACATTTGAATCCATATTCTTTACCTTCAGTTCACCGGATCCGTACATTCTGTACATTACATGGTAATAAAATTATGCTCGGCTGATGAGACATGTGAGTCTAATATATGTGAAGTATGTACAGGTGTATTAGAGTCTAGGTGAGTGAGTGAGTTTAGTTTAACGCCGCACTCAGCAATATTCCAGCTATATGGCGGCGGTCTGTAAATAATCGAGTCTGGACCAGACAATCCAGGGATCAACAGCATGAACATCAATCTACGCAATTGGGAACCGATGACATGTGTCAACCCAGTCAGCGAGCCTGACCACCCGATCCCGTCAGTCGCCTCTTACGACAAGCATGGGTTGCTGAAGATCAATTCTAACCCGGATCTTCACGGGTATTAGAGTCTAAGTGTGTATGCTACACTGAACAATATGTATGGCCATTCGAAACGGTGCTTAGATATCATAACAACATTTCGTAAATGTGTCTACATTTCAGTTTAATTTCGGTATAATAATACTAAGTGGCTTGTATAGCGCTTAGTTTCCATCACAGATGCTCAACGGTGCTGCATACATTGTTAAAACACAGTAAGGGAAAAAAAGAGAGTTCTATTCAAAAGCCATCTTGAAGAAGTAGGTTTTCAACAAGTTCTTGAAAGATGACTGGAAGATTGTTCCATAGAGCTGGTGCTGCTACAGAAAAGGTTCTATTACCCAATGAGGTTTCAGTGCTTTGCAGTGTTTAATTTCTTGTTTAAATCTCTTTGCCTTGCTTGTAGCCGCAAATAGCTTCAACACTGAAGATGCAGCTTAAAAGCAATATTTGCGCTCTAGCTTTTGTTATTGCTTCTCGTGTGCTTGTTTTGTTTGGGGTTTGGGGGTTGTTTTAGTTTTCGTCTTTAGTGTTAATAAAATCTTGACAGGAACGTGCTTCGTTGATAGGACACGCAATATAAAACAGTAACCTTGGTTGTCGCTCAGACGATTGATTGTGTTATCGATACATAGCCAGACAGTGGCAGGTGTTACTATACAGATCTTAGGCTTCTTATCCATGGAAAAATTTGAAAGAAACCAAAAAGTTTTGAACTAAATTGTTCACCACGTGACATTGATCATTCATCCTGTCAAATGCTGTTCCTTCACTTTCGACTTTTTTTCCACAAACGTCTTCAAGGTGTAATTCAGAATTTAAAATCAGTATTGACGATTGTAATTGTGTAATTCAGAATTTAAAATCAGTAATGACGATTGTTATTGTGTAATTCAGAATTTAAAATCAGTAATGACGATTGTTATTGTGTCATTCAGAATTTAAAATCAGTAATGACAATTGCTATTGTTGGGTTTCGATTTATGTAAAAATAATGTCTCATACATAGTAAATATCTGTGTTTGTGAAACCGAAATAATATGAATTTATATAGAGAACGTGAGTCTCGACAATACCCAGAAACAAAATCCGCATGGTGTAACGGGGAACATAGCTATGAAAACCATATGAATAGATCGCTGACAATCTGTGAAGACACCAGGTGTTCACGAAAAAGGGTAAACATGTTTTGCCCTACATTGCCCTACATGTTTTGCACCCGCCATTCACAAAATTTGCCTAAACCTGGAAGTATGTTTTGCCAACGCCGCACAGCAGTACTAATGAAATTCGACGCTAGCATGTAAACAAACCTAAATAAACCTAAATAAACCTATATAACTGGATGTGGCTTGTTTAGTTTTACCTCTTATTTCGAATGGCCATAGCATGCCAGGTAATCATGGGTTGTTGTTTTGTTTAACGCCGTACACAGGAAATCATGCAGGACTAGAAACATTGTCCCTGATATACAAAAACAATTGCACCAATATAACTTTCGCGTCATAATTTTCACATTTTGTCCTTGAGTGGAAGAATGCCCTGAGTACAACTGTGTGTGGTGAACCAGCGCTAGGAGGCCGCCTTTCTTCCAATGTTCAAGTCCAGTTTGAATTTACGGAATATTTTCAGTTTATGTCCAGGAAGTTTCCGTATTTCAATCACATGATCGTCACTTGAAGGTTTGTTGATGCCATTTGCGGTGAAACTATCCTTCATAATGTCATTTGAAAGATTAATCACAGTGTCATTGCCGTGATGCTTGTTATTGATATCATTCCTGGCGATGATATCAACATTGAACTCATCACTACTAGTGTTGCTTGAATGAATCTTCTCGGGAAAAACATCATCAGAAAGAGTGTCTGGAAAATGGCTTCCGGTCACAGAGGTCAGAGGGAGGTCACTAGAACTACTTCCGCCGGAAGTCTCGCTTTGACCCGAATCTTGCTTTTTCTTGGGTAATGCACACACCATTAGTTTCCAAAAGCGGTCAAGCTTCTTGGAATCTTCTTCCCCGGGCCAATCAATGTATGTTACAGTGTTGAGAATCTGCTTTAGATTCTTATCCATATTCTTCATCTGAGACATGTCCCCAAACACGATCGGAATGATCTTGTGCTTCATCTTCAGCATCTCATGTTGAGCTTTCTGATACTCCAGCATGCACCACTCACTCTCCACATACGCCGGCGAGAGGATGATAATGGTTCTTCTGCTGCTTTCAACAGCCTTCATTATGTTGTTGGCAATAGCTGAAAGATTATGACAAAGATGGCTAAATATCGGAAGAGTTGAACATGTAATTCAAACAACATGAACGGTCCATTATTATTAATTTGTTTTATTACTTTATTTTGCCAGTTGGCCATCAGGGCCTGCTGCTGCCTGCAGGCCCTGAATGTAATCTGCAGGCCCATTTGGTGAAAATCAAGCCAATAAAAACAAAATAGACTATATTATATAAACTTTCACATTGTTTCAATTAGCGAAGCCTATGGCGCTGGGAGAAGTTTTTATTGGTTAAAGACTGGTGTTGACATTCCTACGCTCAAAGCGCTGAAATACCAGGAAGTGAAGCTGTAAGCATCGTAACATGATGGATCATGAAAGATTCCCGAACGTTAATAATGAAAAACAATATGGGAAAGATTCCAGTTGAAAAAACAAACTTTGACAGATAATTTACTGAAGGCCACAAGGGCCTGCAAATATTTGAAATTGCCGGCCCGATACAATAACAACCGGCGCTGGGCCTCGTTATTTCGAACGCTGTTTGTGGCATCATTTCATAAATAGAATCGGGGCCTTTCATTACTAACAGAAATGTAGTTATCTCTGTATAAATGTCAAATAAACAAAAGTAACTACACCTCAGCTGATTTTGACCTGTTTCATTTTTAATCGAAAAGTTCTTATTTATAGCAATAATATATCTACAAATGAACTATAATGGCGCTTAATCAGCACTCAAACAATACTAGAGTCGTTTTATTTTATTTTTATAATTTTATCTAAATCTTTTTAAAAATGGAAAAATATTTTCTAAATGGAAGCTGATGTGAAGAGTGTCACCAATAAAAAGCAGTATAATGTGCACTGGCGTGACACTACACGTAGCTGCATGATTCATAGCTGGTACCTGGTGTTTGCCTCCTCAGTGTCATAAGGTAAATTTCATTAACATGCCCACGTCGTGTTTCTGGGTTTATTAAATTCCATTTGGGGGTCTTCAAGTAAGATGTTATGAACTTGGACTTTCAAATTCGTATATGCAACATGCCTCATTACTACGTCTTCATTGTATTAAAAAGTTTCTTCCAGTTTGATATGTAGCTTGCTGGGAATGAAGTACGGGGTTAATGGTTTATATTAAGACAAGAAGGCGTGCCCTTACTGCATTGTCACTTATGTCACACATAAGAAATGAGAGTACAATGCTTAATGCTGTATTTTATGTTATGTATGCCTTTGTTTCAAAATCAGCGGAAGTATAAACAACTATTGAAAGGACAAAGATTTCATTACGTTATTTGCCATTTGAAACTGTGAACATCTTATACCTGTCAAGGGTCAGGTTGATAATTAGCATAAGACATGATTCTGGACAATATATCTTAATGTGCTGCAGGTAGAGTTGAGATAGCAGATTTAAGGCATAATGCATGTATCTATATAGCAGTAGCAGTGTACAGTGTACATAGTGTGACTTGCAAGCTGAGCAGCTAATCTAATTCATATTGAACTTCACCCATAAACACTGTTGTCATCAATACCTTGTTAAAAATGTATAAAGTAATTCTGGAGATAGAGGCACCACAGTTTGCAATAACAACTTATCAATATCTAAACCTATGTATAACTTCCAACGACAGCCATCCACAAATTACCCTGTGGTTGTCTAATAAAAAGTCATTTGATAAAGGGGCAAAAGTACCAATGACAGGACGTTTACGAAGAATAAGGAAATTCCTATCCACACAAATATGTGGATCAAAGATTTCAAAAGAGGCGTGGTATTTTTTCATTTTCGAGTGTAAAGATTCTTTCGTAATAAGCCTTTTGATCATCCAATTATATAATTAGGTATTTTAAAGAGCACTCACTTTCTCCAGGAAGAAAATCCCCGGAAGTGCATACACAGCTTGAAGTCCAGCTCCTTCTCCAGTTTGGGGTAAAGCTTGTGGACCACGAAGTCCTCATCCTCCTTTGTGGACTTGTACGACACAAATGCATCGAACTCCTTCCCATCTGTGAATGAAATAGAGACTCACTGTTGAGGAATACGAACAAAGCCACAAGGCATAATTAACATTAATTAACATTGTGTTTGTTTGTTTGTTGTTTAAAGCCGCACCCTGCAATATTCCAGGTATATGGCGGTTGTCTATAAATAATCGATTCTAGACTAGAAGATCTAGTTATCGACATCATGAGCATCGATCTACGCATTTGGGATACGATGACATGTGTCAACCACGTCAGCGAGCCTGACCACCCGGTCCAGTTAGTCGCTTCTTACGACAAGCATGGATTACTGACGATCGGTTCTAACCCGGATTAATATGGTGACAAGACGCTGGTGGACTAACAGTTCTAAGGCAGGGCCTGGTAACTGAATCTATGTATATCTAAACAATATCTGAATAATTTCAAATGTTGAAGGGATGTGAAACAGACTTAACACAGTATTTGAGGCATGTCAAGACATAACAGCCTTACACTATTTGGGGGAATTTTACGGTAATTTCTACATCTATACCTGTCAAATATCTTACAAAGCCAAGGAATGGTTTACAGACATTGTTCCAGACTTTCTGATAGGTAAGACTGTTTGTGTGAAACGATGCATATCTCGCAATGTCAAGTCTCCTGGCGATGTAATATCATTGTTTTATATTTCTGAAGCATTCGCGGTTCAAACAGGACTGCGACACAAGATGATGGATTACAGTCGCTTCCAGCAGGAAGTCCTGTAGTCATTAATTACACTAAATGGCATCAGATTTTTATCCATGAAGCATGTTAAGGACTGAATGAAAGACAAAAAACGGCAAGAGACATGGATTTGGCAAATAGGTAGTCCATATATCAACGAAGCGACATAAATCACAAAACACGGGTTACCAGTGTTTCCTTTTATGCAAAAACAATCCTGTCACTAGGTTTATGAAACATTTGCAGCGCTAAAGTGGTCGCCTTGTTCAGATATTCTAATTTATTCGTTCGTTCGTTTATTTATTTATTTTGTGAGCCTTGGTCAAATGTTTGATATTATTAGTTTTGTCCCCAAATCGTCAGATTACAATGGCACGCAGTCTGCAAAGTCCTCGAGTATCGATAGCAATGCCACTATAGCACTAAAATAACAAGTTTGTTGCCTAATGCCACTCAGCACAGCGCAGTATGAGCAGCGCAAGGAATGATAGTTCAATGACTACCTTGATCCTTTGTGAGTGAGTGAGCATGGTTTTACAACATTCCAGCAATATCACGCCGGGGGGCACCAGAAATGGGCTTCACACACTGTACCCATGTGGAGAATAGAACCCAGGTCTCTGGCGCGACGCTTTAACGCTTTTACCACTAAGCTACACCCACCACCCCTTCAGCACTTGTAGCTCACCATCGTCCTCATACTGCTGGAAGTAGTGGACGAGTTTCCTCATGGGCAGCCAGCGTCTCCGCCATGTCCAGTAGGGCAGGATGACCAGCAGCAGAAACAGCAGGACAAACAGACCAATGCACACCCCGATCACTGTCCAAGGCTCGGACTTGACAGCTTGTCTGTACTCTGGAGAATAAAAACAACATTTATAAAATCTTGACAAGAAATACATATAAACTGAAGGATGCCACTGCATAACCGAGATGTTACAGAATACCAAATTATTTTGTGTAACTGTAGTTTGACCGTCATTTCATTACAGATTAGTGAGTGAGTGAGTTTAGTTTTACGCCGCTTTTAGCAATATTCCAGCAAATCAGTTGGAATGTGTTGGAAAATCAGAGGTATATAACGAAATTATAAAAGCGTAGCGTGATTTTTTTAAATCAAAACGTTAGAGCTATTATCATTTCGTTATATACCTCTGATTTTCCAACACAGTGTGTTTATCTCCATTCTACCATAACCGCGTTATGAAGATTTAAAAAAAATACATACCGGGTTGAAAAATCAGAGGAATATAACGTGATTAAATACCTCTGAATGACCTTAATTAACCAATCACAATCCAGTAATAACTGAACTCATGGTAGAATCCAATTTGGATCAATTCACAGATTACTTTTTTAAGCTGGAACAGAAAAAACGCCGACACCAGATAAGCGAGTTCGTTCAGTGATGGAATCGGTTGTCACGTAGTATTGCAAAGTGAACCTGTATTCTCTGTGTAGCATAGAGGTGCGTCACAACATCGAATGTCCACGTAGGTGCAATTCATTTGATGCATTGACATACACGTACATAAAATCTTCACTGAAAAAATCTTTCATTACAAAAAGGCGAACCTTGTTCAACGCGGCAGTGTGACATTATTAGAGAACAAACACGAATTGAGCTTGTTTTGTTTGTTTCTTTTTGTCTGTTTGTCCACCCCACACTCCAGCTATATGCAAATAATCGAGTTTGACTAGACAATCCAGTGATCAACAGCATGAGCATCGTCAGTGTTTATGTTTCTCAGAAAACCGAAATCTTCAATCAACATATCTGTAATTTAGAACGCAGGTTATTTATTCTGGTTCACAAACTAATATAGGCATTAATGGGTAAAACAAGGACTGGTCGGCTCGGAGTCAGTATAATGTGTCTGATTTGGGTATTCACGTTTAACTGCGGCATGGTTTCTCAGTGAGCTGGTACTATAAAACCAGCTTATGTCTGGGGTAGTACAAGCAGCCACACATACACACGCGTGCACGTCGTCATAAACAAAATTATGAATTGTATGTCAAGGGTAAAGAAACACGTGCGGATCATATGCTATGTACACATGAAATATTTTGCATCATCAATCTCCGCGAGACTCTTTGAGAACATCGTATAGCTAGCTTGATCACCCACTCACAAGACAGACCCACGCACCCACGCACCCACCCACTCATCCAACTCGCAGAGTGACAGAGTGGTTCCCTCCTTCACTCACTCACTTACCATACTCAGTCCTACACTCACTCACTCACGTAATGAATAACGTGTCACGTTTGAGACTAGAGTAAGTCGAATATCTTAAATAGCATCCTACACTTGTGGCTGTTTATGAACAGTTCAGTCTTAAATAACATCCTACAAATGTCACTGTTTATGAACAGTTCAGTCTTAAATAACATCCTACACCTGTCACTCTTTATGAACAGTTCAGTCTTAAATAACATCCTACACCTGTCACTATTTATGACCAGTTCAGACTTAAAATAACACCCTACACCTGTCACTGTTTATGAACAGTTCAGTCTTAAATAACATTCTACAAATGTCACTGTTTATGAACAGTTCAGTCTTAAATAACACCCTACACCTGTCACTGTTTATGAACAGTTCAGTCTTAAATAACATCCTACAAATGTCACTGTTTATGAACAGTTCAGTCTTAAATAACATTCTACAAATGTCACTGTTTATGAACAGTTCAGTCTTAAATAACATCCTACACCTGTCACTGTTTATGAACAGTTCAGTCTTAAATAACATCCTACACCTGTCACTGTTTATGAACAGTTCAGTCTTAAATAACATCCTACACGTGTGACTGTTTATGAACAGTTCAGCCTTAAACACCATCCGACACCTGTCACTGTTTATGAACAGTTCAGTCTTAAATAACATCCTACATCTGTGGTTGTTTATGTATACATTAATAAATTTTTATTTAGAACAATTCAGTCCTAAATATATCCTATACCTCTGGCTGTTTATGTATTCATTTTATTTAGAGCAGTTCTGTCTTAAATAACACCCTACCAATGTGGCTGTTTATGTATACATTTTACTTAGAACAGTTCAGTCTTAAATAACACCCTACCAATGTGGCTGTTTATGTATACATTTTATTTAGAACAGTTATGTATGTCTTAAATAACACCCTACCAATGTGGCTGTTTATGTATACATTTTATTTAGAACAGTTCAGTCTTAAATAACACCCTACCAATGTGGCTGTTTATGTATACATTTTATTTAGAACAGTTCAGTCTTAAATAACACCCTACCAATGTGGCTGTTTATGTATACATTTTATTTAGAACAGTTCAGTCTTAAATAACACCCTACCAATGTGGCTGTTTATGTATACATTTTATTTAGAACAGTTCAGTCTTAAATAACACCCTTAGTTTTATAACACCCTACCAATGTGGCTGTTTATGTATACATTTTATTTAGAACAGTTCAGTCTTAAATAACACCCTACCAATGTGGCTGTTTATGTATACATTTTATTTAGAATAGTTCAGTCTTAAATAACACCCTACCAATGTGGCTGTTTATGTATACATTTTATTTAGAAGAGTTCAGTCTTAAATAACATCCTACAAATGTCACTGTTTATGAACAGTTCAGTCTTAAATAACATCCTACACGTGTGACTGTTTATGAACAGTTCAGCCTTAAACACCATCCGACACCTGTCACTGTTTATGAACAGTTCAGTCTTAAATAACATCCTACATCTGTGGTTGTTTATGTATACATTAATAAATTTTTATTTAGAACTAAATATATCCTATACCTCCTATTCATTTTAAGATAGTTCTGTCTTAAATACCCTCTGGCTGTTTATGTATTCATTTTATTTAGAGCAGTTCTGTCTTAAATAACACCCTACCAATGTGGCTGTTTATGTATACATTTTATTTAGAACAGTTCAGTCTTAAATAACACCCTACCAATGTGGCTGTTTATGTATACATTTTATTTAGAACAGTTCAGTCTTAAATAACACCCTACCAATGTGGCTGTTTATGTATACATTTTATTTAGAACAGTTCAGTCTTAAATAACACCCTACCAATGTGGCTGTTTATGTATACATTTTATTTAGAATAGTTCAGTCTTAAATAACACCCTACCAATGTGGCTGTTTATGTATACATTTTATTTAGAACAGTTCAGTCTTAAATAACACCCTACCAATGTGGCTGTTTATGTATACATTTTATTTAGAACAGTTCAGTCTTAAATAACACCCTACCAATGTGGCTGTTTATGTATACATTTTATTTAGAACAGTTCAGTCTTAAATAACACCCTACCAATGTGGCTGTTTATGTATACATTTTATTTAGAATAGTTCAGTCTTAAATAACACCCTACCAATGTGGCTGTTTATGTATACCTTTTATTTAGAACAGTTCAGTCTTAAATAACACCCTACCAATGTGGCTGTTTATGTATACATTTTATTTAGAATAGTTCAGTCTTAAATAACACCCTACTCCTGGGGTTGTAGTGGACACAGAAGTCATGAAATGTAAATGACATACCATGCCAAGAAAAAGTTACAAATTGTTAATTACTGGGCACGCAGTGTATATAAACACCAAGCATAATATAGAAACACTAATTATGAAAAGCGAGAAGTCGTGAGACTTATTTAAAAGCATCTTCAAACATAGCCCCTTTATTGTTCTTGCGGGCAATGAACTTATGAACTGAGTGCGCTGTCTTTTTGAGGCTACTTAAGAATAGATGTCTTTTTACATATCAAGATTAAATGATAAATTAACTTAAAATTTGGCTGGGAAACCAATAAGAATAGCACAAGTGTCGACTCTAATTTCTTCATGAAGATAAGAGTTCAGGTATGATTCCACATTCAACCAGAATTCTTTGACAAGCTCACAATCTAGAAAAACATGAGATATGCTTTCCTTGTCGGTTTTACAGGGGGAGCAAATATCCTGTGGTTGTTTATGTACACACAACAACGGTTCCTATGATGTATATTAATTGTCCGTGTTTTCAGGATGTCGTAGTGCTTTCAACGGTATAATAACAAAGGCTTTTGTTTTCAAAATTGTTAGTAATTTATTACTAAATCCAAGTCGACTTTTGAACTGCGTCTTAACTTATGGGAATATACGAACAATATAACAAAATATAAATCTCCATGTTTACTGTTACAAAACACTAAATGTCCCATCACTCTTCACTTTTAATGCCCATGTGTCGTAATTAAGATTCACGAAACAGCCTACCACGTCGTCTGGTATAACCTAAAGCCATCTCAAACTTATCCCTGTCTGACGGTCGAAAAAACATGTTTATCTGATTATCATATTCAACGTAATGACATATCTTAGGATGAACTTATTGCCATAAGTGTTTATCTGATTATCATATTCAGCGTAATAACATGATATCTTAGGATGAACGTATTGTCAGAAATGTTTATCTGATTATCATATTCAGCGTAATAACATGATATCTTAGGATGAACGTATTGTAAGAAACGTTTATCTGATTATCATATTCAACGTAATAACATGATATCCTAGGATGAACGTATTGTCAGAAATGTTTATCTGATTATCATATTCAGCGTAATAACATGATATCTTATATATATTGTCAGAAACGTTTATCTGATTATCATATTCAACGTAATAACATGATATCTTAG
Source organism: Haliotis rubra (assembly GCF_003918875.1). Taxonomy (NCBI): domain Eukaryota; kingdom Metazoa; phylum Mollusca; class Gastropoda; order Lepetellida; family Haliotidae; genus Haliotis; species Haliotis rubra. Next base: position 513,982 of record NW_025767014.1, read on the forward strand.
GATGAACGTATTGTCAGAAATGTTTATCTGATTATCATATTCAACGTAATAACATGATATCTTAGGATGAACTTATTGCCATAAATGTTTATCTGATTATCATATTCAGCGTAATAACATGATATCTTAGGATTAACGTATTGCCATAAATGTTTATCTGATTATCATATTCAACGTAATAACATATCTTAGGATGAACTTTTTGTCAGAATTGCTTTGCGTAGCAAGATCTCGTAAGATACTACTCTAGCCTAAAATATAATATAATATATCTACTTTACGATGTATATATATATATGACTGAAAGTAAATATTTCAAACCATAATGGGTTCATATGTAAAACCCATTATGGTTTGAAATATTTACTTATTTATATATATATTTATTACTGAAAGTAAATATTTCAAACCATAATGGGAAAAAAATGTTGGATCCCAGTTACGTCAGTATCTCCCAGGAGATGCGCCAGGAGCGACAGTTGGTCTAAAATACTCCTTGGACTCGGAGTAATTAATTATGCCACAAACATGTCCTGTCAAGACAACCCGTGCGTTGTTGGTATACCCTTTGTAAGTTAACAGCTGGTGATGCTTGAAGTTTCTGTGTGGGATACACATCAATATATTAGCATATGTAAACCATATGTAAACTACACATAGGGGGAGACAGGGACCTTTCTGTGACACAGTGAGAGTGTCTCTTTCATGTCCTTTTAACCTTCCCCAACTTGCTACCGCTGCTATTCAGGTCATCTCACAGCTGATGTTATAGATTGCAGCTTAACGTCTTGTGCTTGTATATATGATATAAACATAACTCTATACCTGATACTGGGGGTACGTAAGTCCCAAAACATTCAAATCAAATTAAGCTTACCAAATATTTAAATCTAGTATCTTTGTGTTTTTAAATGATGGCTAAAATTAACTACAATCACCAACGGCTGAAGGGATGACGTAAATCCAGGTAGGCTCCATGCAGGTAGCAAAAGTAGAGTAAGTCCCCATGGTCCCTAGCATGGTGATCTACTTTCAGCTGTTGGTGATCTATGGCCCGTTTTTTATATTGTATTGTCATTAATATAAAATTTTAGCGATTGATGCTAGTTTTAATTCTTGATTCGGTGATATTCTAGTCGGTTTTACTGTCCTTCGTCGACAGTTTCTTTTTACAAATGTAACAATATTTATCATGCATATACATGCATATGTATAACTAGTTTAGTCACGATATGGCTGAAATACTGCCGATGTCACTATAAACACACTCACTCACTATACCTGATACAAGTGCCCTGTCTGTCACAGGGGAGTAATCGACTCGATTCCCCATGGTTGTTGCAATAATCATTTACAGAATTTTAATTCCATTAATAACTTGAAATCAAAGTATTCATTTAAACATGTTTAACAGTTAGTTTCACTAAATTAAGTGTACATCGAAATTAGTCATGACAATGTACAGCATATTGATAAATGTTGTACCAAGAATACACACTTACAGTATGTCACTCAGTACCATGAATCTTACCCTGTCAGTTCATAAAGGAACACATCATATTATATCAAACAAGTCCCATAAGACTGATGAGTTTTATATTTATGGTGACATGACGATGTTTATAATGTACGATGTTGCAGTGCCTTACCTTTCACAGATGGAGCAGGTGTTGTCTTCAGTTCCTCGCACTGCCCGCCAGTATAATTCCAGTTACACACACAATGCATGGTTTCATTGAAGAAGGCACAGTCTCCTTTCTCTCCACAATCAAGATCACAGAGATGCTCACAAAATATCCCTGTGTAGTTTGCAAAACATTCACATTTAACTTCATTTGCGTCTTCCACACACTCCCCGTGATCCCCACAGGAGAAGGCATGGCATTTGTGGTCTTCTCCATCCTCGCATTCGAACATTGGCACCCTGTTCCAGTCAAAGAGGCAGGTGCCCTTACAGTCTTCACAGGGGGAGGCAGAATCCATTGTTGGGGGAATAAAGTCCGAGTAAAAGTCTTCAGTGGTCATCTCATGACCTGTTTCGTCAATACTATTAGAGCCATTTGTTTGGGATCGATTGGATGTGATGATTGGATCTATTGGATGCAACTGTCCTATTCTATTGTCTATATCGCCATGAGTAAGTGATGGAGATGTTGTTGTCTCCAACGTTGTGGGGAGTTCCAGGATGTTCAGATGTTCTGTGGATGCAGTCTGCAGTTTGGAGGTTGGTGTGATGAGTTCCTTGTCAATGATCATATCATCTGATGCAACTGAATGAGGTGGAGTGCTTGGAGTTGAAGAAACAGTAACTGGAGATGCATCAAGACTTGGGGTTGAAGTCAAATTATAAGCTTCATGGGATAGGCTTGGAGAGTCGGAGGCAAATCCCATGACAGGCGACGGGTATGGAGAACCGGGTACTGAATCCACTGATGAAGATGGGAAGATGTCAACGGTTTCAGAATGTCCAACTGGTATGGAGGTAGATGTGGAGATGGGACTGGGATCGGTAGCAGAGGATGCATTTATTGTAGGCTGGGTTGATGATGTGAGTTCATCACGTATCTTTTTCAGCATGTGCTCACACATGTACGACGGCAGTCCAGACACACACATGCACAGCTTAGCACAGGTGGTGTATCCAAGAGTGCAGTCACCATCAGCATCGCATATCCCGGGTAGTGCTTGACAACACGTTCCATCAGATGCTGTAGAAGGCGACAAATGAGGCGACTGTCCTATGTGGTCTACTGGAATTATCTCACTTCCAGAGGGCAAACCAAGAGGAATATCCCCAACTGAAGATGAAGTTCCAAACACGCACGAAAAAACCGTGAGCCACAGTAGAAGTTTCAGCAGCAACATGTTTCTGTTCTCAGAGATCGAAAACGTAAATGTCCAGGTACACTTCCGTCCTACATCATGCATTACATATGCATGCATGCATAATCAACCATCGGAGATAGGACCGCGTTGTTCAGGCTACCACCGGCATGTCTAAAGTAAACCCGCGCAATACGTTCCGTCAGAACGGAAGCCATTGGATGAAGTGTGTGTCACAATACTTACATCACAACATATCAGCCTTCAGAACTCAGCTGTTCGCCTATACGATTCATACAACGTTTGAGGTTAACATCATATAGTCCCATACACAAAACATCTCCAGTAGGGGTGGATGGACTACACAACACGCACGACCTGATGAGGTTAGTGTGTGTCTCCGAGTCAGCAAACCTGAATGTAGTTCACAAGGTGGCCCTATCCCGTTTTCAAGATGGCGGCTCCCAATCTGTCATGGTGTCATTCTGCCTTCACGGTAGATGCCTGTGTCTCAAAGCGCTCATAAACATTCTCTACCGTCGACTGTGACAGGCAGGGTTCTTGCCATACAACATACACAGTGTCCGTATACTCATCTTTAAAACTTGTGAGACGCAACCGATTTGCGCCGTTTTGCTGATTTACAAACCTTAATCAGCCCTTATGCCTCAATTTACTAAAATATATCATAATTTAATACATGTATTGTTTTTAAATTGCTACAATCTGATGTTTTTTTGTACATCCTTCAATGTGTTTATTTTAAAAGATAGTATTTGCGAAATAACAATATTGGCTTGTAATAGTTGTACATGTAAACATGACTGTACTAACACATATTTTGTGCTATAAATTGCTGTAATGAGTGAGTTAGTGAGTTTGGTTTAACTCTGATTTCAACCCCATTCCAGTTCTATCAGGGCGGGTTGATTTTGGGGGGAAGCCAAAAGTGATGCAAGTTCTCTAATGTATACTACTCTGGTGAAATCCACGAGCATGAATCTGTTGCTGACAACATTACTCTTGAAATATGATTCGAACCCACAATCAAGGGTTTGAAGCATGTTCAAGGGACGCAACTCTGCACAGATATTAAACCACAGAGTCACCGTCGTCCCTCGAAAATATTGAATTAGTTTTATACTAGGATTTAACAGTAAACGAATACTCTATATATTTCAATCACAATTACTCTCATGTTGGCGAATGGCAATCAAATATATGAAGTTATCGAAGCATTGTTTTAATATGGAAATAAATGTCATTGCAACTATGTAGAGCTTATGTTTATTACAGACACACGCCAGTGGCCGATCATATACACGTAATTCTCTCTCTCTCTCTCTCTCTCTCTCTCTCTCTCTCTCTCTCTCTCTCTCTCTCTCTCTCTCTCTCTCTCTCTCTCTCTCTCTCTCTCTCTCTCTCTCTCTCTCTCTCTCTCTCTCTCTCTCAAAGGTTCCTATGATGTACATGTTTAATTGGCCGTGTTTTCAACGGTATAATAACAAAGGCTTTTGTTTTCAAAATTGTCAGTAATTTATTACTAAATCCAAGTCGACTTTTGAACTGCGTCTTAACTTATGGGAACCTACGAACAATATAACAAAATATAAATCACCACGTTTTTGCAACTCTCTCTCTCTCTCTCTCTTTCTCTCTCTCTCTCTCTCTCTCTCTCTCTCTCTCTCTCTCTCTCTCTCTCTCTCTCTCTCTCTCTCTCTCTCTCTCTCTCTCTCTCTCTCTCTCTCTCTCTCTCTCTCTCTCTCTCTCTCTCTCTCTCTCTCTCTCTCTCTCTCTCAGATCCATCATTTCCCCATTCCACCCACCTGCCTGTCCCTCACTACTCAATGTAACATTCTACCTCCAGCGACTGGTCTCTTGTAACTACTAAGTACTTCCTTTACGTGACATTCATCATGACAAATTGTCTGATAGTCATAGCCAGATGGCTGTGTCACATCTATAGGTATCAATACCCTCATGTCTCATCAGCACGTATATAAGTCATGCCAGATGGCTGTGTCAGATATCTATAGGTATCAATCATAGCCAGATGGCTGTGTCATAGCCAGATATCTATAGGTAGGTATAATACCTCATCGTGTGTCGTATCATCCAGCACACGTATATAAGGACTCAAGTCAAATCGAAGCCATACACTAGCATAATAGGAACATGCATCAATTTGCCAAGTACGTTTTATTAACATCGCTCCTTTGGATTTTTAAATTTGTTTGACCATGTGTAGGCATCTAGCAATAGCTGATTTTCTTTTGATAACAAATGTAACCGACACTGTCAGAGTCAGGCACCTTATGGCCAACACAGAAAGTCACCGTGTATTCATTTTGTTAACAAATTTTGTCATGACATTCTCAAAAGCTGCTGGGCAAAAGACAGTACACACTTCGTCGCCTGAAAACCAGCGTGTTCTGTATCCACTTTGAGGACTGACTGACTGAGTTTTGGTTTTACGCCGCTTTTAGCAATATTCCAGCAACTTCACGGCGGGGACACCAGAAATGGGCTTCACACATTGTACCCATGTGGGGATTCGAACCCGGGTCTTCGCCGTGACGAGCCAACGCTTTAACCACTAGGCTACCCCACCGCCCCCCACTTTAAGAAGGCTCAGGGTACTGCATTTACTGCATATTCTACCTCTATGCAAAATGTCACAGTGATTTATGGCCCAGAAAGTGGTTTTACATTGTTTTATCTCCATAAAATAACACTGTACAGTGTTAGTTCCAGAGTATTCTCAGTGGTTATTGGACCAATCAGCAAATCCAGTTTGATCACGTGACATGGAGATGTAACAATCTGGATGTTATTATCATCACTATAGACATGCACATGGAACATAGGAACGTTGTCCTTATTTATTGCTTAATTTAATGTAATTCGTAAGCTATGAAATTAAAACAAGTTAAAACAACAAATCTGCTTCAGGAATACCGTCCACTACAACACCGCTCAGCACATTGCCCGACTCCTCGCCCCCCTTGGTATATCAGCCTCATCCTTCGTCGCCGACTCTGCCAAATTCTGCACAAAGATCAGTTTATTCAGACTAATCAGCTACGATGTCGTAGACCTCTTCACGAATGTTCCCAGAGATGAAGCCCTCACCATCACATGCAGAAGACTTGAAGACCTCCACCCCGACCTAGACACCCACCTCAGGATTGACGGTATAATCCTGCATCAGCTCAACCTATTTTACCTGGTCTGACAAGATCTTTCAGCAAACCCATGGGTTCTCCTCTCTCCCCTATCATCACTGAGATATACATGACGGAACTTGAAGATAAGGGCCTGCTGACATCCCCCATCGCTCCAATATGCTGGTACAGGAAAGTAGACGACACCTTTGTAGTCCTCAACCCCAACGAAGACCCTGAACACCTCCTCGACCACCTCAATTCTCAACATCCCCGTGTGCAGTTCACAATGGAAGAAGAATCTGATAACAAACTCCCTTTCCTCGACGTCCTGGTTACAGAAACAAGAAAACAAGCTCTCCACCACTTTCTACAGGAAACCCATTCATACCGACCAATCTCTCCACTTCACCTCTAATCACCCTCTGCAGGTTAGGAAAGGCATCATTTCCACCCTTACCCGAAGAGCCAAGAACATCTGCTCCTCAACAGAAGCCCTAGAAACCGAACTAAACCACCTCCGAGGCTCCGCCATGTCTTCATCGAATATAACCAGTACCCCTAGAAATTAGTTAACAACGTCATCAGATCCACCCTCAACCCAAGAGATAAATCACCCCGTCGGCAATCAGCACCCTTCGTAATACGTATCCCGTATGTCCCAGCAGCCAGCCACTAGATGAGACTACTACTTCAGCAGCAAGCAGGTATAGACGTTCTGCTCCAGAAAGGCAAGTCCATCCAAAACCTCCCCCAAGCCACCGGCAAACCCCCATCAACAACTAAAGAAGACCCCACAGGAGTAGACTACCAGATCAATTGTCAATGTGGAGACTCTTACATAGGTGAAACGTCCTGCCCTCTCCCACTACGAATTAAAGAACCCAAAACTTCAGTCCAGAAAAACGACTCCAAATCCGCCATAGCCGACCACACCCAAGCCAACCCTGACCATGCCATCCTTTGGAACAACATCCACATCCTGGAAACCAACCAAACAGACAACAAGATTTGGAAACTTCTTGAAGACATAAAAATCCAACGTTTCAACCCCACAATGAACCGGGATCAAGGTAATTTTATCTTCTCGGTCTATCACCACCTAATTAAAGATCACCAGTATTTCACCCATACCTCGTCCAATTGGTTTCCATGCTCCCCATTTGTTTATTGTAATCACAGCCAATCAATGTGTACGTCAACCTACTCTCTTCAACTCACTATTACCGTCTCAGTGTACATCAACTCATCTATTGTATAAACTCATTCTACATATTGTTTTAATCACTATCACTCTGTACATCAACCTAATCTGCTCAAGTCACTCATTAGCAATTAAATGTATATTGCTTGATAAAGGTGTTAGTACCTACACCGAAACGTCGCATCCATCTTCACTTCATCTATATAAACTTCTAAAATGCCTCACAAAGAAATAGTCCAGATATACATGACGGCGATATGCTAGTAATCGAGTCTGGACAAGACAATCCAGTGATCAACAGCACGAGCATCTATCTACGCAATTGGCATACGATGACATGTGTCAACCAAGTCAGCGAGACTGATCCACCCGATCACCTTAGTCGCTTCTTACGGCAAGCATGGGTTGCTGGAAACAAATTCTTACCCGGATCATCAATGGAAAGTCATGCGGTAGTAGATTGTTTATCGTTTTCTTCTTTGGCTAAAGGGGCGGTGGGGGTAGCCTAGTGGTTAAAGCGTTCGCTCGTCACGCCCGGAAGGCCCGGGTTCGATTCCCCACATGGGTACAATGTGTGAAGCCCATTTCTGGTGCCCCCTGCCGTGATATTCCTGGAATATTGCTAGAAGCGGCGTAAAACTAAACTCACTCATTCACTTAGTCTGTCTCACAGCCCCTGAACCACATAATTGTCCCTACTGCCAAGCCCTCTCTACAGTGCTAAATCCCTAAATAAAGCAAGTCTAGAGCGCATTTTGTTAAATCTCTAGCCAGTTTAAAATACGCTGTCACACAAGGAACAAGTCTTAATGTTTCAATATCTGTCAACAATAAACGGTTGTAGCTGTTAAAATTCATGTGGGCCCGTATATGATTATTGCGTGAATAGGGGCGCTGTCTATGTACTACTGTCAGTACTACTACTAACAGCAGAATCGTTTGCTCACTGAGGCGTAACTGAAGAGACATGTGACAGCTGTGATTGGATGAAATAGTGTAAGGTGTTATGTTTGTTAAAAGCACCAGCATCCAGTCATTAAAACTGACCACCATTTTAAGTATTTAATGCTGTCATTTGTATTACTTATGCTTATTAACCTTCGAGCGAGTGAATTTGATTTTACGCCGCTTTTAGCAATATTCCAGCAATATCATGGCAGGGGACACCAGAGATGGGCTTCACACATTGTACCCGTGTCTTCGGCGTGACGAGCGAACGATTTCACCACAAGGCTACCCCACCGCCCCAGAAACCTTCGAATCTCCATTCGAGATGTGTTTCTCATGCTCTTTGGTTTCACCAAACTTCTGGGAATTGAATCATTTCGGGATTTCCTCCCACGTTAAGCTGTGAAAACTGGAACACTGTTAAGAGTGTCGTTAAACACACTCACTCACTCACTCACACTTGCAAAGGAAAGTCATATGTGCACCAAAAACTAACAAGGGAACATTTAGCACAAGTCAAACTAGGGACTTATATCACGCAACATTCTGTTCACTGAAGCGTTACATTAAATTTCCTCCACAAGTCTACCATAAAACGATTTGAAAAGTTCATTAAACTTCATTGAAAGCTTCACGTTCAGAGGAGTGTTATGCCATGGTTGTTATTGGCCTGCGGGTTATTTACATGAAGATCAACCTGTGTCGATAGTCTTTGTTCTAAATTAATTCTAAATCTTTATGTGATTATGTTTGGTTGTGTCCTGTGAAGAATCGGTTCTATTAATTCTTTGAATGTCAAATATTTCCCCATGCCAAGTTCATTTGTTAATGAAGGTTAGTTGAGACATACGCCTTCTCACATAATCAGCTCAACAAAACATTGAAAATGGCAGCATGCCCAGTAACGGTACATGTTGTCCTCAGAGGAGGTATGCAGAGAAAATACCTCCCTGGCGTAAACACGGCGTTACCGCCGCGACATGACAGGTAAAAATGTGTGCTCTATCTCACGTGACAGGGGGCACAGGTAACATCATTATCGGTCAACCGGCTGCAGGCTTTACAACCCCTGGTCTCCCTACACACAGGTACGCCAGAGTTGGCGGGCGTGACTTGTACGTATAATTTGGAAGATTTCGTATCCAAAAGGTAGCTTGTATGTAACATCCATTCAATATCAGTCACAATGTGCAGAATTCCGTGAAATTATTTGATCGCTGTGAAATTTCCGAAATAGAAGATTTTTGTTGGATCACGGAGAGCACGGCGCAAAGTCCCGCTTAGTAGTGATGCACATACATCATGAAGCTTAGGGGAAATGCTTCGCAGCGAATTTCTTTTCGTGGGCCCACATGGGTACAATGTGTGATGCCCATTTCTGGTGATATTGCTGGAATATTGTTATTGCTAAACGCGGCGTATAACTGAACTCACTCACTCTTTTCGGGGGAGAAGGGGGGTTGCGCACACTCTCTCTCTCACTCACTCACTCTCTCTCACACACACACACTCTCTCTCACACACACACTCTCTCTCACTCACACACTCTCTCTCTCACACACACACACACACTCTAGATATCCGCCCCTGATTACTGCACATACCTCTGAGTTGGTGAACCCTTTGTCATATGTGTTAACTACATGTAATTTATAAAACTTGTCAACATAATTAATAGTTGTCAAATATACATTATTTCACAGGAGTATATCTCCATAAAGAATATTCACTGTAAATGTCGCCTTTGATGAACGGAACCATAAGTTATAAAACAGTTGAGATGGATCTCATGAAAAAACTGTCAACCCTCACAGGGAGGATATCCTAATATCTGTATCCCATTAAATTGTCCTGATGACCCTACCCATGTAACTATAAACTATAGGATTATATAGTGGCACAAGGCATGTAGCAGTAGAGATCATTACAGGTATATTAACAATATACATCATTGAAGTCCTTGAAAGGCATTTAGAAGTTGGACGAACATGAATACATGACATCTTTTATGATAACAGTTTCTTTTATATTCTTATTCACGACGTTTCAGAGCTACTTCTTGCTCCTTCATCAGGTGAATGCTGGGTCAAGCTGAGTTAATATACATCATCTATTTCCACCGTTAACTACAATAGGACCCTTGCGTTTTAAGAAGGCGCGGTGGCCTAGCAGTCAGTCCAAAATGGTGAGTTGAGTCTCCTGTGCGTACCAGAACCTATGGTAGTGGGTTCGAATCCCGGCTCGCACCGACCGCTTTGGCCTTTTGGCGGCACCACACCAGTGCTCGTGGGTTTTAACATCTTGGACCTGCATCATTTCAGGTGCTCCTCTCGTTCAGGATATAGTGGTTCAAGCGTTCGCTCGTCACGCAGAAAACCCGGGTTCGGTTCCCCACACAGGTACAATGTGTGAAGCCTTTTCTGGTGTCCCTCGCCGTGATATTGCTGGAACATTGCTAAAAGCGGCGGAAAGCCATACTCACTCACTCGATTCCCCACACAGGTACAATGTGTGAAGCCTTTTCTGGTGTCCCTCGCCGTGATATTGCTGGAACATTGCTAAAAGCGGCGTAAAACTGAATTCATTCACTCACGCCTCACGTGGTATAACTGCACGAAAACTGTTACAAGGCGTTCAAGCGTTCACTCACTCTCGCAAAGTCAAATGTTATAACGTTGCTTAAAAAGATACTACAAAGGAAATCCCGTTAGCCTTAACGGTTAAGACGAATGTATTATCCAAGATCCATCGGGTCAAACATCGATACTTCATACGTCGCTTGGCCTGGGGGCTTTGTTGCCAGTGTTAAACTGTCAAGTGTGCCTTCAAGGTGTTAGTCATGAGGGTGTGATCGGCAAGGTCGTATAGGTTATGTTTTATAATTACGTTGATGTTTGGGCGTTACAGCCATTAATCATACTTGAATTGTTGTTTAAGATATATTTATGTTTTGATGATCTGTCTGAGGAAACTTCAGGTTATTTACCTCCATAAAAACTCTCGGGTCCCAGTCTTATGATACATCAAAATTTTTAATGAAACATATGGTGATCGAACTTGTTTGCACCATATTTGTAAAACTATTGTCAATTTGTCAACTGTCATATTGTCAATCACTTTGCAGATTTTAACCTACATATTGGAAAAGTAAACCTTTCGGAATTGTTAAAAATAACAGTAAGTCTAGTCATTGCGTTAAGTGTAGTCATTCTTGTACATTGATTAAGGCAGTCATAGCTATACGATCACTCTGTGAAACGGGCCCGGGAGCACTGGATTTGATCTATCGTTTATTGGGAAATGGTTATCCATGACATTCGTGAATTTCCTGATTTCGTTTCCTTGCGGACTTGAAAACACCCCTGAAAAATATTATTGTAATTGTCTATTCAAAAAAAAATAATACATTTACGTTCTTTAAATTCAGGGATATTTGAAGAAGTAAATTTCGTTTTTAACTTTTAAGCATTATTTAGAAATATAATCTGGAAATGTAACATGAACGGCTAAGAATAATTACTTCCGAATACGTTTTCAACAAAAATTATTATAAGTATTAGCAGGAGCCGTAGTGGTAAATCAAAGAGGTTTGGTTCGTATAAAAAGTGCAATATGTGATTGCTTCTCTCATGTTTATAAATATTGGAATTACACAGAAATAGAGTTATCGTTCTTGTTTGGGGTAGTTTTGGTGTTTATACGCCAATATGAAATCCTTCTAAAGAGGCAGAAGTCTATTCGGCTTGTCCCGGAATAACACGAGTTAGGTACACGTGTTAGTAATTATATAAGAATTTCTAGATTCTAGAATTCTTGAAATGGTTCTTGTGTTCTGCTCCCTCCTTAAGGTTCCATTTCATTCAATGACAATCAGATGATCGAATAGAACTATCCAATGCTGAACCTTTTCGTGGTACGTATACCCTAATATAGTGTACTTCTATTATTGTACCTATTGATCTCCTTTTGTATTGATATTATAGTAATCGTATTAGTGTACCACTATCAGCGTACGCCTATTGTACTCCCGCTCTGCACACGAGTCTTAAAGGGGAGCTCCGCTCTATTGTTTGGAGCCCATTTCAACTTGATGACGTTGTGATTGAGAACGTGTGTGCAAGTGAGGCAGCGCGTGCGCGTGCGCGTGTGTGTGTAGTCATGCACGATATATAGTTTTAGAGTATATAGTATTGTATTAACAATGTACATCATAGAAGTCCTTGAATGGCATTTAGAGGTTGGACGAACATGAATACATGACATCTTTTATGATTAACAGTTTCTTTTATATTCTTAATCACGACGTTTCAGAGCTAATTCTTGCTCCTTCATCGGGTGAATGCTGGGTCATGCTGAGTTAATATACATCATCTATTTCCACCATTCTACAAGAAGACTCTTGCGGCCGCCTATTGTACTCCCTCTCCGCACAAGAGTCTTAAAGGGGAGCTCTGTTGTTTGGGGCCCATTTCCAAGTGACGACGTTGTGATTGATACCCTGTGTGCAAGTAAGGCATTGCTTCCTCTCGGGTACTTAGCTTAATAAGTAACTGAGGTTGATACGCGTCGTATCAGTTCAGTGAGTATGGTTTAAGGCCGTCTTTGCAATTTCTTTAGCAATATCAAGGTGGAGACACACTAGAAATGAACTTCATACATTTTCCTCATGAGGAGAATATAATTTGGGTTTTTGGAATGACGGGAGAATACTTTAGCCAAGAGGCTACCCCACTGCCAAGATACAGACAGACAAACAGACAGACAAGTTTATTCAGTAAAAGGCCACAGGCCCATCATACAATCATTTGCATATGATATAGATAGTTTAGTGCACATGCTGTGTAATGTAATACCTTTTAAAAGCAGAAATTGAATGACATGAGTCTATTCGCAGGGACTGCGTTTGGTCCGAAATCATTCTCTCTATAAAGAAAAAGAGGAAGACACAATTTGGGCACTATTGTTTTTACTGTCTGTTTTAGATCCAAACTAATAAGAATAAACTGTAAAATGAGTTTTAAAAATGCGGCCTTCTGAGTAATTTATTACCCCCGGTATATCCTTCGTTGCCACCATGACCGTTACATTTCACACCAACAGGAAATTATGAGAAAAACTCACTGAAAGACAGACAGCAATAAATATTCAGAGATTACATATGTCAACTCGATTAACTGTTGATATCTCGGAAGGGCCAGCTTATCGCCGACATTGGTTGAAATGAGCACCGATCAGTCATGTGTTTCGTTGTACGACCTACATTCGTCCTTGAAAGGTGATGGTTGGATGCAAGATTTGATTGATATGCTGTCGGAGGTTACCACTGGTCTTTGTTCCTATGTCATGATTCTCCTGTTGGAAAATGACGCTTGTTTTCACAGCTTGACAGTGAATATTCAAAATGTGTATTTTTGGCTTTACTGTTTAAAATAGTATGAGAAGTACATGTACATTCAAAATGTTACCATAGATCCAGTTTGATACACTCAAAGCATCGATGTTTTATTCTATCAGTTTTATGTATCTCTTCCTTGAGAAGTAGGTCAGAAATGTGGGTGAGTGAGTGAGTGGGTTTAGTTTCACGCCGCACTATTCCAGCTATATGGCGGCGGTCTGTAAATAATCGAGTCTGGACCAGACAATTCAGTGATCAACAGCATGAATATCGATCTACGCATTTGGGATGTTATTATTTTATCATTTATTACAGGATATTTATGGAGAGCACATAACCAGGCAACTAGTACATGCCCAAGGCGCAAGACCAGAAAATCCAGTGATCAACAGCATGAGCATCGCGGAGAGCCGCGTTAAACAATATACAAACAAATCTCACGCCCAGCTATTACTGGGATACCGTTATGTGTTTATACCTAACTCACTATAAATCAGGATTCACAGACTCATGGAATACATACAAATCTAAGCTAAATGGCATGTATATTCACTGAAAAAATTCTTTTCATGCTCCACCATGTTGTTTTCAGTGAGTACAAAAAAAACAATCGTATGTACAAAAATTTAGACATTTTTATTAACCAGTTGCTATTCCTTACACACATTTCCTATAATTTTTATAGTTGGATATTATTTCTGAAATCAAATCTCCATATGGAAATACTTACCGACAAGAAAAAATTAAGTATTTCTTTAAAAAATTTCACAATGGGCACTGTCGTGTGTTTCAACACTGGTGCACTTTAGTGTTGTAAAGTGTAACGCATTCATATGCTGACTGTCAGATAAAGAAACAGTAAGTTGTGTGAGCATATAGCTCCAGGTGATTAATCACTGCAGCATCAACGTCAGTCTATATCATTACCCCATCCCCGTCCCGTTTATTATAGACACACGCCAGTGGCCGATTATATACACATAATTCTCTCTCTCTCTCTCTCTCTCTCTCTCTCTCTCTCTCTGTCTCTCTCTCTCTCTCTCTCTCTCTCTCTCTCTCTCTCTCTCTCTCTCTCTCTCTCTGATCCGCCAATGCACACCTCCCTCTCTCTCTCTCTCTCTCTCTCTCTCTCTCTCTCTCTGGATCCGCCAATGCACACTCCCCTTGAATGTTGTTTTCTGTTCTCATAGTGCTGTTCCGCTTTTTCAGAGGACAAGGCTTCATATTTGTAAACACCTCGGAACATACGTCATACGACACTCTTGATTAGAGGTTTTAGTTTCTTCTGTTGGTGTTTTGCTGTCATATTTCACAGGTGACACACGAGATGTGCGCTGCGTGGAGTGTGTCTATGGCGTGACGTAACGTAGACATGTTTATGTGCTGTTGCTGATGGCGTCAGTGGGGACCAGTGGAGACTGATGGCAAGCTGCTGTCGTAGACACTTGTGTGAAAAACGACTTTCTTCTAAGTTTTATTTCTGAATACATTGTATGTTTTATTATTCCAACTACGTAATGAGATTGAGTATTGTCTGCAAGACACGAGAACAGTTAAAGTCAACCGTACTGAGCACAGGTGTGTGTGGGTGAGTGAGTGAGTAGGAGTGGGCTGGTGGTTCGTTTGTTTGAGTGTGTGTGTGCGTGCGTGCGTGCGTGCGTGTGCGTGCGTACGTGCGTATCTGTAAAATTGAGATAGTGGTTTGGTAGTTAGTTGGTGAGTTGTCGTAAGCAGATTTTCGCGCCTGGGTAATCAGAATGTGTGAATATTTCTTCACTGAGGGAAACAGTTCGACACACCTATTAGCCAGTAGCCAGTAGCCAGACTATCCTGTGATTGATACTGAGACATACGATCCCTTCCTTCAGGGTATCCTTGGTCACCAAGCTTGACCACCCAATCCACTGTATCGCCTGTTACGGCCTCCAGAGGTGCCTGGTGACCAATTCTGATCGGAAATCCAGACTGGTGTCTCGACAAGCAGCGCACATTACACGGGGTGACCTGTATAAGCTGCTATATGGCTGTTTGCGGCATTAAAAAACAAACCATGATAAAGAAAGGATTCGCATAGGCATGATACATTGATTTTCATCAACTGTTTGTTACCTTTCGGTCGATTTTCCTTATTGCATCATTTGATATTGTTCTCTTACAAAATAAACAGATAAATAAATAAATAGATAAATAAGTGTGTGTGTGTGAGTTAGTGAGTGAATGAGTGCATATATACACTGACAACGGGCCTCTCTGACCCATGAGTAAAGTGCATTAGCAGCTTTCAAGTTCAGGTCACATTATGTCTGGCTGCAGGAATTAAACACGGCTAATCTCGGGTTCCATTTTGATACACCCTATAAATTGTGGCTTCATCTCAACGCAATAAATTGTTTTCATGTGGCAGAATGAATACTTAAGTATTCCATCCAACAAAACAACCCCAGGGCCATAGACTGCAAGATTTATGTTTCTCAATTACCATTTCGCTAAAGAAGTGCCATAGCGTTCTTGAGAATAACTCTTACATTGTACGTGCGCTTCGGATGATATTTGTCTGTGGATTCGTTCATTTACGTACATCAACGTCAGTAGATAATCATTATTCCGTGGACAGAGGAAATGTATTACAATACTGGGCTATGTGGATTCAGTGGAAGCCTTACCTCCAGGCCCTGCATGCATCCATCTATTTTAGATAAACGCCGACATAAACAACGTCAATCAACGTCAACATCACACCCTGGAAATTTACGACTTGTATTTACACATCAATCAAAATGGCACCTGTCCTACAGTATACACTGCAGTATGTGTTTGAACGTGCATCAAGCCGTTAATATGGTTATGTGTTAGTTGGCACTAACCTACTGTCCTTATTATATTGTTTACAGTATCTATTGACATGTGGCGTCACTTGAAATTTTACCTGTGTAGACCACCCGCAAGAGCTGCCCACTGCACAGCTCGCGAAGCGAAGTATTGAAAGCTTAAGGTCGTGTTCAAGACCATGATCTAAACATATTTATTTCAAAGAAAACTTGAACTGGATTGACAAACGCAATAACTTATGCTAATACCGCTCCAGATCGCGCATGATAACAATCAATATATATATACTACACATCAAAAGTTTAGACTATATGTTATGTATATATATGTGGTTACATCGGAGATGAATTTCTCCACTAACTTAGGGGATCCAACTGTAAACCTTATGCAGATGAATTGCACGAGGATCATGCATCAAATTGCTGAAAAGCATGTGCAAATATAGTGCATGTGAACAGCTGCGTTTTAGTGTAAAGTTTTGTTAAGAATTCGCCAATTTTCATCATTTATTGAATTCATGACAATAATCTTTTCAACGTTACAATTTTTTTTACAATACATCAGTTCATGTGTAAACAGTACCTTTAAACAGTATGGAATACTTGGTAAATTCTAGTTCAGAACAGTTGCCTGAAGTAAGTGGCTACATTGTGGCGAGTCTAAACTTTTGATGGGTAGTGCGTGTGTGTGTGTGCGTGCGTGCGTGCGTGCGTGCGTGCGTGTGTGTTTAAGAATGACTATCATTTCATGTGCGTATCCCGGTTAGGGTCTAGCTGGCAAAATATACATTATGGACCTAGCTTAATCAACCGACTATCACAAATTTGGTGGATCTCCCTGATATATCAATATATTCGTGGACAGATTGTGAACTTTCATGATTATTGCTCTAGTATAACAATGGCAATGTTTGGGTTTTGGTGGCCACTTGCACTAGTACAGATTAATGCTGGGTTATTGCTCTAGCCTAGTGATACCGGGTATACTATAGTTAAAGTCAAACAATCACTTCATGAACATGAGCCTAGGCTTTTCATGTTTGATTAAACGAAACACTTAGTTTAGATATTGCAACCTTGAAGGTAATTTTCATCATACGGATTTTTTAAGTCACAAATGTAATTTACTATACGTTTGCTGGTAAATAGGAGAGAGTGGGTGTGTGAGTTTGGTTTTACGCCGCTTGTAGCAATATTTCAGCATTTTCACGGCGGGGGACACCAGAAATGGGCTTCACACATTTTACCTATGTGGGGAATCGAACCCGGGCGTTCGGCGTGACAAGCGAACGCTTTTACCACAAGGCTACGCCACCGCCCCAAAACAGGAGAGAAGAGAGCCCTGGTCCACGTGTCGAGAGAGTCCTGAGAGTCCCGAGTATAAGAGTACCGTCAGCTGTGTACTGCGATTTGTACTATTTACATCAACGTGACTGTCTCACGTCACCTATTGGTGCCTCTTTTGTGGCGCAAATTTCTCGTTATTTCAATTAAACGGGATTTTTGCTTGAAATTTCTAAAATAAATTTATACTTGATTATTTTCTCGTTATTTCAAATAATTTCTCGCTGTTTCAAGTATCTTTCTAAACGCGTGATTTCAAGTTCTATCTGGTTACTTTGATTATTTTGTTAAAATAATATTCATCCTACAATCAATCAGTGGTAATTGTTTAGCCAAATGTAGTAATACACGTGAGTGGTACAAACTATGGTACTTTATCGAGACGTGCCCTTGTTATACAATCGACTGTCAGTGGACACCTCCTCGTCACAGTACAAGTTGAGTGGCGTGTTCACACAACAGAAGGCGATGACAGAGAAGTGTGACCCACTCTGAAACAGACACACGATTTTAAGCAATACACCGTCAGTACCGTGAGCCAGTGTAATGTGAGGAAGGGCTTCATAAAGAGAGTGAGTTATTTACCCCGCTTTTAGCAATATTCCAGCAATATCACGGCGGGGACACCAGAAATTGGCTTCACACATTGTGCTTATGTGAGGAATCGAACCCGGGTCTTCAGCGTGACGAGCGAACGCTTTAACCACTAGACTACCCCACCGCCCTCAAAAAGAGAACACGGGGTACATCACTCCTGATGGGCCGGTTGAGGATAAATTAATCGTACCGTTATAATGTTCACACGGATGTCTTACTTTTTATCGGTAAAGCTAGCTACCCGTGAAGATCCGGGTTAGAACTGATCTTCAGTAACCCATGCTTGTCGTAAGAGGCGACTAACGGGATCGGGTGATGAGCCTCGCTGACTTGGTTGACACATGTCATCGTATCCCAATTGTGTAGATCGATGCTCATGCTGTTGATCACTGGATTGTCTGGTCCAGACTCGATTATTTACATAAAGATGGAATATTGCTTAGTGTGAAGTTAAACAAACACACAAAACAAGGGTAAGGCTAGCTACCAGGCTAGCTATTCTCGAAACGTTCGTAGCCCTAAGAACTCCTTAAGCCCCATTCTGAACACATTGGCTACGATCAAAGTTAAGAATTTTAGGGCTACGAACGTTTCGAGAATAAGGGCCCAGGTCCACGAACATCGTGACAGCTGACAAGGGACATGAAGACATCACGAGTTATCGCCCTTGTATTACAAATGGCAGTGCTGAATAGCATTTATGATTTATATGCATATCTTATCAATATATTTGCAATGGGAAGACGTTTAACATTTCCTATGCAGTTGTTTTTTTACCTGTCGTGGGATGAATTAATGCATGTTAACATAACAAAGACTTATACGCATGCGTCTTGTACCAGCAATAGGGCGGTGGGGTAGCCTAGTGGTTAAGACGTTCGTCACTCCGAAGACCCGGGTTCGATTCCCCACATGTGCACAGTGTGTGAAGCCCATTTCTGGTGTCCCCTGCCCATTGCTGGAATATTGCTAAAAGCTCACTCACTCATTGTACCGGCAATAAAAGCACAGTTTCTCGTTAAAGATCTGAGTTAGTTGGTTGGTTGGTTGGTTGGTTGTTTACGCCGGACTAAGCAATATTCCAGCTATGTGGCAGCGATCTGTAAATAATCGAGTCTGGACCAGACAGTCCAGTGATCAATAGCATGAGCATCGATCTATGCAACTGGGATACGATGACGCGTGTCAACCAAGTCAGCGAGCCTGACCACCCGATCCCGTTAGGTGCCTCTTACGACAAGCATGGGTTGCTGAAGATCAATTTGTAACCTGGATCTTCACGGGTCTGAATATCTGAGAGTTAACCGATGTGTCACGAAATGGGCACGTGGCGGACCCCATACAAAGAGGAAAGAGGCAAGTCACTGACCCTGTTTGATGAGACAGATAATATCTGAAAGTGACATAAGTATGCACAGGAACACCAACAATTTCCAGGTCTTCCCGATGTCAGGGAATGATATGTGTAGTTTGGCAATGAACTTTTCGCAGTTCAAATTGCTGGCCGGAAACTTATTCTCTTGACTTTACCTCTAAGCCATGTCCGGAATTGTAAATACTAATGTTCGTAATGGACCAACATGAGACAAGTATATAAACTAGTGCTCAAAATAAACTATACACTGCACAATATTACATAGAAAATCACAAAAATAAAAATGAAATCATAAAACCATACTGAGCCATGTCACACACGTACAGACAAACCCTTTCCGGGAACAAACGGCGAAACAAGTTAACAAATCGCCTAAACGTCGCAAAAAATCCTTAACGACATTTTCTGATGTACACGAAATGCACGTGCATACTGACGGTATAAACAGCCTACGCGACACGTGAGTAACGTAGTATAGTCCGTTTGCCTCAAAAGCGGACCGATGAATTGCAATCTAACTCGAAAAATAATTAATACTCAATGAGACACTGATCATAATCAAAACGTCAGACCAACTCTGTGAGGTTTTTGCAGAATTTATGTCCTAACATTAAAAAAAAGTTGTTTAACAAACTATCATTAAAATATTGACACAGTTCACTGTTTGTTACGAGGGAGGAGTGCAGAGAAAGGGACAAATCACAGAGTTGGTCTGATGTTTTGATTATAATCAGCGTTTCATGGAGCATTATATGTTTATTAGTTTTCGAGTTTGATTGCAATTCATCGGTCCGCTTTTGAGCCAAACGCACTATAGTAAAAAGAACACAAAAATTTGCTACGTTTGAGGCAAATCGAAAGAGAGGGAGCTGTCGGAATGGCCCAACAAGGAGCTAACCACATCGTCATTGCCAGAACCTTCGGCTGCACCCGACCAACTGTCATCAGACTGATGCAACGACTAAGACAAACAGGCAATACGTCAGACAGGCCTAGGAGTGGTCGACCACGTGTGACAACGCCCGGTGACGATTGACACATCCGGACAATTCATCTGATAAATCGATTTGTAACGGCCACGTCAACGGCAGCGACGGCACTAGGACATCGTATCAGTCGACATACAGTGTACACACTAAGAGAACATGGCATTCGAGCACGTCGACCCTACCGCAGAGTGCATCTGACTCTTCAAAACCGACGTCCATTGACATGGGCCAAGCGAGCTCGACATTGGCAGATGCGTGGTTGGCGACGTGTGTTCACCGACGTAAGTAGGTTTTGCCTGTACAGTAATGAAGACCGAGCTTGTGTTTACAGACGAGTAGGTGAACGTTTAGCGCCAAATTGCGTTCAGCAAGTCCGACTGTTTGAAGCCGGTAGCATGATGGTGTGAGGTCGGATCTGCGGCGATCTCAAAACGACACTTGTGATTATTCATGGCAACCTGAATGCTCGAAGATACAGGGATGAAGTTTTGCGACCAGTTGTGTTGCCATTTATCCAGCAACAACCACGTGGCATTGTCTACCAACAAGATAACGCAAGGCTTCATACAGCAAGAGCAACAAACGACTTTCTGCATAACGCTAACATTGTTGTTTTGCCGTGGCCAGCATGTTCTCCCGGCATGAATCCGATAAAACACCTATGGAACTACCTGGATCGACAAATCAGAAGACTACCAGCGCCACCTGTCATCGCTCAACAACTGGAACAATGTCTCCTACAGGAATGGCAACGGATCACGTCTAACGTCATTCGTCGACGTGTTTTGGCGTCTACTGATTCAGCATTTGATGACATTTAGCAGAAACGAACGCCTTGTTGACGTGTGTAAAGGTTCAGACTATGATACCACGTGTCTTTCAGTGTCAGCCAATGGTACTTTCGACATTGCATGCAAATGAAATTGTGTACATTTGCTGTAGAATTGAATACTCTAGTAGATTTAAACAGATGTTCATTTATATATGCTTTTCTTTTCTTTTCAAGTTTGGTCAAACACACTATATACTTTCGTTTGAGCACTAGTTCATGTAGTAGAAAAGCTCATGAGGAAGGGGGAGTTAGTGTTTTTACTTTTGAATGAAGCGAGATGTCCTCTCACGAAGAGGCTACTCAGGAGGTAGCCTACTTATTATGTGGGATATTCCCGTGGGCTGGGCTACTTACTACTATATGTACCAAGATGTCCCCTCACGAAGAGGCTACTAAGACGTATGGCTACTTACTACTGACTGTGGTGAGATCCTAGAGATAGGGCTACTTACTATTGAATGAACTGAGATGTCCCTCACGAAGAGGCTACTAAGACGTATGGCTACTTACTACGGACTGTGGTGAGATCCTGGAGATAGGGCTACTTATTATTGAATGAACTGAGATGTCCCTCACGAAGAGGCTACTAAGACGTATGGCTACTTACTACGGACTGTGGTGAGATCCTGGAGATAGGGCTACTTACTACTGAATGAATCTATATGTCCCCTCACGAAGAGGCTACTAAGACGTATGGCTACTTACTACTGACTGTGGTGAGATCCTGGAGATGGGGCTACTTACTACTGAATGAATCTATATGTCCCCTCACGAAGAGGCTACTAAGACGTATGGCTGCTTACTACGGACTGTGGTGAGATCCTGGAGGTAAGGCTACTTACTATTGAATGAACTGAGATGTCCCTCACGAAGAGGCTACTAAGACGTATGGCTACTTACTACTGACTGTGGTGAGATCTTGGAGATAGGGCTACTTACTATTGAATGAACCGAGATGTCCCCTCACGAAGGGGCTACTAAGAAGATAGGGCTAGTAACTACTGAATGAACCGAGATGGCTCCTCACGAAGAGGCTACTAAGAAGATAGGGCTAGTAACTACTGAATGAACCGAGATGTCTCCTCTCGTAGTGGCTACTAAGACGAAGGGCTACTTACTGTTGACTGTGGTGAGTCGCCCCTGCTTCCACCAGCGACTTCTTGACATGTAGTAGAGAGGGACGCCGAGCAGCATTAGGACGAAAGGGGGGAGATATTTGCCAGCGTCGTTCACGACGGCCGTCACAGACAGCACCAAGAAGGCCAGTACGTAGATACATGGGAAAAGCCAATGAACCTGCGAGAGTGTGAAAATGTTCAGGTTTACAGAAGCTACCAATGACCCCAATGTGGAAGATGGGTCGGTGGAGGTGGGGGGCAAATAAATTGTAGTTCTTAGGAACATTGTACTGCCATTAACGAGGTGACATGCTTAACTAGAAGCCAGTGTCCAGGGTACTTAATACAACAGACTGGAGATATACCACCCTGGGTAGCCGAGGATGGTTGGTGCGAAGGTTAGGATCCGGTGTTCTATGGCTGGTCCTACCAGGCAGCTCTAGTTGGATGGAAGATTCGCACTTTAAGCTTAGTGTGTTGCTGTGTGCCGATGGGCGGTCCCGTTTCCTATTTTGTCCGTTAACGGTCTGCCTGGTCCAGGTTCGAATAGATTAAATGACTGCCATATCGCCAACCGCGCCGTATAAAATGTTGTCTTTTTATTGAAGAAAAATATCTTACAGATCGTTTTTATTTTAATACAGAAACTTATATCATGTCAGACTCAACTTTGATGGAATTGTAGTGTCACGTCACAAATAACATTTGATGAAAAGGCACACCACGTTTAACAAACGCTCCAGACCAATGGAGAATTCAGTTTCTATATTTTTGTTGTATTTGTTACGTTCATAATCAAACAGAAGTGGCAATGATGGATTTAACAAATACATGTCACCAGATGTTCGCCTGACAAAATGTGTTCATATTCAACAGATATTTCATGAATGTTTCCTGGTTTTAAGGTGTCAATGTGAGTGTTTGTTTGTTGTTTAACGCCGCACTCAGCAATATTCCACCTATAATGCAACGGTCTGTAAATAATCGAATCTGGATCAGACAATCCAGTGATCAACAACATGAGCATCGATCTAAGCAATTAGGATACGATGAC
The DNA here is from genome assembly GCF_003918875.1 of Haliotis rubra. Taxonomy (NCBI): domain Eukaryota; kingdom Metazoa; phylum Mollusca; class Gastropoda; order Lepetellida; family Haliotidae; genus Haliotis; species Haliotis rubra. The sequence goes on from NW_025767014.1 coordinate 537,653, forward strand.
ATGTGTCAACCAAGTCAGCGAGCCCGACCACCCAATCCCGTTAGTCGCCTCTTAAGACAAGCATGGGTTGCTGAAGATCAATTCTAACCAGGATTTTTATGATTCGACTGAATGAGTATGGTGTTAGCAATTTCCAAACAAAATCACGACAAAGAACACCAGAAATAAATTTCTCACACACAGTACCCATGCATCTAACCCCGCTCATCAGCATGAGGAGAGGACGTTTAACGGCTAGGCTACTCCACCGGCCTCGCTGTCAACATACCTTGTACGTCTTGTCGGTATCTGGGTGTGCACGCCTTATGAGGGCTATTCCAGAGACTGCCAGACATTCCCCTCCAGCCTTGTAGAACGCATAGGCCCCAAGCACAGACTTGACATCTCCCAGACAGACGAAGATAGTCGTTATGAGGAACTGTTATTGACAGTTGTTGAGAACAACAGATATTTGTTTGTTTATGTTTTAACGCATCCTCCATAATCTCCAGGGTATACGTTCCGATAAATCTCCACCATTACCCTGGAATGCGCCTGGATGCAGCTACGGCTCGATAATTTTATTCCCTCCCTTGGATGGCTTTTTATCCAATCAGGTGTCTGCGCTGGGAAGTTCTTCGGTAAACAGTAATGGCGGCGGAAACAACTGACTTCGGGAGGGTATGTTCTCGCTTCAACATAGAAAAGTTGTCTCCCTTTCAGGAAGCATCACCGAAACTTTCGCGGCTGCGGCCGCCATCTTTGTTGACAATGGCAAGCCCGGTTATAACAGCTTATCTTTGGCTACTGTGAGAAGGCGGAGCCAGCAAAGGGAGGTAATAGAATTATCGTAGACGTATCCAGGGTACTAGTGGAGATTTATCGGAAGGTATACCCTGGAGATTATCGAGGATGGGTTTACCGACACACTCGGCAATATTCTAGCTCTATGGCAGCGGTTTGTAAATAACCGAGTCTGGACCAGACAATCCAGTGATCAACAGCATGAGCATTGATCTACACAGCTGGGATAAGCTGATACCTGTCAACGAAGTCAGCTAGTCTGATCACCCCATCCCGTTAGTCGTCCCTTACGACAAGCATGGGTTGCTGAAGATCAATTCTTAACCGGATATTCATGGGACAGTACATATACATGTACATGAAGATGGTACCCCACCGCCCCCAAATATTTTACAGCAGCAGTGGTTGAAAGAAAATCGTGAAGCCACTTCCTCGTAATAGTGTACCAGGCACCATGCTGTTTTAGTTAAACAGGGTTGGCAGTGGGCTTTATAATATAATACCAGAGAATGATCTGTCTATTATGTGACGAAACAGATTCCATTGGGGTTAAACAGCGAAAAAGACATGAAAATTATATGAAAGCATGACTGCAGGTGTTAGCGCAAGGGGTAAGCCAAGGGGCCATGCTTACCGGTACCATGTTGCATGTTGTTACGCTCCTGTGAGTCCATATTGCGTATTACGTTCGCCAAATGTCGAATAATGCAGTTGTTATTCGTGACATATGATATAATATACGATATTAAAACACACGCGTCTAATAATCTCTCTTTTCTGAAATGATAATCTAGATTTATACGTTGAATAAGTCAAAAGAAGTGGAGACTGATAGCTTGTGAGTAATCAACTGATAGTTTGTGAGTAATCAACTGATAGCTTGTGAGTAATCAACTGACAGCTTGTGAGTTATCAACCAAGGCTGGAACCGATTTGCACATGTATATCTGACGTTATCGTGTCTATTGTCGCATTATGACTAGTGTTATTGATCAGATAAACACTACCGAAAAACTTGGCGTCACGACCCCATACATATGTAAATATTATCCTCAGTCAGGGGGTTACCAGTATAAAGCCACTCCAGCATCATAGCTATACACAGTATCGTATCCCATTGGTGTAGGTCGATGCTCATGCTGTTGATCACCGGATTGTCTGGTCCAGACTCGATTATTTACAGACCGCCGTCATATAGCTGGAATATTGCTGAGTGCGGCGTACAACTAAACTCACTCACTCATACACAGTAACTGAAACTACTGCACTGAATGAAATCACGTCTCACTTATGTGTTGTCAGAATGATATTCAACGGTAACCTCACGAGGGGTCAGATGTCAAAGGAAAGTATTTGGTGGTGACTAACATAAAACAAGGATGAAATGGTTATTCGACTATGATGTACTTGATACAGTCAGTTGCATGTTGGACCTACTTCGTTGCCATGTTTCGGCTGGGTTTTTTTTCAACCGTGTAACATTTCAATACCGTTTCAAACGTTTGGGTCAAATTCAGTATTCAAGTGTTTACTTAAACTTCCCGACAGTTAACACCACAAGCCCTGACAACAAAGTCATTAGAATTCAATCAGGATTGTATCAAATCTAACGACATGCATACATGTCGCACCCTTAACATACCAGTGCTATGATGGACGGTTGGGGAGTTCCTCTTGGGACACTGATCATACTCAGAAACCGTGGAAACAGTCCATCTCGACCTCCCACAAAGTTTATTCTGAACATATAGATTTAATCATTTTAAAAATGTACTCTTAATAAAGATAAATATTAAAACGTCAGACAAGGTATAATATGTATGTTTATCATTGTGTTCATTGTGTGTGAAGAGAGAGAGAGAGAGTGTGTGTGTGTGTGTGTGTGTGTGAGAGAGAGAGAGAGAGAGAGAGAGTGGTGGGGGGTTGAGAAGAGAGAGAGGTTTCACACATTTCTGGTTTACCCCGCCATAACATTGCTGGAATACTGAAACAAAGGCGTAAACCTCACTCACTTTCTTCATGACTATCCAGTTGAGGCATATTTCGGCAGTTTGACTGTTAGTGCCAGGTGAATTTGATTACAACTAGCTTTATTGCTTTTAACACTGTTATAACACTTATATCTTGTACTGTCACAGCAACTGTAATGCCACAGAGGTGTCTACTACAACGCCAAGGTGTACTGCCATTCCCTTCCATTGCATTGAAAGGATGTCTACATTGAGTTGTAACCTCGGTTCCTTTTACGATAGACTGACTGACTGACTGAGTTTGGTTTTACGCCGCTTTTAGCAATATTCCAGCAACATCACGGCGGGGGACACCAGAAATGGGCTTCACACATTGTACCCATGTGGGGATTCGAACCCGGGTCTTCGGCGTGACGAGCCAACGCTTTAACCATTAGGCTACCCCACCGCCCCTTTTACGATAGAGTTGTTACGTTATAACATTTAACTGGTTTCACACTTTTACTGTTGCGTAAGATCTTCTGGTTTAACTTATCGTTAAGATATAGGAATCACTTAACACATCACGTATCCGGGAGAATGTCTCACCTGCACGACGTGAAAATGACGGCATTTGCTATTCCAGCTGCAGATATTGCAACACATGGCAATATGATCCACTTTATGAATCCAAGTTTTCTTTCCCCAAACACCTACAAAGAATATAATTTGTTTGTGATTTAACGCACTGCTCAGCAATATTACATTATTTATTTAATGGGTTGCTGAAGACCAATTCTAACCCGGCTCTTCACGGGGAGACAAACATGGGTTGCTGCAGACCAATTCTAACCCGGATCTTCACGGGGATACAAGCATGGGTTACTGAAGACCAGTTCTAACCCGGATCTTCACGGGGAGACAAGCATGGGTTGCTGCAGACCAATCCTTACCCGGATCTTCACGGGGAGACAAGCATGGGTTGCTGCAGACCAATTCTAACCCGGATCTTCACGGGCAGACAAGCATGGGTTGCTGCAGACCAGTTCTAACCCGGATCTTCACGGGGAGACAAGCATGGGTTGCTGCAGACCAATTCTAACCCGGATCTTCACGGGGATACAAGCATGGGTTACTGAAGACCAGTTCTAACCCGGATCTTCACGGGGAGACAAGCATGGGTTGCTGCAGACCAATTCTTACCCGGATCTTCACGGGGAGACAAGCATGGGTTGCTGCAGACCAATTCTAACCCGGATCTTCACGGGGAGACAAGCATGGGTTGCTGAAGACCAGTTCTAACCCGGATCTTCACGGGGATACAAGCATGGGTTACTGAAGACCAGTTCTTACCCGGATCTTCACGGGGAGACAAGCATGGGTTGCTGCAGACCAATTCTAACCCGGATCTTCACGGACAGACAAGCATGGGTTGCTGCAGACCAGTTCTAACCCGGATCTTCACGGGGAGACAAGCATGGGTTGCTGCAGACCAATTCTAACCCGGATCTTCACGGGGAGACAAGCATGGGTTGCTGCAGACCAGTTCTAACCTGGATCTTCACGGGGAGACAAGCATGGGTTACTGAAGACCAATTCTAACCCGGATCTTCACGGGGATACAAGCATGGGTTGCTGCAGACCAGTTCTAACCCGGATCTTCACGGGGATACAAGCATGGGTTACTGAAGACCAGTTCTAACCTGGATCTTCACGGGGAGACAAGCATGGGTTGCTGCAGACCAATTCTAACCCGGATCTTCACGGGGAGACAAGCATGGGTTGCTGCAGACCAATTCTAACCCGGATCTTCACGGGGATACAAGCATGGGTTACTGAAGACCAGTTCTAACCCGGATCTTCACAGGGAGACAAGCATGGGTTACTGAAGACCAGTTCTAACCCGGATCTTCACGGGGAGACAAGCATGGGTTACTGAAGACCAGTTCTAACCCGGACCTTCACAGGGAGACAAGCATGGGTTACTGAAGACCAGTTCTAACCCGGACCTTCACGGGGAGACAAGCATGGGTTACTGAAGACCAGTTCTAACCCGGACCTTCACAGGGAGACAAGCATGGGTTACTGAAGACCAGTTCTAACCCGGATCTTCACGGGGAGACAAGCATGGGTTACTAAAGACCAGTTCTAACCCGAATCTTCACGGGGAGACAAGCATGGGTTACTGAAGACCAGTTCTAACCCGGATCTTCACGGGGAGACAAGCATGGGTTACTAAAGACCAGTTCTAACCCGGATCTTCACGGGGAGACAAGCATGGGTTACTGAAGACCAGTTCTAACCCGGATCTTCACGGGGAGACAAGCATGGGTTACTAAAGACCAGTTCTAACCCGGATCTTCACGGGGAGACAAGCATGGGTTGCTGCAGACCAATTCTAACCCGGATCTTCACGGGGAGACAAGCATGGGTTGCTGAAGACCAGTTCTAACCCGGATCTTCACGGGGATACAAGCATGGGTTACTGAAGACCAGTTCTAACCTGGATCTTCACGGGGAGACAAGCATGGGTTGCTGCAGACCAATTCTTACCCGGATCTTCACGGGGAGACAAGCATGGGTTGCTGCAGACCAATTCTAACCCGGATCTTCACGGGCAGACAAGCATGGGTTGCTGCAGACCAGTTCTAACCCGGATCTTCACGGGGAGACAAGCATGGGTTGCTGCAGACCAATTCCTAACCCGGATCTTCACGGGAGACAAGCATGGGTTGCTGCAGACCAGTTCTAACCTGGATCTTCACGGGGAGACAAGCATGGGTTACTGAAGACCAATTCTAACCCGGATCTTCACGGGGATACAAGCATGGGTTGCTGCAGACCAGTTCTAACCCGGATCTTCACGGGGATACAAGCATGGGTTGCTGAAGACCAGTTCTAACCTGGATCTTCACGGGGAGACAAGCATGGGTTGCTGCAGACCACCCTAACCCGGATCTTCACGGGAGACAAGCATGGGTTGCTGCAGACCAATTGTAACCCGGATCTTCACGGGGATACAAGCATGGGTTACTGAAGACCAGTTCTAACCCGGATCTTCACAGGGAGACAAGCATGGGTTACTGAAGACCAGTTCTAACCCGGACCTTCACGGGGAGACAAGCATGGGTTACTGAAGACCATTTCTAACCCGGACCTTCACGGGGAGACAAGCATGGGTTACTGAAGACCAGTTCTAACCCGGACCTTCAGAGGGAGACAAGCATGGGTTACTAAAGACCAGTTCTAACCCGGATCTTCACGGGGAGACAAGCATGGGTTACTGAAGACCAGTTCTAACCCGGATCTTCACGGGGAGACAAGCATGGGTTACTAAAGACCAGTTCTAACCCGGATCTTCACGGGGAGACAAGCATGGGTTACTGAAGACCAGTTCTAACCCGAATCTTCACAGGGAGACAAGCATGGGTTACTGAAGACCAGTTCTAACCCGGATCTTCACGGGGAGACAAGCATGGGTTACTAAAGACCAGTTCTAACCCGGATCTTCACGGGGAGAGAGGCATGGGTTACTGAAGACCAGTTCTAACCCGGATCTTCACGGGGAGACAAGCATGGGTTACTAAAGACCAGTTCTAACCCGGATCTTCACGGGGAGACAAGCATGGGTTACTGAAGACCAGTTCTAACCCGGATCTTCACGGGGAGACAAGCATGGGTTACTAAAGACCAGTTCTAACCTGGATCTTCACCAGGAGACAACACGCATTTTCAAAATCCTATTGCAGAACAGTCAGTAAGTAAAGAACATACAATTATGTACAGACTCATATATTAATTTTATGGCCTACGTTTTGGTGATATAATTATGGTATTTACTCACAACAGCGACTGCAACGCCAGACTGAATCTCGGCATTAGTGAGTACAGCGTGGTACGCGACATTGCCAAGAATGTAGGTCAAGGTTGGTATGGCAAGGCCACCGAGGATTGCGGTGGGGATGGTTCTGTGAAAGGTAAGATCACGAAAACAATGAATTACATCATACATTTACCATACATATAAGGATATATATCTACGTCGTACACCGCCAAGCAAACAACTAAAACTGAATTCGATTAAACAGCCGTTATCTGTGCGTTACTATACCTCGAAATACTGAACAGGTGCGATACTGAAACCAACTGGGATACCACTATATCCACTGTATCACCAGCCAACAACCGTTTCTGGTTTGCTTCATGTCCGCCAGGGGGCGATTAGGTAGCCTAGTGGTTAAAGCGTTCGCTCGTCACGCCGAAGACCTGGGTTCGATTCCGAGAATAGGTACAATGTGTGAAGCCCATTTCTGGTGTCCCCCGCCGTGATATTGCTGGAATATTGCTAAAAGCGGCGTAAAACATACTTTGGAAATCATTATGTATACATTGTCAGTGTAATGTTGATTTTTTACACAAAACAGATTCCATTAACTGATGCATTTACCTGTGGGGTCGAATGACTTCTTCAACGGCGATATTGACATTATCCCTGGGGTGACAATAAATAAGTGGGACAGTTAAGGTAATGTTTTATATAGAGTCGTTGTTACAGTTCATGTATTCATAAAAAAAGACAAGCACTGATATGTATACCACGTTTAAATTCTCTGAGGAAAACATGTTTTGCTTACAAACGAACTTACTTATGAGAAAATTCAGAAAATCAACGTCATTATCTGATGTTTGTAATTGTTACATGTCAATAGTTTGACCTCTATTCAGCTTCTTTGCATGATATGAATAGCCTGGGAATGCATTGCCGCAGGAACGTGTGTTGATGGAATCTGCTGACATTTAAATGACACATGTCATCGTATCCCAATTGCGTAGATCGATGCTCATGCTGATCACTGAATTGTCTGGTCCAGATTCGATTATTTACAGACCGCCGCCATAAAGCTGGAATATTGCTCAGTGCGACGTTAAACAACAAACCAATCCAACCCCAAACCATTTGCAATAGAGGGCAAATAGTTATAAAATTATATGAATGGGTCCAAAACTCATAGATGACAACAGATGTTCACTAATATGACCAGTGCCATACCAGCCACCGTAGGTGTAGAGACCGGCGTAGACCGACAAGGCAACACCTCCAGCAGTCACACCTGTGGTTCTGAAGGGGTCTCTGAAGTTCTCTGTGTGACCTGAAAAAGTAAACATCAGACATATATGGTAAACCCCTGAAGATCCGGGTTAGAATTGGTCGTCAGTTACCCATGCTTGTCGTAAGAGGCTACTAACGGGATCGGGTGGTCAGGCTCGCTGACTTGTGTTATGAGAGTGTGTGTTTTTTTTTGTAATTTGTAATATCACATTGATTAACTGAGAATTATTATGGGTCACAATGTTTAAAGTTTTGAGTGTGGGGTTTGGCTCGCATCTCGCATCATATATGTTCAATGGCAAAAGTATTTGTAGCGGCACGCCTTTTTGATAGCACTTCAGAGTTGCCTCCCTTGGATGGCTTTATTTTGTTTTAACTCACACTCCGGCGCAGTGCTGATTTAGCATAACATCACAGCCACGCAGGCTAATTTGCATATCACGTGACCGGCCTTTTCTCTGTTTGTAAACAAACGCGCATATACGTAAGTAAGGAGATACCGGCCCAACGTAAGCGATTCGGCGCGGTCTTCATAATGTTTTACATTGTTACATAAATAATCTACAACGGCCACAGTAAGGTTTATGACAATACATATTTATATATCAATGGGGCTGGATGGTTTGCTCTCCATAATAAAGCTTCGATGACAGCACGTGGAGCCGTACAACCCATGTAAACAAAGGATCGCTACGCATACTGAAATAGTTACACGCCTTAGGATATTTTCTCAGTGAAACTAAACCATTCTAACAATGATGTTTAATTAGATGTGTAGACCCATACAAAATAAACGAGTTAAGAAATATGTACATTATATTGAATAGACTAGCCTATGTAAGATGTGACGAATCGTCACATCTTTCTGGTCTGTGGCAGAGGTACCATGCTGGCTGGCCGCATGGAACTTTGGGAAGGAGAGTGGTTTTAACTTCCGAGTCTTGTCATGTCGTGTGTTTTCCACGTGGTTCCGTGGCGTTCTGGGAGAATATATGGAGCCTAGCTTTGCTAGAATGCTCGAGAATTGTGTAAGAGCTAAATAAAGGCTTGTTGTTGAGTAGTGCGACACGGGATTATCACATGACTGGATTTATACACATCTGTCTGCCATCGTCAAGCTGTTCAACATTTCAAGACTGATCGTGCTTGTCTATTCAACTGCTGTCATTGTAGACAACCAGCAGTCAGTATATCTGTTTTCACTGTAAATGTCAATACTCTGGTGAGTTAATATTTAATATTTGTGACCCAATATTTTCGAATTGTGCCTCAATTGCATTGTACTAGATATCTGTATTGTCATTCATTGTAGCTGGCACATTGTTTGTTCAATATATTATTGAATATTTTAGACTTGTCTTTGTTCTATTTTGCTGGTTCAAAGGGGACTCTTAAACCTTTTGTCACGGCAGATTAATAACCGTAACACTTTGTTGACACATGTAATCCTATCTCAATTGCGTTGATCACTGGATTGTCTGGTCCAAACTCTTGATTATTTAGAGACCGCCGCCATATAGCTGGAATATTGCTGAGTGCCACGTAAAACTAAACTCACTCACTCATATAAGGTAATGCATTTTTTTTTAAATAAGGTAATGGAGATACGACATTGAATCTGATGAATGATCCGTTATGTATGATTGCAAACTTGTGTCTGAATCAATATGCCTGATTTTTAGAGATACAGGGATCAAGGCTGCTGACCTTGACACAAATGTAGAATCCCAGCAAAAACGATGGTCACCAGCGCACCCACTTTATACACAGTAGACACAGTCTGAAGCCAGGAGCCCAGTCGCACACTGTACATATTTGCCGCAACGAAAAACCCTGAAATAGCAGCAGTATGTGTGCTAGAGAAATTGCATATTCACCAGTTAACGCAGGTCGCACAACCCGCCGTTGTACGATGTCATACAATTATATTAATGATAACAAAAGTACATTCAGCGTATATTCAGAGCATGTCAGCTTTTTAGTTCTCCCGTCCCCAACCCACTCAAGGACACGACTTTGGACACCGTGAATTAAAAGAAAACATTCCTATATTTCGAAGGTAATTCCTTTAAGCATTTGAAATATGTATTTAGCTAATTATAAAGAATGTCAGGACACTTATATCCTGAAACAAGTTAGCTTACAAAAATATTTACATACAAATTTCGAAATAGTTTGCTTTTGAAAACAGCATAATTTTCTCACACTACCACATGACGGTGTTCCCATTTTAAGTTTTATAAAAAAGGCAAATATGAAGTTCCAGAGCCAAATCTGTCCACTTGCACTTCTCGGTAATTAGATCATGAGACCTACCCTGAGCCGAGTTAGCTATATTTTGTGACATTAGGTACTGTTTAGTAGTTTTCCATAGAAAGGGAAATTGAAATTCATAGATAGTCTAGTTTGACATAACTTTTTAGGTGCGTTCTGTAACTGCTCGAAAAAGATGGCAATAAACTAGAAATATTGTTTCAATGTGCATAACATGTTGTATAATCAGTACTTGTATGGTACCTTTAATGTCGCTGCCACCGACTTGAGTATAATGCAGTTCAGTTCAGACTGAGCCAGACCACATGCTTTCGCTACAGTTGAGTACGTAGAGCTAAATTAACCTTTATTTGAATTCATGTATTACATGTATTACTTTCGTAGATTGCGTAGATAGATGCTCACGCTGTTGATCACTGGATTGTCTGGTCCAGACTCGATTATTTACAGACTGCTGCCATATAGCTGTAATAATACTGAGTGCGGCGTAAAACTAAACTCACTCATTAACTTTCGTAGACTGCCATACAAACACCCACACCACACACCACACACCACACAGAACCATACTGACCCGGTACTTCTCTTGTCAAGGTAGCCCATGGTTTATTAAGAACATTAGCTAACAAAGCTTTGTACTCTCACTGTAGACACCTTTCTTGACCATAGTTGAGAATTTAACAATTCAAAGAAAATGGCTACATATTTTATCCGACGCTGTGTGGGCGGTGGGGTAGCCTAGTGGTTAATGCGTTCGCTCGTCACGCCGAAGTCCCGGGTGCGATTCCCCACATAGGTACAATGTGTGAAGCCCATTTCTGGTGTCCCCGCCGTGATATTGCTGTAATGTTGCTAAAAGCGGCGTAAAAACAGACTCACTCATTCTCACTGACTTATCCGTCGCTGTGACCGATTTACCTAATATGACAAATGCCAGCATGGCTTTCGCTGTTGTGGGGGCCATGTTGGGGCAGGCCAGGTAGACGGGCCTCATGATGTACTCTGCAGCGGCCAGACACGCCAGACCGGTGGACAGCGGCCGGACTATGACCAGCTGAGTCCACAGGAACACGAACCCGGCTAGGTCTCCGAACGCCTCTCGGATGTAGGTGTAGGTTCCGCCGGATTTCTTTACACGGGTACCTGCAATTTGTCGACATTGTCTTTTAATCAAATAAATACAGCAATGAACAGTATTTAAATAACATATATACACGATCGTAAACCACAGTATGTTTATGCATTGAATTATACTAGATTTTATAATGAATAGAAAGACATCACAATACAATATACCACGCACCATACTCAGCATAGCACATGGCGCCGCAGTAGGTCAAAGCTCCACACAGCGTCCACACAAGGAGAGACAAGCCCACCGAGGATCCCACCCCTTCCAATACGGCTGTCGGGCTGATGAAAATACCCACACCTAAACAGAGATAAGGTCGTGCTTGCAAAACGGCGTATGAACGGTTTTCAGAGCGCGAGCGCGCGGGGGTGGTGGTGGTCTAATTTATGAAAAGTATTGATTATCAAAATGAAATTGTAGTTATGGTGGTAGATAAGGTTTCGTCTTGTCAAGTTCGTTCATACGCCCCTGTTGCACCATAATATCACTTTCGTTTATTTTTGCCAGAGAACATATATTCCGAAAGTACAGAAGCCTGTAAGGAAACACTCAAATCTCATTACGTTAAACATAACCATATCAGTGAGTGAAATTTAGCGATGTTCCAGCAACATCAGGACGGGGGTCACTAGAAATGGGCTTCAAACAGTGTACCCATGTGGGGAATCGAACCCGGGTCTTCAGCTTGACGCGCGAGCGCTTTAACCATCCCACCGCCCATAACCAAATGGGATGCACTAAGCGCTGAGAGAGATGAAAAATGGGATTCTACTGGCCAATAGAGATGCGACCGGGATTTAGGCTGATAGAAATGACAATTGGATTCTATAATCTCGTAGAGCTGAGAAAGGGATTCTAGTCTGGTAGAGATGATAGTGGGATTCTGTTATCTGAATATGGTAGAGCTGAAAATATACTTCTATTGGATGAACGAGTAGAGAATGGCATTCTATTGGTTGACAGAGATACCAGTTCAGTTCTGTAGGCTGATAATGGGGCTCAGCTGGGATGGAATGGAAGGGTTGTACGATCATAAATGCTCCGGGGTCTGTAAGAATGACTATCATTTCAGATGTGTATCCCAATGACAGTCCTAAATGGCATAATATACATTATAGACCTAGCTTAATCAATGGAGTTTTGTCCTTTTGATTTCCAAGATCTAAATGAAAATAACATCTTAGTGATATAAGACTGATCGCAAAAACTTGCAATCCTGCCTTCAGCATCATTATGTTTGAAGTAAAGAATAACATAAATTGTTCAACAAACCATGCAGAGATCAGTCACAGTAAAGGCAAGGCCTTAGATAACCGACTAGATGTCTTCGAGGGCATGGGCGGTTCACTCGTCCAAGGCATCACCATTTTCGGCGTCCCTTTGCCCTGACAGAACCCTGTGATCGTGGCATCAAATTCACTCATTCACTCTGGCTATATGGCGTCCTATATATATATGGCTGATGACATTGATCTACGGTATATACGAACATGTGTCAATAGAGTCAGCGAGCCAGACAATCTTCGTACGAATGAGACCATTTGATCTACGGAGATGGGATACCAGATGACATGTGTCAAACAAGTCAGCGAGATCCTGACCCACCCGGATCCGTCTCGTTGCCAGATCTTCAAGACCAAGCACGGGTCTGCAGATTAAGACCAATTCTAACCCGGATCTTCACGGGTCTGAAAGTTCCAGATCTTACAGACGACCAATTCTAACCCGGATCTTCAAGGGTCTGAAAGTACCAGATCTTACCAATGATACTGCCGACGATGTAACTTGTCGTGCTGACGAGACCAAGCTGTTTCTTCAAACGGATACCTGTGGGATTTCCATTGGTTGCCATGGTTGTGTGGCTGTTGCTGCAATCTATGGAAGTATAATCACGTTAACCCAATCTCAGTTAAATTCATATCAGCCTACGTTTCATTATGGTCCGTGGGAAATATACTGAACATCATTGAAAACGCACCACTTATAAACGTTCAGATTATTAAAAGCACGTGTAAGGAATTGATATTTTTTGAGTGGATAATAACAGATGGACGACTGTCAAAAACAACAACACAGAAAAGACGCTCATTCATTGAAATGTTCCACAGTCAGAAAGGATCAAACACACGTGGGGTCAAATCGAAAAGTCAAGATCGCGTGTGACCGCCATTTGCATTGACACATGCAGTTCAACGTCTCCTCATTGAGGCAATAAGCGTCCGAATAGAGTTCTTGAGGATGGCATTCCACTTCTGCAGTAGTGCAGCCTCAAGTTTCTGGATGTTTCACATCTGTTGTCGCCTCGAAAGTCTTTGACCAATTTCGTCCCACAAGTGCTCCATGGGGGATACATCTGGCGACTGTGCTGGCCAATGAATAACCTGGATGTGTTGCTGGGCCAGATACTGCATGGAAAGTCTTGTTGTGTGTGCCTGTGCGTTGTCCTGTTGAAAAGTATGGACATCTTGGTGGTGATTGAAGACAGATACGATGTGATTCTGAAGAATCTGCTCACGGTAATAAAGGGCATTCACTCTCCCTTGACAGACATGAAGGCAGTCCTGTGATTGCAATTTATTCCACCCCAGACCATGACACTTCGACCACCCAAAGGTCTGTCTGAACCACACACTCATCAGCATAACGTTCACCACGTCTTAGCCAAACACGTAATCGGCCGTCAGCATTACGTAGATGAAGAAGTGACTCGTCAGTGACTACCACACCATGCAATTGTTGTAACCTTTACTGAAAATGCCTGCTAGCCCATTGCATACGCTCATTACGGTGTCTGTCAGTCAGAATTGATCCAACGTAAGGACGTCGAGCATGGAGCCCTGTAGCGTGCAGACGGCGTCGCATGGAGTCAGCGCTGATGACCCCCACATCAACCTTGAACTAGTGCAGCAGCCCTGGCAGTCGGCAGTGTTCAATCACTGATATGAACAAGGTCAATATGGCGATCCTGATGGAGCGTCGTAACACGTTGTTGACAAGGTCATAGAAGGTCACGGGTGCTGCCTGTCTACTGATGTCGTCTATGAAGCCAAACGATGGTGGAGTGGCTAAGTCCAAGTTGTCGAGCAATATCCCTGCTGCTGGTGCCAACCTGAATCATGCCTAGTGCACGTTCTCTTTCGCCAAGTGTTAACCTCGGCATCTCTGTCCTCGTTTCACAATCGTTAGTGAAGCAATGAGAATCGGTTCTCATACACCTGCTTTTAATGTCACAGTCAGTATGATTTCAGAATGAAATTCGCTCTTTTTTCATGGCGTGGCTGCATGTTGATGCATTTAGGAATTCAGAGTCATACTGTGGACAGGAATTTGTTTCTAAAGCATTTCTTCAACTGGCCATGCCCTTCGACTTCATGTTAGTTATATTCATTGATCATTGTCATGCTGAAATCCATCTTGATGAAAATATGGACAATTTTAGACTGGTGCGTTTTCAATGATGTTCAGTATATTAGCAGGAAACACTATTGCTATGCACACTTGTCGGACATATGTAAAGCCCGTCAAAATATGGCCAGATAGGCAGGATGTGCCCAGGAGAACCACCCACCTGCGCAGGTTATGTTCGTCAGATTGTTAGCTGTTCATCCGCCTATAAAAGCAGATAAGACAGGCAAATAGGACACAACCGGACACCGAGAGGAACGGGGACAAACAAGAAGAAAGCATCGTTCGAAATTAACGTTGGTCCTTACGCCCGAAGCCGACTGAAATCCACTCGGACCCACAGCTTTTGTTTTCTGCAGGTCCTTATGGCCGACAGCTTTTTCATCCCCGTCCAGTGTTGCCCATGCTGTGAAGCTACCGAGGAGTCTGATGCTGCAACAGTGGGTGTCGGCGCCAGTGGTGCACAAACTGCCTTGGATGACTCTAACATATCCCTGTCTGAACATTCTGATTCAGACTCTTCAGACGACTTGGATCATGACATGGATGTTGATCGTGTTGTAATGAAGACTAGTCAGTCACTAGAGTTAAGGGGCGGTGGAGTAGTTTAGTGGTTAAAGCGTTGGCTCGTCACGCCGAAGACCCGGGTTCGATTCCCCACATGGGCACAATTTGTGAAGCCCATTTCTGGTGTCCCCCGCCGTGATATTGCTGGAATGTTGCTAAAAGTGGCGTAAAAACTAAACTCAGTCATAGAGTTAAATTAAACTCTTTAACTCAGTTTGTTAGTTGGTTTGCTGGGAATTGCAGCTAAAATATAGGGCCTACACTCTGATCAGGGCCCACTTGCACATAGCGATCTTAGCGCTATGACTATCTTAAGCCTATGTTGGAGAATGGGAGTTACAATCATTGTAGCGCTAAGATCGCTTTGTGCAAGTGAGCCCAGGACCCACAACTTTTATGGTTCTCGGCCCTTAGGGCTTTTCAGGGTTAAGGGCAAACACTGGAAGAAAGGCAAGCCATGGACTATAAGGGACGAACTGACCCGCCATCTCAGCTGTGTGCAATGCCCCACACAAGTTGTGCAATAAAGACTATCATTCTTTGTTGACACTACGCCTCGTGCTGACTCAAGAGCTGAGGGAAACGTCACAAATGCCATAGGCGGATCCAGGAATTCCGTTCTCGCATTTCCTAGTACAGAGTTTTCTCCCATGTTTACGCCAGAAATATATTTATTGTGTGTTCGAGTCCCGGATGGAGCTGATAATGTTTCCAGATCTGTCAGCACCACGTGTTTGGGTGTTGTCAAGTTGATAAATATCTAAAACTCAGGCTTTTTCTAAAAAGGATGAGACGTCTACATAAATGCAACTGAGATCAAAGTGGCCTTAAAATCGACTCACCTGTGCCGAGCGATCCAACAACCGAATTGTTAAAGGGTATTCCATATATTCGGAATATATACTCATTTGTACAACTACTGTATATTGGACACATTAGTGATGAGTGATGAATAATCAGTGTCTGGCGTCACAGTGACACAGTCAGAATTTTTATCACCTCCAGCTTGTGGTCTGAATAAGTAATGAGTATAGTCTGTCTCACAGACCCTGAACAGTGGCTGAACCAACTCATTTTATAGATTTCCTCAGGTTCTGAATTTCCCATCTCACTGGAGCTCCTTTTAATTCAAATGGGATTATTTGTTGCTATAAGAATTACATATAGTCAAAGTCTAAGGGTTGGTCTAAGTAGTGAGGTATGTATATGAGATTCAGATAACAGTGCCCGTTTAGAAATCAGATGTTCCGATTTGCATATACTATATAACTTACTTGTGATGACGTCGAGTGAATATCTATCCGAATATGTTATACGTGATGAATTTTACATGTACTGTGAGTCGGTTGGTAATTAGGAAGCGTACACCTGTTGCGGACGGGGGAATTACAGCAAATATGGGGAAGGGGCGTACCGTAAGTAAGTGAGGTGAGGTGAGGTCAGGTGAAATTGGGTTTTACGTCGTGCTTGAGAATATTTCGCTCATATGACGACGTGCATCCGTGTGTATGTGTATGTGCGGCTGCTTGTACTAGCCCAGACTTAAGCTGGTTTTATAGTGCTAGCCCACTGAGATACCATGCCGCAGTGAAGCATGAATACCCCACTCAGACACATTATACTGACTCCGAGCCGACCAGTCCTTGTTGTACCCATTAATGCCGAGCGCCAGGCAGGGACCAACATATACCATATTTTAACGTCTTTTGGTATGACGAGGTCGGGGATCGAACCCGCGACCTTCCGCTCTCCGGGCGGACGCTCTAACCACTACACCACGGAGGCGGTCCCGTAAGTAAGTAACCAGATGAGTGAGTGTGTGAGTGTTTTAGTTTTAGCCGCTTTTACCAATATTACAGCAACATCACTACGGAAGGGGGGCAGGCACCAGAAACGTGCTTAGTGTTATGTTTTGTGTAAATGATTTATTAATTTCTATATTTTATAGATTACATGTCTGTTTCATGATCTATGCCACGTGCGTAAGTTCATTGTGTCAATGCATTTTGTTCAATGTGCCATGTGTATGTTCTATATCCCACTCATATGTTCTTTGTCTTGTTTCTGGGGTCCCCCGCCGTGATGTTGCTGGAATATTGCTAAAAGCGGCGTAAAAAACAAACTCAGTCAGTCAGTCTCTGTCTTGTGCATGTGTTCCACATCGTGTTTGATCGCGCATGCATGTAAGTACGTGTCTTTAATATATTCTGTATTCAGGCAGAGACATCTTCCGATTATTGCAATGGTTTTGTCCCTTTCATTTAACATGTCCTGTGTCTGAACGTCATGTGTTTTGTCCTACGTTCGCCATGAGTGAGTGATTGAGTGAGTGAGGATTCTCTTTCACATTACCTCCTAAAGTAGCATTCAGGTCACGTGGGAGGAGGGCACCTTTGTCTTAGTCCTCCAAGGTCACCAACTACTAGTGAGTGAGTTTTATGCAGTCTAAGTAAACTTAGGCTCAGTATTATTCGTTACACTGCTATACTGAGTCTAACCAGGGATACTCTACAACCTTATATACCGGTAGTCTCCCTGGTCTAACAAAACCTAGTTGAAAGTCGCGTCAGCTAACCTTTGAGTGACCTATGACCGTCCAATCAAACGCGAGACGGCCGAACGATTTAACCAATCAGACAACGACTACTTGTTAGGGTTCGGCGGGACTTACAAACGGTTTTTGGATTTTCTCTTCCCTGGTCGCTGACACTGATCTATCAACAAACGAAAATCCGCATAAAACAATGATATTTGACCTGCAGTATATACGCTTATGGGTTTCTAATGACATGGTTACTGTTTGCTTTGTTTTCGAAAGATGACATCCTTGAATATTGACAAAAAAAGCTATTTTCAGCGACTGTTTACTCATTGCGTGTATCAGTCGGAAGCGATCGTGCGGAAAATAGCATTCGGAATCGTTCGAGTTTTTTAGGTTAAGGTTCAAACGGTATGTGCGAATGTTAACTTTCGCGATTTGGTAAGCTGTGTTCTGATTGGTCAGTCCAAAAGGTTAGCTGACGCGACCTTCTACTCGGTTTTGTTCGACTCATGCAGTATAGCAGTGTAACGAATAATACTGGACATAAGTTTACTTACACTGGAGTTTTATGCCGCTTTTAGCAATATTCCAAGAATATCACGGCGGCGGACACCAAACATGGGCTTTAAACAATATGCCTATGTGGGGAATCGAACCCGGGTCCTCGGTGTGACGAGCGAACGCTTTAACCACTAGGCTACCCCACCGCCCACCGCCATGCCTTAGTATGCCGTGATGTTGATAGTTACTATCTTGCAGTATGTGTATGTTCGATAGCTGCGGCTTGTGTATTTGTATGTATTCGCTTACACAAAGGGGACAACCTGTCTACAGTTGCGTCCCTTGGGTACGCAGGAAGCCTGTGGTAGTGGCTTCGATTCCCGTCAATGTTGGTGAAATATATTCGCTATTTGGAGACCAATCCTAACTTGATTCATAACTTCAAGGAATGCATCTCACAGTGCCAGTATATCTACATGAAAAGCACAAGTCCATCTCAGCTGGGGTATGTGTATCTTTCCATGACGGATTTCCATAGCATGCCGAGTATATATACTGAACAAAAATAGTTAGGGATATATGTAAATTTTTAAATTATGAATAATGATCTATTTATTCAGACATACTTATAAAATATCAATCATAAAAATACCAATATCCCTAACTTATTTTGTCCAGTATATTAACATAATAAAACATCTATAATTATCCCTATAAAATGTTGTGTAGTTTGTAAAACTTTTGTTATATATATCTTGCGCCCATCAAAATATTATTACTGTTCTGGAACAGGTTTCATATTTTCCCATACTAATAACGTTAGTTCAGCAAATACACTTCATGGCCGCATGCGGAGGAATCTGTATGTTTTATTTGATCTTCTACCCAGTCACGTTTAAGGTGAGGGTTCACTACGTCAATTACAATTAAGTAAAAGTTTCCCCAAGACGGACTTTGAGATTAGGAATGGTTGATCAACGTTTAATCTTTGATACTGTTATGCTACTGACAAATACTGAAATATACAACAGGATACCCTTACACCCACGCACGTCCTCTTTCTCTGAAACTAACTAACGGATAGTACTATGTTCATTTTTCTCTCCCAGTGAGGTTTTGATTGGTGCCTTTAACAGCATCTCTGTGATATCGGAGTTAACCTTTACTACAGTAATGAATGAGTATGGTTTTACGACACTTTTAGCAATATTACAGCAATATCAAGGCGGGGGGATGGGGAGACATTAGAAGTTGGCTTCACACATTGTACCCATAATATATATATATATATATATATATATATATAATAATATATGGACATTTGTAGAGCGCAGTATAGTAGTAACTCCACACCTCAAGGGCATGCTCTTTGCGCAACAGTAAATATGTACAATATATACAGGAAGAAGTTTTATAAGATTTAGTTGTGGTTGAACAAGAATGTTTTGAGTCTTGATTTAAAGATGGAGATGGAAGGAGATGACTTGACATGGAGGGGTAGTGAGTTCCAGAGGCAAGCTGAGTGAACGCTGAAAGATCTGCCGCCAAAAGATTGCGACTTGTATTTTGGGACACTGAGCATGTTGGTAATCGTACCCTGGTTTTCGGTGTGACGAGCGAACGATTTAACCCTTAGGCCCTACCGTCTTTAACCACATAAGTATTGTTGTTGGTTTGTTTATTTACGCCTCACTTCGCAATATTTAAGATATATGACGCATATCTTGCCACATGCGTATGGGCATGGTGCCAACAGACCAAGGGTCATGTGTACATTTAGAGATTAAAACCCACCAACAGCATTTGCCAAATGGTGAAAGACGCACCTACAGGCCTATCATATGACGGCTAATTATAGGAATTCAATACCATGAACAGCCGGTCCTGGACCGGGTAAGGGAATTAACTCTGAAGGCGAGTTATGCCGTCTAATTAATTAACAAACAAATGAAGTTACTGACTGACTGAGTTTGGTTTTACGCCGCTTTTAGCAATATTCAACAAAATCAAGGCGGGGGACACCAGAAATGGGCTTAACACATGGTACCCATGTGGGGATTCGAACCCGGGTCTTTGGCGTGACGAGCGAACGCTTTAACCACTAGGCTTCCCCACCGCCCCACAACAAATGAAGTTAAATAGAGTTCATTTGAATATTGTAGTTTTCTTTTTGAATAGATTTACTGGAATATCCTTTTCAATCGCATATGAGATGTTCCTGTTGCGTAACTGACTGCGATAGAACATCCATAATATTATCAATATATCATAAATAAGAACTCATTGTTGATTTCCTCTTGTTTAATAATCTCAGTATAGGTTGTTGTAAAAAACAGGAAGTATGTCACAATCACCATACCACAGAACACTGCAATACCGCGTGTAAAATAAATTATGTCAATGGTCACGAGAAAAAGTAGAAAATACTTCAACATGACTAGATGATTAAAACATCAGCATATTTGGACAGAGTGGCGTCTGTACTGGACAGCGGTTAACACAATGGAGCTTTGGATATCCTGTCTGTAAAACACAGCAATAAATAGAAATAAAATCTTCATTATGACATCTGCGATCACTAAACGAACGTAAAAGTAAGTTCTGTTGGGTGTTGTAAGCAAGTTATCACTAACACAACCACATAATACTGTGTCTATCACATTATAGCTTGTATCTACGTGGCACCATAGAACCACCATCACTGAGATAGGATTTCAGAAGACGAGTCTCTGGCGTTTCGGCCTAGGAGTGACATCATGGGCCCGGAGGGGGCTCATCATCTCATCTCCGACCCCCGCGGCGTTTTCGTCCGGCACGGAACGCTTTCTCTTTTCAGAGCTAAACAACAAACGACAGTCGCCTGTTTTGCGAACTTTCCAGAACATCTTTAAATTGGATTTTTGAGCAACAGGCGTGACCATTACCTTGCACAGCTTTAACTTAGTGTCACTGGTTTTATGGCTGTAGTAGGTGACCTTATTTTTGTCTTTCTCACATCTTGGGTTTGATGGATTCGTGTTTTGTTGACTAGATGAATTAGCAGCCGCATTAAGCAGCAGCTTCAGCTTCAGTTGCCCTGGGGTGGGGATGGAAGCCGTTACCCTTGGCAACTGGACAGGAGAGCCTACAGACATGGGTGTCTCGCCATTTAGTTGCAGATCAGGCGTAGTTTCAATAGTGGAATCCGATGCACGTGATGTACTTGTGCATGACGTCATGGTTTGTGATGCAGAATTTTCACTCGAGTTATCTGGAGAACTTTCGGTACCCGTGCATGACGTCATTGACTGACTGTGCGGGGCCACAATTGTGTCATCTAACTCACGTGCTGAGTTCGTGCATGATGTAAGAGATGGGATTGGCTGCAGTTCGATTGCGTCACTAGGATGAGTTGGACTTGTACACGATGGTACCGGCTGTGACGACGGCACTTTGGGCGTGTTGACAATCATTGGCGATTCGTGGGTGATCTGAGATTGAGATGCGCCGTTTACGTTTTGCAAGGATAAATTGTCAATGAGATTTTTCAAAACGTTCGTTTGGGAATCTGTCTCAGATATGTCAGAAAACATCTTGGCGTCGGCGACATTGTCACCGAGTATACAAGAGAACATATCACTGTCATTTAGCGTCAAGGCAGGCGTGACGGAGTCATCTACATTGTCTCGTACCTCTGGAGTAGCGATCTCACCAGTCAGAATGGTATCGATAAGGGGAAGTGGTATAGTGTTGCTGGTGAGGTTTGTAGCTGTAATTGACGCTGGCAACATCGATAATCCTGGAACAACATTATTGACATCCTCTACATTGGCGACATTTTCACTGGGGTCGTCAAAGTCGTAAACATCTTTATTGGTAGGCTGTGTCGTCTGAATCTCAGGAGACGTTGCTGGGGTGACGTCAGACTTGTAACATGGAGGTTTATCAGCATTACGAACAGGAATGTACTTGAATAAAAACTGGTACAAATTGGGTAATTTTCGCACAATTTGGTCCAACACTGCAAAATTTTCTTTATTCCTGACAAACTTCTGATGGCCAACACTCCTGCTGTGTGTCCGAAGGGAATCCTTGTACCAGCACTGACACATCTCGCAATATCCCCCCTTGTTGTGAGAAAACCGACTCGGTTTGGTCCCCTTTTTCACTGTACTACCTGTCGTGGGGCGGGCGAGCACCACGGGACCGTCAAATGGAGACCCGCCCCCGTTATCCGGATACACCAAGGGTATATTTTCTAGTTTCTTATGAATCGGTTTATACTGACACGAATCATCCTCTACTTTAATAAAACACTTATCTTCCCATTTTATAGGAAGAAATTCAGTCGGAGGGTCCTTCTTGGTTACCTGTTTACTAGACGCACCGAGCTCCTTGCACCGTTTGATGAAAGTGTGAACATGCTCAGTGTTGATTCCCATCTCAGCCGCCTTGTCTTGAATATTACTTGCATTGTTTACCTCGGACGCCAAACTTTCACTTGTATTTTTCCTGGCTTTCAACAGCAAAGCTCTTCCTCGACTCAAGGGAATGTCTTGTTTACGTTTCGACACATCGCCACGATCGACAGTGGTTTCTCCCCGCAATCGACTCGGTCTCTTTGTCAGAGGTCGGGAATCCGATACACAAACATGAACGTCGTTCGACAGAAAAGTTTCCACTGAGCCTCCCAGCTGACGAATATATCCCTCTACACGCTGTCGCACAGGTTTTGATTTCACATCAACATAAAATGACTTACTTTTGAAAGGCATTGAACGGAATTCCAGCCTCCGCCTCGCACAGGCTTCGGGACTGTCCTCCATGCTGTCACACATCGCCTTGTTCGAATAGCCCTCGCTTTTGTCACGTGACCCAAGTGAAGATTTTTTTCCCATACACGATCTACGCTGATGTAAACAAACCGGTGTCTTGGCACATATGTTAAGTGAAGAGTTGTGCACAATATATCAGGAGAACATCTCCAATTTCAGTGAGGTATGTCCGTTATACGTATCCATGTTTGACTGAGTTGAGCACGAGGAGTTTTATGTTGTCCGATGGGTTAAGGTGGAACGGTCCATATAGAGGGGAGGAAGGTTGTGATAAGACCAGACCCATTTACATGGTCGGACACTGTGTTGGTTATCGTATTCTATATTACAATAAAAACACTTGTAATGTATTACAAAAGAATATATATTACGTTAATAGTTCGTCTTGAACAAATACTCACACTGTTTAACCTGACCACCCCTGCACGAAATGTGAACGTCGGCTTATGTCACTCACAGCAATTTACGCACAGTGTCGTCACGGTTCAATGGCCCCAGGTGACACCAGACTTACAGAGTAATACGCTCGCCGCAGCGCCTCATTCAGATGGTTCTCCCGTTTGACATGCACCTGGATTATCGCACTGTTGTGTAATTCTGCCAATTTAGAAGGCATTCCACAGGTTAACATTGATAATTAGTCAAATTCCTACACAAAATGTATTTCGTGACACTAATTATGTTTAGTCTTTTTATTAGGAGTTTCGACAAGAAATTCATTTTCAAACTGACGTGATTTTTAGCCACATATATACATGACATTCCCTTTTCTAGAACGGTGATTTTGTCCGAAAGTATTAAAGATTTACTTGAACGAGCTGTTAACCCTTAGCTGAGGAGCAGTGTTTCCTTACGAAAAATAAAATCTTTTGTCAGTATTTATATGTATCATTATAACATGTACGTGATCAGGTTTAGAAAAATAAAATAAATAGTAAAATATAAAAATTTCTTCCATGTCATGGATCATATTTTCGACAATTCGTATTATTTACGTCATTTACAATACACCGTTACTCGTTTTATACAATACGTTAAATGAGAAAATATATATGCATTAATTTGTTAAATCGACGTACGTGACTCTGCCACTATAAATAATTTTTACCAGAAAGGTGTTTAAAGCCGTTTTACCAGAAATGTATTAACAGAGGCATATGACCTGTGACGGATTCATTTTCTTGATATAGATATTGTTTAAGCATAACACGGGATAGTTATTACTTTCTTTCCTTACTACTGATAAAATTATAAATATATCCAATAATTCCAAAATATTTGCCCTCCCCCAAAGTCATTACAAACGTTGTTTCTCAGCCGATGTGATTGTTTTTAACAGAAAATACACGTTCATACAAGAGCGGAAATGGCTTAATGGTGTATGTAATACCAAAGACAGAACTTGACTTTGTAATGAGAAAATTGCGATTGATACCACCTATCCCTGTACAAACAAATACCACGCGGTTGTTTAGCCTGTCTTCAAAGCCTTCTTCCAGGTAATTAACACGTGGTTATACAATGCTATTGAGGAGGTAATCGACTGATCCGGGATTGAATTAAGATGCTAAATAAACACGAGAAAGATGATGAAACGAGAGACGATTATAGGTGCTTAGTATTTTGATCGACATGCTTTAAGATATGTTACGAAACTGAACAATGAATAAATATAGATAAAATAAACATCCACGAAACTGAATTAGGTTCGTAATATTTATCACACTTTTACGAAATATGCATACTGACAGTTTGTATGTTATTTTGTTTACGGTTAATGCATGTTTCTGAAAGAATGGACGACGAAAAAGGTAGAAAAAGAACAAAATAAACGAAAAAGGAACGGCGTTTTGGTTAAAAACTAACACAGACCAAAATAAAGCTGACAAAGTAGACGGAGTATGGGTAATAAATAGCTTCTTTAATGTACTATATAGGGACCAACTGGCTCGGCAACAGGGTAAGTGTCTATACCGAAACATAAGTTGATGATAAAATTTCATTATGTCTTCCAAATGCGCATTGTTGTTGTATACACGTCCCTCTGTAGTTGCATTTCACGCTAACCTGTATTTGTGTCTGTCGTAAGTTGTATTTATTAATGAACCTTTCTCAAATGTCAAAACAGTTCTTAAATCGGGTAATAAAACATAATCTTATTACGACAAGGAGCAATACACTTGTTTGTCCTATCATTAGTGCAGACTTACATTATCTCACACACAAACTGACAATACTTATCTTAATGTGTGTATGTATGTGTGTGTGTGTGTGTGTGCGTGCGTATGTATGTATGTGTGTGTATGTATGTATGTGTGTGTGTGCGTGCGTGTGTGTGTGTATGTATGTATATATAAATTATAAAATTATAACAATCTTGTTGTGTCACATATTACCCATAGACACATCTATCATACGTAAACACATCTAGTCATATCTCACGTTCAGATAGACTTAGTAGTCCTGAAACGTATGTTGTTGAGTTGTGACATGCAGTTTGTTGTTCATGTAGGTGCGAATCGAGAACAAGTCCAGGTAACGCTCTGTGTTAATTAGGGGTTTGCTGGTGTCAGCACTCAGGTGAGTCTCCCCGTGGTGTACTTGTTGAGACGCGGAGGTCGTGTTGAGGTGTTGACAGGCACTCATATAAACTGGGGGTTTGTTGAAGCAACAATACTGTCACCATCAGCGGGTTCAGGGGTGTGAGATCACTTGGGTTTTATTACTTAATCCACAGTTATGTGAAGCGCTCGTTAAATCCCTAACAAAGCAGGGAGCAGGGTGTTTATTAATATTGTTCCAACAATATGTGTAGGCGCGTACGGATATGATCAACATCCCTCTCCGTACGCGAAATTTGACTATATCCAATAAGCGGTTTTTTCCATGTACGACAAAACAACGTCCCTTGTTATAGATAGAACTAAAAGTGAAACATACAACTTTATGGATGAGAACAACAAATTAGACTGGTGACGAAGCCAATAACTTAGTCAGTCCCCTACTGCTCTCTCCCAATTTTGCACCAGTTGTTATTCAATAACATATTGTTAATGTCAAAACCTACTGTTTATATATACCTCTCATCATATGGTTGTATTCACTTTTAGCTTGACAACGGTGTAAGAATCTACATTGAAACGTCGCTCTATGCAATAAATAAGAAGTTGTTATCCATAAAGTTGTATGTTTCATTTTTGACTCACCAATTTCTAGAGTGCCTATCAAACAATTAGTTGGAACTATTTATGGGAATCACAAGGTCTGTTTCAGAGTTTGAGGGTGAGTCAGACAATAACCATCCGATACATGTAGGTGTCATTCATTAAACATTGGGGGAGAGGTAACGTTAGTTAGTATACTGGCTGACTGTTAATCGGTAGTAGTAGTAGTAGTAGTAGTAGTAGTTTGTACGTTTGTTGAACGCCCCACTCTGCAATGTTCCAGCTATAAGACCACGGTCTTGAAATAATTGAGTTTGGACCAGACAATCCAGTGATTGACGTAATGAACATCGATACATGGGATACAATGACACCCATCATCCAGGTCAGCGATCCTGAACACCCGATCCTGGTAGTAGTAGTAGTAGTAACAGCAGCAGCAGTAGTAGTAGTAGTAAAAGCAGACGCAGAATTACGTTTTCGCTTGTAAAACCAATAATAGGTTAACCGGAGATACTAGATATGTTCGACTACAATATGTCAGACAAACAGACAGTCTCGTCAAGGGTACAGAATATATAGAGAATCTCACCCAAGTGTCTTCTGATATCAATTATATCAACACGAGTTGATAAAGTTACAAATATCCGAGGCTTGCCGAGGATATTTTAACATTTATCAACGAGTGTTGATATATTTGATATTACAAGACACGAGGGGGAGATTCTGTTTATCATCCAGAATCACTCTTCATTAGTTTTAAATGGAAAATGTACATCTCTGAACACGGTACGGTCATTAGACTTGCATTGCAGCGATGTCATAGCATCGTGACATCATCAAGTTCATGACGCCATAGCATTGTCAGGGCATTGTACAAAATCTACTGTCTACACGATATCCCCTAAGAGATATCGTTTGATCTCACACAAGCAATATCTCCTGTGGAACACAGTTTTGGATGATAAATACACATGATGCTAATTTAAGAAGAGAAAAACACTAGCCATTCCTCATAGAATTATGACAGACTGTACGAGATATGTTTTCAACATCGAGATTCTAACAGTATCTGGAACCTTTAGTCACCCTACCAGTCCTGCCCCGAGGCAGCGTGGCGCTCTAGCCCACTCCCCCTCACCCCATGTCGCCACATTTGTTGCAACCTCGTATATAATACACGACACTGATCACGGGTGTCTCCGAGCTGACCGCCTTACCCTGGAGCAATGTAGCGGGAGTTTGTGTTACAGACTTTCGCACAATGGATCTCTTCGACTGGTTATATTTTTTATTGCCTTGATGTCCCGTTTCTCATTAAGGTGGGGGATTACATCACCTGTTGGTCTTTTAAGCCTTTAACACACGACGTGTAAGTAAGCTGGCCCCAGACCTACATTAATGTATCCGTGGTTCGATTTAATCAATATAATTTGAAGTTCCGATGGCGTTTGCTGTGTGCAGAACTACATGGCTTTACACTAATTGAATGTTTGTTATCGGGTCTGGAGATACAGGAACATGAAAAGGGGTGATACATGTCAGACTGACTGACTGAGTTTAGTTTTACGCCGCTTTTAGTAATATTCCAGCAATATCTTGGCGGGGACACCAGAAATGGGCTTCAAACATTTTGCCCATGTGGGGAATTGAACCCGGGCCTTCGGCGTGACGAGCCAACGCTTTAACCAATAGGCTACCCCACCGCCCCGATACACGTCAGACGCCCATGGACATATATTACTGAAGGTACCTATCTTCCATTCAAGTAACAGTTAATGTGTAAATCAAACATCGATGTTCACACAACAGAGTGAAGAATCAAGCGATAATAGTTTGCTTACAAACATGACAACACATTTGGTTCTACTACAACCTCATTCGATTAATATACAGTTGATAACATTATAGAACCGGCATATGCGGGTGTATTTGGAATAGTGCTTGTAGTTTCAATGATATAAACATGTGCAATTTAGGGTGAGCTACTTGTTTGAAATTAGCTTGTACTTATTGTGAATCAATTCAGCGACACCATTGGCAAGATCCTATACGCATAATAACCCATTTAAAGCATTTGTACATGCCAACGTTAGAAATACACGTGCCTAATACGACTGGCAAAATGCATAAGGTGTCATATAAATATGGCTTCCACATCGGCCATGTTGAAATGCGGATCTGAATTTTGTGAGCACTTTGAGAGACAACAATGCAAAGGACATACGACGTGCTATAGCTTCAGCTGCCCCGGTTACGAAAGCAAAATTCTCAAAACAAACACCCTAAATGTTATGCAAAGTCGCACTTACCTTCTACACACTGAAGTGATGCTGCCGCATTTACTGTGAACATACTGAGAACATACTGCTTGCTCTCTCTGTTCATTTTAAACGCAGATATATGTTCTTTTTGTACGTTTTGATTTAATTAACCCAACCAAAAATCAGCTCTAACATCAATTTATTATAAAATACCTGTTCCATCGTGGCATAAAGTAAATTTCTATTAATCACATTACACCAAAGTGATAATCAGTGTTGCGTAACTCGTAATGTATACATAATATAATTAAATTCTAAATATCTGAAGCATAGACGATCAATATACATATGGAATATACTCCTACACAATTGAAAAAACGTCAAGCACGAATATAATTTTATTAAAACCGAACCTTCATCTGTCTTTTGGCAATTTCTGCATTTGGCATTGGTTTTGCTAAATGGCTGATATATCTGATAAAAAAGAAGTTGATATACAACATTGTCCACTGTATTTTCGTACTGACTGTTGCACGGACTTGACCTTATCATTTATTGTCAGCAAGATCAGGGACTGTATGTTTGGTTTGGTTTTGTTGTTTAACGCCGCACTCAGAACTTTTCCAGCCATATGGAGGCGATCTGTAAATAATCGACTCTGAGACAATCCAGTGTTTAACAGCATGTGCACGCCTGCACTCAGCGTTATTCCAGCTATATGGCGGCGATCTGTAAATAATCGACTCCGGACCAGACAATCGGTCAGTGATCAACAGCATGTGCATCGATCTGCGCAATTGGGAACCGATGACATGCGTCAACAAGTCAGCGAGCCTGACAACCCGATCCCGTTAGTCGCTTCTTACGACAAGCATGGGTTGCTTAAGATCAATTCTAACCCGGATCTTATAGGGTGTCAGTAGATGGAAAGGTAGATATATAACTATTACAAGGAATACATCAAGGACATGTTGTTACAAGCTTCTCTACTTCAGAATGTTACTTCCAGAACAAAAACAGTTTATTTGTGTCGTTAGAAAACACACTGGATACGATTTTTAAGAAATGTTATTTTATATGCAAATATATTATTAGAGAAGATTATTATGTTCCAGGTGTATATTTATGTATGTCTACACCACATTACGCGGTGTAATCGCAAATGATGTTCAGAACAGACTACATACGTTTCCATGCATTTAGTACAATAGTTCCCATGCGTTCACACTCCATTTGAACCATATAAACACGACCAGGCAGATATTGAGCTGCCCTAAGAGGAGAATAGTGATAGAATACAGGATGTGATTAGAACCCTGGCTCTTCATCATCGTAGGCAGATGTGCGGACCTTGGACTGGATTACGACTGACTGACTGACTGAATTTGGTTTTACGCCGCTTTTAGCAATATTCCAGCAACATCACGGCGGGGGACACCAGAAATGGGCTTCACAAATTGTTCCCATGTGGGGATTCGAACCCGGGTCCTCGGCTTGACGAGCCAACGCTTTAACCACTGGGCTACCCCACCGCCCCGGACTGGATTACGTCATGAAAAGACTGGACTGATGCAGTCTATCACAGTTCGGATCAGAACATCTACCCTGCTTATCAGCAGTCGGGGAGTAAGTTAACTGACTGACTGAGTTTAGTTTTACGCCGCTTTTAGCAATATTCCAGCAATATCACGCGGCGGGGGACACCAGAAATGGGCTTAACACATTGTACCCATGTGGGGAATCGAACCCGCCTTCGGCGTGACGAGCCAACGCTTTAACCACTAGGCTACCCCACCGCCCGGAGTAAGTTAAGATGTACATGGTTTATACACAGCCATGGGGTCTCTAGACAAATGGCAGGTTCAGATTGTCCCATAAAGCTTGAGATGATATTCTACACATCCCACCATCGACAAGTTCATGTACATGTTATGACTTAAAGCGAATGATTGACTTTGGTCCAAGGCTGCTTTGAACATTATTCCAGTTGTGTCATATCTTCACGAACAACATCGCCCGTTATTGTCTTTTGATTCAAGCTAGGAATACACAGATGGCCCATTAGTCTAAGGTTTCAGTCCCACACCAGCCATGATTGTGACTGTGATCACAGGGGCGTGTCATGCTTAGAAACAGCGTTAGAAAGACATATACGTATAGAGACCCTACCCTAGTACTATATAAAAAGGAAAGGGATGTAAAACCACGGAACCACCCCCCTCCTCAATCTAAGTTAGATTTCACCAAGTAAACTATTTTAAGGTCCCGTCGAGGCCTACGGATCAAAAGCGAGATGATTTCCCTACAAAATGAGCTATAAATGGTCACAATCGGATCATTATTTCAAAAGTTATACGCCACGACTCACCGAAAACAGCAACCTCCGCAGGTTACATCCCTTTCCTTTTATATAGTACTAGGGTAGGGTCTACATACGTATATGTCTTTCTAACGCTGTTTCTCAGCGTGACACGCCCCTGTGATTGTGATCATGGTCTTGTAAGCTTCATACTGCAATCATGAACGGAATCTGGGCAGCTCTGCACAGAGAACTGAGAGGGCACAAGTTCACCTTGACCATTTATCCCTCAACAATCTGCATTTCATGTACAGACAAATAAACATACACAACACAACACATATAGAGATAGGACATCCTGTTTATTGTGGGGAAATCTCCACCCATCCATTCCGATACCAACAGAACAAACACACAGTTCACTGGGTCAGACACCTGTCATAGTAAACATGACATACTGTGGGACACATACCTCAGGTCAACCTGGATAAACCGGACACCTGTCATAGTAAACATGATATACTGTGGGACCTGATAAACTGGACATACTAGTACCTGGGAAAGATACCTCAACCTGGATAAACCGGACACCTGGACAAAAGTATGATATTCAATATTTTGGCCACAGGCATGAAAACAAGATTGAAATTATGAATGAGAGTTTCAAGAATTGTAAATAATTTTCCAGAATGGTACATAAAAAGTCAAAAGTAACCCTAATGAGGCTATGTTGAATGAGCGTAAAATTGGATAATAATTTCAACGTGGCTTATATAGTTCCATGGACAGTCTCAGGTATGTAATAACAGACAGGTGGCCCTTGAGATACAAGCATTTTTAATACCATAAATAATATGTCATATTATCTTACAACTCATGCAGGTCACCATACACCTAAAACAAAGGACAGCAGGTAGGATTAATGCATCCACAGACTGATCTACCTGTCCCGAGTCTCATTCAACACAGAATTTCTCCACCTGTCACACAGATCAGATAACTCCTGCAGCACTTGAGGCAAAGATCAACATTCATCATACTGTAGAAATTCATTACTGAAAAACATTTATCTCTGACAACTTGTCACTTGGTATAGTATCTAATGAGACTTCATTAGGATCATTGCTCTTGGAGTCATTCTTTTGAATTTTAGAAAATGTCACCATTAACTTGTAAGTACAATTGAGAAAAGACAACAACGAATGTTCAACAAATATAGAGAGTAGTACATCTTTAAGTTTACAAATCACTTCTAACATTAAAGACAATGTTAAAGACAATGTTATAAAAACCAATACCAATGAATTCAAACAAGATCAAGCATTGAACAACATGAAATGGACTCTCATAACAGTGAAACTTGATTAATCTGGACAGTATGGTCTAATCACAAGTATGACACAGAGTAAAAATATCATCTGGTTTCTAGCAGTGGACGCCATAAGATGAAGACAAACATGTCGTTTCCTTTAATATAAGGTTTGCTGTAGATGGTGGTTAAAGATCTAAGGTTCAAAATCATCAACAGTATTACCTTAACCTGCTTTGGAAAAAAACCCAAAACAAGAAACACGTAAACAGATAAGTATGTTGAATGAAACATGTGGAATTTTTAAATGAATGGTACCTAATACTTAAATCCCACAATTCAAATAATAAGAGAATATGGTGAGAAATGGGCTCACATATTGTACCCATGTTGAAAATTGAACTTCAGGTGAGCCAACACATTAACCACTTCCCCATCCCAACTCCCTCCACCTAATAAGATTCCAAAGTTACTTGAATAAGAAAATGGATTGCATGGGAATATTGATAAATTCAAGTCATGTTTACGTAATCACCACATAGAAATTATTTGGTAATTTGTCGGAAAATGCTAGAAATCGTTTTGGAAAGGATGGTAATTGTTTTGTTGTGACATCTGTTACCATGGTTACATGTTATTTAAGTTTATTACTATCCACTCTGTAATAATAGTATCAGGTGTAAAACAATGCCAATTTTCATGTGCAGTCCCAGAAACTCAACAACATTTCCCTTGTCCACACTGTAGTGTCAACCCCATCAGTTGTATCATGTACTCATCATGTATCATGTATCATGGACTCAGTAAGCCCTTCTTGCCAGGCTCAACACCAATCTATATACTATTCTGGACAAACCAACATATGACACAGACATTTCAACAACAGGAATGACTATTTCTAGAACATGAAATAAGAACCCTCCTTGAAGACATGAACCATGAAACGTAGGAAGTGACCAAATTCAGGCAACGTGTGGCACACCCCCTTTAAAAGATGGTACAAAGAGGAAGCACAGGAGCAGTTGGTGCTTACAGTCAACAAAGATATACCAAATTAAGTATAATGGAAATGTAATCAGCAATAACACCAAAAATACTCAGAACAAACCCCAATTCTTTCATATTACCATGGTACATCTATCAAGGTAAGACAGATTAACTAAAGTATTATGAATTAATTGAGTGCTCTGCAACTTGTTTGAGTAGTATATGATTCCGCAAGCATGATAATCAAGTTCTTGTCAACATCGAACATTGGACTTGATCAGAGTTTAGGCTGATGACTATCATGCTATGACAAGTCAGCTGAAAGGTTTGTCAGTGTTACGACATATCACATTACAGGTGATGACTATTGTTTAGTTTACCTGACATGCTCTACGCAAAATGCAGAGATGCCAACCCTATTTTGGGCCTAAGTGTAATACTGGAGGTCAAAAAGTGTAATTTGGACCTAAAAAGTGTAATACATAAAACACTTACATAGTGAAAGGTGATAACTTTATAAAAAATACTTTTAAAAAGGTTTATTCACATGAATAGGAAAGATTCTAGACAGAAATACAAGTGACCAATCATTATGCAGTTCCATACATCAAAAATTGTTGGTCAGGTGACACAAAATACTTTAATTCCTTACAAGTTAATTTGAATGAGCGCATTGCTAAGAGTAAGCGATTCCTATTGGTGTAAGGCCATTTCTGAACCCCTGCACTAGTGCGTTACGAAAAATATTCCCTGTGAAATTTTATCCACTTTATTGATTTTCGCAAAACGGGTAGAAAAGCGTAATTTTCACAGATTAAGTGTAATGGCGTCATTTAATGGTCAAAGTCGTAATAATTACGCCCAAAGCGTAAGGGTTGGCATCTCTGAAAATGATGACCTCAGTTGTAATTCAAATGAATGTCAACACAGGCTGAAGCTGCGGGACACCAATGAAGACCTATACATGACAAATAGACGTCCATGCCTACCAGAGCATACGGACACCGCTCTCAAACATCAACCAGAACCAGACAGAACATATTGATTAAGGTGTGTATCAATGTGACTTCAGCTTGTAGTAGTGGAAGCCCATGTATGCCTTTGCTGGTGAAGTCATTAGGTGTAAAGATATTCATTTTGGACTTCTCAAACTCTGGATCCTTGCAGCCAGACCTCTCATACAGTCTTTGATAGGAATGTCTAAAGGTCATGTCTATCAAGGGCAGGTAACTTTAGTATCACGCTGATGCAGTCAGGAGCTTCTTTAAGTCAGCAGCTTTTTCTCTGAGTTCATAAACTCCATCTTCGCACATGGGAGATAACTCCTCCACAAGCTTGTTACCAACACTGGTGCGAGATAGCAGAGGTAACTGACCAGCATCTAGGGAAGGAGAAAATATATCAAATCATACAATATCCCATTTCAAATCATCTTCGACAGTGAACCTGTTCAAGTACCGATTATTCTTGTCACAGTAACGTCTCTCCTAATTATTACTTGGCTATTACCATGTTCTACTGGTGAGTATGCTATTCAAAATAAGTTAAAACCACCCCATTCTTTCACATTATTTAGTCATGGAATCAGGACTGACTATTGTAACATGAAGGAATCGGGTGGTCCTTAACATCTTTTGAGCACTATATTAAGTAGTTTCTCCATCATTTTTCACTTCTTACAAATTCATCTTTGCTTTGCACAATGTCACACATTTTAAACAATATTTTGGCCTACATTACATATACTGGGGTATGTGCACTCTTTTTAGCTTACTATTGTTGCAATAAAAGACTTATTATCCCTTACGACTTGTCTGAGATCAATAAGTGAAACTTCGAGGAAAACAGCTTCCAAACAGAGAACACTTGCCATATATGGAATGTAAACAATTGCTCAGTACATCGAAAACTGTCGCACATGGTGATGTTGCTGTTTGCCGAACTGGTTTCATTCACAAGTTGTGCATAGGATATTCATAAAGAGACATAACTCTATGGTGTTCATTTGAAATGGACTAAGCTATCATCAATGTCTCCCTTTATTGTTCATTAAGCTTAGAGATTAACAGATTCTTCAACTCTCTACAGTAAACTAATCAATCATCAGATATGCTTACCATGTAGCTTTGACACAATACTTTCTATCACAGCAAGAGATTCAGTTCGGATCACAGCATACTTCATGTTACCTGAAAATACACACCCATTGCTGAATGCTTGTACATAAAATCATCCAGACATTTCTTGTAAAATCTTGGAATTCCAATCTAGTTCAGGTGAAATATCTCCAAAGGGTTTATTGGAATTGGACTAATCCCAACAGTATCCTTTAATAAAAAATGTAATTTATTTCATCAAGTTTGTTTGATTTGCTCAAGAACCACTGCACCCATCACTTAAATTGTTAGTTCAAAGTTCTCTTATGGTTCTTATAAACCTCCTTTGAAGGGTTTGCCACATCTGCCCATGGAGAAGTATCACGTGAGTATTATTGTGTGTTAACATGATGTGAATCTGTGACTGAGAAACACTTTGTGTGTTACGGGACTGTAGTACCTAGAAGGGGTATCACAGTAACCAGCAGCTTGTCTACGATGGGGATCACTGGACTTGGGTCCCTCGTAATGTTCTCCTTCCTCAGACATGATAACCTGAAAGTACACCGCAGCTCTGATTTAGTCACATTACCACACACAGGCAGCTGAATGGCGTTTGAACATGTTTTTCACAGCATTCTTGACAAGGGTGAGTGAGTGAGGCTAGTTTTACGCCACACTCAGCAATATTCCAGCTACATGGCGGCAGTCTGTAAATAATCGGGTCTGGACCAGACAATGCAGTGATCAACAGCATGAGCCTTGATCTATGTGATTGGGATACAATGACATGTGTCAACCAAGTCCATGAGCCTGACCACCCAATCCCGTTAGTCGCCTCTTATGACAAGAATGGGTTACCGAAGCTCAATTCTAAATCGGATTAACATGAGGGTAGCCCTGTTCTAAACTCATTGATCGCTGAGGTGATCCATCACAGGGCATAGAACTGCACACCTTTTGTTATCAAGACGACACTATTGCAGTGGTATGTTGTATGGCTTGTCTAACAGAATTCTGAACAGCATTATCAAACTCAAACATGATAGGATTCTTTTGTTTGTTGTTGTTTAACATACAGTCAGCAATATTCCAGCTATATGACCCATTAGTCGCCTCTACAACAAGTGTGGGTTGACCACCCTGAAGACCAATTTTAACCTGGATCTTCACGGGTAAAACATGATAGGAACACTGTGGCAGAATCATCATGAAAACCAAAACCGTGAAAAATTATGAATCTTGCATTAAAATCCTTACACATAATGATTATCAATGTAAGAATTCTTTCATTCACTTTGTTCGGTATTGTGATCTATACCTAGTAATATATGGCATGGTACATATCTGCATGGTACATTGCAGTGCTATCATCAAGTGCCAGGTGCTTGGAGCAATTTATTACATATTGTCATATTTGGCAATGAGGAGCTCACCCTCTAACCTGAAGGTCTATCTCTCACCTGTCAACAAACTTGTGCATTGTCTTCAGTATGGTGACTTGGCCCTTCCATGCATTGACTGGCACCCCTCACACAGTGATTCACACACTCGACCCTGGAACTCACCTGCAAGGTACAAAACAATTTTAATGTAAAATCATCTGACAAATTCTGATATAAAGTAAAACTTGAGAACAGGAGACGATACATAAATGTGGCAAATCTGTTCATCCAACATCGATACCTGTAATGTTTTCAAAATAAAAGTTTGTAATTTGGAAGTGAACAGACATACAGAAATATAGATACACCTTCCAAAGTGTGTTCAACAGGACATGACTGCCGGGTACACTATGTCCATGACTACAGCAACGGTGAATGAGTTTAGGTTTACATACACACTCAACAAAATTCCAGCTATATGGCAGTGGTCTGTAAATAATTGAGCCTGCCCAGACAATCCAATGATCAACATCATGAGCATCGATCAACGCTATTGGGATACAATGACACGCGTCAACCAAGTCAGTGAGCCTGACCACCCGATCCCGTTAAGTAAGCCTCTTATGACAAGAATGGGTTACTGATGACCAATTCTAACCCGGATCTTCATGGGTGGAGTGAGTGAGAATTTAACAGTAGTTCAGTGATATAGCATATCAGCATATGTAGGAGGGTATCCCAGTAACACATTATCGAAGGCCATTCTACTCAAGTAAAATACTATTCCACAACTGCAAATTAATAATAAATTATAATTAAACACCAGTAGATATATTTAAAGCATGCTTAATGTCCTGGCTACTACATGTGTACAGGCCACCCACCATGTGTGTCGGCTGTGCTGGGCCAGCTCTCCCCAGGGTCGTGTAGGCACACTCCTTCAGGTTGTGCTTCCACGGCAGATGGTACATCATCCTTGTCTTCATCCTTGTCCGATTCCTTTTCCTGAAATAGTCATACTAGCCTTAAAATACTGGAATGAATGTCATTTATATATGTATTCAATGTTTCTACATCATAGTGATGGCCGGACCTCAAGTTATCAGTTTTGTTTTGTCCTCATTCAGTTATACTGACTGACTGAGTTTAGTTTTACCCCGCTTTAGCAATATTCCAGCAATATCACGGCTGGGGACACCAGAAATGGGCTTAACAAATTGTACCCATGTGGGGAATCGAACCCAGCCTTGATAACGAGTTTAACGCTTTAACCACTAGGCTGCCAAACCGCCCCTCATACAGTTATAACAGTTATTGTTACAGATACATATTTGTCTGAGGGTGTTTCAGTCTTATTACTGTGCTATGGCTAAATCAGCTGATAAAGTGGTGGTGTGTGGTCCTGTGTTTAGAGCTCAAGGTCACAAATTAGTTGAGGTTAAGCAACATTGGGCACGAGGAGGAGTCCTTGGATG
This sequence comes from Haliotis rubra, assembly GCF_003918875.1. Classification (NCBI taxonomy): domain Eukaryota; kingdom Metazoa; phylum Mollusca; class Gastropoda; order Lepetellida; family Haliotidae; genus Haliotis; species Haliotis rubra. The sequence continues at coordinate 575,709 of NW_025767014.1, forward strand.
AAGTGACCGTGTTTGACAGCTTGACTCCTGAGAGTTTCTAGGACTTCAATCCTGCCCCACAACGAAGCACATGTGATATATGAGGTCTCACCTTAGGGACCGTTCATAATTTATGGCTAGGGGTGGTGGTGGTGATGATCATTTATGGAGAAGCATGTACAATGTGAATGATTCCCCCCCTAAAATTTATGTACAAAATAAGTGCCCCCCTTGCATAGTCATGTACAAAATCAATGACCCTCTCCTTCCCATAATTTCCTGAGCATAATTTTAAACATATTTTTATGGCACAAAATTGCTGAGCCCCCCCAATCGCTGTTGTGTGTACAAAATGGCTGACCCCTAGCTCCCCAGAACAAAATGGGTGGCCCCCCTTAAAATCATCATCACCCGCCCTAGCCATAAATTATGAAGGCGGTCCCTTAGGCAAAGTGAGTTTGTTCAAACTTTTGCCTCTGTTCACTCAGCAGAAAATGGGTACCCAGTGGGATAAGTCATGTCACTATTAACCATCTAGTGCCCTCACAGGCAGCTTGGGTTATCCAGGGTCATAATAATCTGATTGTAGTGCTTTTTGGCGTGCCCCTCCATGGTGCGAGGTCGACGTAGCGATGACACATGCTCCCCATATCATATCCCTAGCATCTGCCTCGGAAATACCAACATTTAGGCACTTTCGTGTCATAAACATAGTATGACATGGGCACTCATATAATATCCTCTATTTGTACATCCCTCTCTGTAACCATGTTGGTCAACAGATCCCCATTAGCTCCTTAAAATGAGGGGCTAGAGAACCTTTTCTGTCACCAAATTCTCCCTAAACAGAGGTTTGAGAGATGCATCTCTAAATGCAGGGTTAGGGAATAAGTTTTATTTTTCACTAGTCTGCAATAGTGATGTGCTGAACAGCTGATATCTACATGATGTTAAAAAATGTGTATTCTGCAAGAAAATGTCATAAGTCCTTTTTCACTGGTATCCGTGGAAACAAAGATACACCTCTTACCTTTATCATGGGTAGCAGTATATCCCCACGTCCTGGAACAGATCCAACTTCGTGCATGCCTCAATGATGGCACCAAGACACTTCAATGCTTCAATCTTGTAAGCTGGCCCTCCTTTCGGAGACTCACAGAAGAACTGCCTCAACAATCTAAGAAACAAAGGGTAATTGTAATTTGTCTGCCCAAAACATGTCAGATTTATTTGACATATTGCTACATAAATCATAAGAGTCTGTGCAAGCAAGTGAAAGTTTCAATCAGCAGTATTACAATTTAGATCACAGAAAGCTGCAAATAATAGTAAGAAATAAGATAGCATAAGGAACTATTCAAGCTGTTGAGGGTTCAATGTGGAAGTGACATACCACAACCACCCAATAGTCATGTTAATCAGCCCTTAAGATGAAACACAGTGTGCAGGACACTTACTCTGAGTGAGGTGAGTTTAGTTTTATGCCTCTTATAGCAATATTCCAGCAGTATCATGGCATGGGACACACACTGTACCCAAGTGGGGAATCGAACCCAGAGCGGTTTAACCACAAGGCTACCCCACCGCCCACCCTTACACTGAACCACATTAGCTGTGATTGATTGTATTTAGCCATAATTATGGCATGAGATATCTAATAAACATCTTATATTCCAGCAGTATTACATTAATAGCCTGCACCAAATCCTTTTACCTCTTTAATCTTGGGTTGTCCTGCTATGTCCTTTTTCTTTGATAGTGTCCCTGAATCAACAAAAGTCATAGAGTGAGTGGAGTGTGACTGCGTTTTTAGAATGTACCAAACTGACAGCAAGCGACACAAGAAATGCCGCATTTCCTCTAATGAAGCCAGGCCCCTAATAAGCACCGGGTAAAGCAGATCACTAATAATTCGGTGTAATTACGCCCAGTAAGCGCATAAAAGTGTTGAGCTTCTAATAAAGCTGGATCTGGAAGTCTCTTGAAAAATAAGTGACCAGGCGCTTATTAGAGGTAATCTGGTAGGTTCAAGATAATGCTGTGGAAAAGTAGTTGTGACTGGTGAAAGCTAATCCTCTAGTAAGTGAGTTAAGCGTTTGTATCGTCACCTCCGCAATATTTCAGCCATGCTCTAAGCTACCCTATATATATATAGTAGTGTGAAGCTCACAGATTGTCCTGCAGTGAGTTCCATTCCACTCAAATCATTCCACATCCTCTCATGCTGATCTTAGCGGCTAGAATTTGAGAAAGCCACTAACTTTATAATTTGGTCAGGATCAGTGACTTGCATGTCATCCTGTCCATGCTAACTGAATCAATCCGCCAGTCTAGATTTGATTGTTTACGGAGATGTAATATTGCTGAGTGAAGCATTAAACAACAAATAAATCATCACATATGGAGCGGAATGTTGGACATTCAAACACCACAGACTATTCCTCTCAAAGGAAACCAATAGGGATGGTACAGTGCTGACAGATATAGGTCTATAGTTAGATGTCGGACCCACTGTTCCTTAGATGTCTAAGCGTGAAGATTCGGTAAAGATTGGTCTTAAACACCACATGCTTGCCGTAAGAGGTGACTAACAGGATCAGGTGGTCAGACTTCGCTGACTTGGTTGACACATGTCATCGCATCACATCGTGAGATCAATGCTCATACTGTTGATCACTGGATTGTCTGGTCCAGACTCAAATATTTACAGAATGGTGCCATATAGCTGGAATATTGCTGAGGAGTTTAACAACGAACCAACTTAGATGAAAGAGCATTCTCATCCCACATACATGAAGGTATCACAAAATCTTTTGATTGATGACAAGACTGTTTACTTACTTGCAGGATGTGCATACTGTGGACAAAGCCTGGAGGAGGGCTTCCTGAAGAAACAAGACACAAGCACATTTATAAGCAATATAATATAATAAGTCAAGATAACTTCTAACGAGAAATACAATCACAGGAACTACAATATCATAATTAGATAAAATGTGATCATAAAGAACTCAAATACACCATTAATTTAAAACCGTACTTCGTTATAGGCATTTCGACTAAAGTATACATCAAGTGTCCGAGACAAAAATAAAGTTTGTAACATATGTAAGTTCGTTCTAAGCGTCTTCATAATAAATGTAGTATTCTGTATTTCACAAACTAATCATGCCAAAAATGATGACATCATTAATAATAAAAAATCACCCATATCAAACCACCAGTCTTCTCAATTTCACAAATTCCTTGAAGAAATTACCTTGCCATCCCACGTCCTGCCCTGGAGGCCGTTGAGCAGCGCTGTGAGGAGGTTGCCGAGATGTGGAGGTCCCAGTGATGACCCAAGTTTGGTTGCCACGGTGCTCATGGCAGCAGCGGCCTGGGCCTTGGTGCTCCACAGCTGGGACTCCAGGGACACCTGCAGGAGCTCCACCACCTCAGAGATGTACAGTCGCAGGCCTCCCTCCGTCCCTGATATACAAACACTGGACTTGAACATCTTTGGATTGGGAAGCAGCATAATAACCAAGCTTCTCTTAAATCATACACTGGTACTGGAGTGAGTGAGTGAGTGAGAGAGAGAGAGAGAGAGAGAGTGAGCGTAAATGAGAGTGAAAGGGAGTATGAGTGACTGGGGTAGAGTGAGTGAGAGAGTGAAAGAGTGAAAGAGTGAGAGAGAGAGAGAGAGAGAGAGAGAGAGAGAGAGAGAGAGAGAGTTAGGAGTCTGAACAAAGAGTGAGTGAGTGAGTAAAGGTTTACTCCTCTTTTAGCAATATTCCAGCAATATCACAGTGGCAGACACCCGAAATAGGCTTCACACATTGTACCCATGTGGGGAATAGAACCAGGGTCTTCAGCACGACGAGCAGAAGCTTTAACCACTAGGCTAGCCCACTGCCCCAGCTGGTACTGGACATTTTTTCATGTTAATACAAGACAATGGTTCAGCTAAATTGACACTATTACATCATAATGGAAGGGTGCTCAGTCTGGCTTATGTAGTAAGGAAGAAAGACACAATGGCAAAATATACTGAACAACATTAGAAACGCACCACACTAATATGCACTGACGATGCTCAGATGTCATGGGTACATTTCACTCTGACAAGGATATTTCGTGTTATATGGGTGAGTGCGTTTCTAATGTTATTCAGTATATTTTCGCATACATATTTTAGTTTCCTCCTTGTCATGTGACAATCATTATTTTTGTCAACCAGCTTTTTGAGGGCTTGAACAAACTGTATTCCTAAAACCCACAACAAATTAGCGAATACAATTAAAAATTGAGGCAGAACATGATTTCTGTTTGTACACTTCTGATTCAAACTGGACACATGCCTGCAACAGAAAGTGATCAATTTGCTTCAGGTCCATTAACCTGGAGAAGGTACAACTATCACAGCAAACTAGGATTTCTAACTGCTTGCTTAAATCTAGGAAATTAGTGAGTGAGCTGGGTTTTACAAGCGCTTTTAGCAATATTCCAGCAATATCACAAGAAGGGGACACCAGAAATGGGCTTCACACAATGTACCCATGTGGGGAATTGAACCTGGGTCCCTCAGGGTGATGAGCAAACGCTTTTAACCATGAGGCTACCCCCAGCCCCTAGGAAATTAGTACAATGAGATGACAGGTAAGCTAAGTAAAGTGCAAGGAATGTTTTTGTTGACAGACCTGGAGTTATCTCCTGCCACACCTCCTCCCACACTGACTGTGAGCTGCTGGCTGCCGTGCCGCCCTCATCTGAAACAACGAAATACTCAGTAAAACTTACCCCACAGTGTGTAAAGATTTGATCGATGGGTAAATCAAACCATTGACATAAAAACATAGTGTTAGAGGGTTTGCAAAGTAAGCTACATCCCCAGAAAAAAATTCCAATCAATACTTATGACCTCATTGAAATATATGGATGTATCAGTTATAGTTACTATGTTTCATGTTACTATGGTAACACAGCATTTTATTGATTTTGATATAGCACCATTCACCCCTTTCCACAGCCCACAAGTAAACAGCGAAAGGAAGTGGTCAGTAACTGATGTCCTACCTATACAACTCACCTGTCTTAATCTTCTCATGCATAGCGATGAACGCCAGTGGCATTGCTAGAGTGGCATGTCGCTTCAGGGAATCAGAACTGTGCTGACTCATAGCCTGCAAGGTCAAACCACACGCAAGTCGAGAAAAGACTCATCTGAAACCAGAAACTGGAGCTTTAGGACACGCGTCCTCTTTACATCGGGCACATTTCAGGTGGTAATTAGTCTGCTGATGATTCCTATCACCAGTGTCTGTACACCTACCTTCCTTCTCCAGATACCAAGACTTGAGGCGGTTGATTAGCTTTTCTACACTACTGTCTTTGGCGATCTGAAAGATAACATATATATCATAAACAAAACTTTCTAGCTTTTGATCATTTAGCAATCAGTTACAATATCCTTGAAATTTTGAAGATGTATAATTTCTATATGACTATCAGACTCAAGAACATGTTACACTCAAAATATTAGACAAACTTGAGGGATTTTTAGGCAACCCGATCAAGAGAGAGACTCAATAATGTTGACAGTGCCAGCAAACACACCACACTGTTTCACCGAAATGTTATTGGGAAGGCATGGTATTAACGGTATACTAAAGACTCAGACTAATCAAAATCCATAAAGTTTTCATTTGATTTTGACACAAAAATGATTAATATATCCCAACTATATTTTAATTATGATACAGTTCTCATAAATCAGGGAGTGTGAACATTCTTTTGAAAAGTATTTCAGTTACTTTTACCTGGATCAGACAGGTGAGTGGTTCTACACAATGGGGCTTACCTGCATGGGGGCTGAGATCCTGGGGGCACTGATGTACGAGGGACACAACAAAGCTGGAGCACCCAGCCTGGAACACAACACAATCACTGGGTGACAAAATCTCACCTTCAGAGGGGTGACAATCATACACAAGACACAGAACACTGGACGTAGCTGAACTACCATTATGTACTGTGCAGAAAATCAACACATATAACTCACTTGAATGACTGTCAACTAAGCTGTGCTGTATACTGACAAAGGTATCCTTATGGCCAGCAGATGTCATGCTTTGAGAAGGTTTGTTTCTTCGTTATGACTATTCAGGTTAGTAAAAGCTTCAGGTTAAGTTAGTGAGTTTAGTTCTACGCCGCTTTTAGCAATATTCCAGCAATATCACGGCGGGGGACACCAGAAATGGGCTTTACACATTGAACCCATGTGGGTAATCGAACCTGGGTCTTCGGCGTGACGAGCGAACGCTTTAACCACTCAGCTACCCCACCGCCCCTTCAGGTTAAGAGAAAATGCTGATTCAATAATTTTAATAATGTGGCATTAACTCAGTGGTCATGTCCACCCGTATTAGTCAACCTAGTGTCACCATCACCTTACCTTAGTTCCAACACCGATCCCACTCTTGATGAGGTCCACGAGCCGTGGCACCAGCTCTGGTAATACTGACTCGTCTACATACTGCACACACTGGAACAGACCAACACTTCGTTATTGGAGGAGCTATAGGTGCTCTATTGGTAATAGTATCCATAAAATTTGACAACTTATGTTAAGATAATAAAATATTTTTTTTAATTATCGGAAGGAAGATGTAAGCTTTTTAGCAAATCCATTTGACTTCAATATTTTGTGTGAGGTTGCCTCCTTACCCTGTTGATCGTTTCCATCATTGGGGACATCTTGGAGGCAGCGATACGGGCATTGTCAAGCTGCAGGCAAAATAATGTCACATCATAGACACACTATCAGTAACACACATGAAGGCATTAGCTGATGTTCAGTAAGAGAAACACACACATAAAGAGTGAGGTGAGGTGAATTGGGTTTTAACGTCGTGCTTGAGAATATTTCGCTCATAAGACGACGTGCATGCGTGTGTATGTGTGAGCGGCTGCTTGTACTAGCCCATACTGAAGCTGGTTTTATAGTGCCCACTGAGCTACCACTGAGATACCATGCCGCGAGTGAAGTCCTTGTTGAATAATGCCGAGTGCCAGGCAGGGACCAACAGACCATACACGTCTTTTATTATACTGACTCGAAACGACCAGTCCACTACACCCGGAGGCGGTACCCATTAATGTGAGAGTGCCAGGCAGTGACCATTCTAGCATGGACGGGGAAATTCTACGCCAAAGTGAGCAATATTCAGCATGATGGGTGACACACTTCGAAAGTGGGCAATATTCTTCACAGGGGGACACCCAAAATGGGTCACACCATGTGGGGAATGGAACCGGGTCTTCGGCAAGCGAACGATTTAACCACTAGGCTACCCTACATGAACAGTAACATATATATAGATGATGAAGAAAGGAAACAGTGAAAGAAATGAAAAACAACTTGCATCTCAGACAAAGATGCACATGTACATGGACTGGCTTTTCTCCTCCTTGTAGACATAACCAAATGGTCTCACCAAAATGTCATTATATTCACCCCCCAGCATTCTCTGCCTATATCTGTGTCCAATCCCATATCGGCTGCATATATCTACATTCCCAGTTCCATGTCCCCAAAATGATGTCCTCTACATATATCTTTGTCCCCAACCCCATGGACTCAACATATATCTGTCACTACCTAAGTCCTCTACATATATATCCCTGCCTCCATCTCCATGTCCTCTGGGTATATAGTGGAAGCTGTCAAAACCGGCAGCTGTCCCGGCAACTTGTCAACGCCGGCACAAAATCTCAGTTCCGTCCATGGCTAGTACATTTATCATCATTTAAAAAGCTCTGCAATCCGGCAGCTGTCAATTACAGATCTCAGCATGAAATGAGCCACCTGAATATGTGTTTATAATACAGTAATCAGCTCTGTCAGCTGGATGTGTATTGTCAGAAATTGACACAACAACATGATACAACAATGTACATTGTATATGAGAGTGACAAACTGCTGCAATTCTTGTCGTAGGTAACCGTGTCTGCTGTACAATCTGGCACTCTGTCTAAACCGGATTATTTCTTCAGTCCCGACGAGTGCCGGTTTAGACAGCTTCCACTGTATCTACTCCCACTCTGATTCCCCCACCCTGAGTGCATCATCCTCCCATCAGTCCTCTCTACCTTTTCCTGTGTGGCCTGGGTGCTGACGTGGAGGCTGAGATAGTTCATGACCTGTGGCTCCAGCCCACTGACTGCCTCCAGGAGAGCAGTGACCAGGACGGGGATGTGGGGCTTCATCAAGGCGCCGGCATTCTTACTGATCTGCAGCAGCGTGGACAGCCTACAATACAAGGGACATATCATTTAATCATTCCATGTCTTATAATCAAGGGGATGGTTATTGTCTGACTGATGGTTTTCAAGCTTGAGCAAATAATGTTGCAGCAGAACATGTAACCAGACATCAGACAAGTCAACTTTAAACTTTCCAATGTGTATTACATGTATCTTACTTCCTGATCGCCTGTTCAGAGGAAGTGAGTTAACTCAAACTCTTGGATGGCAATTAAAGATTCAGATTTGTTTTAAGTTCAAGGAAAGCTAATAACTGAAAACACTGACTACAGACATGCACAAATTGCTAATGAAGTCAACCATAACACCTGTCAGACAAGTCCCAAAACATGATGAAGTGAGGGAGGGAAAGTTGTGTTTAATGCTACTTTGAACATTATAATAGTAAACATGATATACCACAGTGTGACTGCTTTAGGTTGGAGGAAAGCCTGTAGTGATGAAAGTCACATGTTTACCACTTTCGTTAAACCCAGGAGCACAGGTTGGGTGCAAACAAACCAAGTGATTGAGTGAGTGAGTGAGTCAGTTTAGTTTTACGCCGCACTCAGTAATATTCCAGCTATATGGTGGCGGTCTGTAAATAATCAAGTCTGGACCAGACAATCCAGTGATCAATGGCATGTGCAACTACGCAATTGGGAACCGATGACACATGTGAACCAAGTCAGCGAGCCTGACCAGCCAACCCTATTATTTTGCCTCTTACGACAAGCATTGGTTGCTGAAGATTAATTCTAATCCAGATCAGTCAGACAAACCAAGTAGGTAACATAATCAGGGCAAACTGTGATTCAAATCTACAATGATAGGTTTCTCATCAATCAAACAGTGATGATTAGGTAACTCACTCCATGGCTTGCACCATTGCAGCAATACGACATTTCTTTGACAAGATGTTAAGTTGAAACAATTTTCTATTTACAAATGTTGTTGCATCGTCAATACAATGTTAAATGAGAACTCACCCTATAGCTCTGACCTCAGGGACTGTGCTCTGCAAACTGTTGTTGAGAATACAAGGCAGCATGAGGGTTGTGGCTCTCTTTCCCACCTTGCCCTGGCTGGGATCACATGTCTTCACACACACCTGTAACACATGCCATATACTGTTGAACCTTCACTAACATCATACAAGAAACAGTAGATGTGACTTACCGGCACACAATGTCACCTTATGCTGTAGTGAGTGAGTATGGCTGTTTTTTTTTAGCAATATTCCAGAAATATCACAGCTGGGAACACCAGAAATGGCTTCACATATTGTACCAATGTGCAGAATAAAAACCAGGCCAGCCCGGCATGAAGCTGAAGCCGAACCCTTTAACCACTGGGCTGCCCACCACCCCCCCTTATGCTAGGGTGGGTACCCCACAGAAGAATTTTCATATGACTGCGATATATTGCGATCTTGAGGCCATTACATTGCGATATGTATTGCAATATATTGCAAGGATTATTTTTTAACAAAACTACTTATAATCGAGTTAATGCTTGATTATAAAGCAAAAACACAACAAAATCACTATGATTGATTAACCTTTTATAAAACTTTTAATCATGATAAAATATAAATGTAAGTAACATTTGGCACTAATGAAACAGGGAAAAGAACAATTCAAAAACAGAAATATCCGAAGATTTCGAGTGTTACGAAGTTTTCGAATGCATGTCAAAATACCCGGTTTTCGATCAGTGTATCGCATAATGCTTATCCCTTTCATGTCTGAACCCGGTTATACCCACTGCCCTACCTTATGCTATGTCAGTATGGAGAAGATTATGTAATCAGATGGATGGTCAGATCACCACCTTTAGCAATATACCATTAATACTAGTAGGGGTGGCGGTAACAGGAAACTGCTTCACAAATTGTATTCCTGTGGGGAATCAAACCTCAGACTCCAGCATGAGCAGAAACTTTAACCACAAGGCTAGCCCACCACTCCAGATAGGATCATAGAAACACATCAGCATACAAAATGACTGCTTTAACTTTTTCTACTTACCCGACTAAGAGCTTTACAGGCCAAGTCAGCAGCATTTCTCACCGACTCCTACAACACACCATAGGTCGTGATTCAAAGTCTGGACTGGCTATAGCAATAAATAGCAGAGGCAAAATGTTGTTGAACATGTAACAGGGAACTTCACACTAGTGGTGTTCCGATTAATTGAAATAATCGAAGATTGGTCGCAGTGACCAAACGACCAAGCAATCGATCACATATTCTCATAATCGAACATAAACGATTTTGGAACTACTGTTTTAGTCTTGAAAACGTGTTTAATTCTTAGAAAACTCACTTCACTAACTGAAAAGCCATGACTGAATATTTCTCTAAAACTCCAGGAAGTTTATGTTCATGATATATTAGTCATCACTTTAAAGTAGCAAGTTGCATCATGTTATACATATCTGCAATAACAACCTGGATTGGAAAATCTGAAAAATCTTGCTAACCAATTTTGTTCGATGATTATTCATTGGTAATCATCAATTGTGAGATTTCAACCAATTCCAAACACTACTTCACACACAGAGGTTTTGAGGTTCCTTGGAGTTAGATTACTTACAACTAGAATTGCAGGGCATTACTGCTTCACGTTACTCAGAATAATCACAGATACTTGTTATCAAAATACAGAACATAAAATGTTGATTACAAACTTGTAAGCATGATGCATCTATTCAAATTATTTAAAACAAGTATAGTATTCTTGAGGGTGGACATACTGCATTTTGGTTTAATCACATTCTGACACATCTGCAAATAGCACATTTCTGTCATTTCTTATATTTTTACAAAAGAGATTTCTGAAAAAATACATCATTTTGCAATTATTTTCATCAGTCTGTATGATTTACGCCACTTTTAGCAATAATCCAGGAATATCACGACAGAGAGCACAAGAAATGGGCTTCAAACTCTGTACACACAAGGGAATCAAACCTGAGTCTTTGGCGTGACAAGATAACACTTTAACCACCAGACTACCCCTCCACCCTACTTTAATGACCAGCCCACGATTTTGAAGATAGATGAGTTAACTGAGAAGTTTACAAAATGTCTCACCTTAATGTCATCCCGAACTCTCAAACAGTCCTCCCACAGCGGGGGCAGCTGCTCAACGATGTCATCGACAGGTCGACCTCGCAACAGGTCAGTCACTGCCAGGCAGCTGAATACAAAACAAGCATCTACATCATTCAACTGCACCTGCAAGAACTTCCACCACCTCTACAGCTTACCTTGGATAATACAGCCACTAGCCTAAACCTTGAGTCTTGAGATCAGCTAATAAAATAGTCAAAATACCAGATGATAACACTATACACACTTAAAACTATGTAACTGCATCGAGTTTGAGCATCTTCAATCAGAAACTTTCGACACAGTCAGTAATGTCATAGATAACTGAAATACAATTACAAACCATAGACCAAAGTTGTTCAAAGATTGAAGCCACAGACTAAAGTCAGAGACAAATCTAAACACTATAAATGTGAACTCCCTCTTAGTACGATCAGTATTAAACTTACAGATACATTAAACAAAACATTCAGCACAAGATTTCAAATGTTGAATCAAGCTTTGTCTAATATTCATTTCCCAAATGGTCCATGCAAACGCATCAAGTTCGATAAAAACTGAATGCTCTTCAGACCTCTAAAGAAAGCTTAACAGAGGACAAATATGGTCATATATCTATATGCTAATTGGCGACTAGCTTGTCGTAAGAGGCGACTAACGGGATCGGGTGGTCAGGCTCGCTGACTTGGTTGACACATGTCATCGGTTCCCAATTGAGCAGATCGATGTTCATGATGTTGATCACTGGATTGTCTGGTCCAGACTCGATTATTTACAGACCTGCCGCCATATAGCTGGAATATTGCTGAGTGCGGCGTAAAACTAAACTCACTCACTCACTATATGCTAATTGAATCTTGGGACCCTTAAATCTTTAATTCCTATACATTATGGTTCTGACGTTTATGTTTTGTTGTGAACATGCTGATATTTGAGCATGGCCTGGATGAAAGTTGACATAAGATGTTTGCTGACCTGGACTCTCTGATCCTCCACTGACTGCTGGTCAGGTTCTTCAGGAGATCTTTCAGGATTTCCTGGAGGTACTTGTCCACCTGGGGACACACAACAAGGCATACACTGTCAGGAGCTGTTACACTATGTCAACAATCATGGAGGTTCACACAAACATGGCAAACAGTGGCACACACTGTCAGGAGCTGTTACACTATGTCAACAATCATGGAGGGTTCACACAAACATAGCATGCAGTGCATGGCACACACTATCAGGAGCTGTTACACTATGTACACTATGTCAACAATCATGGAGGGTTCACACAAACATGGCACACACTGCACACACTGTCAGGAGCTGTTACAGTATGTCAACAATCATGGAGGGTTCACACAAACATGGCATACACTGTCAGGAGCTGTTACACTATGTCAACAATCATGGAGGGTTCACACAAACATGGCATACACTGTCAGGAGCTGTTACACTATGTCAGCAATCATGGAGGGTTCACACAAACATGGCACACAGTGCCACACACTGTCAGGAGCTGTTACACTATGTCAACAATCATGGAGGGTTCACACAAACATGGCATACACTGTCAGGAGCTGTTACACTATGTCAACAATCACAGGAGCTGTTACGGAGGGTTCACACAAACATGGCATACACTGTCAGGAGCTGTTGGGCATTTTACTATTGTCACAAATTGTTCTTAGGTCATTCATACTAACTACACTATCACACATAAGACACCCTGAGACTTACAGTTTTCTTGTTGTCCTGTATCAGGGCATTCCAGATGCTGGTCATGGCTTGTTGTATTTTGGGATTAGGGTCGAACTGGTACCGGTACAGTCGAGGAACAATCTGGGACAAGTACGGCGCCAACTGTTCCCCAGCCTGAGCTGCGATAGTGGTGAAACCAAATGCTGCACCCTGGAAGTAACACAAGGGATGTTGTTAATTCCTAATAATTACTATTAATCAGAAACAGATTTTGTATTACAATCAAAGACAAGTAAAGAGAATCCATTTCATGTTTTAAAAGGTATCTCTTTCTTATGGACTCTAACGGAAGAGGACCTTCGAGCCACTGCAAAATAAATGTGATGACAATGTCACTTCAATGTTTTGTACACAAAACAAAAGCTGAACACAGGTTTGAAGATGAAAAATTAATTGTCTTGATCTTGTGACTGTTTAGCAACATTATATAATAATGAAAGAAAGATTTCCATAACAAGTGAAGCAGAAAGTTTATGTGACACCCCTGCAGAAGTTCACTGACCTTCCGTGAGTTCCACATGGCATTGTGGTTTGCAAGATGCATGAATTTATAGATGAGGTCAGGCTGGTTGAGATCATTGGCTATTGCACACAGTTCCTTATATGTAGACATGCTTCCCCTGGAAAGAAAGTTTTGGTTTGGCTTGGTTTGGTTGTTGTTTAACGCCACACTCAGCAATACCCAAGCTTTTTCGCGTTTAATGCTAAGGAATTCACCAAATAATCAAGTCGAATCAGACCATCCAATGATCAACAGCTTGAGTATTGATCCATGCAACTGGGATAGATCGATGCTCAAGCTGTTGATCACTAGATTGTCTGATCCGGACTCAATTATTTGGTGAATTCCTTAGCATTAAACTATACAACAGTCATGCTATCTATCATTTACACAATAAGTGGTGAATATGATAACTTTACCAACATTGCTAATGAGAATGATTTGTAAACATTCTTACTTGTATCAATATAACTGTGATGACAAAGGCGTTCACTGAAGAATAATATTCCTTACCCCTCAGGAGTCTTGCCGAGACTTCCTTCTTCAAACATTTGCGTTTCTCCACTCACTTCCTGCTTAGGTCTAGAACAAATATTGAGTGCCTTAATAAAACTCTCACGCCCTGTAATGTACATGTGTTTTTTCTGTGGTATGAATATGATATGTCTATAACAAAGGTACACATGCATTATACTGGATACCTGCCTGCCATATTCAATTAGGTCACGTGATGCGGCGGAAAGGTGAAAAAATATATAACTGAGATGAAAATAACCCTAATCATAACCTACCCTAACCCTAACCCTAACCTAACCCTAACCCTGCTAGGTATCCGGTATAATGCATTCTAGCCATAACAATACCAAGAATGATTTTAACATTGAAACCAACAATACATGAATACTTTGTCATGCAACCAAGTAGTCAACATAGGATTGACTTTTTAACTTGAGGTCCGGCAAAGAGACATCATTCTTCTCAATAGTAACTATACTACCAGAACAGTCCGGCTCTCTGTGTGAAAATCATATGTACCTTTTGCCAGTCATGAGTGTGTTGACTAGCTCGGACACCAACATGTCCTTCTGTTGGACTGTGCAGTTTTCATAGACCACACCCAGACCTTTGGAGGCAACATCCTGAGTCATCTCTACAACACAGAGAAGTAAGCTAAATCAAACAAGGCTGTCCCCATTGGTGATATCATGCACTAAGTCAAGAAACACATGACATGGGCCTTAACTCAGTAACAAATTGTAACATGGTTTCCGTTTTTTAACTCCAAGGCCTCATGTCCTGAAAACACATACCAAATTTGGTTTCCCTATCTTTTTGAGAAAATCTGTCCACATCATCTTGGACGGATGGAAGGACAGATGGAGCTCAAACCAATATCCCCCGCCACAAAGTCAGAATAATATAATAGATAGACTCTTAGAAAATAACAGTAGTGATTTACTGCAGCCTCCTTATATCATGTGAGAAATCTTTGATTTACTTTAATGAAATCATGCATTAAAACAGATGATTTTACATCAAGTGCAAGGCATAGCGAGTCTCACCATCACTCTCTGACAGCAGCTGCATGAATGCCCTCTGGATGTTCTGGATGTGAGTCTGGATGGAGCTGTGTTTGCCACACTTCTTCAACACTGACAGCAGCCAGATGCAGGAAGCCTTAACACATCAAACACAGCCATCATCAAGGGAGTAAAGTGTCTCTGATAATATTGTCCATGTTCAACAGGGAGAAGGCAACAACAAGAGGTGCACTTGTGCCCAATCCCTTTGTCTTCTTTGGACAATAAATTATGCATAAAACAAGAAGAAAATACACCATAAGACCCACCATAGAGCAAACATATGACGGTAAGTAAATGTAGTTTCATGCAATGTAACACTGCTTATGAATAATCAAACATTAACCAGGCAAACTAGTGAGCAGTGAGTGAGTGAGTGTGATTTTTCAACACTTTTAGCAATATTCCAGCAATATCACAACAGGGGGAACCAGAAGTAGGTTTCCCACATTGTAGCTATGTTGGGAATCGAACCTGGATCTTTGGGGTGGCAAGCCATTGCTTTATCCACTAGGCTACCCCATGGCTAATACTGGTCAATTGTCCAGGTCGGTGCTCAACTTATCCTTTGTATGCCAGTAGTTGTATAACTGGGTTCAGGTTACCCGACACACACTGACCTGGTGCATGTTAGGTGACATCCAAAGTGGTCCCATTAAGTGTGACCACACAAACCCAAATGTCAGCAGCCTGTACTGGAGTCAGGAGACATGGAGGACATTGTTTAGTTTAACAGAGCTATGATCAGTACTATAGTTCTACACTACAGCCAATCAATTCTGATGACAGGAATGCCAACACAAACAGAAAAACTGAATCTCCCTACATGCATTGCAAGATCTTGCTCATGAAGTAGATCGATCTATAACACCAATATTGGTGCGGCAAGCCAATGCTTTATCCACTAGGCTACCCCTGGCCCTCTATGAGCAACAATGAAATTAAGATAAAAAGGTCACACATAAAAACCATCTAATTCTCATTGTAGTAGAAGTTTAATGGCAACCATCAGGTACTTATGACCATGTCTGAATTATAGGTAAAACATAGATAAGGACTGACTGACTGACTGACTGAGTTTGGTTTTCACGCCGCTTTTAGCAATATTCCAGCAACATCACGGTGCCGTGGGGACACCAGAAATGGGCTTCACACATTGTGTCCATGTGGGGATTCGAACCGGGTCTTCATACATAAGGAAGAATGTAGCTTTCATTCTCCTCAGTGAGCCCCACATAGTGTTCACTGACCTGTGCTGTTGCAAGGCAGTATCATTGGTGGCTTATAATATGGGGAGTGTGGGCTGTATGTACTGACCTGAAATTCTTCAAAGGCATTTAGAAGTTGGTGTAGTAATACAAGACAAATCTTATGGATAACAACTTCTTTATTTGTCTTGTATTATGTACTGACCTGTCTGAGATGAGGGTTTGCATGTTGAACATACGACTTGAGAATCTCTGTCAAGAACCATTCCACCTCATCCTGCATGTCTCCAAGACTTGCCTGGGGAGATAAACAAAGCTCAACATTATGCTGTTTACTGAAAAAGAATTCTGTGTTACAGACGGCTTACCATATATCTATCACACAGGGACAATTCAGTGATCAATGAATTATATTTCATCTGAGGGATTACATGTTTTCAGACGTCATACGTCTTCAAATGGCAGTGTTATTCTAGATACAATGAGGCGAGTTGTGTTATGCGAGCATTGTAATGGCTTGGTTACTCGGTTAATGGCTTGTGTTTGAGATAAAGTCGTCTTTAATAAGTCAGAGACACGTTTTACAATTATTCCATGCGATAATAGAGAAGCAGAAGTTCAAAAGCATCCGAAAACCCATAACACGGGATAGCAATTCAAACTTCCTGTCTTGTAAAACCAGCATCTAAAATATTCAGTTTCAGCAGCTGTGACTTCACCTGAAATTCTTCTTCTGTCTGTGTCCAAAAATCCCTCACCAAGGATGATCGTCCCCCTTGTGCCACACTGACGAGGGCATCACCGATAGTGAAGTGCAGATCCACTTGCTTCACCTGAAATACCACACAATACCTCTCTGTGTAGAAACCATCAGTAATAACAACTTTGTCAGTGACGTCTAACTTGCAATTTAACATTGCTGGACAGGATTATTGACCTTTTCAGTTCCACAAATTATTTTTGCTAGTCATTGCTGCTTTTGTCCATGTCTTCGATTTGGACAAAAGTACCTCCTATCTAAGATTTGTACTGAATAATGCTGAAAGTGTCTGCTCCTTTAAGACCAGTATTGTGACATTCACTGGCACAATATATATTAGTTTATGCTGGGAGACGCTAAGTGTTAGATGTAAAATGCAACATTGTAGCTCATGACAAAGGTTAGTGAATAATCAAGTCTTGACCAGACAATCTAGCACTGTAGGCAACAATCTACACCATCGGGTATGAAGACTCACAATCAACCAAGTCACAAAGCCTGACCACTTGATGCATCTGGTCGCCTCTTAAGACTTGCATCTGTTGCTGGGGAACTGTACAAGGAATCACAAGGTACTCACCTGTACTGCATTGAAGAGATCTGTGATGGCCTTTCTGCGATGAGGAAACTCCACATCTCCTGCACAGATATATCCAAGGCACATGGCAGCTCGTTCCTTAGACTGCAACAAAGCATTCATAGAATCTAGGTTTACCTTATTTCCTGTAACAAACACTACAATCACATCATCATATGAATGTTGAACAATGGATTTGAACTCTAACAGATAGGATGACCCATAATTAATCTAGGTTCACCTTATTTCCTGTAACAAATATTACAATCACATCATCATATTAAAGATGAACAATGGATTTGAACTCTAACAGATAGGATGACCCACAATCATTGATCACTGATGAAATGCTACACCAAGGCTAGGGTTTGGAGCTTTGAATCATGAAAGGGAAGCAATATTATTTGGGACACGATGACGTACATCAAGCAAGTCAGTGAGCCTGATCACCCAACCCAATTAGTCGCCCCTTACAACAAGCATGTGTTGCTGAGGACCAATTTTAATCCAGATCTTCATGGGTCAGAGTGAGAGAAATTAATATGGTATCAGCAATTATGCTGCTTTTCATGGCAAACATTATATAATGCCAGCTACTGGCAAAACAAGCATAAGTTGGACCGGCGCAGAGAAAGTAGAGATCTGTGCCTCTGTGAGTTCTTGCTCATGAAGTAGATCGATCTATAACACCAATATAGCTGACCTTGTTGGATTCCTTGCTGGTCTTCAACATGTTGACAAGCCAGGTCATGACGTTCCACTTGGTTATGTCCTCCTTCTTATCCTCCTCCCCACCAGGGGGCACTGGTAGGGGTGCATTACGACCTATCTCACCAAGGGCTATGCATGCTGGGGCCAACAGATTACTGTCGCTGTCTCGTATGTAGCCAGCTGGAACACACACTCTTGTCAATCAATGACATCTTCTGGTAGGTATCGTTCAGTTGCACAATACAGTTACTCAAATATCAGTTTACTGGTACCTTCTTACAGTACATCCATTTGAATATCAGGTTTAGAGTACATCAACATATCAGTTGTACAGTACATCATTCCGCCTATCAGGCGTACAGTACAACCATCTGCTTATTATTTCTACAATATATTTACCTACCTATCAGGTGTATCAGATCCACCTACCTGTCAGGCGTACATTGCATCCAAGTACCTGTCAGGTGTACATTATATCAATCTACTTGTCAGGTGTACATTATATCAATCTACCTGTCTGGTGTTCAGTACATCCACCTACCTGTCTGGTGTTCAGTACATCCACCCACCTGTCAGGTGTACACTACATCCACCTACCTGTCTGGTGTACACTACATCCACCCACCTGTCTGGTGTACAGTACATCCACCTACCTGTCAGGTGTACTACATACCTGTCATGTACACCATCCACCTACCTATCAGGTGTACAGTACATCCACCCACCTGTCTGGTGTACAGTACATCCACCTACCTGTCAGGTGTACACTACATCCCCCTGTCAGGTGTACACTACATGCACCTACCTGTCAGGTGTACATAACATCCACCTACCTGTCAGGAGAACTGTATTCTGGATCAGTTCCTGGTTCCAGTGGGCTTGATCTGTCTGCATGTCACATGACCTTCCACGTCTCACCAACTGACCAATCAGATAACCCAAGGCAAGTAGTGAACCTTGCTTCAACTCCACATTCTGAAACAACAATAATTTCTACCGTCCACTATCCAGATTTTTGCAGCCAACAATCAATAGTCTGAGATACAATGTGATTGTTTATTTATTGCTTAAACCCTCACTAAACACTATTCAACCAGTATGACAGCAGCAGTACATAATCTCACGTGCACCAGATAATCCAGTGATTGATACTATGAACAATGAATGCTTGGGACCTATTGCAATATTCTTATCGATTAAGTCATCGTAACCCAATTGCGTAGATCAATGCTCATGCTGTTGATCTCTGGATTGTCTGGTCCAGACTCAATTATTTACAGACCACCACCATACAGCTGGAATATTGCTGAGTGCGGCGTGAAACTAAACTCACTCACTCATTCTAGGTTATCTGCAAAGTCAATTCTCCCTCCATGCTCAGTACCTTGTTTTTGAGGTTTTCGGCAAACTCCTGTGCTGCTTCAATGACCTGGGCCTTGTCTGATGAGTGTAGGATAATAATGGAGAACAGCTGGGCAGCTGGGGCGCGTATGTCATCTTTACTGGATGATATCAGATTCTGTACAACAGACAAACAACTCTGAAGAGACTGAACGATTCATGGTAAATATAGTCAACCCTTGCAATAACGCCCTTCACGATACAGCAGTCGGCTAAATTGCAGGGTATTTAGTGGCTCCCATAAACAAACTCTCCAGAGAAATATCAACAAATCAGCAGCTGTGCCGAGGTTAATCATGTAAGGATTAACCAGTGTAATTTGGTACAAAACAAAATGTAATTTTTTAGAGTAAAATTGATATTTTATACTTATCCTGACTCATGCTCTTTTGCTTGTCTTCTTCTTCTTCTTGCGAACATAGTGGAACACTTGTATCTCCTTATTTGAAGCTCCTTCAAAATAAAATCACTAATTGGTACTCACCACGAGTTGCTCCCCTTTGTCTCCCCTGGCGGGAAAAGGTGTCGCCACCCTCTGGCCATGTGCTCCACTCTCTCCTGATTTAGCGAGCCCAACACTTGAATTTACAGGGAAATCCAAAGTGTTATGTGGGGAGGATGGGAGGGGCTAACCTCATGAGTCAGGATAAGTATAAAATATCAATTTTACTCTAAAATTACATATTTTTTCCTTATCCTGACTCATGCTCTTTTACTTGTAGCATCCTCACGGGCGGAGGTGGGTAACAGAATACTTTGGATTTATAATTAGTGATTTTGTATAGATATACTGTAATATCCCCTACGGGAACTTCATGAAGTCTTAGATTTAGGATGTATCCTGTATAAAGAAAACCATAGGTTATATAAAGCCATTAAAGGGGAATTACATTATGAATATATTGAACAATACATATAAATTATATATATATATATATAGGTGACTCTGATAGAGGCACTAGAAATTGACTATATCAAAGTATATGCTTAAGGTAGAATACTTAAGCTGAACATATATACATAGCCCTAAAACTCCTTAGAGTTATAAGCTAGATGAGTATGTATAAAATACATATTAATCTTGTGAGGGCTAATATTTTAGCAGCTCACGAGGGACTGTCAGTTGCTGGCGAGGACCAGTGGTCGAAATGGTGAATGCCAGAGACATCTTCTGTAGTGATGTCTCTTAGGTAGTGATTAGCAAATACCATGTTAGATTTCCAATAGCATCCTTCCATAATCGTGTTCAAGGAACAGTTACGTGTAGAGGCGAGGGTAGAGGCCAGTGCCCTGATCTCATGTGGATTTGATGCTGTTGGTGGGTCCAAGCCTGCTGCCTTGTAGGCCGCGGAGAATGACAGTCCTTATCAAATAGATATTGTGGTTCGTGACACTTCTGTTTGATTAAGTGGCGATAATGGGATGAATAAGCGTTTGAGAAATCTTCTCCTTGTTTTGGATCGTAGTAAATAAACTTTGAAGCTCTTACGGACACAGTGATAGGTCTTGTGTATCTTGTGATCGAGAATAGAGGATAAGCGCCGGGATGTGGAATAATCTGTCTGGTTGACCTGGCAGTTGATTCTTTACAATGAAATCCCATCTTAATCGAGGTGCGCTGTGTTATGATTGTCATCAAACTGTATCCTCTCGTAATCCAGAAGTGAATTTCAGACATTCTTGCTGCTGTGGCTAGCGATAGCAGAAACAATGTTTTCTGTGAGAGAAATTCAAAGTTTATGCGATTCCAAGGGTTCATAGACCTCACTCGTGAGGTGTTGTAACACTACATTCAGATCCCAAGCTGGGAAGTGGAACTTCCGCTTTTGGTCCTCAATCGGAGAAGCTTCGTAGTAAGGCCAGTAACTCTGGAGATCTTGTCAATTTGACACCCGTTCTCATGGTGATTACAGAGCTAAAGCTGGCAAGATATGTTGATATCGTTGAACCTTTTAAATGTTTGTTTTGGTAGGTAACACAAATAGTCTGCCACTTGAGGTTGTGAAGCCTCTCTTGCTGTAAACCCTTTCTTTGTTGCATAATTTTGAAACTGTGCCACTTGTCGTCATTACAAGATTCTACGAGTTGAATAGCGTAAAGGCAAAGCGTGACTGCTTTTGCGCCCTGGCAGAATATCCTCTCTTGTTTAAACACATTTGTATACAGTCCATGCGTGTAGTTTGGAACATTGCTGGGTTTCCGTGCACTTGTTTGGTGTGAGGATGAATTAACAGGTTTGCGGCGCTTGGGTAGCTCCAGTGTTGGTTGACCGATTTCTTGAATTAGTATGGGAAACCACGTTCTGGCCGGCCAGTAGAGTAGCGACCAAAGTGAGTTATGGTAGGCTCTGTGTTTGTCTGATTTTCTGTAATACTTGAGGTATTATTGCTGGCGGAAGCGGCGTGCGCATTGAGGCCTTCCATGATAGACTTAGGCGTCCGTTGCCCAAGCTTGGGGGTCTGGGACTGGTGACACGAATGTCGGTAGCTGATTGTTGAATGGCGTGGTGAATAGGTCTATTAAGCGAGCTCCTAATTGCTTGATTATCTGTGCAAAATTTCCCGGTTGATCATCCACTCTGTCGGTGATGGTAGATGAGGCCGAGAGAGGCGTCTGCTAGTATATTTCTGGCTCGGGGAATGTGCACTGCTTTGACATGTAGATTTAGATCTTGTATTAAATCGAACAGTTGAAAGCTTAGGTTCAAAAGGTTCATCGATCTCGTTGAGCCTTGCTTGTTTATATAGAAGCGCCACTGTCGAATTGTCTGTATGGATCATTAAGTAGCATTTTGTAGAAATGTGCTCCAATGTAGAATGGCGTTGATTACAGCTTTCATTTCTAGACTGTTTATATGGGTTTGCATTCTTGCTGATTCCATAACCCTGATATCGTGTGGTTGGTGAGATGAGCTCCCCAACCTTGGGTAACTTGGCGATCTACATACAGATGGGTTTTGTATTCCTGCTCTGCTAAACAAATCCCTTCGCAGACATTCGATTTCTTGGTCCACCATAGTAGATGTGGTCTGAGATGTTTGGTAGACTGAATGGTTGTACATCGTTGAGATGTCGTTGATGAGGACCTGTAGGGGCGTAACTGTAATCTGCCTGTGACAGTCATGTCTTGGGCTGATGTGAGAAGACCTAGTAGGCTCTGCCATTATGCGCAGTGGTAGCGGAGAGAGAGTAGAGCTGGTGGAATGGTCTGTTGTATCTTGAATAGCGGTCTTCTGGTACCATAATACGGTTGCGATTTGTGATGAATCGAATACCTAGGAACTGTAGGTCTTGCGATGGTACTAGGTCCGACTTGCGTAAGTTTACTAACCAACCTAGTTGTGTTAGTAGCTTTATGATGTAATTTAACTGTAGTTTGAGGCATGAGTGGATCTTGATCTACTTGTATCCCGTCGTCGAGGTAAAGCGCTCTCGTAGCCCTTAGCGATGTAGAAATTTGATAATCGGTTTCGTTATCCTCGTGAATAGCCAGGGGCTGATGATATTCGAATGGAATTACTTTCCACTGGTAATGTAGCCCTTCTAGAGTAAATCGTAGGTATTTCCTGGAATCGGGATGAATGGGGATGTGCAAGTAGGCATCCTGTAGATCTATGCTGCCCATGTAGTCCATAGGGCCGAATCATCTGGCGTAACTGAGGGTAAATGTATCATCGCGAAACCCGGTGGTTTTGCGTAGATAGTTCTTGTTGAAAAAGCTCATGTTGTAGATGAGTCTGTATTTCTCCGTGGAGTTTTCTTGGGAACTAGGAAAACTGGGGAGTAGAAACCTGGTTCGGACGTTTGCTTGATCTATTACTTCTATGGCCTGTTTGGATAGGGAGTGATGAGACAGCCTCTTTTATCTTTGGTAGTTGTTTAGCTTATGTAAATCGAACTTGGGGGTTTGATTGTCAGCGGAGGCTTATCCTGTAGAGGGATCTGAAATCCGTGTTGAATAATGTTGGAGGCGTAAGGATCTTGCAGTATTCCCCAGTTTTCCCAGTGTAGTTGGAGGCGTCCACCCACTTGAGCTGGTTGTACTGGAGCGGCTGGGGTGGAAGACTCCAGTCGTTTCGAACCTGTGTTTCAGCGTCTATAATTGCGGGAACCTCTGGGTGTCCTGCCTCTTCCTGATCCTCCTCTATAGTTGCCATATGGGCGTGAAAGAATCTTTACCTCTAGAGCTGGCTATCTTCCTGTCTCTTGCTCTTTGTAGGCCCGTGAACTTAGATCTGCCTGAGTATCTTTGTGAAGTCTGACGAATGAATGGCTGGCTAGTGTGTCCATCGATCTAATCATAAGGACTTCCCTGGAATCCTTAGAGACTTCCTTGGCGACCTTGTCGATTTCTCCGTCAAAGATGGATGTTGTCGACCACGGGGCTGTATAAAGTGGGGCTGTAAAGTTCTCCCCAATTACAGGAGGCGAGGAGGCCTTGGCTGACGAGCTAAGGTCAGTGCTGCTGAAACAGATGTAAGATGATCCGTTAAAACTGCTGATCTTTCTTTTGCATAAGTAAGGCAGAATAAATCATTCTATCATCTTCCGTCGTGGAATCCGGAATCTAGTAATAAGAGTCTCATTGATGCGTCCTAGATCTATTTAACCCAAAGAACATCACGTCTCGTCATGGTTTCTATATGAGCCAACTTGCGATCATCCATCTTGTAAATCTTGTTCTTTACATGGCTGATGATCTTATAGTTCTCATCGATGTCCTGGGCCTTGTAGAAGGAGTCCATGTTATCGTGGAGAACTTCTTGGCTTGAAAGTTGGGTAGATGTGGTATCTGAACTTTTCGTAGCTTTCTGGAAGCTGCATCTAGATTCTGTGGCACTGCATAATCGAGATTCGATCGGGGTAGAGTGATTGCATCTGGATCATCTTCCTTCATCAAATCGTCTGAGCTGTATTGCCACTTTTAGATGGTGATGTGAGATCTAGGTTATTGACCATCCAATACCGTATCTCTGCATCAGAAAATATGATTCCTCCATCATCCTCAAAACCATCATCATTAATAAATTGTAGATGCTCTTAGGGACTGCGTGT
Source organism: Haliotis rubra (assembly GCF_003918875.1). Lineage (NCBI taxonomy): Eukaryota > Metazoa > Mollusca > Gastropoda > Lepetellida > Haliotidae > Haliotis > Haliotis rubra. The sequence continues at coordinate 600,632 of NW_025767014.1, forward strand.
AGCTATCTGAATATCTGATGAGGTTTGTGGCGATCTAGTTGACTTGTCGCGCTCTATGTGGAGATCTGATGGGTGATCGACCTGGTGATGAGCGAAGTGGAGATCGTCTATGGGATGATCTTCTAGGAGACTTGTGAGGTGAATGTTGATAGCCCAGCGAAGCTCTTGGCAGTCCCTCGATGTTCTTCTAGGCGATGAAGATCTGGAATCATATGTCTTTTCGCGAATGCCTTAGCGAAGCTTCATTGCGTCGGTCGAGGGGATCGATGATATGACCTTAGCGAAGGCTTCCGTGATGTCTGATGGTCTGAGTCCATATCTAGAGATGAAATCGAAGATGGTGATGATCTCTCCGCCAGCGAAGGCCTTAGCGAAGAGCTGTACATCTAGGTCCTTCGTCAAGGTGGTGCGGGACTTCCTTAGCGAAGGTGACATCGTCTTAGCTGCTCGTTATTGGGGGTGCCTCTGGGGTGCTGTCTACGTTGGAGCCTTAGCGAAAAACTCGGACCCTGCTAGCGCGGTTGTAGTGGTCCTCCATGATGTTCATAATCTGCGCATCATGTCTTCTGGGATGATCTGTAGCGAAAGTAAAATTAGCGTCTTTTCTGCGATGGGGTTCACATCAATGGCGTCTGGCGTCGGTGTAGAGGCATCAGGCTGCATGGAGATCTCTGCAGAAGTCACAGTCGCTGACACGGTCGCTTCTTCTGCCGTAAAGTCGAGGGGATGATTATCGGCTGATCATCGTAGAGGCCCAACTCTGCTGCTGGAGCGATCTCGGCTGAGAAAGTTCTTGCTGTCTTCGTAGATTTCCCTTTGGAAGTCTGCGCTGCCCTGGAGTGTCCTCAATCTGCGTTGAGGCGGCGATGAGAGCCCTCTTAGACTTAGTCTGCAATGGCCGGGATGTCTGGGGAGGCGGTCGTTTCTTGAGTAGCGGACTGCGTCCACGTTCCTCTGCGCGGGGTCTCTAGCAGAACACCAGGCGGGGAGAGGGTCGATCGCTAGCAGCTGACTGGAAGGAATATCTGGACTCTCTGCCATGTTTTGCCCTTGTTTGCGTGATCTATCTGCATGCGTCTTAAGGCATAAAGATGATATTTATTAAATGCAGAATGAGATAAATTAATGCAGTAACTGCAAGCGTGAATTAAGCGCACAGCGTAGAACAACTAGGGCATATTACATGTGGATCGGAGGCAGAAAAAGCGTAATCTACAAATCGTACAGATTTTCATGAGCGTAAAGCTAGCTGAACAATCACGAATACCGCGTGAATAAACAGTAGAAATCACGATAATTAATCAATACAAATAGTAAAGGATACTAGCTATACCTCTATAGTAACCTATGAGGAGGTAAAACTAAGAGATTATCAAAGGATATGTGTGTAAGGAGACACACAAGGCTCTCACATCCTGCTCACTGGAAGAAGGAGAGAGTGCAAGCACATGGCCAGAGGGTGGCGACACCTTTTCCGCCAGGGGAGGACAAAGGGGAGCAACTTCGTGGTGAGTACCAATTAGTGATTTTATTTTGAAGGGGCTTCAAATGGGAGATACAAGTGTTCCACTATGTTAGCAAGAAGAAGAAGACAAGCAAAGAGCATGAGTCAGGATAAGGAATGGGTTCTACTAATACTGCGGTATACCGTTTCACCTCTACTTACTGTAACATTGGTGAAAACGTGGGAAACTGCATGTTTATTTCCCCTCATTCTATATGCAACTTCCGCTTAACACTTAATTGACAATACACATTACCACACAGTAATCTTTATCTCTACATATATTACAATGGCTAGCAAAACAGGAACTACAACTGAAATTATTCAATTATTGTGATGTTTGATTGGAAGTTTTATATTTTCATTTGCGAAGTTTGTTTGTTTACCTCTGATGATACAACATAGTTTTGACTTGGCACAATACATGAAATAGCAGTTATGGTATTCACAAGGAAAGTCTGTTACTTTATGTATAACATGCATATCTAATAACACGGTGTGTGCGTGTGTGTGTGTGTGTGTGCGCGTGAGAGTGAGAGTGAGAGTGAGAGTGAGAGTGAGAGTGAGTGAGTGAGTGAGTGAGCATTAGGGTGAGTGAGTGAGTGAGTGAGTGAGTGTGAGAGAGAGTCATCCATGGACCCTGCAACATTGCAAGGGATGACTGTAAGAACTGTAAGGTAATCACTTACGCACTGAAAAGTAAATACTTCTGTCGTCTTCTTCATTATCAACACTGTTATATTTTATTACTTATTCCTGATCTGAACATCTAGATGTCCATGTTGCATGTTATGTGGCAACACCCTTCCGGGTACCCACCTTGAGCCAGTCCATGTGCTGTTTGAACTGAGGAGCCAGTTTCTCCGGAGCCACAGCAACAATCTCCAACAAACAGTACATCACCTGTGGATCTGGAATAAGACATCAGTACATCACAGACTTGTCTCACATTTTTCATATTAATTTCCTGTTTGCATTAATTTCATGAGTAGTAAATAATTAAAAATAAACACTGTCACATATCACAGACTAGTTAACCATATGTCACTATGTCTACCTATGCAGATATATTTCATAAACAATGACTCCAAACTGATAATCAAATAGGCAATCTGTTTCATCTCTTTACATTCTGCAAAAATGTGTTCTCACCTCTGATGACAGAGTTCAGAGCTAAGGATTAACATTACATGATCTGTATACAAACACAACCTGGGAGAATTATGAATAACATCTAACACCTTTGTACCCACCTGTCACGGCTCTGAGCAGCTGTCTGAGCATGTCTACATACATCTCTACCCCCGACGTCCCGTCCCCGCTGGCATCCAGTAGCTGCTTCACATACTTGGCTATAGCAGGTGCTTGGTCCTGCTGAGAGTCGGTGTGCAGGTCAGGGGAGATCCCGGCACTGTAAGCCAGGCAGGTCCGTAGATACAGCACCACCTGGCGGGAGAAGACACAAACTCATGATCATTCAGTTACTGTTGTTTGTTGACTGGTATTCTTAGTGTAAACAAGACTCCATTAAAAAGGTTGGGCAATTGTTACACTTTGAAGTACTGGCAGCTTGAACTCATGTGAGTATAAAGAGGGATAATATGAGGCAGAAAGAGCATCACCAGAGTGGAGTGGAGAGGGAGTGGAGTGGAGTGGAGTGGAGTGGAGTGGAGTGGAGTGGAGTGGAGTGGAGTCATGTGAGTGAGTGAGTATAAAGAGGATAATATGAGGCCAGGAGGGAGTGAGTGAGAGCATTACCAGGTGGTGTGGAGTGGAGTGGGGTGGAGGTGGGGTGGGGTGAGAGGGTGAGGTGAGAGGGTGGGGTGGGGTGAGTGAGAGCATGAGTGAGGAGTGAGGTGAGTGAGTGTGGTGAGGTGAGGTGGTGAGGTGAGGTGAGGTGAGGTGAGGTGAGGTGAGTGAGGTGAGTGAGTGAGGTGAGTTGAGGTGAGTGAGTCTTTAGCAATATTCCAGCTATATCACAGCGCGGGACACCAGAAATGGGCTTCACACATTGTACTAATGTGAGGAATCAAATCCAGCATGATGAGTGAATGCTTTAACAATTAGGCTCCCCTACCTCCCCATCTCCAGAATGATAAGGATGGGACTCACCTGTGTGTATGCTGCTGTGTTGAAGGGGAGAGATGTGCTGCCCACCACAGTCCGATCCTTCCTCCTGTCAGCCTGTCAGGAAACAATCTATGTTACACTCTTTCCTTAAATTGTGAAAATACTTCATATATTATATATATTCATATATTGTACTGTACATGAGCAATGTCCTGTAAGCATTTTAATTGTTAGCTGTAGACTCAATCATAGTCCGAATATCATAAAGGTCTAGCACGAGTTTGATTTAATGCCAGTTTTATCGCAGTTATATCACATTGTGTCAGCTAAATGTGGGAGGAAAGCCTGAAGTGATGTAGCTCTCAGACGTTTACCCCTTTGGTGAAACCAAAAAGGGTATTGTGATGACAAACCTAGAAATATAGTCAGGTATTCAAACCCTGGAATGCAAGGGGTGAGTGAGTTTAGTTTTACACCGCTTTTAGCAACATTCCAGCAATATCACAGCGGGGGAGACCAGAAATGAGCTTCAAACATTGTGCCCATGTGGGGGAATCGAACCCAGGTCTTTTGCATGACGAGTGTACGCCTTAACCACTAGGCTACCCCACCGTCACTGTAAAAGACTTTCAAAGTAAGTGAGTGAGTGAGTGAGTTTGGTTTTATGCCGCTTTTAGCAATATTCCAGCAATATCATGGCGGGGGACACCAGAAATTAGCTTCACACATTGTATCCATGTGGGGAATCGAACCCGGTCTTTGGTGACGAAGCACGCTTTAACCATCAGGCTACCCCACCGCCCACTTTCAAAGAATATGGTAATATGGTATCCTCCTTTCTAACGCCTTCCAACTCAACCTATACCCTGTAACACATCAGTACTGGCAAATACTATTATACTACTATCATCTTTTATTGGGTTTCAGTTGCTTAAGAACATCCATTGTTGTCACAATCATCACATGAACAACTGTAAAATGTATCAATAACTTTTCAAATAGCCATCCTTATTTACAATGTCTGTGTGACCCAATGCGCCTCATTATAGTGTGACTAAACACTGCTGTCCGAAAACATGTGACATCCGAAACATATGACCTGATGATATACAGTAGAATACTTCTATAACGAACACGGATATAACGAACTGACGGCTATAGCGAACTGTTTTAAAAGTCCCGAATAAACCTTATATTATCATATAAAAAAGTGAATAGCGAACTACTGATATAATGAACTATAGTACTGTCGAAATAGAAAAAACTGTATTTTCTCATTTATCTCTACAATTTATGTAGTTGATATGTGAAAGTGTGAAATATCTGTTAAACTAAGTTGACCTAACTACAGTCTCAGTGGTAGAGATAGGAAAGCGGAGAAAAGGACTTTACTGAGGGGAAATTAGTGCAGAAATGAGCAATGCTTTTTTTCTAAGTCCAGAAAGGCGTATTTGGAACAGACCATGGCTTTATGCAAATTAGTGTCGCTTGACGATATTGTATTACAAAGGACACTTTTAAATGCCCAATGTGAAATTAGATGTAGATTCATTATAAAGCGATAGCTGGACGTAAAAATAATAACTTTTATGCGAAACTATTAAGGATGTAGCTACCATGCAGTCTCACTGTCACTATAAAAAGAAACAGATAGGAGGGGTCGCCTCAAAAGCAAAACCTGGGGTCGGGCTTGGGGATAGAGATATCAGCTAAGATAAGATAATCCTTTAGGGCAATTATACTGGGGAGGTACACGGCACGTCATAACAATTTACAAATAATATCCAGTCCTGTCGATCTTGAGATTGGTCATGCCACCCATATACTCTGATCGCGTTACTATGGTTTTCGGTATCATACTCTCTTACATATCTCAACATAAACTTTATGAAAGAAATACACGTAAGATGTTAATCAGTAGATGAGACATAGTCAACACACATGGACAAAGCACAAATTATCTTTGAGATGACCCCTTTGTGCCTGTAGGCAGCACATGCATTTCATGCCAGGTGAGTCGATGGTCCGTCGTCATACCTGGCTGAGCCGACCTAATTGCCATCTATAGTCTGATCTATTGTTTTGAGCAGCTTTTCGTTATTTTTCTAAGTTTTGCCCGATTTTATGAGTAAACATGCATTTCTGGATATCGTATTCGCATCCACTGAAAGCGCCAGTTAGGCCGAAGTGTGTTATTTTGACATATGCTATTTGCAATTGTGTAAATTTTAGGGATACAGAGTAACAGCCTAAAACATTTTTTTTCTATTTCGACAGTACTATAATTTCAGTGTTCCCTTGGAGTTCGTTATAAAGGTATTTTACTGTATAACTAATGTGCATGCTGTTCCATGGCGTTTGTTCAGCTAACCAACCAATTGCTCTTGCATTCATGTCACCAAAAGTCCAAAAATACAATCTGGCCATGCCCATTTGAGGGTAACTGCTTCCTGATTGGCTGATCATAGGTTGGGCTGGGCATGTCTTTTGGAGACAATGATTAAATCAGCAGTCTGGGAAGTTAATAATCTTTACCTATTTTGTTACATCCATTAGGCAGATTAGCAGTGTGCCCGCTAATTTGTATGTTCATACATGGATAAAAAAGCACAGAATGTTTATGTTATTTCATAAATATACTATCTAAAGGACTCACTTGAGATCTGATGTACTGAATCATCTGAGTGAAGTCTGGCAGTGTGATGCTACGTCTCTTCTCAGCATCCAGCTCACTCTGACCACTGCCTCCGAGCAAGGCTTTCACAGCTTCCCCACGAATATCTTCCTTACTGTTGAGTGGACATAACACTTTACATTTACCATCATACATGACAATTATCCAGGTATGTTCTATTTCAAAACTTGTAGTGGTGAACTCACAATTGTGTATATGGCGCAGAGACCTATAGTTAGAATTCTAGGTGAGGTGAGGTGAGGTGAAATTGGGTTTAACGTCGTACTTGAGAATATTTCGCTCATATGACGACGTGCATGCGAGTGTATGTGTATGTGCGGCTGCTTGTACTAACCCAGACTTAAGCTGGTTTTATAGTGCTAGCCCACTGAGATACCATGCCGCAGTGAAGCATGAATACCCCACTCAGACACTATAATACTGACTCCGAGCCGACCAGTCCTTGTTGTACCCATTAATGCCAAGCGCCAGACAGGGACCAACAAGTACCATATTTTTACGTCTTTTGGTATGACGCGGTCGGGCGGATGCTCTAACCACTACACCACGGAGGCGGTCTAGAATTCTAGGAATCAAATGGGATTAACACATGTGAGTGTTTTTTTAATTCAATCCCACACTCAGCAATAATCCAGCTAAATGATGGCAATCTGAAAATATTCAAGTCAGGATTAGAAAAACAGGTCATGGCCAACAATCCACACAAAGACACTATCAACCAAGTCTGACCACTCAACACATCAAGTCGACTCGTACGACCTGAATCAACACAGGGCTTGCAGTTAATGACTGGTCATAGCACAACAGAGTACTGAAATTGACAGAAGTACTTACATGTCACCAGAAGCCAGGAGTAGAATGTATCTTGACGGGATGTGGTCTTGAGGGAAGACAGCTATGGCATACTGTACTGCCATCAATCTTGCCTGGGATTCATTCTGAAAGCATTACACATTCCTATTACGTATCAACCCCATATGACCGCATCATTTACTTACGTGGCTGGAAAATCTGCTCTTCAAGCACAATTTTCTCAAAAGTAATAAGGGTGGTAGGACCTTGATTTTTATGTAAAAGAGAAAGTAATGAGATAAGGACCCCCTTTTCCCCCCCACCCAGCAAAAAGTGGGCACACAGAAAAATATGTCAGTTGTCAAGCATCGACCACAGTATCAATTTGAAATGTACGCCTGTATCAAAAATACAAATGACTAACACACCATGTTTCAAGAGAAATTTTCCAGAGAAACATCTCCTTTTTGGTTTCAGACCAAAAACATCCACAGCTGATCCCATCTTCCCTACAAGCATTAGTCCCTGTCTCCACTCATGGAGATTTACATAAAAGAATACCTTATTACTCATATGTCCATCACAGAAGTGAACAGATTCCTCTCACTAATTATGAAAATCCCTAATGTACCGCACTCCAGAGATAATGTGTAACATCTTGTAACGCAAAATGTCAACAGGGTAGAAATGCCACCACCATAGTCTCGATGACATACTGGAAGGGTTTATCTCTTGGTACATACCAAATAATACCAGATATGTCCAGAAATAAAATACTTACCAGGTACAGGATTCTGACAAAACTTACACGAGAGAGTCAAGAGAAAAAGTAAATGAATTGGGTTCAAAACCATTCTAACATAGTAAAGCAGTTATCTCATGTTGCGTCACTTAAATATTGGAGGTTGGTTGGTTGGTGTTTAATGCCACAGTCAGCAACATTCCAGCTATATGGTGGTGGTCTGTACTTTATCAAGTCAGTGAGCCTGACCACCCAATCCGTTAGTCGCCTCTTACGACAAGCAAGGGTTACTGAAGACCAATTCTAACCCAGATCTTCACGGGCAGACAAGCATGGGTTACTGAAGACCAATTCTAACCCAGATCTTCACGGGCAGACAAGCATGGGTTACTGAAGATCAATTCTAACCTGGATCTTCACAGGTTACCATCTCATATCTGCTTAGATATGTTTTTATTTTCCCCTCAATCCGTAGGACTGGATGCATTCCATTTATTATTTTCAGCTCCCTGGGGAGTACACAATCCATGCTGCCTACAGGAGCTATCAGGTTTAGGTGATGGCAAAACCTCTGATACGTTAGCATATGTTATACTCTTGTCTGCTACTTGAATATCTATGTCTGGTGAGTATTCTACCAAAAATCAAACTATTGTGATATTTATTCTACAAACAATAATTCAAAACAGTTAATAATTTGTGCATTTCTAGAAATCCCAATTTTGTTTCGCCAACAAACATGGGGTACATATCTGTCCTTAATCTAGATCAGAGATAATCAATCTCCTGAGTGACTGATGGTGATTATTTAGGCTCACATATCACAAACAATGAGATGAAATGAGGAGCAATGGGGCTGGATGTGGTGTTCAAGATTACTGCACTTTTACAACGTGTGTGCATATGGGCGCTGTTACTCATCTGCATTAATGCCAGTTCTACAGTGCTAGCCCACTGAGATACAATATGCCGCACTTTTTTGGTGCTTTAAAAGTTGGTGAGTCACAATTAGGGCAAGATGATCTAAGGAGTAACTTCTATATTCTATTCTGATGCCACGTTTCAGTACATTGGTATAAAGAAGAATGTAATTTTTAGAGTAAAATTGATATTTTATACTTATCCTGACTCATGCTCTTTTGCTTGTCTTCTTCTTCTTGCGAACATAGTGGAACACTTGTATCTCCTTATTTGAAGCTCCCTTCAAAATAAAATCACTAATTGGTACTCACCACGAAGTTGCTCCCCTTTGTCTCCCCTGGCGGAAAGGTGTCGCCACCCTCTGGCCATGTGCTCCACCTCTCTCCTGATTTAGCGAGCCCAACACTTGAATTTACAGGGAAATCCAAAGTGTTATGTGGGGAGGATGGGAGGGCTAACCTCATGAGTCAGGATAAGTATAAAATATCAATTTTACTCTAAAATTACATATTTTCCTTATCCTGACTCATGCTTTTGCTTGTAGCATCCTAATGGAACGGAGGTGGGTAACAGAATACTTTGGATTTATAATTAGTGATTTTGTATAGATATACTGTAATATCCCCACGGAACTTCATGAAGTCTTAGATTTAGGATGTTTCCTGTATAAAGAAACCATAGGTTATATAAAGCCATTAAAAGGGAATTACATTATGAATATATTGAACAATACATATAAATTATATATATATATATAGGTGACTCTGATAGAGGCACTGAAATTGACTATACCAAAGTATATGCTTAAGGTTGAATACTTAAGCTGAACATATATACATAGCCCTAAAACTCAGAGAGTTATAAGCTAGATGAGTATGTATAAAATACATATTAATCTTGTGAGGATAATATTTTAACGCCTCTCTGAGGGACTGTCAGTTGCTGAGCCGAGTGACCAGTGGTCGAAATGGTGAATGCCAGAGACATCTTCTGTAGTGATGTCTCTTAGGTAGTGATTAGCAAATACCATGTTAGATTTCCAATAGCATCCTTCCATAATCGCAGGTTCAAGGAACAGTTACCGTGTAGAGGCTTAGGGTAGAGGCCAGTGCCCTGATCTCATGTGGATTTGATGCTGTTGGTGGGTCCAAGCCTGCTGCCTTGTAGGCACAGGAGAATGACAGTCCTTATCCAAATAGATATTGTGGTCCATTGACACTTCTGTTTGATTCAGAGGCTTATAAGGGGATGAATAAACGTTTGAGAAATCTTCTCCTTGTTTTGGATCGTCAGTAAATAAACTTTGAGCTCTTACCGGACACAGTGATAGGTCTTGTGTATCTTGTGATCCGAGAATAGAGGATAGCCGGGATGTGGAATAATCTGTCTGGTTGACCTGGCAGTTGATTTTTGCGATGAAATCCCATCTTAATCCGAGGTGCTGTGTTATGATTGTCATCAAACTGTATCCTCTCAGTAATCCAGAGCTGAATTTCAGACATTCTTGCTGCTGTGGCTAGCTTATAGCAGAAACAGTGTTTTCTGTGAGAGAAATTCAAAGTTTGTCGATTCCAAAGGTTCATAGACCTCACTTTCGTGAGGTGTTGTAACACTACATTCAGATCCCAAGCTAGTGGAACTTCCGCTTTTGGTCCTCCAATCGGAAAGCTCGTGAGTAAGGCCAGTAACTCTGGAGATCTTGTCAATTTGACATCCCGTTCTCATGGTGATTACAGAACTAAGCGTGCAAGATATGTTGATATCGTTGAACCTTTTAAATGTTTGTTTTGGCGTAGGTAACACAAATAGTCTGCCACTTGAGGTTGTGAAGCCTCTCTTGCTGTAAACCCTTTCTTTGTTGCATAATTTTCGAAACTGTGCCACTTGTCGCCGTACATTGCCACGAGTTGAGTAACGTAAGGCAAGCGTGACTGCTTTTGCCGCCCTGGCAGAATATCCTCTCTTGTTTAAACACATTTGTATACAGTCCATACGTGTAGTTGGAACATTGCTGGGTTTCCGTGCACTTGTTTGGTGTGAGGATGAATTAACAGGTTTTGCGCTTGGGTAGCTCCAGTGTTGGTTGACCGATTTCTTGAATTAGTATGGGAAACCACGCTCTGGCCGGCCAGTAGGAAGCTGACCAAAGTGAGTTGTAGGCTCTGTGTTTGTCTGATTTTCTGTAATACTTGAGGTATTATTGCTGGCGCGGAAACGCTGCGACGCATTGAGAGGCCTTCCATGATAGACTTAGAAATCCGTTGCCCAAGCTTTTGGGGTCTGGGACTGGTGACACGTAATGTCGGTAGCTGATTGTTGAATCGGCGTGGCTTAATAGGTCTATTAGCGGCGCTCCTAATTGCTTGATTATCTGTGCAAAAATTTCCCTGTTGATCATCCACTCTGTCGGTGATGGTAGATGAGGCCGAGAGAGAGCCGTCTGCTAGTATATTTCTGGCTCGGGGAATGTGCACTGCTCTGACATGTAGATTTAGATCTTGTATTAAATCAACAGTTGAAAGCTTAGGTTCAAAAGGTTCATCGATCTCGTTGAGCCTTGCTTGTTTATGTAGAACGCCACTGTCTAATTGTCTGTATGGATCATTAGCCAAGATTTTGTAGAAATGTGCTCCAATGTAGAATGGCGTTGATTACAGCTTTCATTTCTAGACTGTTTATATGGAGTTTGCATTCTTGCTGATTCCATAACCCTGATATCGCGGTGGTTGGTGAGATGAGCTCCCCAACCTTGGAGTGACGGCGATCTACATACAGATGGGTTTTGTATTCCTGCTCTGCTAAACAAATCCCTTCGCAGACATTCGATTTCTTGGTCCACCATAGTAGATGAGGTCTGAGATGTTTCGTAGACTGAATGGTTGTACATCGCTGAGATGTGCGTTGATGATGAGGACCTGTAGGGGACGTAACTGTAATCTGCCTGTGACAGTCATGTCTTGGGCTGATGTGAGAAGACCTAGTAGGCTCTGCCATTGTCGCAGTGGTAACGGAGAGAGTAGAGCTGGTGGAATGGTCTGCTGTATCTTGAGCCAACGGTCTTCTGGTACCATAATACGGTTGCGATTTGTGATGAATCGAATACCTAGGAACTGCAGGTCTTGGCGATGGTACTAGGTCCGACTTGGCGTAAGTTTACTAACCAACCTAGTTGTGTTAGTAGCTTTATGATGTAATTTAACTGTAGTTTGAGACGCAGTGGATCTTGATCTACTTGTATCCCGTCGTCGAGGTAAAACGCACTCGCGAGCTTCCCTTGACGATGTAGAAATTTGATAATCGGTTTCGTTATCCTCGCGGAATAGCCAGGGGCTGATGATATTCGAATGGGAGTACTTTCCACTGGTAATGTAGCCCTTCTAGAGTAAATCGTAGGTATTTCCTGGAATCGGGATGAATGGGGATGTGCAGGTAGGCATCCTGTAGATCTATGCTGCCCATGTAGTCCATAGGATCTAATCATCTGGCGTAACTGAGGTAAATGTATCATGCGAAACTCGGTGGTTTGGCGTAGATAGTTCTTGTTGAAAAAGCTCATGTTGTAGATGAGTGTATTTCTCCGTGGAGTTTTTCTTGGGAACTAGGAAAACTGGGGAGTAGAAACCTGGTTCGGACGCTTGCTTGATCTATTACTTCTATGGCCTGTTTGGATAGGAGTGATGAAACAGCCTCTCTTATCTTTGGTAGTTGTTTAGCTTGTAAATGTCGAACTTGGGGGTTTGATTGTCAGCGGAGGCTTGGCCTGTAGAGGGATATGAAATCCGTGTTGAAGAATGTTGGAGACGTAAGGGTCTTGCAATATTCCCAGTTTTCCCAGTGTAGTTGGAGGCGTCCACCCACTTGAGCTGGCTGTACTGGAAGCGGCTGGGGTGGAAGACTCCAGTCGTCCGAACCTGTGTTTCAGCGTCTATAATTGCGGAACCTCTGGGTGTCCTGCCTCTTCCTGATCCTCCTCTATAGTTGCCATATGGGCTAATTTAAAAGAATCTTTACCTCTAGAGCTGGCTATCTTCCTGTCTCTTGCTCTTTGTAGGCCCGTGAACTTAGATCTGCCTGAGTATCTTTGTGAAGTCTGACGAATGACGCTGGCTAGTGTGTCCATCGATCTAATCATAAGGACTTCCCTGGAATCCTTAGAGACTTCCTTGGCGACTTTGTCGATTTCTCCGTCAAAGATGGATGTTGTCGACCACGGGCTGTATAAAGTGGGCTGTAAAGTTCTCCCCAATTACAGGAGGCGAGGAGGCCTTGACGACGAGCCAAGGTCAGTGCTGCTGAAACAGATGTAAGATGATCCGTTAAAACTGCTGATCTTTCTTTGCATAAGTAAGGCAGAATAAATCATTCTATCATCTTCCGTCGTGGAATCCCGAATCTAGTAATAAGAGTCTCATTGATCGTCCTAGATCTATTTAACCCAAAGAACATACGTCTCGTCATGGTTTCTATATGAGCCAACTTGCGATCATCCATCTTGTAAATCTTGTTCTTTACATCGCTGATGATCTTATAGTTCTCATCGATGTCCTGGGCCTTGTAGAAGGAGTCCATGTTATCGCGGAGAACTTCTTGGCTTGAAAGTTGGGCAGATGTGGTATCTGAACTTTCGTGAGCTTTCTGGAAAGCTGCATCTAGATTCTGTGGCACTGCCGCGAATCGGGTCGATCGGGGTAGAGTGATTGCATCTGGATCATCTTCCTTCATCAAATACGTCTGCGCTGTATTGCCACTTTTAGATGGTGATGTGAGATCTAGGTTATTGACCATCCAATACCGTATTCTGCATCAGAAAATATGATTCCTCCATCATCCTCAAAACCATCATCATCAACAAATTGTAGATGCTCTTGGGACTCGCGTGTAGCTGTCTGTATATCTGATGAGGTTTGTGGCGATCTAGTTGACTTGTGCGCCTCTATGTGGAGATCTGACGGGTGATCGGCCTGGTGATGAACGAAGTGGAGATCGTCTATGGGATGATCTTCTCGGAGACTTGTGTTGATAGCTTCAGCGAAGCTCTTCGGCAGTCCCTCGATGTTCTTCTAGATGATGAGGATCTGGAATCATATGTCCTTAGCGAATGCCTTAGCGCGAAGCTTCATTTGCGGCCCGGTCCGGGGATCGATGATATGACCTTCAGCGAAGGCCTCCGTGATGTCTGATGGTCTGAGTCCATATCTAGAGATGAAATCGAAGATGGTGATGATCTCTCCGCCGCCGAAGGCCTTCGCGAAGGCTGTACATCTAGGTCCTTCGTCAAGGTGGTGCGGGACTTCCTTCAGCGAAGGTGACATCGTCTTGGCTGCTACGCTGGACGGGGGTGCCTCTGGGGTGCTGTCACGTTGGAGCCTTCGTGGCGTTCGGACCCCGCTTGCGCAGTTTGTAGTGGTCCTCCATGATGTTCATAAACTGCCGCATCATGTCTTCTGGGATGATCTGTGACGAAGTCGTCGGGCGTCTTTTTCTGCGATGGGGTTCACATCAATGACGCCTGACGATGGTGTAGTAGAGCATCAGGCTGCATGGTGATCTCTGCAGAAGTCACAGTCGCTGACACCGGTCGCTTCTTCTGCCGTGAAGTCGGGATGATTATCGGCTGATCATCGTAGAGAGGCCCAATTCTGCTGCTGGAAGCGATCTCGGCCGAGAAAGTTCTTGCTGTCTTCGTGAGATTTCCCTTGGAAGTCTGCGCTGCCCTGGGTGTATCCTCAATCTGCGTTGAGAGGCAGCGTGAGAGGCCCCTCTTAGACTTGGTCTGCAATGACGGGATGTCTGGGGAGGCCGGTCGCTTCTTCGAGGGTAACGGACATCGCCCCACGCCCTCTGCCGCAGGGGGTTTCTAGCAGAACACCAGACGGGAGAGGGTCGATCGCTAGCAGCTGACTGGATGGAATATCTGGACTCTCTGCCATGTTTTGCCCCTTGTTTGCATTGATCTATCTGCAGCACGCCTTAAGACGCAAAGATGATATTTATTAAATGCAGAATGAGATAAATTAATGCAGTAACTGCAACGTGAATTAAAAGCATTATGCAGTAGAACAACTAGGGCATATTACATGTGGATCGGAGGCAGAAAAGCGTAATCTACAAATCGTACAGATTTTTCATCAACGTAAAGCTAGCTGAACAATCAATATACGTGAATAAACAGTAGAAATAACGATAATTAATCAATACAAATAGTAAAGGATACTAGCTATACCTCTATAGTAACCTATGAGAGGTAAAACTAAGAGATTATCAAAGGATATGGTGTGTAAGGAGACACAAGGCTCTCACATCCTGCTCACTGGGCTTAAGAAGGAGAGAGTGGAGCACATGGCCAGAGGGTGGCTACACCTTTCCGGCCAGGGGAGACAAAGGGGAGCAACTTCGTGGTGAGTACCAATTAGTGATTTTATTTTGAAGGGAGCTTCAAATAAGGAGATACAAGTGTTCCACTATGTTCGCAAGAAGAAGAAGACAAGCAAAAGAGCATGAGTCAGGATAAGGAAAATAATGCCTATTGGCAAACAGTGAGTGAGTGAGATTTTAGCAATATTCCAGCAATATCACGGAAGGGTACACCAGAAATGGGCTTCACACATTGTACCCATGTGGGGAATCGAACCAAGCAGGTCTTCAGCGTGATGAGGTTCCTCCATAAATTATCTTGCCTTTATTGTTACAACACCATAGTTTAACATGGATGACCCACTCACATACATTCTACTGAGTCTGAGATTAGTGTGAGCGAGTTTAGTTTTACGCCACACTCAGCAATATTCCAGCTACATGGTGACAGTCTGTAAATAATCAAGTCTGGACCAGACAATCCAGTTATCAACGGCATGAAAATCGATGTATGCAATTGTGAACCGATAACATGTGTCAACCAAGTCAGCGAGCCTGACCACCTGATCCCGGCAGTCGCCTCTTACGACAAGCATGGGTTACTGAAGACCAAACCCTAACCCAGATCTTCACGGGTGATTCTGAGATTAACCCTGTTGTGCCAAGTACCAGTCGGGATAACAATGAGTACATCTTTTAACATCATCTGTGATGGAGCAATAGATTCAACCACTGATCTCCTACAGTCTGGGCAGGAGCTCTATCTACTACACCATGGAGTGCACGAGTGAGTTTTGTTTTTATGATGCTTTTAGCAATATTCCAGCAATATCATGACAGCGGACACAAGAAATGGAGATCCCATGAAGGGAATCGAACCAGAGTCTTTGGCGTGATGAACGAACGCTTTAACCCCACCACACCATGGAGTGAGTGAGTGAGGATGGTTTTAAGCCACTTTTAGCAATATTCTAGCAATACCAGAACACCAGAAATGGGCTTCACACATAGTGCCCATGTGGGGAATCGAAACCGGGTCTTCGGCATGACGAGTGAACGCCTTAACCAGGGATGGGCTTCACATTACACCATGGAGGTGGTCTTTATGAACAATGAGGAAATATTTGGACTCTGTATAATTCAAATTCAGGAGGGGTCATGCACATAGAGGATTGGGTTCCTGAGACCAAACAGATGATAAAATGGAAAATTGATGAAAATTGGACTGTCATTGTAAAACTGCATTAATGATTATTAAGAAATAGAGAAAATAAATCTTGGATAGCCATGCCGTGACAAATCTCAGGTACCTTTCTCACCCTTGTCTCCATGAATATTATCAACTGAAAACCAGCAAGTTCATTAACATGAGACATACGACTGCAGTGAATTAACTAACGTAGGTGAAGTAAATGTGTTGGGAATACTGTGTTACACACTGCAACAGATGTGGACAATAAAGATATCATAATATTACCACAGTACTTACTCTGTTGGGCTAGATTTACAGTGCGTGATTGGTCACAAATTAGTTGAAGTTAAGCAACATTGGGTGTGAAGAGTCCTTGGATGGGTGACCGTGTTTGGCAGCTTGACTCTAAGAGTTTCTAGGACTTCTATTCAGTCCTGCCCCACAACAATACATGTGGTCTCACCTCACGCAAGTGAGTTTGTTCAAACTTGCCTCTGTTCACCCAGCAGAAAATGGGTACCCGGTGGGATAAGTCATGTGACTATAACCTTCTAGTGCCTAACAGGCAGCTTGGGTAATATCCAGGGTAATAATGTGTTAGCGATGTGGATTTCTCTTAGTCAGAAATATCAAATTCAAGAACTTTTCATCGGACACAGGCGAATTCAAGCACTTTTCAAATCTGTGGGAACCTTGGAGTCTGCTCCAGATAAGTATGGTCCAGATATTCTAGTGACTGATATTGTGAACAGCAATGAAGTCGGGTATGACGACAGGTCATCAACCACGTCAACTAGTGAAACAGCCTGTTCCATTTCCACCAGCAATTATTGCTGCGGACAAAATCCAACCAAAATTTATACCTGAAGATAAGATCTACACAACACCATGTTCATGCTTCCTGATAACACATTAAGCAGTGCAAGGTAATAGTTCTTCAACCAAGACTTCCGACAGTTCCTAAAACATTATTAAACCATTTCCTCCAGAACACACATGTACCTGGTGATGGGACCTGGACAATGGTTCCTGTAACCATGGTAACAACAATTACTAGTACACCTACTTTGTCCATGTCCTACATAACACAATCACTCCTGCTTGAGTGCTAGACAATGGTTCCTGTAACCATGGTAACAACAATTACTAGTACACCGACTTTGTCCATGTCCTACATAACACAATCACTCCTGCTTGAGTGCTAGACAATGGTTCCTGTAACCATGGTAACAACAATTACTAGTACACCTACTTTGTCCATGTTCTGCATGATCAGTGCCTCCATGAGTTTCTTGTTGTTGTCGTCCAGATGTTTGAAGGCCTCGGACATCATTGATAATCCCTCTTGGACTGCAAGTCTTGTTTCATTGTCTTCCTAAAATACACAAGATCATTATTACACAGGTATACACATTTCAAATGTATACTTACATATATCCCATAATCTTTTAGTCTATAAATATTATATCGTGTTTACAAACAGAACCACAAGGCTCTATAGCTCTCCTGAACCTTTCTGAAATATTTTCACTATTTGATAACACTTGCAAACATAAATAACACAGTTTTGAGACAATAAACTGCATCCATATTCCATAAGGTTGGACTAAAAAGAAAAATGAAAAATCGAAACAGGCAAAAGGAACTACTGTATGTTATTTCACACACATAATACACATGACATATCACATTTCATGTCAGATGCACAACAGGCTAAATACTTTCCAAAATGGCTGCCATGATGGCCACGCTCGAAACTGGATCTGAATTCAGGACGCAGCCTTACAAGAAACCACTGCTCAAATCATCAATGCAAAGTTGCTTCATCACTGTGGTTGTAGAGGTAAAAGGTACAAGTTTAAGATTACAGGATATATTCCAAACATTCAGCTCCAATAAAAGTGAAGCAATAAAACCCTGATCTTTAATAGCTCACCTGGCAAACTGCCTCAAAGAACTTTTGAACCAGTGTGATATCCTTGGCCACTCTCTGCGGCGACCTTCGAGCAATTTTTCCAACAGCAATATAGGCTAGACTTCTCAACTTGGAATCCTAAAGGAAAGGTACATCATGAATTAGAAATATAAACTTTCTTTAATTAGAGGATTAAACATATATATATATATATATATATATACCAGCTCAGTATGTTATATACAATAGTTTAACAAAACAAGCATATCAAAAAGCCTACACAATGAAAATGCAAACAAAAAGTTACACTGAAGCAGATTAGATGTTTTATTTTATGCATTAAATAGCATATACATGGGACACTGCACATTAAACAGGGGAAATAGGCTAGAACTTTCATCTGACACAAATTAGATGGCTGGCTGAAAGGTATTAATGATCCTATCAAAACTGACACTGATACAAAGTTAGTACTATCTATGGATAGGCAGTCGCATTACGGTCTTACTTAGAAGTGTTCTGTAACACTGACAAACACTGACAACAGGTCAGACAGTTACTAACTTGAGTGAGTGAGTGAGTGAGTTTAGTTTTACAGCCGCTTTTAGCAATATTCCAGCAATATCACAGCGGGGGACACCAGACATGGGCTTCACACATTGTACCCATGTGGGGAATAGAACCCGGTCCTAAACACGACGAGCTAACGCTTTAACCACTAAGCTACCCCACCGGCATTACTACCTTCAGTTAGTAACATTAAGGACTACATATTTTTGTGATCACTACAGAAAGCCAAATCATTTAAATAATGCAGTTTCAACACATGCATATAAATAGCGCTGTTTGGTTTTTGTTCAACGTGATTAGGCAGTCTACAACTATTTACACTAGGAAATACAAGACTGCCAAATAAGCTGCAAAATGAGAAGACATTCCAGTTTTAACTAAGTCAAGTCAAACGCAGCCACTTAATGGCAAAATGATAAACACATTTATCGCATTTGATCTAACTAATGTCCTTACCCAATCCACTGAACCATTCATTATTTAGACAACTCTTAACACATATCTATCCAAGACCTTTCATTTGTAAAGAAAGCATGTCACCTGTATTTCTACAGCTGAAAAAATAAATACTTTTCAGATTATGACTTTGGAAGGAGTTGATAGAAGGAAGCTCTCTCGTAATAATAAGACATCAGTATATGGATTCACTTTCAACTGATTTAACATTTTGTACACCCTTCACAATATGCGAATAATTAACCTAATATGTCCACATCCATAGATGTGGTAGATATTAGATTAAAGATAAGGATATTGACAAAATTCAGGTCATGTTTTGAAATACTCTTCATCATCCTGAGCTAGATTTTACAAACAATGGAATATTATGACAACCAATGATTTGTATTGACTTTCAGATCAAACCATAGAGAGACGGACTGCTGTATTAACCCACCCCTCTATATACGTTTTGTAAAAAATATCCAATCATTAAACATACAGCATTAACCAACATACATTGTATATACATCCTGATTATTCCTCGAAAGAATCCAAACTCTTGGAAAGAACAGGTACCTGTCCTTCAATATGGAATATCCACCCGTGGGAATATTTCAGTCTTCAAAATGATGTAATGAATGTTACAAAAGGGTAACTTTAACATGATGTACGAAAATCTTTTTAAGTTTGCAATCAGTAACCATGTGAGTACATATAGTTGATCCTTTATCCATCAGAGAATACACAACAGAACAGGTTAAAAATGACCAACATACAACATGGCATCATTACAGCCACAAATATAGGCTGTTGTTTACTAGAATGGTCTTAAGTTGAATTGTCTCTAGTATCTGTGTTGATAAGTCCTCCCACTGGGATATAACAGTGTACAGTCTATAATGGATGGATGATGTACATGAGGAAGCTTCACATCATGCCAACACCGATCACACACGGCATGGTTTGGGTGGGCGGCGGTACCAGCAGTCTGGCAGCCAGCCAATGGCCCTAGCTGGTGGGGGGCAGGGCTACTGGACTGCCTAGCTACACCACTCTGGGGACACACACACACCTCTCAGGTACTCGGCATAACAATTTGTACATTCAAAGTTTATCTCGCAATCACGGCAAATAAATTTTAGTGTTATTTGGTGATCCATTGGAGATTATTTCAAAATTTTACTTTTACATTTCTTGTGTATATACCATGAAACACTGACTGACTGAAAGCAATATTCCAGCAAAAAGACACCAGAAATGGGCTTCACACATTGTACCCATGTACCGGGTCTGATTGTGATTCTGACAATCATGAAACAAGTTAATTATCCTTACCAATGCTTGGTAGCATAGGCATCAATCTACAATGTGTAGACTGAATGACATGTTACATTAACAATGTCAGCTAACAGTTTCACTTCTCCGATAGCCACCCGACTAATGTTTGTTCATTGTCTAATGATGCCTTCAGCGATATTCCAGCTATTATGACAGCATCTGTACAATAATCAAGTCAGACAATCCAGTGATTGATGCTGAGAAGAATGCAAGCCATCAGAATACAATGGCACACGTACAGCCAAGGTCACTGATGCTGACCACCAATCCATGTGGTTGCCTCTGCCTACAACTAGTCTGGGCTGGTAGACCTTTTCTTCACCAGAATCCCCATGGGTATGGATGATATCCACAGCTAACTATTTATCTTGACTAACAGGCAAACATCAGGTTCTGGGACCAGATCAGTTTCAAAATCTCCTGAAGACAGGGTTTCAAATTAGTATTACTCTATGTGAAATTGGGGTTTTCTGGTTTAGAAATCAAATGTTAGGTCCATTCAACTTTCCATTATTAATATTAAGGTACTGGCAAGGACTCTTCTTAGATGTTTCATTTCAAAACATGATAGAGCATCATGTCATTTTCCAGTACTTTTACCAATGATACTAAGCAATAACTTCCAGAACACATGCTCAAACACACACACACCAACGCCCGCTTAAGTCCTGCTCTTAGGTCATCATCATCTTAACCAAATCTGTTTGAATTACAGCATTTCAAGTCCCACACTGGCCTCATTGATAAAGTAGCATAGTATGGGTCAGGTTGGCATTGGATGGCTACAGCTGCTAGGCAAAACCGTCATTCATCAGGAGCTACTTGCCTGATAAACGAACTTACGATGACGGCGTTTCATCTGAAAGTAAGTCGTGGTACGGCAAACTTGTTTTAACATTTGTGCCACGAGGTAGGTAATTATATATTGTATAGACTTAACATAATCAACACACATAGATATATGGTTATGTACACAGTGAAACCTACTTAATCTGGACCCCATCTATACAGAAACTGTTTCATGTATAGCTCAGAACATCAATGGATAGGGACAATACTTACAACATACCAATGATTCACAAATCCAAACATTTTTAATGAGTGAGCGAGTTGGGTTTTACGCTGCTTTTAGCAATTTTCCAGCAATATCACAGCAGGGGACACCAGAAATGGGCTTCACACATTGTATCCATGTGGGGAATCGAACCTGGGTCTTCGTCGTGGCAACCAAACACTTTAACCACTG
Organism: Haliotis rubra; assembly: GCF_003918875.1. Taxonomy (NCBI): domain Eukaryota; kingdom Metazoa; phylum Mollusca; class Gastropoda; order Lepetellida; family Haliotidae; genus Haliotis; species Haliotis rubra. The sequence goes on from NW_025767014.1 coordinate 622,412, forward strand.
GGATACCCGCCCACCCAGAAATTTGTAAATGCATAAACTCATTAATTTTACAAAGAATGTTACTGTCCAGATTAATGAGATCCCACCGTGTAAACATTTCCACACTGATTCATATACATAAGAAAAAAGAAAGATCAGACTAAGTAACTACACAGGCTTTTCACACATTTAATGCAAAACAACTGATAGCATTAGTGCTGAGAAATCTACAGAAAAAGAGTGTAATAGTTATAAAACACACTGTGTTGGTTACATACAGTTCCTCTCAAAGATACAAAAGTATGAAAGATAGTAGCAAGCAATGGCAGTGTCCTGTGGCTACTGATGACAGAAAATTTCATCTGAATGAGCGTTGCTTTGAAAATGTCATCTAACCAGCAGATAATACAACATTAACCATATCCATCAACTACAAAACTGGGGTCAATTCAAGCTGTTCAAGAGTGCAAACATCTTACCCAACCCAACAAGCGGCCACAGATTTACTAATTCAGAAAAAGGTTTTTCTTGAAAGTCAAGAATCTTTGGGTGCTAAGTGTATGCTTGCTCTTAAACGCTGTACTCAGCAATGGACCAGAAAAACACTGTTTGACAATGGGGGAAATAATCCCCATTCTTGATGAACAATGGTATGACATCAACCGATGTACCGAGCCTGGCCACCAGATCAATCTGGTCGCTGCTTCCAACCAGCACATATTGGGACTACTTCTATACCAGAATCATCACACAGGTTTTGAGTTAAGCAACTGAATGCCTTTGACATGTCTGATGAGTCAAGCTGTTCATAAAGACCCAGGAATAAGCATAGTACTGCAAAACAGTCCATACGAACATAAACACTCGACCTTAGGGATATTGTTAGGGATATTGTTAGGCCATGTCAGTCCTCAGTTCCCTATTAACATGACTATGTTTCTTTTCATCTGGGGCAGATGTTGAGACTCCAATAAGAAAGTCCAAAGAGAAAACAATGTCCATTTCAACAGCTGGACACCCTGTCTGTCTACTCATTAATGATCACCATCAATTATATCCCTTTAACAAGCAAGTAATTGATAAAAAAAATTTAATCCTTGATATAAAGTATTTGAGCAGTATTTTATGAAAATGTAAGCAATTTTAAGTATCTTTTTTCAAGGCTTATCAAACATTTTCGAAAGGTGTCTCATGACACATGAAAACATCAAGTGCTACTAAGTGCCTGTTGAAACCCTGTACAACAGTGGCCACAGTAAAGAGCACAAACAACCCTCCTACAATGAGCACAGTAATGGCTACATGGAGCGTCTAGTTACATACCTCCTTGGCCTCACCAATCAGTTTCACCATTCCAGACAACAGCACGGCATCAAACATGTGGAACTTGGCCGAGTCACAGCTGCAAGGGAAATAATGACACACCACATCAATATCATATAGCAATGTATGACCACTAAGGCTGGATTCAGTTGTACCGACTCCCTGATATTTCATGGTCATAATGAAAAATATCAACACATGAACAAAATTGTGATGATCACATACTCTCTTATCCTCATCTAAACTGGATCTTTCATTAAAATACAATTTACATATTAAAAGTTTCATTTCTAATAAAATTGCCATACCTTTCATTATTGAAGGCAGGTATGTATCTATACTAAACCTCATCTATCAGAATCTAATACATCTGATATTACAAGAAATATATCCAATAATCTCAATTTGTCTCTTTCATGTTGTTCTCAAGGGATACATTTTTTGCCACTATAAACATGAAATAGTAAAAAATCTTGGATTGCTCAATTTCATTACCTTGGAAGAACTTTCTGGAAATATCATGCGTGCTTTCAATGCTTTCATGAGCAAAATAACAAAGGAAATGGACACATATTTTTACTGACACATTCAAAATACATACGTGTATGAAATGTGGTGAACTAGTTGTACTGCCATGTTCCGCAGTTTCTGGTTGGGGTTAATACCAAACAGGCAGTCAAACACAACCTAGGACATTAGAAATATGTCTTTCATATCACAAAGTAACATTAACAACATAAAATCACAGGTGAAACACAAGAATGCTGATGTTAAAACAGACTATGAATATTATCTGTGCAAACAAGGGATATGAACCCAGTGTTAGCCGATCCTGACTCAACAAAGGGATGCAACTCAACAAATAAATAGTTTCTAAAAATACTGAGCCACCTGACAAGAAAAAGTTATGGCTCATGATTTTTCATACATCATTGCCAGAAAAAATTTCCATAACTTTAACACATTCACTATGCTAATCGAGTCCTACGACTACACAGTCTGCCAGTGAAAGGAGTTAATACCTGAATACAGGAAGGGAAGGTGTTGGCTGCCTCTCGGGACTTCAGGAAGATGGGGAAAATCTTCAGTCGGATTCTTGTACATGCATGAGTACGTCTCTGTTCTGGTTTCACTGGTGCCTAGTTGAAAAAGTTGGTATGACATTCACATTCAACGTCAAGAAAATCAACACAAAGGGTGCTTATTGAAGACTAAATGAAGAGCAATGACAAAATAATTTTGATGGGAAACATTAATTGCAATGGATAGCTTTCCGTGATGCAATATAATGATCATGTTAACAAAGAAGACTGGTCTAATATATATTTAATGGCAAATAGATGTACAGAAAGCGTACAGTTAAGATGGTTTCATTTCAAGATTACGCACAATATTTTAACGACTAAACATAAGTTACATTTGATGAAATACACAGACTCTTCAATGTGCACATTCTGTGAATCTGCTCCTGAAACAATTATTCATTTATTGTGTGAATGTCGATATACCGTGAAAGTATGGAGGGAGGTATCCGATTGGCTGGATATACTGTCTGAAGGAAATATTGATTTGTCGCATGAAAATATTATCTTTGGTTTCAAAGGTAAAAACAACAACCCACTTAATCTGGTGTTTCTAATAGTGAAATACATGCTATATAAAACAAGCCCAAATAATATAAAGCCAGTTTTACAGTGCTTCAAAGGAAATACTCAATTATTACAAAGCTACCAAATATACAGCATTTTCAAATGCAAACCCATCAAAATTCTATGCCTTCTGGTCTTCCTTCCATACACTTTTGCCAATTATACCAACCTAGATGATGCAAATAAAATTTGATAAGTGCATTTGAATACAAGTACTGGTATACATATTAGCCTTTGTTAAGGATAACAGATACATTATAGCAATTTACCCTGAACATACGATGATTGCTTTTGTATTGATGTATTGATTGATTGTACTGATGGTGATGTTTTCGCTCAACGTCTGATGACTAGGATGTGTTGTATATGATGCTTTTGTACCACAACAACAAATGTACTCTGGGAAATAAAAATATTTAAAAAAAAAAAAAAAATAATGATCATGTTCAACATACAACACTATATTCTGTCAGGATAAGAATGCAATGGATAGCATACAATCAGTGTCAAACAGCAGTGGTACGTCACTGTGAAAATTACTGAAAAAAATGTTCATGTCCCAACTGGTAAAATATTTAAGTCAAAGGAAGTTAAAGACCATGCCATGATAGATCAACTGCAGTAACATAAAATAATTGGTTGTTCTGAAACATCTGTTAAGTAGTATATGGCCTTTTGATGGTCAAACCTAAATACTGACATTCTCCCACGACAATCATTAAAACAAGTCCACAAACCTGGCCCTTCATTACTACTGTCCCTTGGAAGATGGAGAACAGCTTGCTAATAGTGGCAGGAGAGTTCCAGTTGATGCTCCTGACGAAACATTAACACAATACATAAATCAGCTTGATGTAATACAACAGAATAACAATACAAACTTTGTCTAGCAAATGAATTGTGCAACACAACCCATTCATCTGTAGAGAGGATACATATATCAAACATTAAGTTTACATTTGTTTTTTTCAGAGGGAACACACACAAGGGAATATTTGAGCAATATGATGTCAGCCAATAATCTTGTGATCAATCCAGTGAAGGTTCTTGATGGCGTGTATTCATGCTGGTGGGGTATGAGGACACGCTTAGTCACTTAGTCTGAACACTTGACTGACTGAGTTTGGTTTTACACCGCTTTTAGCAATATTCCAGCAACATCATGGCGGGGAACACCAGAAATGGGCTTCACACATTGTACCCATGTGGGGATTCCAACCCGGGTCTTCAGCGTGACGAGCCAACGCTTTAACCACTAAGGCTACCCTGTTATGTTATGACCATAGCACAGGTTGATGGGGACCCATTCACACCTGAAAACTCACCTGGAGTGTTTATGTAATCTCTTATTACATATGTAAATAATAAACATATTACCCTGTGATCCTCTTAAGCTCCATGTCAGCTGAAGTTGCAACACTGTAACAAAGGAGACAGTTAAAAAAAAGGTCACATCACCAGGAATTTACCTTCAGTCCTGTATTTCAGGGTCCTGTATTTGGGGAAGAAAAGGGTCCCAGACACTTAAATATTATTATTAATACTGTTTTTGTATTGTGTATCATGATCATCACATTGTTACAGTAATTAAATTGCAAATGCTACCATAACCCGGCTAGTGGCAAACTCAGTGATAACCTATTGTTACTTGATTGGAATTTTTACAAAAAGTATTTGGACTTTTTCTGCTTCCCTGTGGATGCACTAATAAATTTTGTTGAGTCCATTGTCAAATTTTATGCGTATAGAATGTAGGAATTCACATCCTGTAAATCCCTGCATCATGATAGGTTACTAAAGAATACTCCTGAATACTTGATTTAGCACTTAGCAGAGGTACAGATAAGCTGCGTATCTGCATAAATTATGCAAATATTTATGTGAAAGCTAATTCCTATTAGGTCTATTGCATACAAGTATGCTTGAATTTTTGTAAATACTCAATAAATGTGATCTTACAGGCATACGCACAAAAAATGTCAAATCTTAGCTTGCGTACGGATGGATAAATAAAATAACTGAGGGATATTGAGAGGTTCTATTTCAGGACATGAACTTGACAACTTGCAGTCTTTCTTATCGTTTCTCATATCATGCGGCACTCAGCAATATTCCAGCTATATGGCGGCAGTCTGTAAATAATCAAGTCTGGACCAGACAATCCCATGATCAACAGCATGAACATCAATCTATGCAATTGGGATACGATGACATGTGTCAACCCAGTCAGCGAGCCTGACCACCCAATCCCATTAGTCGCTTCGTACGACAAGCATAGGTTATTGCAGATCAATTCTAACCTGGACCTTCACGGGTTAAAATTAATGGAAAATGGCAAAATACCCAATTGAGTTTGAGTGAGGTGGGTACAATTTATTTGGTTACTCAAAGGAAAATTAGGATACTCAATTGAGATGAACACAAGCTAGTACATAACTCAATGACCCAAAAAGTTATCTGTAGCTCTGACTTAGTGTGTGAATAGTAGTTAATTCTGTTTAGACATAAATTCCTGAAGATAATACTGAGATTTTATGAGTGCTTCCGATGGAGCTGATCTCACACCAGAGATGTAAATCTGTTATGAATGTTATATCTATACCCATGATACATTGTGCCCAAGAGTATCTGCAGTAAGATGTAAGCAGAAGCTTCTAAACTAGGTATGCATACACTTTATTTGCAGAGGTGCTATAGATTTCATTTGGCACTATTTTCATTAAACTTTCCAAGGGCTAAGGACAGAGTTGTGTGAAACCAACCTAACCCTAACACAACTAACCAAAGGATCACAAATATGTTTTATGTACATGGGATGATGTAAATATTACATATGCAGGATAATTCTTGAGATACATTTCATTTTATGATACTAGTGGGTGGGAAACCAGACTGCATAATCACACATCACCTTAAAGAAGTGAAAACACAATCAAACCACACATGGATCTACATGGATATTTATACCTATTTTAACATCAACATTTCTACAGTATATTTATTGACAAGGACTGTTGAGATATACTCTACCTATGCCTGGTGTCTGAAGAAGCAACAACATAATGTACAACAATGTCAGCATCGGGTATGACGTCTGCCCCAAGAAACTTGAGGATGCCAAGCTTGGCTTGTTCAAGAGCCTCAGGTGCAAGAGGGTCATCTCCTGTCACACGTTTGAAGGCTTGCTCACACAGCCCTGGGGGAGGAGCAACAGAGGAGCGACCAGCAGGGGCTGTAGCAGGGCGACCTGACCCACCCTGTGCCTGGGCAGCCGATTTCTCTATGGCAGCAAGGTGAGAACTGAAGAAATGGAAACAGACGTTAAAGAATGTCATCTACAAGAACAAACATGGTCATTTGGATGATCAAGGCAACAACTTGCAACAAAAGGAACATCATATTCAGCTAACACCATCCTGCATTTTTAAATGCATTGTTACGTTAACCTGACACAGAAATCCAAATTTTAACCAGTAAGTAAGTGAATGCTACTTGCAATATTCCAGTTATATCACATTCAAGATGTCTTAAGATACAAGCCATGCCAGAATATAGTGCTAGCGTGGTAGACATGTCATCTCATTCACAAGGATTCCAACACAATTGGCAGAATTATTGTTGTTGGAAATCGTATTGGGGAGCATTGGGTACATGAAGTTAATAATTACTTCTGGTTTACATGGGCGACATGATACTCTTGACAGTCAATTCCCCACATCGATACAACGTGTGAAGCCCATTTCTGATGTCCCCCGCCATAATATTGCTGGCATATTGCTAAAAGTGGCATAAATCCACACACATGCACTCCCTCTTAGTTTAACTTTCAGTCACCATGACTGTCACCTAAGTAAGGGAATTGTCTCAAAAAGTCAGACCAAATAATGCTAACTTAGTATCCGTGTCCAAAATTTTTACCCGTCCAAAAGTTTTACCCATCCAAGAACTAGCTGAGTAGACTTCATCTACCCAATACTCCCCAATACGATTTCCAACAACAAATAATTCTGCCAATTGTGTTAGAATCTGTGAGAATCAGCTGACATGTCTACCACGCTAGCACTATCTTCTGGCATGGCTAGTATCTACTCGGTACTTCTCCTACTTGTAGGGCAGCAGCAGTACATCCATCATGAAGTCCAGGAGGAGCTTGAGCACGGCCGGGCGCTCAAAGAAGCTGAAGGTTGTGCGGCGCTGAGCCATGTTCTGCTGTAGTTTGAGATGTAGGAGGGCTGGGATGAGCAGCTGGAGCAGGCTGCAAGTCAACATACGCCACTAGTACAACAGTCCTTAGTCAGACACAAAAACATTGATGTCTACATACCACAATACTTTGTCCATGTACACAACATGGGAGAAAATATGTGTGAAGTATTCTAATTTTGGAAGGGCCAGTTTTACTTTTAAACACTTTTTATTGTTATAAGAGAACATAAACCTACGATGAGTCTGACTAAATATCTACATACACTACTCAAGCTTGATTATGAAAAACCAGATGCGTGAGTGAGTGAGTGAGTGTGTGCGTGAGTTAAGATTTACAGTCACATTGGCAATATTTCATCCATATTGTGACTAAAACAAGTTTTAATTCACCATTAATACATGTAAATTATAAAAACCTGTCAACAAAGGACAGTAAAACCATCTAGAATATCACAGTATCAAGAAATAAAACTAGCATAAAACTATGGTAGATCACCACACTAAGGACCATGGGGACTTACTGACTTACTGAGTTTAGTTTTACGCCGCTTTTAGCAATATTCCAGCAATATCACGGTGGGGGACACCAGAAATGGGCTTAACACATTGTGCCCATGTGGGGAATCGAACCCGGGTCTTCGGCGTGACGAGCCAACGCTTTAACCACTAGGCTACCCCACCGCCCCCCATGGGGACTTACACTGTCTTTGCTACCTGCATGGACCCTAGTTGGATTTACACCATTCCTTGTAGACAAATCTAGCCATATGTTAAAACAAGAGTCATCAGAAGATGACAAATCACCCCCGGACCCCATAGACTTGAAAGAACAAATCAACTGACAGTTACCTAAAGTCCAATTACTTGTTTTTTTCAAAGGAATTGTTTCCATGGAAATCATGAAAAATAAAAATTCCAAAAATCTGTAAATAGCAAAAGGCACCACTTTGGGATCTGCCTCACATATCTGCCAAGTTTTGCTGAAAGACATTAAGAAGTTTTTGAGTTGTGCTCCGGAAACGAAGTCCACCCCTCACTTTTGAGACTAAGTCTGAATCGTTTCCATGGAAACCGGGAAAATAATAACTCACAAAAATCTGCAAATAGCAAAAGGCACCACTTTAGGTTCTCTTTGATATATCTACAAAGTTTTGCAGAAAAATATTGAACAGTTTGTGAATTGTGCTCTGAAAACGAAGGCCACCCCTCCCTTTTGATATTAAGTTCAACTCATTCCCATGGAAACCAAGAAAAATAAAATGACAAATATCTGCAAACTGCAAAAGGCACCACTGTAGGTTCTGTTTGATATATCTACCAAGTTTTGTTGAAAAATATGGAATGTTTTTTGAGTTGTGCTCCGGGTATCACCACCAAAAGTTGTAACGAACTGATGGATATATATAAACTGTCAGATGGTCTTAGTATAGCATACTATAGTTAAAAAAAACAAATATTAGTGACTCCGAGTTACTTTTAACAATAGTTTTCTGTTATATTTGAGGTGTTTATCAGACTGAAGACCATACATTTGTGAAACAATCCATATGAATAACGAATGAAGGACATCGAGTATTGTATTGCGACAGCACGCCAATGAATCCCAGGCCTAATCATGCTTATTACCCATCATGCACATTTTCAAAACATACAGAGGATGTTACATGAGTGCCCATTTCATACTATGTTTAATGGCACGAGTGCCTAAATGTTGGTATTTCCCAAGTGAGAATGAGGGTTATCTTACCTCACACATAAAAGACGCTTTCTGATTGGCTGAGCGCTCTTCTATTATTTTCAATGTACCCCGCTTACAAGCTTACAAGTAACATTTCAATGTACACTGCTGTCAATGGCAACTCATTTGGTACTCCGTGGTAGTAATTCTTTATCTCAAATAACATTGAATTACGTATGATGTACGGAAATTACCGATGTTTTGCGAATGCAAATTGATGGAAGGGAGATAACTCTAAATCTGTTTTTTCTTGTCAGCAAAATCTAGTGATGGCTACAAAAAGATTTGTACCCGTGCTTCAAACAATTCAAGGTGTTCGATAAGATAAATACGTTGTTCACTGGTCCCTCGGGGCCCATGGGTTGATGTACCCATGCTCAGGGAACATAAACAAACATCGAGGGTACATCAACCCATGCCCCCCTCGTGACCTGTGAACAACTTATAATGTACGGATATTTAGGCACAAGTGTCGTGAATCATAGTATGATATGGGCACGAATGTAATATTCTGTTTATTACCGAAGTCGTCAAATTGAGGAAACTACACCCAAATCTACTTTCAAACATAGGCTGGCTACCCACCGTCGCTGTATGTAGAACGCAACGTCACAGAAGAAATGTGACGTCATAGCATTGTTCATGACGTCATGTCACCATGACAAAGTGATATTTTGGCCTAGCGCATCGTATGAAAAATATTAACCCCGATATTTTCGCCTTCATAGGTAATAAACATACATCTTAACCAAATCAAAGCACTCCCACCCATTTTACTGGATCACAACATAGTTAATGTAAGTAGATTGTGAAACACCTTTACAGTCAACGCTCCACAAGACAGTGACATAAGTCCCGTCTGACATAAGACCATCATGGTGGCTTCAGTCAGCTCTTCATATCATTACCTGTCTTGATGCTGCTGCGGCCGACCTTCCAGACAGTTGACCAGCTGTGGAACAAACTCGGCCTGTTTCTCGGCACTGAGTCTTGGATATCCCATCTTGATATACAGGATTGTGAAGTTCTGCAAAAGGTAATAAACATGTCTTTATTCCTCAAACATTTCCTTTCTGTTCTTATTGATAATTTGGTCAATGTCATGTATAGAAGACCTGGAAATTCTTTTTAAACACATACATGATTTCAATGAGAACAATAGTAAAACTACCATCGACAATTTCTGTCAAATTTACATGTATAACATCCGGGTTGAGTTTGCTTCTTGCTAAGCAACTGCTCCTTCACTTTCAAATCCTTGCAAATCAGTGGATTTTCAATTTCTTGTACAAAATCTGTTATTCATGTGGTTGACAAAGACACTGAAGCACTTGTCAGTGCTTCGTTGGTTCCTTGCCTTTTTTCCATGTGAATACCACAATGTGCAAAACTCACTGACTGATCACTGAGACAAAATACATATTTTTCCTTATCCTGACTCATGCTATATGCTTATCTCCCTTTTCCTTCGAACGGTACGTGGAAACTTGAATCCTTTTGCTCCCTGAAGCAAACATAAAATCACTCACCCAGTTGGGCACCTCCCATCAGTTTCCGCCACAGCGTCCCACGTGACCAATACAGAGGCATGCTCTTGTCACTCTCTCCTTCATCACTCAACCGTCCGCTGGCGGATACCTTGGGTCCCTTCGCGGCTTATATCCTTTCTAATCTTTAGGCTTTTGATCTTAATCATGCCGTGAATGTATATTTAGGCATTATACCATCTAATTGTTGAATTATTCATGTCTTAAATTTACGTTTACTGCGATTTCAGTTGACTGATTTGTATGCTGCATGTCAGCAATGTAGAGTGCATACATCGGCGGCTGACCCTCACCCGTCCTGCCGGGTTTCTTCATGTTCATTGGATTCACGTTGTATATATTGCACACATTTGTCTACAATTGAGTTTAATAAATATTTATTGTGTTGTTTACACAAAAAGTAAGACAGGGTACGGCGTGATAACAAGATCTGCGCTGTGAGGATTGGTTCTCAGTCATCAAATTGTGAGTTGCTGCCTTTATTTTCTCATAATACAAGCCATAATATGTCATCTGCCAATACATCTATTAATGTATCGGAGTCACCAGAAGTTAACTGGCCTATTTCTAACCAAATAGCGTCTCAGTCTCTGTCTAAAAGGAAATCACCTACGAGAAAGGACTCCGAGGAGCAGTCTTCTAAAAAGAAGTCTACGTCGTCGCAGACAAAGAAGTCGAGGCCATCGACGTCTAGATCATCGTTGAGATCTTCTAGATCTGCCGTTCCGACTACAGAAGTTAGGATGTTTACCAACAACCTAGTGCCTGCTGACGAAGTTCTCAACTTGTCTATGTCGCAGCCTCCATCCTTGGAGCCGAAGATATTTATACGGCCTCAACTATTGTCTCCAGTTACGACGACAGGGTTTGCTAACCCTACGATGCAGTCCAGTCACACATCAATGTTGAGATAACCTACTCCTCACAGTTCATCTACGATGATGTCAGTGTTAGCGAACCCTCAGACCATTCGGCAGCCTACGTCTACGCAGACCACCACAGTGTTCGTGAACCCACAGATCAACAGGCAGCTTTTATCAACACAGACTTCATCACCGATGTCATCCAGCCAGGTTTGCGATCCTCTTGAGATTATACCTCATCATCAAGCAACTACACAGGCGTTTAATCCAGATGATTTTGTGGATAATATTACCAGTAAAGTTATCCAGGCTGTGGAACGTCGACTCAACTCTGAGCGCTAATTACCGGAACCACGCCCATCTACAGGGTTCGCGAACCCTACAGCAGAAGTTGTTCCAATTACGGATGATGAACCTCAGTATGAATCGGACTCCTATATCTACAATGATGTGAAGATTGTATCATGGATTGCTGATGGTTTGCCTGTTTCCTCGCCTACCCGAGACTCCAACCCTGCGGATACTTATTGTATTCAAGATAATGACTTTGATTCTATCACCATCCCACCGATGCAACCGATATCTCAGGTACCAGAAAATCTCAAAGCAGCTTTTGCAAAAGCTACTACATACACATACACCATCCTTCATCGCACGAAAGTTCCCTCTACACAATATGGAACCATTTCTCAAGGCAACGGAGATTGACGATGACTTTTCCGCGTTTAGCGACTCCAAGTCACGTAGTTATTGTGCAGAGGATCGCAAGCTAGCGCAACTTGACACTATAACCAGAAGGGCCTTCCTTTGGATTGGTAAGGTCATGGGCAATCAATGATGCGATGATTCAGACATTTGAGGAGCCGCAGACGGAACAAGAACGTATGATTTTGTCAGTATTGATAACTCAACAAAATGATCAAGAATTTTATCTCTGATCACTTGGCATCCACGTCAGCGGGGACCACACTACTACGTCGTCAAGGTCTCCTATCAGCGTGTTCATGGACGGATTTATACACGAAACCCTTACTAGGCGGCGCAAACTTTGTTTGATGGTGGAATTAGACAGATGTCTAGAGAGGTATCTCAAGACTAGAAGGATCAGATGATAATCAAGTCTATGCAGACCATGACTAGTTCATGACTAGGCAATCATCTAACCGTGACCAGTTCCGATCAAGATTTTCGGGAATACAGAAGGGCAAAGAAAAGAAATATCCTACAACTAAAGGTGGCAAGTCGTCGTCTTTTCGCCAGTCGTCTGATAACTTCAGGGGAAGCTCCAGCAGAGGACGTTCCTATAGATACTCCAGGGCATCACGAAGATGAAGATCAGGTTCGGAACGGTTGGTCTGTTCCACCCCAATCGTTCACGTAAAACCGTCGACAGTGGGTGGACGTCTCAGCAGTTACTGGGAAAATTGGAGAATGTTGGGAGACGATTATGTGACAGAGATTTTACGAGAGGGATACAACATTCAGCTCAAGGCAACATCTCCGCTTACTATCAACCCTCAAGTGCATCGTTATCCCGAGCCACAATTCAGCTAGCTAAAGGAAGCCATCGACTCTTTACTAATAAAGAATGCGGTAGAAATCTTACATCAACACCATCTCACGCCAGACTACTATTCTCCAATCTTCCTAGTACCGAAAAAGAACTCCAGGGAAAAGTTCTGACTGATATGAAACAATTCAACCTAGATTATCTACTGAAACCAGACAAGCTCAAGATGTTGCACTTGCCTCAACTACGTCGGCTCATCAGACCCAATGATTATTTAGTCAGCATAGATCTACAAGACGCTTATCTGCATATACCGATACATCCAGCGTCCAGAAAGTACTTACGATTCCTGTTTCAACGTTAACATTACCAATGGAGGTTACTCCCCTTTGGAATTTCGTTGGCCCCGTGGCTATTACACATGTAACCAAGCCAATTGTCGCCTATCTGCATCAGCAGGGACTTCGCAGTGCCTTTTATCTAGACGACGGAATCCAAGCACATCAATCAGCAGATCAACTCAGACGTCAACTACAGTTCATGATCGATCTACTTACACAGTTAGGCTGGCTGGTGAATCTATTAAAGTCAGAACTGGAGCCATCACAAGACATACAGTTTCTAGGAATCAGATTCCAGACTACACTGAACTGCATCACCGTTCTGGAAGATCGATGGGCGAACATACAAGCGTGTCTTCCAGACACACTCAACTACCCTCTACCAATAAGGAAGTGACAGTGTCTACTAGTCCTCCTGACGTCAGCACAAGCGCTCACATGCAGAGGAAGGTTACAGTTGAGACCATTACAACGATTTCTCAAGCCTCATCTCTTCAGTCTGCAGAGTATTGCCATACCTCCACATAAAAAATTGTACCTACTATGGTGGACAGACAAACTGAATGTCTGCAGCAGAACTTATTTACAAGAGCCGGCCTGCAACCTTCATCTCTTTGTGGATGCATCACGACAGGGATGGGGAGGGCATTGCAACAAGGACAAGGCAGCAGGGAGTTGGTCGCAACAGGAGAGAAGATAACACATAAATCAGTTGGAATTCAAGGCGGTTATAAACGCAATTCAACATTGGGCTCAGCTACTATCAAATCAGTGTCTCATGATTCACACAGACAACTCGACAGTAGCCTTCTATATAAATCTACAAGGCTCAACACGGTCGGCACCTCTACTAGAACTAACGTTCCAGCTATTCCTCTTAGCAGACAACCTCAACCTGTGGCTAAAGGCTTGTCACATACCGGGAGCAAAGAACGTGTTAGCCGACGCCATATCCAGACCACACCATCCATCATCCACAGAGTGGATGTTACACCCGGAGGCATTCCAACTACTGATAGCAGACCAAGGCCGTCCTCTCATCATATTTGCGACACGGTTCAATCACCAAGTGACAACGTATGTCTCACCAGTACCAGATCCTCAAGCATGGGCTCTCAACGCACTGTCAATCCCATGGGAAGGACTAAACGCATATGTGTTTTCGCTGCCGATCCTGTTACCACAAGTTCTGCAAAAAAACTGGTTTCCAGACCTAATACAGCTCATAGGAGAACCAACAATGCGCCTACCAGACTGGCCGAATCTACTGATTCATCCACACACACGACAGCACCACGGCAATCCAACAGGATTCCAACTTCACGTGTGGACCATATTAAGCACTGCTTGAAGAAAAGAGGTTACTCCTCGAGAGCAGCTAAAGCAGTCACAAAGGCCGTAAGACCGTTCAACTAGGAACTTCTACGATGATAAATGGAAAAGTTTTGACCAGTTTGCTACGCAGAAAGGATTCTCAGCGTTTAAGGCCTCGCATCCTCAAGTAGCAGATTATTTATGTCATCTGAGGGCTACTAGACACCTTAAGGGATCTACTCTCTCGACACACTTGACAGCAATCAGCTCAGTGATTACCAGACTCGGGAACTAAACTCAACAAAGTTCCAGAACCCGTCGCTTTATTGAGATCGTTCAAGTTGGAAGATCAACAACAGAGATTCCGAGCACCCGTCTGCGATCTCAACGTTGTGCTGCAACACTTGACCAGTGATGCGTAAGAACCACTAAGAAAAGACATACAACTTTTGAGCGACTAACACAAAAGACGTTATTTCGCCTCGCACTGGGTACAGCGGCAAGAATGTCGGAAATACACGCCGTAGATTTCGTACGAACTAGGTTCGACAATGGACAACATGCTGCAGTCCACTTAGGACTTAGATGGGATTTTATAGCGAAAAATCAACTACCAGGTCAGCCAGATAGACAATTTCATGTCACAGCATTATCTACAATATTGGGACCCGACGATACACAAGACCTGTCATTGTGTCCAGTCAGAGCGCTGAAAATATACCTGGAGAAAACTACTACTACGAGGAGAAAGTTCAAGCGTCATTTCACCCGCTATCACCCGCCACGTCTATTGAAGTGTCACAAACTACAATCTCGTTTTGGATTAGAGCTGTTGTTACAGAGCAGCAGGGCTATGCCGCCAACAGCATCAAACCCCCATGAGATCAGAGCGTTAGCATCAACACTCGCACCACATGCGAACTGTTCATTATCATCGATAATGGAGGGCTGCTTTTGGAGATCGGACACAGTATTTGTGAATCATTATCTGAGGGATATCCCTATACAAGATATATCCGGGAAACACCAGTTCGGACCTCTTGTAGTAGCGCAACAACTCACGATTCCTGTCAGACAATGAGAAACTCACCTGTATCACGATGACTTGTAGACGCCGATTAGGCAGAGAAGTCTATGTGACACTGTCTTATGCGATAAGTCAGTAAATATGTGATATAGACTCAGTTATGGTAACGTTCTTACCTTAGCATATGAGTCGTTGCAGATAACTAGATATTTTAAAACTAGTTATTTACTCCACTAATTCTAAAAATTACTGAGGTATATTTATTCAGAAATAGGTGGTCCCCCGATTTCTTCAAAATTCAACACGATGAAAGCCTTAAGAAGAGCTCCCAGGGGTATAACAGCAAACGCTATATTGACTATTCAGTCACAGGGATTCAGGGAACATGGCTGACCCACCACCTGTTTCCGTTGGATTCCTTAAGCATACAGCATGAGTCAGGATAAGGAAAAATATGTAATTTTATGATAAAATTACTATTTTATACTTATCCTGACTCATGATCTGAAGGGCCCTCCCAACCGTCCCCTCTCAGCACTTCGGATCTCCCTGTAGGTTCGAGTGCAGGCTCAATTCAGGAGAGAGTGACAAGAGCATGCCTCTGTGTTGGTCACGTGGGACGCAGTGGCAGGAAACTGAGAGGAGGTGCCCAACTGAGAGTGATTTTACGTTTGCTTCAGGGAGCAAAAGGATTCAAGTTTCCACGTACCGTTCGAAGGGAAAGGGAGATAACCATATAGCATGATACTTATGAGGATAAGTATAAAATGTCGATTTTATCATAAAAAATTACATTTTTCAGACATAACTTAATATATATACTGTCAATGAAATCACTTAAACTTAATCTTATAATCTGACTAAAACTTTCCAAAATCATGATACTGATAATAATGATAATATGAAGACAAATTAATTACATAGTATATTGTCTCAGAATAAAAATGTACAACAGAAACCAAGGTTATCGGTACCGAAAACACTTAGGGCAAGTAGATAATATGGTACTTAATGATCAGCATCATCAGAGTACCAGGTTCTAACCTATAAACCCGTGAATATCCGGGTTTGAATTGATCTTCAGTAACCCATGCTTGTCGTATAAGACGACTAACGGGATCAGGTGGTCAGGCTCGTTGACTTGCTTGACAAATGTCATCGTTTCCCAATTGAGTAGATCGATTCTTGTGCTGTTGATCATGAGATTGTCTGGTCCAGACTTATTTACAGACGGTCGCCACATAGCTGGAATACTGCTGAGTGTGGCGTAAAACTAAACTCACTCACTCTAACCTATAAGTTGTTCACTGGTTTCGAGGGGCATCGGTTGATGGTCTTTCTACGTTTATGTTAAAAAAACGAAACAACAGCTGAACTGACCGTGAGGAATGGCGTGGCCTTGGGATCCTGATACTGTGTGAGGAGTGGCTCAACTGGAAGCTGGACTTTGGGACGACTCTTCAGTCTCTTGTTTATGTGTACTAGCAATTCCATAACCTGAAAAACCAAACAATAGCATATGTAGGAAAGTCTTCAAAATAACAGATTTGGCCTTTATGAATTCTTACACAATGTTTTATTCAAGAGATACTCAATATATTAAAAACAAAAATTCAGAGTGTGATTGTATTCAGACATGGATCCTGTTGTTATTCATTTGTAACTTAAATATAGTAAAATTATAATGCAAATAATCAAACCTAATTTTTGTTTCACCAATTAGGCATTACTTGTAACAGAATCACAAAATAACATTTGATTTTAAATTAACTAAGCTATATATTGTGCTGATATGTAACAAGCCAGTATCTTGGCAACAGATATATTCTTATTATCTCAAACAACATCATTAATTCTTTGAGAGTTTTTGCAACATTAGCACTATTATAGGGTTCGTCCAGATTAACAACCATCAGATGATCATGAAAATCATGAAAACAATACAACATCTATTGAAAAATACTCTGCATACAAATGGCATATAAAATTCAACTTGAATGTTGGTTCAGCATGATCAGGAGAGCTAAAAATAGTCTTCATCTCTGGACACTGACACAAACTGTATGTGTCCAGTCTACTGGCCCTATTCTTCAAATTAGATTCAATATCAAGAATATATAGCATACCATACCTTTTTCCTGATGCCTTCTTCTGTACTGTTCAGTTTGATGAGGACGGGAGCAAGGAACTTCCCAAGAGCAGTCTCCAGCTGTTCATCTGTCTCAGCTGATCCGATTCTCAGAAACACACGCTCAATCAGAGCTGCAGCAGAATCACATATTTCTGATGTATAACATATGATGACAACAATATTGGGAGAACAGCATATTAATACAATTTGAAAACACAATGAACTTTTAAATTCTTTGTGAGTAAATGAGTTTAGTTTTACGCCACACTCAGCAATATTCCAGCTATATGGCGGCGGTATGTAAATAGTCAAGTCTGGACCAGACAATCCAGTGATCAACATCACGAGCATTGATCTACGCAATTGGGATACAACGACATGTGTCAACCAAGTCAGCAAGCCTGACCACCCCAACCCGTTAGTCACCTCTTACAACAAGCATGGGTTACTGAAGATCAATTCTAACCCGGATCTTCACGGGTAAATTCTTTGTACTGCAGTGACAAACCAAACAAACACATAAAAAATTACCTCAACTCATCATTTTGTTTTGTTTTTCTGACAAAAATTTAAATCTGTATAAATGGTCTGATAAAAGCATTTGAGTATTCTTCAAGAAATACATTGATCTGTCCATCTGCAGAGTATGTTAGTGAATAACTTTGAAAAAAGTGTTCGGAACTTTGTGTTAGATTAAAATAAACTGAAGCAACAGGAAGACATCCTTACTTCATTGTGATTGTAACAAAGCAGAATTGTAGAACTGTCATAAGTGTGTGTTAATGGTTAAGAGTTATTTTCATCTTGCATAACACTGTTTTGTGGAACATGGAACCTGAACCGATTTCCTTAAAGAATTGTTATGGGCTAAGAGTGCAACTATTGAAAGTCTCTTAAAGTAAGTTAAAGTATCATTATGTATTTCAGATTATCAGACACTGAAGAAACATTCATTGTTATCTTTCTAATCACTTGAACGACTCTACAACATTAAACTCATGAATGATTACTTTATCCTAAACACAAGCCATCATTTAAGAATTTTCAATTTCTGTGTAACACAACACCCTTGTTTTATCCTGAATCAGTACTGCTGCCTGAAAACGTTTGATGTCCAAATCCCCATGATCCGACGATAATAATAATTCCAATAAACAAGGCAGACACACTAAATCATTTTGTAAGAAAAAGGTGCATAATTCAAAAGATGTAAAGTATGTGGCTCTTACGCTTGAACAATAGATAATATATAGGTATCCTATTGGCCATGTTCAATGTGTGTGTTGGTGAGTGGGGCTGAACACCCCTGTAGGCTTCATTATCCCGGCATGTATAGATATGTGAACGTCCCAAGTTTGGTAAGGGTTCTGCCCGTAACATGCGTTTAAAATGTATTCTGTTTATTGGGATTATTTCGAGGGGTTAGGGTTAGGTTTAGGCTTTTTATAAAACCCATAGGCATATATTCGTAGGCATAGACTGATTTTAAAAAAATGCTGGGGCGGAAATCTTTCCCAAATTATGTGTATTAAGAAACGGTTTTCAGTAAAGGTATCGATATCATCATACGACTGACATTGTGTCATCTGAGAGACGTAAACACCTCCCTTCTACAAAATGACTTTCATGCGTTGTAGATTGTCATGATCCAATTTGCGTAGTTGCTATTACGTCAAGGACAACATTAACAAAACGGACAGGTGAGAAAAAATTATCAACTGAGTCAAAAACAGAAGTCACACCGTGTTCATCTTGGCTGGCTTGTTGCCCTGCCATTTTTTTGTATTTCCAATCAGCACTTCATCCACTTCTTGCGAAAATCGTTTGTCACTGCAGCGTGTTGCATAGGTTGATACTAAACTCAGGAATGGAAATTATCTGGAAATTATATAAATATCTCATAATTTGTACACTCACTAGCAAACATCAGACGTATTTATTGGTGCATAAAGGTCTCTGTGTTGAATTAACTTAACAATAACTTCATAATCCGAAACATATATTGATATAATTTCCAGCTCCAGTTAATGAAATCCAAAGACTAAGATAAAAGATATTCCAAAGATATAAAGAGTATGTTATCTTCTTCCAAATTGTATCGATCTCGTAGAAAAAACTATCTATTTAGTATTTACACCACAAATTGTTTGCCTTCGATTTGCATTAAATACTAAATTATTGCAAAGTGCAAAGTTTCAAATAGCTGCTAAATCAATATAATGGCATCAGTGAGATGTTTTTTCAAACAGTTTAATATGCAGCATTCAAATTTTGGTGAAAATTGATATATATTCAAATCACGATGTTTTGTCACGTCACAGATTCATGTATGTACAAGATGTGTTACTCGTTCCGGTGCATGTTGTGCACATCAGGCATCTTGAGGGTGTCCCTTTTCGTAAAAGATTCCTAAATGAATTTAGTACTTTTAGAAAGCCCATTGATGGTAAGTCGCACAATTATGAGTTGGACGCCTTTTTAGAGTATGTGATTATTTTAATAGTATAAGAGGCCCGTATAAGACAACCACTTTATAAGTTTCAGGATTTCATGATAGGCTCCCACAAAAATGACAAAAGAACAAAAAGCAAACAGACACTTTGTCTTTGCGACAGTCGTAAACCGTTAGACAGGAAGCGCGTGAGTTTGTTTTGATTTCGACTTTGACAGTTCATTGAGTAGAAGTCTGTATCTGGTCAGACGGCAACAGAGCCAGTTACTATAAAAGCATAAAAAGATGAATCCGTCAAATATGCAGCAGATGAGGAATAGATCTCCGAGCCCTTTTGGCAGACGACCGCATAGTCACAGCCATACAGGATCCCCTAAAGTAGGCGGAAGGGAAAAGAGCTCTTCAAATTCAATGGATCATCATCACCGTCATGGACACCACCACCACGACAGGTCCAGACCTAGAGTCAAATCAATGAATCTGGGCCAAAGAAATGGTGAGTTGGGTACAATATTCTATCTCGCACACTTTTCTGCGAAATTTAAAAATGCTATTTTTAAATCGTCTCGGATTACATAAGTTTTCTCATCTCATACTATTGCATTGAAAAGACCTGTCTGCAGAGGTTTGGGTGGATTACAATGTCAAGCTGGATGTGTGTCATCATACCCTGACAAGATGGGGTAATGCTCACGCCAAAGTAGCCTTGAGCGGCCATTTCAGTTCCTTCTGTCCAGGGGGCGGTGGGGTAGCCTAGTGGTTAAAGCGTTGGCTCGTCACGCCGAAGACCCGGGTTCGAATCCCCACATGGGTACAATGAGTGAAGCCCATTTCTGGTGTCCCCCGCCGTGATATTGCTGGAATATTGCTAAAAGCGGCGTAAAACCAAACTCAGTCAGTCAGTCCTTCTGTCCAGGGGTGGTGGGGTAGCCTACTGCCTAGTGGTTATAGCGTTCGCTCATCATGTCAATTCCCCACATGGGTACAATGTGTGATGCCCATTTAGGGTGTCCCCTGTCGTGATATTGCTGGAATATTGTTAAAAGTGGCGTAAAACCCAACTGACTCACTCACTCCCATCCCTCATGACCCAGTACATCGCAGCCAAGAACAAAATATTTCCTGTAGGCTTTTGACTGAAAAGTTTCTTTTCCTTAACTCCCAAATCATTTCCCTCTGTCTATGCATGCACCTGTCATAATTTTATGATATAACCATACATTTATGTTTCAATAATGGTATAACTAAAGAAGTATCTTTGGAGCAAACAAAAGGATTATCCCTTTTCCAACTATACTTGTTATGAAGGCTGAATAAATTGATTGGATTAGGGCTGTAACGATTCACTCACATAATCAGTGAACTGAACCATATCAATGCATGAATTCAATTCGTTATTCACGATCACTAGAATCAAATAGTCATGAATATCCTAAAAATGTGTGTTTTTACTTGAATTTGGTGAATTTATCAAAGTGAGATATGCAAAATGGAAAAAATCTAAAGAAGACTGGAGAGCAGTCAATACTCTTTATGATACAAAGGATAATTGACGAACACAATCTGAATAGGATTCATGGAATGGTGGTCTCAGTCGCAATGCTGGGTCATGTCTTGACTGTACGACCCTATTGACTAAAGCCAAAATAGTGTACACTGTCAATCAGTGTCATGTTTACCAGGCGCACATATTCACACACTAGTTTTGTCAAGATTGACATTATGAGATTAAGAAGGCATTGATAAACAGGACAGTTCTTATAGGAGAGTTAGTACAATGCAAAGGTACTAATCAAAATGCCCACACATACATGCCCAAACGAACATGGATAGATTTTTTTTCCTTTAAATGACTACAGTCAGACTTGTATATCCGAACTTCAGATATCCGAATACCTCGGTTTCCGAACATTCTTCACAAAAAAACGAAATTTTCTAGTTACAATTTACCTCGTATATCCGAATGTTCGGTTTCCGTATCCGAACGGTCAATTTTGGTAACAAAACAGCAAAATATGTACAAATTTGCCTCGTATATCCGAACACCAAGGTTGTCGTCGGTAAGATGTCTGATGTTTACCGTTCCTCAACAGTGCTCACTGCATTGACCTTTGATCAATCCTATATCAAAACCTAAGGTCTGTTGTCGGCGAGGTATCAAAACACGAAGTCTATCATGTCTACCGCTTGTCAAAACAGTTTGCTGGCTGCTAGTTAATTCATTGGTTATTGAATATTTATCACAGGGCGTGTAGGTTAATTAGAGAAGAAACAGTTAAAGTTTGACATTGAGTTGACACTGATTGGAATCGTTGATAGAGTAAGCATAAATAAAGACGGAGGTGTCAGTCGTTGTGCATTTGAGCAAGATGGCTAGTACTGCTAAACGTAAACGTTCTGCCATTATGTTTTGATAGCAATTTCAATCCTGAGATATATGCTAGATATAGAAACAACACAAAGGCGTGGATGACAACAGAGCTGTTTCCTGCTTGGCTGCTGTCTTTTGATCGACAGATGAGGTCACGTGGAAGGCGGGTCATTTTGCTTGTTGACAATGCGGCTAGTCACAACTGTAAAAATGTAGCCGATGTAATTTATGTTATGTTATGCAAGATGTTATGTTAAATAAAGATGTAGTTATGTTTTAATGTTATTTTTAGTTTACGTGTAGCCGACCGCATAGGTCCTGATTCAGATATCCAAATGATTCATTTGTCCGAACAATTCAATAAAACCCGAAATGTGCGGATAAACGAGGTCTGACTGTATATGATTAGTTTGTCCATCTTAAGTGTCAGTTCTCATTTGTATCTGTGCTACATTTGCTATAATCATTTTATGAGATTATCACCCTTAATCTCTCTTCTGCGCCGCTGGAGTAGCCTAGTTGTTAAAGAGTCCGCTGGTCACGTTGAAGACCCGGGTTCAATTCCCCATGTGGGTACAATGTGTGAAGCCCATTTCTGGTGTCCCCCACCGTGATGTTGCTGGAATATTGCTGAAAGTGGAGTAAGACTATAACACTTATTATAAGTGAACGACATATTTTTCTTACCTAACACCTCAATGTAAATTTTGAACTGTTTGAAGCACAGGTATTGGATAATAATGAGAACCATAGTTAGCCAATTCTGAGTTAGAGTTGTCTTCCTTCCAGCAATTTGCATTTGCAAAACATCAGTAATTTCTGTACATCATATGTGACTCAATTATTCGAGACATATGTTACATTTGACCACTTTCTAAATGGCATTGTGTACTCTTATTGTTACTGGCTTCATTATCCACTATTGTACTGTACAAACATCTCCTCCAACTTGTATATATGCTTCTCTATCCTCATGCTGGTCATCACTAGTGTGATAACAGTGTTAGAACCTACACCAAACGTCACTCTCATCGCAATAAAGAAGTTGTTCATCCATGTATTGTTATGCTTCCTTACTGCTCCAATTTCTTAATGCCTGTCTAAGAAGTTTATCTTTGAAAGATATGTTGAGTCTTCAACCACATCTCCTACACAAAAATCTTATTAAACAAAAAATTGATGTGGGGAAACTACACTCATACCATTTTTGTCGAGTCGCATCCAATTATCACTCAATGGCATTGTGTTTTCATATCCCGCAATGTAATATCATTTTCATTTTTGTAATAAATTTATCATGTTTGCAGTTATTTATTAATCTGCTTTCATGTTTTGGTGGGTACTCTTCATTTAAACTAAAATTGATGTGTCAAACGTATCATTAAAAGCAAGACTTTATGGATGACAACTTATTCAGGCGATGAAGGCATACAAAACGTCATGATAATGTTATTAAGAGCAACATTGTTATTCACAATCTTGTTTAGTAATGGCTATTTTAAGCAGTGAGGTAATCATGGTAATAAAATGCACTCACAAACTTAGGCTCATAATATAGAGATGATGATTTCAAAAGTAGGGAGGGGGGGGGGTGTCACCCATTTTGTTCTGGGGAGGTAGGGGGTCATCAATTTTGTACACATGGACTAGGGAGGGGTTCAGCAATTTTGTACATGACATGCATGTGTGTGTGGGGGGGTCACTTACTTTGTACATAAGTTTTAGGGGGGATCATTCACATGGTACATGCTTAACCATAAAAATCCACATCAACCCACAAGTTATGGGACTCAACCCAACAAATGTACAAGAATTTGTACTAATAACAACATATCGCCTTTGTAGATAGCAGTGTCAACAAGTGAAGCCTGTACAATACATAGAGGGGGATTGCCAATGATAAAGATGATAAGGACATTGGTATAAATATATGGTTCTCTATCCTCATGCTGTTCATCACTTGCTTGATAATGGTGTTAGAACCAACACTGAAACGACACTCTCGTGCAATAAAGAAGTTGTTCATCCATAAATTGTTATCCTTCCTTTTTCCAAAAGATGTATTTGGTAATATGTTGCTAGTTATAACAGGAAATATAAATATATGTCGGTGTTGACAGGTAACCACAAATAAACAACTTTTTTATTTAGCTTGTATTGTATAGTTATAAAAGGAAATTTTGAAATATATGTCGGTTTGACTGTAGACAGGATTTGTGATCTGAACAGACAGTGGGCGTGGCCATGTGGAGGACAGGATGTCATTCACTGGTTAGTCATAGTGATTTTGACAAAAGCTCAATTACCGTACTTGGTATTAGTGCTAAGGATAGCAAAGATAATGGTCATTTGTTAAAGATCTGTAGTGAATAATTGTATACCATGGAGATAGAGTATCTTTAGGGTGGTGAACCCTTTCTCTCTCTGTGAGCTCACTCCACCAGTTTGTGCATTCTGGCACTGTCAAAGAGACCACAGTTGGTTAGATTCCATATTTTCTGTGATTAGTACCAGTTAAGGTAAAGATTAATTTTATAGAGTTCATGGATTTATAGCTCATCATCAGTGGTCAAAGTTTCGGAAATAAAATTGTGTATGTTTCTTTGTGGTGAAAAGTCTATGTCAAAAAGTGTATTATGAAAAATACTTCAGGCTTTCACTTGAACATGGTGGTTTAAACCTAAAGTTTAATAGAATTTGAATTCTTTTATCATCATGGTCAGTGAATAATGCCAGATATGTAATTAATATAATATTTTACCGAATGTCCAGGTTTACTTTACAGACAGGGACCTGAATGAGATCCAGATCAGCATGATTAGTATACCAACTGGGGCGGTGGGGTAGCCTAGTGGTTAAAGTGTTGGCTCGTCACGCCGAAGACCCGGGTTCGAATCCCCACGTGGGTACAATGTGTGAAGCCCATTTCTGGTGTCCCCCGCCGTGATGTTGCTGGAATATTGCTAAAAGCGGCGTAAAACTAAACTCAGTCAGTCAGTTAGTATACCAACTAACCAAGACAGTCCAACTACAATATGAACCAATTGTAACTGTTTTAACACACTGTAAACTGACCTTTTCAGCATGTTCACTGTTTCAAGTAATGTAGTCATGTTCATACTCTGTTCAACTAACAATGAAATAATGAACATCATTTTTAAGTTAAAACCGACTTTTGGATCCATAACCATGACAACAAAATTTATTAACCAAGGATTTTGATATATGCCACGAGAAGATGTCTAGGGTTTGCAGCTCAAGTCAAGATATTAACAGGCAACCCAACTTGTTATATTTATGATTAGATTTTCTCAGTAAGTACAGATTCTACTTCTAGTACTTTTGTTGGGGTGAGTCCCAACCAGGATTCGAACCCACACCCTCAGAGTCAGGCACCTAATCACCAGCACACAAAGTCAGCCATCTAACCCACTCAGCCATCGTGATTTCCACAAAAATGGAAGTGAGACAACTGGTAGTCTAGATCCCAGACTTTGTGTACCCCTCAGATAAGCGTAAATTGGCACGGCTCCCACGGCTGAAGTAGGATAATTGTATTCATAGTTTTCGGCTGTGGGAGCCTTACCAATTTACACTTGAGAAAATGTAATCTCAAATATAGCACATGTTACATTTGACCACTTTGAACAAAAGTGTGATCCCAAATATGACATGTGTTACATTTGACCACTTTGACCAAAAGTGTGATCCCAAATATGACATGTGTTACATTTGACCACTTTGACCAAAAGTGTAATCCCAAATATGACATGTGTTACATTTGACCACTTTGACCAAAAGTGTGATCCCAAATATGACATGTGTTACATTTGACCACTTTCTAAATGGCTTTGTGTAACCATTGCAGTGTATTGATGCTTATAAACCATGACAAGGAAGCTAATTAGTTTCTTTGTCCTGTGCTCACATTTCAGAAAAGATTGTATTGTCGTGTCACATTGTGTACTTATGGCATTTGCTTCCATCATATCAGTGTAGCAAAAGTATTATTTCCTTCATAGAGATTTATAGTAGGTCAAATGAAGCTGTCAAGATTTTCCCATATCAGCATGATCAGAGTAGGAAAAGTATTATTTCCTTCATAGAGATTTATAGTAGGTCAAATGAAGCTGTCAAGTTTTTCTCATATCAGCATGATCACAGTAGGAAAAGTATTATTTCAGTCATAGAGATTTATAGTAGGTCAAATGAAGCTGTCAAGTTTTTCTCATATCAGCATGATCAGAGTAGTAAAAGTATTATTTCCTTCATAGAGATTTATAGTAGGTCAAATGAAGCTGTCAAGGTTTTCTCATATCAGCATGATCAGAGTAGTAAAAGTATTATTTCCTTCATAGAGATTTATAGTAGGTCAAATGAAGCTGTCAAAGGTTTTCCCATATCAGCATGACTTCAGAGTAAAGTATTATTTCAGTCATAGAGATTTATAGTAGGTCAAATGAAGCTGTCAAGTTTTTCTCATATCAGCATGATCAGAGTAGGAAAAGTATTATTTCCTTCATAGAGATTTATAGTAGGTCAAATGAAGCTGTCAAGGTTTTCCCATATCAGCATGATCAGAGTAGTAAAAGTATTATTTCCTTCATAGAGATTTATAGTAGGTCAAATGAAGCTGTCAAGGTTTTCCCATATCAGCATGATCAGAGTAGTAAAAGTATTATTTCCTTCATAGAGATTTATAGTAGGTCAAATGAAGCTGTCAAGTTTTTCTCATATCAGCATGATCAGAGTAGGAAAAGTATTATTTCAGTCATAGAGATTTATAGTAGGTCAAATGAAGCTGTCAAGGTTTTCCCATATCAGCATGATCAGAGTAGGAAAAGATATTATTTCCTTCATAGAGATTTATAGTAGGTCAAATGAAGCTGTCAAATATTTCCCATATCAGCATGACTGTGAGCATGAAAAGTATTATTTCAGTCATAGAGATTTATAGTAGGTCAAATGAAGCTGTCAAGGTTTTCCCATATCAGCATGATCAGAGTAGGAAAAGTATTATTTCCGGCCATAGAGATTTATAGTAGGTCAAAATGAAGCTGTCAAGGTTTTCTCTCATATCAGCATGATCAAAGTAGGAAAAGTATTATTTCCTTTCATGAGAGAGATTTATAGTAGGTCAAATGAAGCTGTCAAGGTTTTCCCATATCAGCATGATCAGAGTAGTAAAAGTATTATTTCCTTCATTGAGATTTATAGTAGGTCAAATGAAGCTGTCAAGTTTTTCTCATATCAGCATGATCAGAGTAGGAAAAGTATTATTTCCTTCATAGAGATTTATAGTAGGTCAAATGAAGTTGTCAAGTTTTTCTCATATCAGCATGATCAGAGTAGGAAAAGTATTATTTCAGTCATAGAGATTTATAGTAGGTCAAATGAAGCTGTCAAGGTTTTCCCATATCAGCATGATCAGAGCAGGAAAAGAATTATTTCCTTCATAGAGATTTATAGTAGGTCAAATGAATCTGTCAAATATTTCCCATATCAGCATGATCAGAGCAGGAAAAGTATTATTTCCTTCATAGAGATTTATAGTAGGTCAAATGAAGCTGTCAAGGTTTTCCCATATCAGCATGATCAGAGCAGGAAAAGTATTATTCGGCCATAGAGATTTATAGTAGGTCAAAATGAAGCTGTCAAGGTTTTCCCATATCAGCATGATCAGAGTAGAAAAGCATTATTCTGGCCATAGAGATTTATAGTAGGTCAAATGAAGTTGTCAAGTTTTTCTCATATCAGCATGATCAGAGTAGTAAAAGTATTATTTCCTTCATAGAGATTTATAGTAGGTCAAATGAAGCTGTCAAGGTTTTCCCATATCAGCATGATCAGAGTAGTAAAAGTATTATTTCAGTCATAGAGATTTATAGTAGGTCAAATGAACCTGTCAAGTTTTTCTCATATCAGCATGATCAGAGCAGGAAAAGTATTATTTCCTTCATAGAGATTTATAGTAGGTCAAATGAAGCTGTCAAATATTTCCCATATCAGCATGATCAGAGCAGGAAAAGTATTATTTCCTTCATAGACATTTATAGTAGGTCAAATGAAGCTGTCAAGGTTTTCCCATATCAGCATGATCAGAGTAGGAAAAGTATTATTTCAGTCATAGAGATTTATAGTAGGTCAAATGAAGCTGTCAAATATTTCCCATATCAGCATGATCAGAGCAGGAAAAGTATTATTTCCTTCATAGAGATTTATAGTAGGTCAAATGAAGCTGTCAAGGTTTTCCCATATCAGCATGATCAGAGTAGTAAAAGTATTATTTCAGTCATACAGATTTATATTAGGTCAAATGAAGCTTCAGTCATATCAGATTTATAGTAGGTCAAATGAAGCTGTCAGGTCAAGTTTTTCTCATATCAGCATGATCCAGAGTAGTAAAAGTATTATTTCAGTCATAGAGATTTATAGTAGGTCAAATGAAGCTGTCAAGAAGTTTTTCTCATATCAGCATGATCAGAGCAGGAAAAGTATTATTTCAGTCATATAGAGATTTTATAGTAGGTCAAATGAAGCTGTCGCTCTTTTTCTCATATCAGCATGATCAGAGCAGGAAAAGTATTATTTCCTTCATAGAGAGATTTTATAGTAGGTCAAATGAAGCTGTCAAGTTTTCCCATATCAGCATGATCAGGAGTAGTATTATTTCAGCTTGATAGAGATTTATAGTAGGTCAAATGAACCTGTCAAGGTTTTCCCATATCAGCATGATCAGAGAAAGTGCATTATTTCCCTTCATTGAGATTTATAGTAGGTCAAATGAAGCTGTCAAGGTTTTCCATATCAGCATGACTGTAGAGTAGTAAAAGTATTATTTCCTTCATAGAGATTTATATGGAAGTAGGCCGTAAATGAAGCTGTCAAACATTTCCCATATCAGCATGATCAGAGCAGGAAAAGCATTATTTCCTTCATAGAGATTTAGAAGTAGGTCAAATGTAGCTGCTGTCTAGTTTTCCCATATCAAAGCAATGATCAGTATGTAGGAAGCAGTATTATTTCAGTCATAGAGATTTATAGTAGTAGGTCAAAATGAAGCTGTCAAGTTTTTTCCTTACATCACGACTGTGAGAAAAGTAAAAAGCATTATTTCAGTCATAGAGATTTATAGTAGGTCAAATGGCTGTCAAATATTTCCCATATCAGCATGATCAGAGCAGGAAAAGTATTATTTCCTTCATAGACATATTATATAGTAGGTCAAATGAAGCTGTCAAGGTTTTCCCATCAGCACGATCAGAGTAGTAAAAGTATTATTTCATAGCTTCCGGTATAGAGATTTATAGTAGGTCAAATGAAGCTGTCAAATATTTCCATATCAGCATGATCAGAGCAGGAAAAGTATTATTTCCTTCATAGAGATTTTATAGTAGGTCAAATGAAGCTGTCAAGGCTGCTTTCCCCATCAGCATGTGCTGATCAGAGTAGGAAAAGTATTATTCAGCTTCCATAGAGATTTATAGTGCAGGTCAAATGAAGGTGTCAAACATTTCCCATATCAGCATGATCAGAGCAGGAAAAGTATTATTTTCAGTCATAGTGAGATTATAGTAGAAATAAATGAAGCTGCCAAATATTTCCCATATCAGCATCAGTGTAGCAAAAGTATCATTTCCGTCATAGAGATTTATAGTAGGTCAAATGAAGCTGTCAAGTTTTTCCCATATCAGCATGATCAGAGTAGGAAAAGTATTATTTCAGGCATGGAGATTTTACATAGGTCAAATATAACTTTCAATATTTCCATTTTCACCTACTGTCTTTGTTACAGTGTTGATAAAGTAAACTATAGTTTTAGCTCACATGACTATTTTGAAAAATGGGAATTAATATTGAAAAGGCTATACTTTGTTGTTTGCCACCTCAGCATATACTATACTCCGCGGCAATGAAGATTCATCTCCTTTGGACAATGAAAACATTATAAAATTAGTTCAAAATTACATAATTGAAGCAAACAGCTTTGCGGAATTTAAGTAACAACATAAAAACATAAAATGCATTTGTTATCTTGCTTTTTATTTTTACTTTGATTTTGAGTCATTCATTAATATATGCTTCATAGAATGGATTATAAGCTGTGATGTACTATATGTGGAGAAGCACTGATATAGGTCCTTTTGGCCTGTTCGCTTATCCTCTTTCCACTTTGTTATGTTATGTAAAATGTGAAATTTAATGGAAATGTTGTTTAAATCAAAAAGCTATTAATTGCATTTACTGCGACATTCATATGTATTTGTTTATCTTCATTGCAAATCTAGTTATTGTCAGTTAGTAATGGGACTCTGCACCTATTCTGTCTGTTTAGATCATGCTCTGTACATCCTTAATTTTCCCCAAATGCATTTTTGGGTCTGTATCTACTTTGATGAAATTGCAAGAGTGAGGAAGCAAGATTTTGACACGTGTTTTTTCTTATCATGATAGCATTGCTTTTTGTTCACGTTAATGGCAGTGACTAGGGGATCCTTGGTAGGAATGTAGATCCGCAGCAACAGGAATGTAGGTGCCAGCAACAGGAATGTAGATCCGCTGCAACAGGAATGTAGATCTGCTGCTGCAAAAAATCCTTGTAATGTATAGTAAAGATTCAATTAGTTATAATTTACTCTTGCTATTTTTGTGAAATATTGCACTTTCTGTCTCTTTGTGTGTGTTCTTTTAAGACCTCAGTGCTCATGTTAAATGCTTACTATGTAGTTCTTTTTCATAGCACATGTCAAATGTTCCCAATATCTGGAGGTAGTAAACAACACTATCACGCTGATGAGTAGTGACAATAATACCCAGCAGCCTATCACACTCAGATTGCTACTACTGAGATAAAGTGTCGCTTTACAATCTGTCAGAGTCCACTGACTAGGTCAGACAGAGTTCTTATATGACAGTCACATGACAGTCACATGATCCCACAGCTGGGTGAAAACAGGGTCACCCTCAGTGCATCTTGCTGACATGTGGACTGTCATCGCCCACTTTGTAGTCATGCCCATGGGGATTTAACCTGACCTCATTCTACATGCCTTGTGACAGTCAATGCACACTGCTACTTAGGACATAAGAACCTGGGGACATCGTTACATCACCTGATACCGTAAGGACAGGTAACAGGAGCTGTCCTTCCCCATATGTTTGATTTTGACCTACCTGCTTTCTTGAGCCATACCAGGTATAAGAATGATAAATATTCACAGCATCCTTGATTACTCAGTGTTTTTGTTTGTATATATCTATTTCATGGATAAGTGATTGAGGTCTCTTACTCACATGATAAACTTACCTCATGAATGTAATTAGGTAGGAGTTGATTTTAGTATCATGCTATTCAAATTTGACTCAGAGTGAATTGTATTTCAAAATTCTTTTTATTTTTGTTGGACTGTATTTCAATCATAATCAAACCACTTCTATTATCTCAAACTTAATATCAGCACCCAAATATTTTCAGTGTTTTTTCATGTATTTCAGTAAATGAAAGCAATAAAAAAATATTTGGGTTCTGATATTAAGTTTTGTTGCATTGCCTGCAATGTTTAAAATAAATTGTAAGAGGCTAATGTCTTGCCAAAGTGTGTCAACATTATCATGATAATGTTTGATCTCAGTTAGCCTGTAAGGGGCACAGTTGATCAAGTTTACCTTTGATAAGTAGACTGTTGACATGAAATTAGGTGAAATGAAGGAATATCACACCCTAGCCACGTTTTTATATTTTTTGTTATTATGGAGGTTGCGGTGGCTGAGCAGGTTAGGTGGCTGACTTTGTGTGCTGGCAATCAGGTGCTTGACTCTGAGGGTGTGGGTTCGAATCATACGTGAAATGAAGGAATATCAAACTCTAGCCACCTTTTCGTTATTGTTGTCTGTAGGAAGTGTTGTTTAATTTTCATGCTGTCAACTTTAGAGGATTACACAGTGCCATCCTTTACTTTAGAGGATTACACAGTGCCATCCTTTACTTTAGAGGATTACACAGTGCCATCCTTTTCTTTAGAGGATTACACAGTGCCATCCTTTACTTTAGAGGATTACACAGTGCCATCCTTTACTTTAGAGGATTACACAGTGCCAGCCTTTACTTTAGAGGATTACACAGTGCCATCCTTTACTTTTAGAGGATTACACAGTGCCATCCTTTACTTTTAGAGGATTACACAGTGCCAGCCTTTACTTTTAGAGGATTACACAGTGCCATCTTTTACTTTGATTACCAGTGCCAGCCTTTACTTTAGAGGATTACACAGTGCCAGCCTTTACTTTAGAGGATTACACAGTGCCTTTACTTTAGAGGATTACTCAGTCTTTTAGAGGATTACACAGTGCCATCCTTTACTTTAGAGGGATTACACAGTGCCAGCCTTTACTTTAGAGGATTACACAGTGCCAGCCTTTACTTTAGAGGATTACACAGTGCCAGCCTTTACTTTAGAGGATTACACAGTGCCAGCCTTTACTTTAGAGGATTACACAGTGCCATCCTTTACTTTAGAGGATTACACAGTGCCAGCCTTTACTTTAGAGGATTACACAGTGTGCCAGCCTTTACTTTAGCCTTTACTTTAGAGGATTACACAGTGCCAGCCTTTACTTTAGAGGATTACACAGTGCCAGCCTTACTTTAGAGGATTACACAGTGCCAGCCTTTGCTTTAGATACACAGTGCCAGCCTTTACTTTAGAGGATTACACAGTGCCAGCCTTTACTTTAGAGGATTACACAGTGCCAGCCTTTACTTTAGAGGATTACACAGTGCCAGCCTTTACTTTAGAGGATTACACAGTGCCAGCCTTTACTTTAGAGGATTACACAGTGCCAGCCTTTACTTTAGAGGGGAGTGCCAGCCTTACACAGGATTGCCAGCCTTTACTTTAGAGGAGAGGATTACACAGTGCCAGCCTTTACTTTAGAGGATTACACAGTGCCATCCTTTACTTGAGAGGCCTTTACTTGAGAGGACATGAGAAATAAGCACATTTGCTAATCTTCTGCTCTATTGCTAGTGTAGACATGAATAAATAGGCACATGTCAGACCTACAAACACAATGACAAGTGAAAGAGGCTGACATAGCTGTCAGATACATCCTACATATGACCTCAGGCAGTGGATAAAGGTTGTTAAGTGTCCTACTTCCTGAACTTGATAACAGTGAGAGGAACTAGTTCTTTTTCCTGATTAAAAATAATGAGTTGCTTGAATCCTGATAATTTGACATTTTATTCTTGTATATACTTCTCAGTACACACAGTACTTTCATATTACTATATAATTATTCTGTCAGGAAAGAATTGGGTGTTCTTCTTTGATTAGTGTGTATTTAATTGCCATCCTTCAAACAGATTCTAATTATATCTTATGTACTGGCTCACACATGCACTTACTCACTGACTCTCACTCACTCACTCACTTAAGACCCACCCACTCACTCACTCACTGAGTCACTCACTCATCCTCTTAGTCACTCACCCTCTTAGTCACTCACTCACTCACTGAGTCACTCAGACCCGTGAAGGTCCGGGTTAGAATGAGCCTTCAGTAACTCATGCTTGTCGTAAGAGGCGACTAACGGGATTGGGTGGTAAGGCTCGCTGACTTGGTTGACACATGTCATCGGTTCCCTATTGCGCAGATCGATGTTCATGCTTTTGATCACTGGATTGTCTGGTCCAGACTCGATTATTTACAGACCCCTGCCATATAGCTCGAATATTGCTGAGTGCGGCATGAAACTAAACTCAATCAATCACTCACTGAGTCACTGACCCACTCACTCACTTACCCACTCACTCACTCACTTATTCACTCACTCAGTGTTTTGTGTTTTGACAGAGCTGGAGAGCATGGCTAACATAGAGAGTGCATCAGTGCATGGCAGCATCAACCACCAGCATGACAATGAAGACAACAGTGACGGTGACAAGGCCGAACCACCTCTCCAGCGGATTCCATCACTGTACACACCTGGCATGGAGGATCAACTCAGGAGGAAGCTAAAGGTGTTCTTCATGGATCCGTGCAGCAAGTTCCGAGCTAAGCGTCAATGGCCCTGGAAACTATCCCTGCAAATACTCAAAATCATTCTGGTTACAGTTCAGGTGTGTAAATCATCCATTCTTTCATACAAGCTGTGGTTTTTCTGGGTAACCATGGTAACAATATAGGTTCCAAGTAACCCATGATTATCATATATAAGTGAGTGAGTGAATTTAGTTTTATTACGCATGTAATAGTCAGCCTCGGCCATAAACGATCGAGAGCTTTGATGCCTTTGTTTTTTGCGCATGTTCCCAAGACAGATTTCATGTTTCTATACCTATTCGAGACATGATTATTTATTATTTATTAACAGTTATAGTTCTCTCAAGAGATCGGCAGGAATTGTCCCGCAATCAACTGGCGATTATGTCATCAGAAAATGTGTTGTCGATTCCGAGATTGTTTTATGTGTTAAATCTACTAAAATATAAATGAATATTCCAAAATACTTATGCAGACATGTTCCTGGAAAATGTAAACAAGTTTGTTTTCATGCTAATGACTCTGTTACTGAGACCACACAGTCTATACACAATCTTGTGATGTTTCATGGAAGGTCAGACGTTGGTGTGATATACATTACTTGTAATAGACAAGTTGATTTTCTGACTATGTTCAAACAAAAAAGAAATTAAATTTATACATGAAAATGTCAGTTATAAAGCAGCTGTCTGCCAAAACATGCCTCCAGACATGCAGCATTGTGAACAGTACTGGCTGTGAATCCTGTTGTAATTTACTGATAATGAAACATCTGTTGTCCATTACAGATAAAATTGTTTATGTCATGGTTCAAACAATATTCGTATGGTGTAGTCTGAGTAATTCAACCCATGCTTGTCGTAAGAGGCAACTAACGGGATCGGGTGGTCAGGCTCGCTGACTTGGCTGACACATGTCATCGGTTCTTTATTGCGCAGATCAATGCTCATGCTGTTGACCACTGGATTGGTCCAGACTCGATTATTTACAGACTGCCGCCACATAGCTGGAATATTGCTGAGTGCGGCACAAACTTAAACTCACTCACACACTCACAGAGTAATTCACCTGGTTGCACCTGGTGCAGGTTGTTTATAAAACTGAATGACCCTGTAATGGGTCTCATCATGACCATTCTACCATGTTTGTCATTGAGATATTCATCACAATACAATAAACTGTGTCATTACTTATAAGGACAAACTTTATGGATGAACAACTTATTTATTGAGGTGATGCAATGTTTCCATACAGATTCTTGTATCATTGTCAAGCAGGTATGAAACAGTTAGAAAACAGGGCTATGTATATACAGTGTATAGTTAACAAAAAGAACTAGAAGATAATTGAGAAAAATGTTGATGTGATGACAAGGGATTACAAGAATTGTTGCATCACCTGAATAAAGAAGTTGTTCATCCATAAAGTTGGTCCTTATCTGACTCTCCAACTTCTAGAAATGCCACTCAAAGAATGTACCATTACTGCAGTATCTACCAGCTCTATTATTGGATTGAAACTTGAGTAATGTTGCGTTAGTATGATAAGTACCTTCCCTTCCATCCTCCTCCAGCTTAATTCCAATCTCATTAAGATGAGATCTTTTACTTTGATATGTCTCCCCATGTGAAGATCTGAGAACACTACCATAGGAAGACATGTCAGGTGATCTTTCTACTAGGCAATCAGCATCTGTGCTTCTAAATTCTTGGTACTAGTATTGAGTAGTAAAGACATGAATACATGTCTATACAAATCTAGGTATGTCTTTGGTATTAGTATGCAAAGCATTCATACAAACACATGACAACATACATGTACAGTCAAGCACCATTGTGTCAAACTCTGATAACTCGATATCTCGGTTGTCTCGATATAACATCTCAGTCCCGGCAAAATCCTTCATAATTTATCATTATTCAAGCTCTTTTAATTTGATACGAATGTCTCGATATTTCGGATATCTTGATATAATTTTATGGTCCCAACAAGCAAAATTACCCTTTTAACTCAATATTTGCAAAGAAACTGAATATTCACGTACCTTTCATGGGCAAGTATCCCCTGAACTGAGGTTGTTTACATACGTCTACACACGGTGTGCATGATTCAAATCAAAGGGATGCGGTAGTGTAAACTAATTAAGGCTAATTGAGTTGAAGGTGTCACTTAATTAGGAAGGAATTACTTAGGAAGTACTCACTGTTACGACTAAACACTACTGATAATGGATAATAGTTTCGAATCAAAACATACTGAGAAGCGTTTTGTTTTCTTTCATAGTCATATGTGATGATATGCCCTGGTTGGATGTCTCTAAGTTCGGATAACTCGATATTTTTTCTTGGTCCCATGAATATCGAGACAACAGTGCTCGACTGTATTACAAATACACAAAACTATAAACAACCATAATAAGGAAGTTGCAAATGCAAATAAATAGAGCTGCATTGCCATTATCATTATATTGCTTTTTCTACCATGCACATGATACAGTAAAAAGTGAAGGCCTGGTACGTTCAGGGCATTCTAGTTACAGTTTATGAGTTGCCAGCCATCTTGTCTTCTTGTAAGTAAAAATTCTTCAGACTCTGTTCTAACTTGGGTGTGTCCATGAAAATGTGTGTTGTGTGTTTTTTAGAGGTGGGTAGCTCTGCCTGATAAACTAAACCACTTGAGGGCTGATATAAGGTATCTGGAAACATGATCAGGTGTGCACCCCTGCACTGTCCCTCTTTAGTGTTCCAGTCTACCCAGTAGTTCCACAACTCCTTCCACAGACTGCTCAGTCTCCTGTGATGTTGACTTGCAATGTCTCCCTTCCAGCTTGTCATCTTCGGCCAGCAAAGATCAAGTATTGTGCAGTATTTTGAGCGGAATCAAATTGCCTTGAAACACATTTTGATGAAAGACTGGAACCCTAGCTATGAGACGTTGCCATATCCCCCGGCAACTGGCCAGTATGCATTATACATGCGCCAGAATCTACTGGAGCACATCAACCATGCCATGGATCAGGTAAAGGGAAATCTTTCTATACCTCTGAATCTCTCACAGGGTTAAATATCTTTGTTGTGTGTTACAAAACACAACTTTGTTGCATGAAATGGATTCCTTATCCGTCCACGTAAAATGTCATTTACTGGTGATTGTTTGGGATTTTAAAAATTGTATTTTTTAGTGCTTGCCACTGTTCCCATAGCAACAACAATGACAAAGTCTTGCTAGTGCTCATTTCTAGATCAGACTTTGAAAAGCATACAAAATTTGTTCTCAAAACTTTGCACATGGGTAGATGTATAGATAAACTGGTGCCTTTTGATAGTTTGATTTTTAATATATATTTTTCAAGTTCCCATGGCAACAAGATTCATATGTTTTACTCATGACAATATTTGCTAATGATGACTTTGACTTCTTGTTTAAATAATTTGATGTAAGCAATAATTATGTTGGTTCCATGGCAAGATCAAATGTTATTTGCATGGCAACATCTTCACTCAATCAGTCATAATCAGTCTCTTGCCACTCATGATATCCCTATCAAATGATCGTGAGTGGTATATTTTACTCTCAGTAATAATTTACTCCCATTGTGACTGCTGTACCAACAAGAAATGAAACATAAAGCGTTCTTTGCCTTACAGTAATTATCCCCCGCAACGCGTTTTGAGGGGGTTATTAAAATGGACTCTAAACTCTAAAACCGTGCAATATTTCTTCACCAAACTTGGCACATAGATAGATCTGGTGGTCTACTGGTGCCTTTTGGTAGTTTTGGATTTCTGAGTAAAATATTTTTTGCGTTTCCATGGCAACAAGTTTGACTTAGACTGAAATTGGTGGTAGTGCTCTTTTCCGGAGCAGAACTTTAGAACCATTCACTATTTCTTCACCAAACTTGGCACATAGATAGATCTGGTGGTGTACTGGTGCCTTTTGGTAGTTTTGGATTTCTGAATCAAGTGTTTTTGGCGTTTCAATGGCAACAAGTTTGACTTAGACTGAAATTGGTGGTAGTGCTCTTTTCCAGAGCAGAACTTAAAAACTGTTTGCTGTTTCATCACGAAATTTCATGCATTGTTAGGTCTAGTGGTGAACTGGTGCCTTTTGCTAGTTTTGAATTTCTGAATATAATTGGGTTTTTTGCGTTTCCATGGCAACAATTTTGGCTTCAAATGAATTTGGTGGTAGTGCTCCTTTCTGGAGCAGAACTTTGAAACCTTTCAGTACTCCCCTTCCTCTTAGCTATATACATGCCAAAACATTTTACATAATCATAACTCGTAGACATATTCATGAAGAGTATTTTGCCAATGCGGGGGATATTGATGACTTTGTCTTCTTGTTATATTTGTCTGTCACATGTTCGAAAGAAATCTTTCTGATTGGGTAATGACAGGGAAATAGTGCTTTCATCCATGACTATGATGGCAACATTTACATTTATATTGATGATTCATGGATGCAGCCTGTTACTGATACATTCCATTTATCTCTCTGTTCAAACGGTTCATGCCCGAGAAGGCTAAAATCATGACGCTTCTCGGTTCAATGAGCGTAGGCTTCACGGTACTTGCAATGCAATGTTATGGCTGAATGAACACGGCATGCCTCACTCGGAGGCTCTGACAAATTACAAAGAAAACAGGATTAACGGGGACGCTCTCTAATTTGGTCACATCTAAAAATATAAATAAAGTTATTTACACATTTTCACGTCAACTCTTCATTACACACTTTCTGTAATTCGACATTAGGTAGTTCATTTTGAGGAGTCTTTCCTAAAAGATAAATGTATACCTTATGAGTTTAAATCTTTAAATATGTTTCTGCTTATGTATGCTGATGTAGTATTTTCTGAATCTGTTGAAAGATTGCAAACACAGATGAATTCGTTGTCAGCTTATTCCAGACAGTGGGAACTTGAAGTAAATATTGCTAAAACAAAGATAATGGTCTTCAGAAGAGTTGGTAAAGTTTTTCATTATAATAACCGATTCTCAAAGGCACAGCTGCAGTTGTCTGACCAGGGTAGGAAGGCCCTTTTTTAATTTACAATAATATCAGGTTGCTCTCTCTCAACCTGGAATCTCTTTTATTTGTCTTTGATTGTTATGTTGGTAGTATACTATCTTATGCGTCTGAGATATGGGGATATAATAAAGGCGTAAATATTGAAAGGTTGCATTTGGATTTTTGTAAAAGGTTATTAGGAGTTAAGAAATCAACATGTAATTCCATGGTTTATGCCGAGGTAGGTCGTTATCCGCTCGTATTTAAAAGGCAATACAGCATGATTAAATATTGGTGTAAGCTTCTTGTGTCTGAAAATAGCTTTTTACGGGGTTGTTATGAGTATTTGTATGAGGACCTGTGGTGTCAAAAATTGGACGTATCAGGTTAAAAATATTTTGTCAAACACTGGATTAAATAAAATATGGTTAAGGCAGGAATTACCACTAGATTTTGAAACAAAGAAAAACTGATCAGGCTATTCAGTTTATCTTTAGTGAGCTGTCCAACTCATCGAAATGTGCAATTTATAAAATATTATTAACCAGTGTACAGATAACGGTAATACTATAACAATGTTATGAAAAGAAATCTGTCTACTCCCGACATGGATTATGCTTCCTGGCACCGTATCTTTAGCTTTGGCGGTACTCCCCTACTTCCTTGGAAATTAGCTTTCCCAGGAAATACGAAATATACATTTTAGCCTTCCCAGGACATCTGAAAAATATATTTTAGCCTTCCCGGCACGACACCGTTCAAACGATTTACATGTTTATTTAAGCATAATGGAAACATTCCAGTTCCTTGTCAACCATGTATGTTTTGCCTTCATCAGACTGGTGTGAATAATGGAGTTCAGGCTCCATTTGCTAGAGCTGGCTGAAACTATTTTTCCTATAATATTCTGTCATCGATAATATACATACACTTTTGCGATAAAATAAAGTTTTAATTTTACACACACAATCCACAAAGTTAGGTGTCTATTCATTGGCTGCTTCTAAATTATGTTCGGAACGCTGTTGTGTTATTAATCCATGCAAAAACATGTCACCACTCACCAGTGATGAAGGCCATATTCATTTCTTCCAGATGTTAGGGGCATTTTGCTCAAAGTGACATCTCAAATGGTTGTCAATATTTGATCAATATCTGGTTAACGATTATCAATCCCTATCATCTATATCAATAGCCAACCTTACCATTTGCTTTATCATTGGACACATGAAGATCGGGGTTAGAGTGAGTGAGTGAGTTGAGTTTTACGCCACACTCAGCAATATTCGAGCTATATGGTGGCGGTCCGTAAATAATTGGATCTGGACCAGACAATCCAGGGATCAACAGCATGAACATCGATCTACGCAATTGAGATGCGATGACATGTCAACCAAGTCAGCGAGCCTGACCACCCGATCCCGTTAGTCGCCTCTTACGACAATCATGGGTTACTGAAGGCTCATTCTAACCCGGACCTTCATGGGTGCCGGGTTAGAATTGGTCTTCAGTAACCTAAACTCACTCACTCACTCACTCATGTTAACATCAAGGACCCATAAAATGTACTGATGGGGTTCCCCATGACCTTCACCTTTGTAAGAAAAGGTAAATCCTTAACACAAAAGATAGTTTCTGCATCGTCCAAGATATCTGTCAGTTAATGTACCTACACATGCTGAACAAATGCATGGTGTAAAATGTCTCTTGCTGTCTTGCTAATAATTCATCTTATGAGAACCACTCTTGGATATTTACCACCTGTCAATCCATCTATCTATGGTGACCTAATACTTACTGCAAACTCTCATGGTTGTCTGACACTGTCTTAGCAGGTATGCATGACAGTTTCAACATATCAACACACCTTCTTTATTTTTCAGTATTATAAAATTCCAGACGTAGCGATTGGTTCATTTCACTTAGAAAAAGAT
Source organism: Haliotis rubra (assembly GCF_003918875.1). Classification (NCBI taxonomy): domain Eukaryota; kingdom Metazoa; phylum Mollusca; class Gastropoda; order Lepetellida; family Haliotidae; genus Haliotis; species Haliotis rubra. Next base: position 663,857 of record NW_025767014.1, read on the forward strand.
GGTAATGGTACGATCGCACCGATGCAGTTATGTCGTACCACATACACGGAGGGGAAGATCTTCGATAACAACACCTTCATCATTGATCCGACCTTGAGAGACTGTGAGTGTGTAAATGTGATAGATGAAACATGTGCCAGTGTTTATGAGAATTGTGGGGTAGCCTGATGGTTACAGGCGTTTGCTTGTCACGCTGAAGGCCCGGGTTCAATTCCCCACATGGACACAATGTGTGAAGCCCATTTCTGGTGTCCCCCGCCATGATATTGCTAGAATATTGCTAAAAAAGGTGTGAAACTCAACTCACTCACTATGAGAATTGTATGAGGATTTTAAATCTTCTAAAAACATATTGAAGTGTGTTTGTACTAAGTGTATTTTAGCAATCTTTGACTGCTATGTACTTTGTTGCAGCTTGTGTGGATCTTGTGTGTCCGAAGCACATTAAAGACGGCATAACATCTTACACCTGTGATATTGAAGACATGCTGAGGGCGATAAATGCTTCACTAAAGTTTGACAGGTACTGTAAATCTTCTCATGACATGTGGGACACAAACTGTATACAGTCAACTCTCGTTAATCCGACACTTGTGGTTGCAGAGAAATATGTCGGATTAACGAAAATGTCGGATTAATGTATTTGTGTGAAATTATCAATGTTTATTAAATGTCATGATTGTCATACTGTTTCTTGCATATCAGAAATGGTATATCTAGTTATCTTCATCGTGTGTAAAAATATTCACAGAAATAAAAAAACAATAACAATACATCCTTGTTCTCATTTATTAACATCATAGATGGCATAACATACATATATAATCACATAATCAATCAGTTTCATATCTATCTCATAACCACATTGCCACAAAACTCACGTTTGTTTTTACCACATATCAGCAGCTATTATGATCCCGATGTTGAAAATGTTACAGTTTCCATACAACTTAATCCATACTAACATGTGGACGCCTAGTGAACAATCGGGCATTTATCATAACATTTATAATTTAAAACTTGAAAAAGTCTTTGATGGTCATTAACATTAAACACATCTAAGTGGTGTGTCAGAAATGTTTGCAAAGTGTTCAACGATGTTTTGGCCTCAGATAGTTTGAAGCAGATAGTTTGAAGCATTGGAATCAGAGACGCTCAACCACTAAGCAGACTGCTTCAGGATGTCAGATACGGTTGATCGTCCAATCTTCACATCAAACTTCTGCTCAGCAAAAGTGATGACTTGTTGTTGTGTTGTCTGGGGTTTGTCTTTCTTCAAAAGGAGATTTCTTTCTTGATCAATGGCGTAACTTCTACTTGGGCTCGCTTAGCAGGTGGTGTACTCGTGACAGACATCTTGTGATGAAAACTCATGTCGGTTGTAAACATTTTATACAGCTCGCTCTACTGTTATTTCTTGATTAAATCGTCTCAATTAATTATCCTGTGTTCCTAATTAACAAGTGTGATGTTCACCGACGTCAGTGTCAAGCAGCCAGTAAGGCATACGCTAATTACCACTCACGTGTGATTGTTTGTATACGGTCGGATTATCCGACCGGCTGTGTTGATTGTCGGATTAACAAATGTTTTTACAATGTATTTACAATAATCAGTTGCTAGATTGGTGTGTCGGAGTCGGAATGCGAGAATGTCGGATTAACGAGAGTAATTATCACTGTTTTAAATGGTTCCCTAAATTGTTGTCGGATTAACGTGATTGTCGGATTAATGAGTGTCGGATTAACGAGAGCTGACTGTATCAGTGTATAATGTGATGATTATATATATACTGTGTACCTTTTGATGCTAATGTTTATAGCAACAGTGTTCGTAGTCTGTCTCCCAGACCCGGATATTGTCGATATATACTGTGTACCTTTTGATGCTAATGTTTATAACAACAGTGCTCGTAGTCTGTCTCCCAGACCCGGATATTGTCGATATATACTGTGTACCTTTTGATGCTAATGTTTATAACAACAGTGTTCGTAGTCTGTCTCCCAGACCGGATATTGTCGATATATACTGTGTACCTTTTGATGCTAATGTTTATAACAACAGTGTTCATAGTCTGTCTCCCAGACCCGGATATTGTCGATATATACTGTGTACCTTTTGATGCTAATGTCTATAACAACAGTGTTCGTAGTCTGTCTCCCAGACCGGATATTGTCGATATATACTGTGTACCTTTTGATGCTAAGGTCTATAACAACAGTGTTCGTAGTCTGTCTCCCAGACCCAGATATTGTCGATATATACTGTGTACCTTTTGATGCTAATGTCTATAACAACAGTGTTCGTAGTCTGTCTCCCAGACCTGGATATTGTCGATATATACTGTGTACCTTTTGATGCTAATGTTTATAACAACAGTGTTCGTAGTCTGTCTCCCAGACCGGATATTGTCGATATATACTGTGTACCTTTTGATGCTAATGTTTATAACAACAGTGTTCGTAGTCTGTCTCCCAGACCCGGATATTGTCGATATATACTGTGTACCTTTTGATGCTAATGTTTATAACAACAGTGTTCGTAGTCTGTCTCCCAGACCCGGATATTGTCGATATATACTGTGTACCTTTTGATGCTAATGTCTATAACAACAGTGTATCGTAGTCTGTCTCCCAGACCCGGATATTGTCGATATATACTGTGTACCTTTTGATGCTAAGGTCTATTTTCGTAGTCTGTCTCCCAGACCTGGATATTGTCGATATATACTGTTTACCTTTTGATGCTAATGTCTATAACAACAGTGTTCAGTAGTCTGTCTCCCAGACCTGGATATTGTCGATATATACTGTGTACCTTTTGATGCTAATGTTTATAACAACAGTGTTCGTAGTCTGTCTCCCAGACCCGGATATTGTCGATATATACTGTGTACCTTTTGATGCTAATGTTTATAACAACAGTGTTCGTAGTCTGTCTCCCAGACCCGGATATTGTCGATATATACTGTGTACCTTTTGATGCTAATGTTTATAACAACAGTGTTCGTAGTCTGTCTCCCAGACCTGGATATTGTCGATATATACTGTGTACCTTTTGATGCTAAGGTCTATAACAACAGTGTTCGTAGTCTGTCTCCCAGACCCGGATATTGTCGATATATACTGTGTACCTTTTGATGCTAATGTTTATAACAACAGTGTTCGTAGTCTGTCTCCCAGACCTGGATATTGTCGATATATACTGTTTACCTTTTGATGCTAATGTTTATAACAACAGTGTTCAGTAGTCTGTCTCCCAGACCTGGATATTGTCGATATATACTGTGTACCATTTGATGCTAATGTTTATAACAACAGTGCTCGTAGTATGTCTCCCAGACATAATCCTATTGTGTTTACATTTTGGAAGTGATTATAGTTGGTTGAACGCTGCTAAATGAAACATTTTTAGTAGCGTTCAACCAACTATAATCACTTCCAAAATGTAAACACAATAGGATTATCTCCATTCTACCATGACATATGCACCATGAATAAAACGTGTTTTAAATATGCACCATGAATAAAACGTGTTCTAAATATGCACTCATTTCCCTTCGCAGTGTTTTGACAGGTTTAGACTACAACGCTTAGAAACTGGACATTTTGACGTTTACATACTCATACCTTCTGTACTGAGAGTTACTTTTGGGTGATTGTTCAATCATTTCATGTTGGAACCAGGCTGGGTCAATATTTTCCTCCTTATCAGATCCAAACACATAAAAGAAATCGCCAAGGTCAAACGTAACTGTTTCAGACGACATGTTTGTTTACCTTTGTAAGGGTTAATGAGTGCAAAATATTCCTACGCGCAGTGAACCGTCTCTCAGAAGTGGTTATTGAAAACTTTTCACTTCTAATTTTTTAGTAACAGCCAATCAAAAACGAACGTACATGTACTTAAATGTCATGGTAGAATGTCGATATACTGTGTACCATTTGATGGTAATGTCTGTAACAACAGTGCTCGTAGTCAGTCTTCCACATCAGTATACCATGTGATGCTGTGGCCTGTATCCACACTGTACCATGTGATGTTATAGCCTATATCTATTTTGTTCCACAAGATCTATATGCGCAGTGTACGCAATGTATTTGTCTTCATCCATGGTGTACCTTTTCATGTTGCTACATATATTTACAATATAACATACAATGTAATTTTGACTAATAATGATCTCTATTAATCTTAGCACAAGGTAAAATTTGTGTCTATCTTTGACACCTCAATGACTGAATGATCTTTGTGTTACAGACTGATATCTCTTGAGCTCCACATGACAATGCTATCGTACCATCTGGACCTGCTCGCTGCTCACGCTGGTCCTGCTTGCTTCAGCTCGGATGTCAAGGTAGAGCTCTCGGTCTCTATTCAGTCTCACAAGGAAGATACTTAACTATCTAGAAAGTCCTTGGGGTGGTGAGGTAGCCTTGGTTAAAGTGTTCGCTCGATCACGCCGAAGGCCTGGGTTCGATTCCCCACATGGGTACAATGTGTGAAGCACATTTCTGGTGTCCCCCGCTGTGATATTGCTGGAACATTGCTTAAAGCGGTGTAAAACCTCACTCACTCACTCACTCGATTTGCCCAATAAGTTACATTCCACCTTGTTTTCGCTGATATTAGCGGCATAAAACAACATGCACTTCCCCCGTGTCAGCTGACTTTGTTTGGCCTGACATTACTGATTGTTGCTGTAGAGAACAGTATAGGTTCAGGAAATATTGGTAAATTGTGATATAGCTATGCTAAATTTATGACATGACTCTGTCACTAGTGGCATGGAGGAGATTTCATGAGGTTTACAGTCCTACACACCTTTTAATCTGTCTCATGAATCAAAGTCATCCTGATAACAACATGTGTCAATCACATCTTTTGATATATGCAACTTTGCGAGTATATTTTGAGCATGACAGTATGACCATGGGTCTAAACATGGGAACATAAACAACGTTATCGATGATGACATCCATGTTAGCCTGGTGAATGCTGATTGGATGTAATTCTAAATGCAGTGTCACTCATCGGGTCTTAGCTGCAAGTATTTATCCGTGATTATATTAATATGTGTCTTACTTTCTTATATTTATTGACCCGTGAAGGTCCATGTTAGAATTGATCTTCAACAACTCATGCTTGTCGTAAGAGGCGACTAACGGGATCGGGTGGTCAGGCTCGCTGATTTGGTTGACACATGTCATCGGTTCCCAATTGTGCAGGTCGATGCTCATGCTGTTGATCACTGGATTGTCTGGTCCAGACTCAATTATTTACAGACCGCCGCCATATAGCTGGAATATTGCTGAGTGCAGCGTAAAACTCAACTCACTCACTCTTAGATATATTGGGGGATATGGGGTAGCCTAGTGGTTAGAGCATTCGCTCGTCATGCTGAAGATCCATATTCGATTCCCCACGTGGGTACAATGGGTTCAATATGATATGATTTTTCTTTGGAATAATCTTAGCTTATGTTATCTTTGCAGATACTGTATGACAACAACCAGCGGGACGGCCAGGTCCTAGTGACCCTCAATGCTGTCGTAACTGAGTTACAATGTCACGGCCAGATCTTGTCAGAAGGTGAACATATTTATATGTCTTAGTCAGCTGAGAACTGTTGAATTAGTAACCAAATACTTCATTGTTTGAAAGAGATTAAGAAGGTTTTACGTCATTCAATAAGTTAGATATAGTTCAACTTTAAAGTAACTATGGTAACAGTGGCATATATATATATGATTGGCATTGAGATCTAACTATCCACTAACTCTTCATAGTGATGACAAATTGATATCACCATTCTTGACCCTGAGGGGCGGTGGCCCGGTGGCCTAGTGGTTACGGCATTGGCTCATCATGCCGAAGATCCGGGTTCGATTCCCCACATGGGTACAATCAGTGAAGCCCATTTCTGGTGTCCCTCACCATGATATTGCCAGAATATTTACAAGCATTATATACTAAACTCACTCACTCACTCACTTGACACTGGTGATGTCACCTGTTGTGTTTGGTCCAAGTACAAGTCCACTATGCCTAAACAATGATGACACAAAAATAGCATAGGTAAATGGCAGATGTGTTTAGCATAACATGCATAACATGCATTTCTATGTGTTTGTGGGTTGCAAGTATTGTAACAACAAGGTGTCACTCATATATCCTACTCTTCTCTGTTGATCACTGGATTGTCTGGTCCAGACTTGATTATGTACAGACCACTGCCAAATAGCTGGAATATTGCTGCGTGTGGCGTGAAACTTAAATCACTCACTACTCTGTTTCAGTAGTGTTACCAAGGTTACACAACATTTTGTATGTTTCAGAGACATCTTACCGGAGAGGACTGATCATCTACGATGCGATCATCATCATCCTATGTATTCTGTCTCTCTTCCTCTGTTTGCGCTCAATATACAGAGCCCAGGTGCTCAAACGGGTGAGTCATGCAAAGGGAAACACAAACATTGTAAGGGGCCGTTCATAATTTATGGCTAAATAAGTGATGACGATTTGAAGGGGGGGTCACCCATTTTGTTCTGGGGAAGCATGGGGGAGGGTCATCAATTTAGTACACATGTATTAGTGGGGAGGTCAGCAATTTTGTACATGACATGCAGGGGGTAGGGGGATCACTTTGTGCATAATTTTTTTTACTGTTTTGTTTTTGTTTTTGTTTTTTTTTTGGGTGGTGGTGGGTGGGTGTTAATTCACATTGTACATGAAATTCCATAAAAAAATCATCATCACATCCCTAGCCATGAATTATGAACGGTCCCTAATATGTTACTGATCCCTACTTGGAACCTGTTTTAAATGTGAGCTGCGTGCTTGTCATAATACATCAACATGTCCTTTTGTATTTTTTGCCTTTTGTAACAAAATGTTGCTTCCCTGAAACCATTAGAGTAATGTAGCAATATATTTGCATATTATCTGATGCATGATTCTACAGAAGCAAGCTTGACAACCATTAGTCCAATTTTTCCAGAGTGAGTGAGTGAGTTTTAGTTTTCGCCACTTTTGCAATGATCCAGCATTACCATGGTTGAGGACACCAGAAATGGCCTTCACACATTGTACCCCATGAGGGGAATCGAACCTGGGTCTTCAGCCCTACAGTCCCTACATTTTTCAAGATGGCTGCCATAGCAGTTGTGTTGAAAACTGTCATTTTCTGCATCATTTCTGTTTTCACTCTGTCATAATGCAAGGGTTCCATGACATTTATTTAACATTTTCTTGTGTGCCATTTTATTGTGTCACTCTTTCTTGCTTATTTCTAAATCTAAATGTTGTCATTCCAGCAAACAGTCAAATTTTTCATGAACCGGTTTGGGAAAAAGCTCTCCCTGTCAGAACAGACAGATTTCTTAAATATGTGGTACATCCTGATAGTTGTCAACGACTCCCTGACCGTGGTAGGCTCCTCCTTCAAGATACAGCTGGAAGATCAGGTCTGTGTCGAGTTACCTCCCTTACCAGACTTCTATAGTAACCTTATATTGTTTTTAAATTATCCAGGCTATCAAGAGCCATTCCATGTACACTTGGGTACAGTCAGGCCTTTAAACTACAATAAAACACCATTTCTGGCCAAATTGTCCGGCTCATTGTCCGAGCACAGGAAGTGGAACACATCAACCCCAGTTCCGCACCAAATGTCACCTACTGGAAAATATCTGTACACACAATAAGCATAAGTCATGGTGATAAAAATGACAGCACTAAATACTAAAAATTGTGGTCAGTTTTAATTACTGGATGGATGTACTTTTAAAAAGCATAAACTTCTTACACTATTTCATCCAATCACAGCTGTCACAAGTGTCTGTCTCTTCAGTTGTTTACATACGGTGCTTGCTCAGGGAGCATGTGATTCTGATTTAGTGTAGTGGAACCTCAGTGATACTGCAGAATGATATTTACTTTTGTATTTGTTATGTTTCCTCTCCTCTTGTCCATGAAATAGTTTGTGAGAAAATAAATTGTCTTCAGCTGTAGAAAACACAGATAATCATTATGGTTTCTGTGATTGAACATAGGTATCCGCCTGTGCTAAAGATGCATTAAGGCCTGCTAACACATCACTGACAATTTCCTCACAAGTACACTGACTGTTTAAACATTGCTCACTCTATCAATCACTGGGTGTCCAGTCCTGACTGAATTATTTAATAGTCACTGCAGTTAGTTGTGTTGGCTTCAGTATTCAGTGTAGCATGTTGCACATTCTCCCCTTACAGAAGTTTTCCAGTTCCTCCGAGAACTACGACATTGGCAGCGTGACGCTGGGCATCGGCTGTCTCATGGCTTGGATGGGGGTTCTGCGCTACCTTGGCTTCTTTGAGAAATACAATGTGAGTCAGCACAGTCACATGATTCGGTTACAATGTGAGTCAGCACAGTCACGTGATTCGGTTACAATGTGAGTCAGCACATTCGGTTTCAATGTGAGTGATTCTGTTACAATGTGAGTCAGCACAGTCACATGATTCGGTTACAATGTGAGTCAGCACAGTCACATGATTCGGTTACAATGTGAGTCAGCACAGTCACATGATTCGGTTACAATGTGAGTCAGCACAGTCACATGATTCGGTTACAATGTGAGTCAGCACAGTCACATGATTCGGTTACAATGTGAGTCAGCACAGTCACATGATTCGGTTTGTTGTTAACTCTATTGTAGCTTACATGGTTTGATATGTTGACTCAAGAAAGCTAGTGTCACAGGAGCTGAGGTAAAAACAAGCAAATCTTCTGTCCGTATACTTCCATATTTCCCAGTGTATATATATGTATTAAACCTTAACTCTGTAAGTTACCAGATGTCAGTCCCTCCCGGCATCCCATTGTATCCACAAGAAGTTCATGAGAAGTATGTGTTGAAAGATGCCCTGCACATGCCCACTTGCATTTCTTGCTTAGGAAAGGGCTTTCCTCGCAACTGTTATGTTGGCCGTTTAGAGGACATCTGTTGAAAATCTAAAAGATATTATAGTGTTATTATTGCCAGGACAGGAAGTTATAGCAATGATGTAACTGAGTTAGCATTCTTAAAATCATGCACAATGATAACTAATGTTTGATTTCTGGTGTCCATTGCCATAATACTGTTAGCTCACTGTTATCATTAAGCTGCACCTCAAGGAAGATACTCTCTCAGCTATTGTTACAAGTAAGTTACATTTAACATACTAGAATGACAGTATAATTCACTTGCTGAGCTGGTTCCCAATTGCGCAGATCGATGCTCATGCTGTTGATCACTGGATTGTCTGGTCCAGACTCGATTATTTACAGACCGCCGCCATATAGCTGGAATATTGCTGAGTGCGGCGTAAAACTAAACTCACTCACTCACTCACTTGCTGAGCACAGATGATTCTTAGTCTGTTTTTGAAAAAGTTCCAGGGATAATTAGAAGCAGGGCCTAATAAGTAGGGCTGGATATTGCCCTGATTCTCATATTGCGATAAATTGCAATAATATAAGAGATACTGCAATATATATTGTGATATATTGACTGAAAGGTTTCTGCCCAAGTGCGTACATCATAAATTCATAATAGTTCTCTGTGTGCGACATCATCTTCTTAGTTGCTGTTAGACCATACTTTCAGAGTCCCTGTCCCCATTGTGTATGGCGGTATGCCAATAGTTTACAGATAGATGAAATGATATAGAGCCTTAATATGTAATGTTTAATGGAAGTTTTGCAACATAGTGATAAAGGTAATAGTATAACATGATTTTCATGGTCAGTGTTGTTTGCTTCAACAGAATGCTCTTCAAATATCTTCAGTGCAGTATGTAATTATTGTTACTGTATGTCAGTGATTCCTTTAGGTTCAACTCCAATATAAAGTTAACATGAACTATTGCAACAACAACCAAAGACATGATTTCGGTGAACTACTTGACTAGAATGCCATTATACAGTCCTAAAATGTTACATGAAATCAAGAGAAATACATTTGGCACTTTTAGAGCACATTTTGTTGCTATGGAAAGGGCAGATAATTCAAAGGGAGCTAACTCTGGATGGCCCAATATATTGCAGAATCTGAACCATATTGCGATAATCGTATTCCAAGATACTGTACTGGTTTACCGGTAATATTGCACAGCCCTACTAATAAGATTGAAATGTTGACTGAAATATAGAAAGAGAGTGTTTTATAAAATGTTGTATGAACTATTTTTACCTTTGTTCCAGATACTGATAATTACTCTTAAAAAGGCTTTCCCGAATGTGTTGCGATTCCTTGTGTGTGCCCTGTCCATCTATTTTGGTTTCACGTTCTGTGGATGGCTTGTGCTGGGACCATATCACATGAAGGTATGCCACAACGCTTACTTCAGCTGTATATATTCCATATAGTTACTAGGGCTGCAATGATTCACCCAGACCTCGATTCGAATTGATTTTAGATATTGGACCTTCGATTCAATTCTTCATGCAAGTAAAAACGTCAGATTTCATTTAAATCTCAGAGCTGGCTTTTTTAGCATGAAATCCATCGTCAACTTGGCAATGTCTACAAACAGCAATTCTCATTGGATAACTAGTCTGGCGTCAATCAATCATGTTTCGCCTTATTTCAGCACTTGAAACTGCTTGAGTTGGAGTCAAAATTACGTTCTGACTGAGTGGAAATAATTTAAATAGGTATTCAAATATTGAATCGAAATAGTGATAATGGTTATCAAAAATCAAAACTAAGGTGTCAGGTTCGATTTTTGATGAATCGAACCGGATCGTTGTAGCCCTAATACATGTAGTTACCATATTCATTGTTACAAGCACCCATGTATATGTATGTAAGAAAGGGCGGCTGATTATCAGACAGTAGGAAATGGTAATATTAAGCATGTATGTACTGGTGGGAGGGGAGAGGGGTATTGGAATAGAGCAGTATATATGGCCATGGTTGAGGTGGAGATGGATACTGGGCAGGGCAGAGCATGTATGTACTGGTGGGAGGGGTGAGGGGTATTGGAGTAGAGCAGTATATGTGGCCATGGTTGAGGTGGAGATGGATACTGGGCAGGGCAGAGCATGTATTTGTGGGGTTCTGGTGGAGTTGACATGGGTATTGCCCATGGTAGAGTGTATATATGGATGGGTTTTCATGGGGTGGAATATGGGTATTAAGCAGGGCAGAATGTATATAGTTTTAGGATATGGTTTTAGTGGAGAGGTTTATAAGGCACAGGGATGTCAACAATATTTAGTCCTTAGTGAGGAAATAAGTCTTTTCATAAAAAGGCATTTTTTAATATGATGTCCTGAAATCTGACACTATTAACTTAAAATATATTTACTTTATCAAACTGAATTCTGTCCAGTCTCATCAATATGTGTTGATGTGTTATTGTGTTTGGTCCTTTTCTGTCTAGTTCCGTCATCTGAGCACTGCATCGGAGTGTCTGTTCTCCCTTGTGAATGGTGACGACATGTTCGTGACGTTCTCTGCAACAGAGACAGATAGCGACCTCATCTGGTACTTCAGTCGCACCTACCTCTACTCCTTCATCAGCCTCTTCATCTACATTGTCCTCAGTCTCTTCATCGCAGTCATCATGGACACATATGAGACCATCAAAGTGAGAATGTTACGAGGATCGTTTGTAGACCAGTACTTGATGTTAGGAAATAATTGCAATAAGTTGAGTGTCACACGGACTGTGTTGATCTATGATTTTTGGTTCATGTAGACAAGTATTATGGCAAGACTCAAATAGTTTTTAGAGTTTGATATTTAAGGCACAGTGAATTAGCTCCCTTTGAGTTTAAACACGGTAATGCCATGAGTATGTTCTTCAGCTATGACTTCCCATCTCTTTAGAAAACAATCAGGAATTGGAATCAGTTATTAGCCAATGTTATCACACCCAGCAAAACTTGTTCAGTGTCATTGTGTTGTACAGTATCATTATCAGATATGTTTGGGAACTTATGGAGTACATCCAACAAATATTAATGGATTTAGTTTCAGGATAGTCAGTTGGTAATAGACTATGGAACTTTCCAGTCGAAGAGCATGAGTAAGACTTGACAATCACTGTCACACACTTATACAAAAATGTCTAGTATGTTTGTACTTGTTTCTTTCCCCTTTCAGCATTGTTACGAGCACGGCTTTCCTAAGACCGACTTGATGAGGTTTATAGATGAGTGTACAGATCCGCCCAACTCTTCGGTGTTTCTTCAGGACCACAGGCCATGCTGTCTCTTCTCATGCATTCCCTGCTGCAACAGGTCAGTGCCATCATCAAACTACAGCTACAGAGTAGTGCTAAAAGTATTGGGCACTTGACGTAATTTCCATAGTCTTACATGTTAATTTAGTGTAGCATAAATAATTTTTAAGGAATTTAATTTTTGTAAGATCCAAGTCAAATTTTGCACATTTGTGAGGAATCATTTTAACTACAATCACATAATTTCTGTTTAATTTTCCGTGGCTTATTTATCGAATGGCAACATTTTAATCAACATATGTACAGCGCCATGCACTCCTTTAACATGGCGACCTATGGGATTGTGCATTGTAGAACCATACGTAAGTTGATAAATGTGATGTCTGGAATCAAATGCGTAAACCCATGAAGAGCTGGGTTAGAATTGATCTTCAGTAACCCATGTTTGTTGTTAGAGGCGAATAACGGGATCGGGTGGTCGGGCTCGCTGGCTTGATTGACACATGTCATCCTAGCTGATTGCGTAGATCAATGCTCATGCTGTTAATCACTGGATTGTCTGGTCCAGACATGATTATTTACAGACCGCCGCCATATAGCTAGGAATATTGTATAGTGCGGCATAAAATTAAACTCTCTCACTCACTCACTCACTCACCCATTTGCGTAGATCAATGCTCATGCTGTTGATCACTGGATTGTCTGGTCCAGACATGATTATTTACAGACCGCCGCCATATAGCTAGGAATATTGTATAGTGCGGCATAAAATTAAACTCTCTCACTCACTCACTCACTCACCCATTTGCGTAGATCAATGCTCATGCTGTTGATCACTGGATTGTCTGGTCCAGACATGATAATTTACAGACCACTGTCATATAGCTGAGTGCGGCATCAAACAACGAATCAACCAACCAACCTACACCCTTTCCTTGATGCCCTGATATTGCTGAATGAAGCATTAAATAACAAATCAACCAACCAACCTACACCCTTTCCTTGATGCCCTGATATTGCTGAATGAAGCATTAAATAACAAATCAACCAACCAACCTACACCCTGTCCTTGATGCCCTGATATTGCTGAATGAAGCATTAAATAACAAATCAACCAACCAACCTACACCCTCTCCTTGATGCCCTGATATTGCTGAATGAAGCATTAAATAACAAATCAACCAACCAACCTACACCCTGTCCTTGATGCCCTGATATTGCTGAATGAAGCATTAAATAACAAATCAACCAACCAACCTACACCCTCTCCTTGATGCCCTGATATTGCTGAATGAAGCATTAAATAACAAATCAACCAACCAACCTACACCCTCTCCTTGATGCCCTGATATTGCTGAATGAAGCATTAAATAACAAATCAACCAACCAACCTACACCCTCTCCTTGATGCCTGATATTGCTGAATGAAGCACCCAACCAACCTACACCCTCTCCTTGATGCCCTGATATTGCTGAATGAAGCATTAAATAACAAATCAACCAACCAACCTACACCCTCTCCTTGATGCCCTATATTGCTGAATGAAATCAACAACCTACACCCTGTCAACCAATATTGCTGAATGAAGCATTAAATAACAAATCAACCAACCAACCTACACCCTGTCCTTGATGCCCTGATATTGCTGAATGAAGCATTAAATAACAAATCAACCAACCAACCTACACCCCCTCCTTGATGCCCTGATATTGCTGAATGAAGCATTAAATAACAAATCAACCAACCAACCTACACCCTGTCTCCTTGGTGCCCTGATATTGCTGAATGAAGCATTAAATAACAAATCAACCAACCAACCTACACCCTTTCCTTGATGCCCTGATATTGCTGAATGGAAGCATTAAATAACAAATCTCCTTGATGCCCTGATATTGCTGAATGAAGCATTAAATAACAAATCAACCAACCAACCTACACCCTCTCCTTGATGCCCTGATATTGCTGAATGAAGCATTAAATAACAAATCAACCAACCAACCTACACCCTCTCCTTGATGCCCTGATATTGCTGAATGAAGCATTAAATAACAAATCAACCAACCAACCTACACCCTCTCCTTGATGCCCTGATATTGCTGAATGAAGCATTAAATAACAAATCAACCAACCAACCTACACCCTGTCCTTGGTGCCCTGATATTGCTGAATGAAGCATTAAATAACAAATCAACCAACCAACCTACACCCTGTCCTTGATGCCCTGATATTGCTGAATGAAGCATTAAATAACAAATCAACCAACCAACCTACACCCTCTCCTTGATGCCCTGATATTGCTGAATGAAGCATTAAATAACAAATCAACCAACCAACCTACACCCTGTCCTTGATGCCCTGATATTGCTGAATGAAGCATTAAATAACAAATCAACCAACCAACCTACACCATCTCCTTGATGCCCTGATATTGCTGAATGAAGCATTAAATAACAAACAAACTAAACAGAACATATGGGTTTCTTTATCTGTGACATGTCTGTCTTATGTCTGTGTACAGGGAAGACCCCGATATTCCATCAGAGAGGACCCCTCTACTCAGCCAGTCCATCTGAGACCCCTAGGGAGCAGGTACAGCACAACAATCTCAGTGTGGACTTATGGACTCGCAGTGCCTCTACAGCCTGTGCTCTGGACACACACTACCACTTCCACACGGAGCAAGACTATCATTATAGATCAGTGTTAGCAGTCGCAGGTGATGTGGATGTCACAGATGGAGATGACGTCACAGATGGCGATGACATCACACATGGAATGACAGTCATAGATTTTAGAGGTCATATCATCCTGTTGCATCATCATCAACACTGAGCTTCTCATGTTCATAGTGTCTGAACTTCAGCAACACAGAGATGCTCATGCTCATAGTGTCTGAACTTCAGCATCACAGAAATGCTCATGTTCATAGTATCTGAACTTCAGCAACACAGAAATGCTCATGTTCATAGTGTCTGAGCTTCAGCAACACAGAAATGCTCATGCTCATGTGATAGCTTATATTATTACTGAACACATGTTTGTATATGCTATATACTCTTTTATACTTATTTTGTTTAAGGAATGATATGCATATATTTATGAAACATGAAAAGTTGAATCAAAAAGAAAACAGTTGGTTTTTTTTTTAACTGTTTCATTTCATTAGAATCCACAGACTTAGGACAATATTTTAATATCGTCACGTAGACTGTCGCCATTCCTAGGACATGGTAATGATACTGTCAGTTCAGGTGTTAATGTAGGACGCAGTAATTATATTGTCAGCTAGGATGTCCATAAACCTAGGACGCATCCAAATGGTCAAAATATGATTTTTATGTCTTTAATAAGGATTATGCAATCTCATTAAAATCAGATTGTATTCCTCACTATGGCTACATAAAGATCTGAGGGCAGCCCATAACAGATGGAACAATGTTTTACGTTCTTTGACCATCTGACAAAATGACAAACATCAACCAATCAGAAATCTGCTTTCTCCAGGTTTATGGCTCTAGTTTCAAACTGCCACTTCCATTCCACAAATAATGGTAAGTCTCTTCCGTTTCAAAAGTTTCCCCAATGTGGAGAGAGATTGATGATGATTTTGATGGAATCAGTATTAGATCCCATACCTGTCGTTCAGAATACCCCATGCTGATCTTTTCAAAGGTTGCATAATTACAGAATATCTTCCAACACTCTCGATCTGGAAGTGGCAGTCTGTTTGAAGGTCATTTTGTGTTGTCCTGAGATCTGTGTTTAGTTGTAGCAAGAATATGATCTGATTTTAATATGCATTATGTTTACTAAGTCAAAGAGAGCAAATCAAATCTGTTTTTCATCATCTTTCTTGTTAAACATTGTATACTGGCAGGGGCGGATACAGCTTTTTGAGAAAGGGGGGGTGCACACTATGGAGAAAAGGAGGGGTGCACAGTTTCAATGGTCATTTAACAAACTTTCAGCACAAAAGGGGGGGTGCGCACACGCTCGCTCTAACACACACACACACACACACACACACACACACCTCTGGATCCGCCTATGTACTGGTAGCACACTGTCTGAGATCCTGACATCAACACCTTGATGTAGGGTTGAGTAATAGTGGTCTCGACAACATAGGTAGGGTTTGGTTAAAGGGTAGGGTACCCGTTTTGGTATCCTGATAGGGTCTTGTAATCAGGGGATGGGTACCCAAGTAGAGTCTGATAATAGGAGGTAGGGTAATAGGAGGTTGGGTACCCAGGTAGAGTCTGATAATAGGAGGTAGGGTAATAGGAGGTTGGGTACCCAGGTAGAGTCTGATAATAGGAGGTAGGGTAATAGGGGGTTGGGTACCCGGATAGAGTCTTGTAAAAGGGGCTTAGGTACCCAGTTAATAAATGTGAACTTGATTCCACCAGAAACATACCATATATGTGTTGTGACCAGATACATATTCAGTATGGAGTGTGTGGGTTGTGTTAATTGGTGACAGTCATGGAAATGGCGCATGTTTTTCTCCTGGAAACAGTTGAATGTTGTTACATCTGTGTCTGGTATTCAGTTTTGGGACATAAATAATCTTCAACTGGCTACATGTACGGCAGTGGTTATTTTGATAACCTTCCCCTAAAGACAAATGACAGTGTATTTCTTCCCTATGTTGTTATTTTACAGTGAATCAACTGTATTATGTCACTCTCCTATTGTTCTTGTAGAACCGGGGCGGTGGGGTAGCCTAGTGGTTAAAGTGTTTGCTCGTCATGCTGAAGACCCGGGTTCGATTCCCCACATTGGTACAATGTGTGAAGCCCATTTCTGGTGTCCCCTGCCGTGATATGGCTGGAATATGGTTAAAAGCGGCATAAAACTGAAGTCACTCACTCACACTTGTAGAACCAAGTTCTGACAAACTGCTTCTGTTATTTTATCACCTGAGAAGGTCAATGTTTTTATTTCCAAGTTCCCCAGATGTTTTCCATAATGTGATAAGTAGGATATGAAAATATTTTTGGAATTATACAAGACCTCTGGTTTTAGTAGGTACACTTATACATCATGGTTATCCCCTTGCAATATCTTGTTACCAAACCATGCTGTTAAAACTTAAACATGTATAAAACTGTTGTTAATGTTTGTTAGAACTAATGCATAAATGTACTTACATGTACTCACAAGTCAAGTATAAAGTATACATGCATGTAATTTTCAACATTAAATACAAGAAATGCCAACAGGGTCAGATAGACAGACAATTGAGTGAAGACATTTAATTGGCTGCAAAGACTGATGACATTAAGTTTTCGAAAGGTAAAGGGATTACACAGATTTTGGTCAATAGCCAAAATGTCAGTCAATACCTAGTGTGACCCTGGTCAGCGTTTGAAATAATCGCCGGCCCGGAGGCCCAGCGTCAGTTGTTATTGTATCGGGACGGCAGTTTAAATATCTGCAGGTCACGTGGCCTTCAGTAATTATCTGTCTTCTTTTTCACAACTGAATCTTTCCCTTGTTTTTTTCCCCTTTATTAACGTTCGGGAATCATTCATGATCCATCATGTTACGATAACTTACAGTTTCACTTCCTGGTATTTAAGAGCTTTGCACATAGGAATGTCAACACCAGTCTTTAACAAACAAAAACTTCTCTCTGCGCCATAGTGTTCGCTAATTGATTTTGTAGAAACAGTGTGAAACTGTGCACAGTGTAGTCTATTTTGTTTTTATTGGTTTGACTTTAACAAAATGGGCCTGGAGATTTCATTCAGGGCCTGTACATTTTACAGCCTGCAGGCAGCAGCAGGCCCTGATGGCCAACTGGCAAATTAAAGTATTGCGAACACTGAGTGTTAAAGTATTGTTGAACAAGGAGTGATAGACCTAATTTTTGTGCACAGTCTTATGCCCTTATGGTGGTTACAATTCATGCATGTTCGATTTCACGAGAAATGTGTGCATGATGCCCACATGTTCATTAGTATGGTGTTTTGGTGATTCCTTCTTTAGATGTGTATTTACTAGGGCATTCCAAAATGCATTTTTTTTATTGATAACACCACCAGGCTTGACAAATACTCATATCAATTTAGGGTTCCGAGTTTGTTTCCTAGTTAGATAAAAACTTGCGTTTCTTATGGGTGTGAGTATATGGTAAAGGGCTTACACAAGCTTACTGATACTCCATTAAATTCCATTCTGTACTCTAAATGTACTCTTAAGGTTTTCCAGTACT
Source organism: Haliotis rubra (assembly GCF_003918875.1). NCBI lineage: Eukaryota > Metazoa > Mollusca > Gastropoda > Lepetellida > Haliotidae > Haliotis > Haliotis rubra. The sequence continues at coordinate 682,299 of NW_025767014.1, forward strand.
CCTTTATTGAAAAAATAAGGAGTACGTACTCCTGATGTTGAAAACTTATCTGGAGTCCTGTGATATAATGCCTTGACTGCTAAGGTTTGAAGTGGTTTTTGGTTGAAAGTTTTGATCATGTGGATATGGAACTGTAAGGTATGCTACCAGTGTGCCAGTATATTACATTGAAATCAGTATCATTAGTATTGGTTGTTCACTGTGTTGGTAGTTCTCCCATATCAGCTGACCATGTTATATAATAAATAAGATTGTTTGCTACGAACTGTTGTTGAAATGAATTGGATCCCAAAAGTCTTTTCATTGCATATGAAAACTTTTTTATCTAGTCTTCCACAATTCCAAATATGGAAAAACATGTCAGTTGGCTTGGCAAAATGGATGCTTCATAAATAACTCATGCAGTTTGATCAGTATTAACCAGATACATTCAGTTTTCTCCTCATTATTACAGATCACTGAAAGAGTTCGTGAGAAAGTACTTCTGTATTTTACATTGTTAAGAAATATGTTTTCAGAATCATGGGTTTCAATTATGTATTCTGTGTCTGGAAACATTTAAAACACCTGCATGATTTTATTAAAGCATATCGTATTCACAATCTGAAAGGAATTGGGAGTTCTGCAATTTAAAACAACTTTTCCCTGGTATTTAAAAAATTCATTTTGCATTATGTGCATCACATTTAAGAAAGTGATTGTAATGGACAGATTTAGAAAATATAAAAAGACAAGCAAAGAGAGTAGAGATTTTACAAAGTACATTTCATTTAACCGTTGAAATTGTTTTATGCTATGTATATATTGTTACACAGCTTTGACTACATGTTTATTCTTTAACACTTTATTGAGTAATTCTATGCAGCATCAAAGACACATCCATTGTTTGTTGTATTTTTCCTTCACTTCATTTCTATGACTTGTGAGCAATAGTTCTCACATGAGTTCAATGTGTGAAGCCCTTTTCTTGTGTCCCCCACTGTGATATTACTGGAATATTACTAAAAGCTGCGTAAAATTAAAACTCACTCACTCACACTCTTTGCTGTATGATTGTAACCTCTAGCTGATGTCTTTTCAAGGTGAAGTTTTGGGTTTTTTTGTCTCTTAATTCAACATGTTAACTAACCTGTGCTTAGAGAGTTGTATCTGTGGTTCATTTATAAAGATAATGTATTACACCTGGTTAACATGATCAAATATGTTAATACTTAAGTGACAAATATTTATTAAAACAATGCAGACAGAAAGGCAGTCCAGTTATTACAATGAAGGACACTTCAAATTCTGTTTTTTAAAACATAGGTGTGCGGTTTCTTATTGATATCTGACGCTATCTGACTTACATCACAATAATGTAGAACAGTTATACTATGTAATCAGAGAAGTTCATTTTGGCTTATTGTGATATTGATATAATGGGTTGAGGACAACTTTCTCATGTACATAAACAATGCATAATGATGACTGTTGTAGCACAAACAATGGGGACCTGGGTTGCTTGTCGCTATCTGTATGTAGCCTTCAAATGTGGATGTTCTGATACTTCTATATATTGATGTCCTGGTACTTCTATATCTCGGTTAGAATTGGTTTTCAGTAAAAAATGCTTGTCGTAAGAGGCGACTAACGCTATTTGGGTGGTCAGGCTCGCTGACTTGGTTGACACATGACATTGGTTCCCAATTGCATAGATCAATGCTCATGCTGTTGATCACTTGATTGTTTGGTCCAGACTCGATTATTTACAGACCACCGCGATATAGCTGGAATATTGCTGAGTGTTGCGCAAAACTAAACTCACTCACTCACTTACTCATTCACTTACTCACTCACTCACTCTATATATGGATGTCCTGGTACTTCTATATATGGATGTCCGGGTACTTCTGTCTATGAATGTTCTGGTACTTCAGTAATGACATCTTGATACTTCTATAATTGATGCCCTCACATGTTCAGGAATAACTTAATAATAAGTAATATGTTGATCTCCTCAGACTTTCGAGTGTGCCATATTCACATATTCCATATTCAAGTCATGTCTTTCATTATGCTTTATGTTGCCATAACTGTATATATGATGTATGTGTATATGACCTAAGTTGATGGTGGTATACCATACCATGTAAATATGTAATAAAGAATTTCCACTGCAGGTGCTTGTTGTCCAGTTGTTGTACATAGTGAGGCTGTCTGGATCAGTTTTACATTTGCAGCAAACTGCATGAAAACTTATTTAAACAAACACATCCAGAATAGTTCAGATAAGCCCTTCACAATCTGAACTAACTACCTAACTGTTTAACTCATTTGTTCAGTTGTCTGAGTTCATAACTTGACATTTCAGACTTCTGTTACATGGATGTGCCCGATCAGCAATCGTTGGATCACAAATTCTCCTGGACAAGGAATGAGTGACTGAGTTTGGTTGTACCCACCTTTATAACAATATTCTAGCAATATCACCGCGAGAGACACCAGAAATGACTTTCACACACTGTACCCATGAACAGAATCCTCGTCTACCGAGTGACGAGCGAACGCTTTAACCACTAGGTTACCCCAACACCCCTACAGGACTAGGACCTTGGTTTTATGTGACTGAAATATCGCAGATGCCACCTTACATGTAACCCACTCCTTGGTCTTTCATTGTCACGCCAGCGTTCCCAAACATCTGGACGTCTTCGAGCAACGTCACGTTGGCAAGAAATGCATAGCCGTCTAGTTCACCGTGAAATCGTGTTCAGACTGCACATTTGACAGACCTTGCTTACCTCCTCAAAACTTACGTCATATTTTTGGAATCAGTTTCGAGAGTATAACATACACGAGCATAACAAGGACGTACATCGCTTAGTCCATTTTCTTCAATCTTCGAAATGCACGCCCGGCATGGTCGAGTGGGCGAGTCGAGTTTTACACCGCTGTTAGTAATATTCCAGCAATATCACGGCGGGGACACCAGAAATGGGCTTCACACATTGTACCTATCTGGTGAATCGAACCCGGCCTTCAGCGTGACGAGCGAATGCTTCAACCACAAGTCTACCCCACCGCCCAGGCATGGTCGAGACAACAGTTCAGGTTCAGGTTACAGGACTTTAGGTTAGTCCTCTTCACAGATATAACGTGTTTCATCAGCGGTGACCGTCAACGGGACTAATGACGTCGGATGGAATGTTATGCTGCGTTCAGTGGAAGGAGTATAAGGTTCGTGATTTACGCCATTCGTCACGAGTTTGAAAATTACAGGTACTGTGTGAGAAAACTCGACCAAGTATAGGGAAGTCAAACTTGGATAGACTGTACAGCTTCAGATCTGCATGGTTCAAGAACAGAACCTATTTCTTGTCTCCGACCCTGGTGTGCGCAGTCGATGGTTCTAAAGACCAGATGGACCATGGTTGGAGCAGTTCATTCAAGCAGCAATTTACCTGTCTTCGAACACGCCTTTCATTATTCAAATTAAACAAGAAATGCCACAATAATGGACACTACATACCGTATCAGCGACAAGTTAATATCATAGCTACCACCTTCAATGACAAAGGACAGATATAGAATCGAAAGGTTTATTGCAAAACGTTCAGCAAAACATCTCCCTTAGCGAAAGATACATAGGAAATATTGCCGGCAGTTAAGGTAACTGATTACCAGTACTGTCTCCATGAACAAAACCAAAACACAATAGGCATCAGTATTTTTTTGGTTTTTTGTTTTCACTTTAATTTAATATCCCTTAGATCGATATCTACAGGTACTGGACAATCAACATTCCTGTAACCGCCGTCTTCAAAACTGCTTCTACTTCCCGAACCGCACAGCCCTGTTGAGGCAGACGTTGTTCTGGGGTGTTACTGGGTCAAGGTCGAGGTCGACTTCACAACTGAACAGGTTGGGGTTGTAGTACTTGAGGTTGAAGATGCTGCAGCTGACAGTCTCGACCACGCCCTCTCTGCACGTGTTGAATTGGGTGCAGTTATCCCAGTCGGGGTAGATGTAGAACACAAGGTTTTGAGGGCAGTCGAACTTCTGATTACACTGGCCAGGGGAACCTGTCAACACAAGATGGCCGTATAGACACGACTGGACAATCCTAATTTCATTGTTTTCTTTGTCTTATTCACCATTATTCCAACCGACGCTTTTACCATAGGGCAACCCTATTGCACCAACTTTGGCTTCAGTGAGTGAGTGTGTATTACGCCGCTTTTAGCAATATTCCAGCAATATCACGGCTGAGGATACCAGAAAAGGACTCATATATTGTACCCACGTGGGTAATCGAACCCGGGTCTTCAGCGTGACGAGCGGACGCTTTAACCATTAGGCTACTCCACCGCCCCCACATTGTCTTTCGAGAATGGGTACAATGTGTGAAGCCCATTTCTGGTATCCCCCGCCGTGGTACTGCTGGAATATTGCTATAAGCGGCGTATATCTAAACTCTCTCACTCACATTCATGCGAACGAATATTCATGTGAGCATTGATCAAATACGATGACGCACAAAATCCCCATTATTTCCCTTCATTCGCCATTCTCTTACAGTCTGGCATCCTCATCCTCAACTCGAGGAATATATCTGAGACTTGAGTGTTCCGTTACAGAATTATTTTTATTGAACATTATGCATAATTGTATTTTCTCCGCTGATAGTATGCGGCGACCAAGTGGATTGGGTGGTCACGCTTTGTTGATTGCATGTCCTCGTACCACAGCAATATCAATCACTGGATTGTCTGGTCGAGACTCAATTATATACAGGCCACTGTCAAATAGCAGGAACATTGCTGAGAACTATATTTCAGTGACTACATGTCAGTTTACACTGCAGGGAGTTCCTACATACCTTACAGGTCACATGCAACCAAAAAATCAAACATAATTAATACACAATTATCACTTATTCATCACATATAACATACATTGCTGGTTATGAAAAAACATATAAACAAAATTATAAGCGTACAATCGCAAATCAAAAGTGCAATATTGTGTACTTGGGTTTACTTCCCTGGAAACAAAGCAGCCGGGATACCGAACCCAGTCAGAGCGGGTGTGTGTGCACTCAAGTGTAACGGCGTGTTCATTTGCAGATGCCCTCGCGGCTCATTGTGTGTGTATATATAGAGATGTTGGGTTTTGTAAATACATGCTCATTTTTTGTGTATAACATTTTACAATCAACAGACATCATAACATGTCATGTGTTCAAGTATCACGCCTGCCTGTCTGTGTAATTACATAATGTGACAGAGACCGAACTCGGGCCATAAATCAATGCATTTTGTTTATGGTGTATAGCCTGATTGGTGTTAAGTTCAAATTGCATGTGGTCAGTGATAGCAGCTGTGTATTGAATATTGTCATTAGCAGACAGGCAGGCAGACACACAGGTGTCAATAAAACAAGACATTGAGTTTTGTCTGTGACAACGACATATCAATATCACAGTTAGAAATTCTGTCAACACTAAATAATGACATTGCTTTCAAGTATCGTACTGAGAGAGTGACTCGGTAAGAAGAACGTGTGGTGAAATAGACAAATGAAATTATATAAACAGTTAATTTACTGTCATAACATATAAAAAGCTCGCGCCTGTGAGATATCAACAAAACATTAGAAAAATAGCTCACACCAAAGCCTTCACCGAGTATTCACCGGACAACCCGCCTCCAAGCTGCGCGAACCTATTTCACTGCGCACGTGCTATGAGGGCAGCCCAGCTGTGGAAACCAGTTTTCCCCCGAAAAGTCGGGGGAAAATTTGTGAAACGTTTGAACTCCGATTTCGCACGGTTTTTTTCATCGCGTTATTTTTCAACTTTATAAGTTGAATTTGCATTTTTGACGATCTGTTTCGGTAAGTCCATACCGAAAGGTATCAGAATCTGCAAAGTTGTGTTTTACGTTGCATGTGACCTTTAATGAGGACATATTTGGGACAGTAGGTGGCGTGACGACGAGTGGAGCAAATCGCCATAACCAGCAGTCCGACAACTGTTCGAATCCCAGTTCACTCCGACAATGTTTCTACGTTTGTCAGCACCAAACCCCCCCATGCGCATAGGCTTCCCAAAGTGTTGATTGTCTTAGACTTGCAACACATCCATCTTTCCTCTTCCATTCCGTGATGTAACTAAAATGCAGTCCAATTTTCAGGCAAGTGGTAAACATCGCATCCTGAGTTGAGTTTCACGCCGCACTCAGCAATATTCCAGCTATATGGCGGCGGTCTGTAAATAATTGTACTCATGTGAGAACTATTACTCACAAGTCATATAAATGAAGTAAAGGAAAAATCTAACAGACAATGAATGTGTCTATGATGCTGCATGGAATTATTCAGTTAACATGAACATGTATTTAAAGTTGTGTTACAATATACACACAGCATAAGTGAGTGAGTTTAGTTTTACGCCGCACTCAGCAATATTCCAGCTATATGGCGGCGGTCTGTAAATAATCGAGTCTGGACCAGACAATCCAGTGATCAACAGCATGAGGCGGGGCGCGGTGGGCGAACTGGCTAAAGCGCCAGGCTTGTGATCCAGCGAGCTTGAGGTGACGGGATCGAGCCCACCTGTGACCGGGTGTAAAAGCCTTGGAGTCAACTTTGTGTGCAGACTTTTTCAGTGTTGTCACAAACCCTAGTGTACAGTACACAACCCTGTGCACTTAAAAGAACCCACGAATCCGTTGGTAGATGACCAGATGGTGGCCATATGAATACGTGCAAACACAGCCACTGCAACGTGCAGTAAACTTGGACAAAGTACTGTGACTATGTGTCCCAGTCCACCCAGCTGTGAATGGGTACCTCGTAAGGATGGGAATGCCACACTAACTCGGTGTACCTAGCGGCTGCAAGAGTTGTATGATCCTCAGGGAGTTGAGATTGACAATACGATGTGCCGTTGAGATTGACATCCAGTGAACGAGGGAAAAACAAAGCGCCTGTGAGCAGCTGAGCTGGCCTGGATATCGGCGCTATGCAAATGTTAGTATGTATGTATGTATGTATATGAGCATCGATCTGCGCAATTGGGAACCGATGGCATGTGTCAAGCAAGTCAGCGAGCCTGACCACCCGATCCCGTTAGTCGCCTCTTACGACAAGCATTGGTTACTGAAGGTACATTCTAACCCGGATCTTCACGGGTGCATCCTGATTAGGGCTGGGACGGGTCCAAATTTTCTACTCGGGCATCTCACCCCACCCTACCTACCCTACCCTACCCTACCCTACCCTACCCTACCCGGATACCCGCTATGTTAATTCCTGACATTAAATTTGTAAGAAATGGCAAAATATATTCTTCAGCACGGAGTCTAAATATTCGAGTTTTTCAATATCTTAACCATGTAGTATATTCAAGAGAAGTGACTGTAATTTTGTCTAAATCTTCAAAGACAATACAGTCTTTTAATCATGAAAGAATAACATATTCTACCATGACTTCAGTAAATACTGGATTGTGATTGGTTAATCAGTCATTCAGGGGTATATAATCACGTTATATACCTGTGATTTTCCAACACAGTATGTATTTATTTTTAAATCTTAATAATGCGGTTATGGAAGACCGAGATAGCATTCAGACGTTGGCCCAACGTTGGCAATGGTTTCGCCAACATTGCCAACGTCCGAATGCTATCTGGGGAATGGAGATAAACGTACTGCGTTGGAAAAATCAGTAGGTGGCCATGGCGTGACGACGAGTGGACCAAATCGCTCACGCTACGCGTTCGGTTTTAAATCAAATTTAGAGCTGTTATAATTTCGTTATATACCTCTGATTTTCCAACACAGTATGTTTATCTCCTAATTACATTGTTTAATCTATTGGTCACATGATCACAACGAGTCCGGGTATTGAGAGCAACGAATGTACTTGCCAGCTGATATGTCGGGCATGCACTGTGTCGACGAAAGTGTTCCTCCCTCCCTCGCTCACTCTGAAATCACTCACTTACTCTGAAATCACTCACTCACTCACTCACTCTGAAATCACGTACCTGACCCTGTCTGTCTCTTCCGTCGGCCTCTCCTGGACACACTTGGAGATCCACCTTTAACACAGAAAAGCGTGATCAAAACAAACATGGCGGCTAGAGCAGACGACATGATCAGTGGGCGGAATTGGTTTTCTTAAAGGATATTCAGTTCTAAAATTGTCTGTTGTACCCGTCGTATTTGAAATTGTTATTCAAGTTAATAGATGTGTTCATGTGAATGAGAATTAAGCCCCATTCACGTGCACCTATATACAAATGTCAGTAAACGCGTTTACTCACGTGTGTATGTTTACTTATGGAGCAAATTTGCATGTGGTTGGTGCAAATGTAAATGTACACATGCGCAAATTTAGACAATAATCTTTTCACGTGAGCAAATGTTGTGTATGTGAATGTTGCCTGGCTTTGTTCATTTCAGTATGTTATTTACTTATTACACCACAAAATGCATATGTAAGGATACAATACGTTACAGACCCTGGTTTTAGAAGTTGTCAGTATATCTTTTACCCAGGCAGATTTCCATAGGAGGTGTAGATATAAAACAGTAGCCTACAGATTGGTTAAAAATCGTTTTCAAGAAAGATAGTGTTACTGTTTATGATTTTCACCTATTTAGCCATATAAATTTATATGTTCTTGGCTACAGGCGTCCAAAATGTTCAAATGTCAAATGGGACATCCGCCATTTCAATTGATATAGTTCATGCAAATATTTAACAGATTTCCATGACCTAACATTTGACATTTCAGGAAGTCCAAACATGGTCTTTATCCTGCTTCTGTTGTAAAGAAAACGTGCTTAAAGTTCGTGAGACCATCTGTGGGACAATGTCTAAAGAGTGAGTTTAGTTTTACGCCTCTTTTAGCAATATTCCAGCAATATCACGCGGGGCACACCAGAAATGGGCTTCACACATAGTACCCATGTGGAGAAACGAACCCGGGTCGTCGGTGTGACGAGCGAACGCTTTAACCACAAGGCTTCCCCGACGCCCTTAATGTCTAATTATAAAGAAGTGTGAATTTCAGACCATAGTCGTGGGGGTTGACAGGAATATATCACTGTCATTGGTAGGCCGTTGGTGTTGGTATCAGCTCTCATACAAGCTAATATTGTTGTCCTATTGTAATCTCTCTTTCCTTTCTCTAACTGATATATTAATATTTGGATCGACGTTAATGAATATCTATTGGAATATTTACATTCGGCCCTGGGTTCACAAGAGTTGTTGGGTCCCAGGTACATGTCCTCGAGACAGGAGCCCCTGATGGTGGTGCGGTTGTCGCAGCGGAAGTAGGTCTTGCTGCAGGTGCTCCTAGTGGGAAAGATCTGATTGCCCACACACAGAGATCGGGGTCGAATCCGCTGACTCCCCACACACATCAGGCACAACACAGCTAAAATAAAAAAGACCCGTTGTTTTAGAGACATTGTAATTGAATGACTGTGCAGAACTGCGTCCATTGATACAGGTATATTATACTTCCAGGTCAGGGTTTCTAGGCTCGTGAGGGGCGGTGGGGTAGCCTAGTGGTTAAAGCGTTTGCTCGTCACGCCGAAGACCCGGGTTCGATTCCCCACATGGGCACAATGTATTAAGCCCATTTCTGGTGTCCCCCGCCGTGATATTGCTTGAATATTGCTAAAAGCGGCGTAAAACTAAACTCAGTCATTCAGTTCTAGGCTCGTGGTATCACCAAAGTGGTAAGGGACCGTTCATAATTAATGACCAGATGATGATGATTTTAAGGGGGGTGGGAGTATAACCAATTTTGTTCTGGGGAGGTTGAGTGCATGCGTGCGTGTGTGCGTGCGTGTGTGTGTGTGTGTGTGGGGGGTTGCGGTTGGGGTTCAGCATTTTGTACTCAGAAATATTAAAATCCTATGCTTAAAAAATATGGGGAGGGGCATTGATTTTGTAAATGACATGCGGTGTGTGTGTGTGTGGGGCACTTACTTTGTACATAAAGTTTTGGGGGTGACATTCACATTGTACATGCATCTCCATAAAAATACTCATCATCAACCCCCCAGTCATAAATTAGGAACGGTTCCTAAAGGTCGGGGACGTGCGTTACTTCTGGCATTCCACCCACATTAAGCTGACAAAACTACAACACTGTTCAAAAGGGTTTTAAGCCTCACTCACTCACTCACTCACTCACTCCTGTACAGTGAAATAAGTTCAACGACGCTTGTAACAGTGTTCCAGTATTACACGGGCGTGTCAGCTGCAGCTAGATATGGAACGGAACACAAAATATAGGAGTGAGTGGTAGATTGGAACCAGCAGCCATCGGATCCTCAAAGTGCGCAACCCTGAGGTATCGCCATGTCGCCATGGAAGCATTAAGCACCCCTGTGTATGGAGTGAGTATAGTTTTACGCCGCTTTGAGCAATACTCCAGCAATATCACGGCGGGGGACACCAGAAATGGGCTTCACACATTGTACCCATTAGGGAATCGAACCCGGGTCTTCGGCGTGACAAATCAAAGCTATAACTACTAGGCTACCCCACCGTCCCCGCTATGCATGGAAGCCCCTTAGCACAGCCCTATATGTGGAAACCCAGAAGTATCACAATCTTGGCAAACAGTATGCATTGCCATGCACTTAAACACCCTTGCATCTTAGAAACCTTTCCGGGTCCCTGTGCATGATTAATACACCATCTTTGTTTTGGTAGATAAAGTATGCTGTTAATGTACGAATATTCCACTGTACAAAAACGAAAAGGTTAGGGTATATTTTGTTTCGAAACTACAGGAAACTACAGTGGGGAACTTCACACATTATGCTCATCTGGGCATCGAACTCGGGAATGTTGTGACAAGCGAACGCTTTAACTGGTGTGCTATCGACATTATCAGTAAAAATTACATTATAGCTGAAATCGATTTGGTGCATTGTTCTTCCTGAACTTTGTAAACGCTAGCATCCTTAATTCTTATATGGAATATAACATGTTCAACAGAAAACAAAACATTGCGAAACAAATCCTACAATGACAGGGTCGGAAATAACCCATTGCCCGACGTCCGAATCCAGTGTTTTTTTCTGTCGGGCAAGCAAATTTGTATATCACACTGTACCGGTGTCCAGTTGACTTTCCAATGTTAATTATGTTGTTTATTTAAAAAATCAGTAAGAAAACGGTCGGTATAGTGGGAAAATTATCAGGGCAAGTGACTTTACATGTGCCACTGTACCGGAGTACACTATCCATTTTAAAGTTAATTCATCCCTGATAATGATTACTCTCCTGATGAGGAAGTAGGCATAATTGTCGCACGTGCCTCTCTGTGGGGGAGTGTCCACGTATAGCATGTACGAGGGAAGAACCTAACACAGGTATCGGCTCGAGATCACACACGGCCCGACTAAATATCCTCGTGGCGTTGTGAATCCTCCCTCAAACCGAGGTAATTAAATGGTAGCCCGTGTTGACTCAAACACTGCGGTCACTCCCAGCGCGAGATGTGCTTGCGAGATCAAAGCACGACGATTTTTTTTCTCCTGAATCTACCTTAACGCGCTACCTGCCCGGAATGTTGACAACAGGTAAGACTCACCTGAAGATGTGTCATACCTGTCATTCAAACTTGGAAGAACAATTGCATTCTGACTAGGAAACCGAGAGATCTGTAGCCAATTTGACTGGAACCCGATTTGGTTCGGGAAAATATATTTTCATATAAAAGAGAACGTTATTACTTCTGACCTTTCAACATTCTAAAGAGTAATGTAACGGCTGGTGAGAGCTTACAAATTCATTCTTAAGAAAATATGATAATTATCACGATTATTCAACTGTTTTGCGTTTGATTCAAGTCGTAAGTATTGAATAAATATAATATATTTCAAAACATGTTGTTTTTTCAGGAATATTACAGTTTCGAGCTACCTTACCGAGCATGTAAATTCAAACCTCATAGCTATACTGCAGCTTTTTCTGGTGTAGATTACAATGCATAATTATGTTCATATCCTTGCATTTTGTCAAAGAATTTGCCTTAATTTACCCTCAGAAACTCGTAAAGAGAAGTCTCTCATCAAAGTTATAGAAATGGCATGTTTAAAGAAAACATTAAACCCAAAAAACAGATACGTGTGTTCTGGCAAATATTGGACGTTGTGTCTAATCCTCACTAACTGTTTAACATTTGAAATAAAAGTTAAAACATACCAACAGCTAACAGCAGAGCGTTCATGATGACTTGTTCGCGTCACTGGGCCTCAGGTGAGCTGTAGGCGGGTTTGCACGCCCGCTCTAGACAGGGGCAGATAACTCTGTATTTGACGGTGTACAGATGAAGGGTGATCGCAGTGCAATGAAAGTGTCTGTCCGTCTTGTTAACCCTTAGGGTTGTCAGGTATGAGGGACATCAACATCAGCGAGTCGTCCCAGCATCCACAGTAACGTGTCTGTATTGTGGGTAAGAGAAAGCCTAGTGTTTGATCGCCAAGTAAATGAAACCATCCCTTTCTTTGGTACAGGTGATGTAGATTTCACTGTTTGTTTTTTACACCTGTAATTGCTGCTTGTTGACAGAGGATTTTTGTAGGGAACATGCATCATTGTTTGAAGAGCACGCTGCACGGTGTACCTGATCTGCGGGTGTAATCGTCCAATTAAGTACAGAATCAGGCAAAGCAAAGCCTACAAGGGCGTCACGTGTCGTATTGTCCCGTACATATGTCACTGAACACAACACCCGAGACGTGACGCTACCTGGAGGAGACATACCCTCACACCAATCAAATAAACTTCAAAGCATTAGAGAGACCAGTTTAATGCTAATTGCTATAAATAAATCATTACAATACTTTCGTTGTGTACTTGAATGGCAAGAAGAGACAGTATGTGGATCGTCCTTAGTAAAGCTTGCTGTCGGCTAAAAAACGTTCCTTTAATTTGTCACAGGTTTACATTGTTTTACGTGAGATCCATACTGCAACAATGACGTATATGGTATTTTACATACGTACTGTACGTACGTAATTGATGCTTCAACCTGTCTTGTGTCAGTGAGTGAGTATGTTTTTACGCCGCTTTTAGCAATATTCCAGCAATATCACGGCAGAGGACACGAGCAATGAGCTTCACACATTGTACCCATATGGGGAATCGAAACCCGTGTCTTCGGCGTGACGAGCCAACGCTTTAACCACTCGGCTACCCCACCGCCCCCTGTTCAATAGGGACACTCTTCAATGTCTCGCGCTAATCACAGAATCGACCTGACTATGAACGTCAGTGAATGTGTGATGTTAATCGCCGGGTTATTCCGTCCCGACTAGGACTAAGGTATGTTATGTGTGAATTATCGCCTCTGTGGAGGAGGGTAGGCATAGTGGTTAAAGCGTTCGCTCGTCACACCTGAGGCCCGGGTTCTATTCCCCACAATGGGTACAATGCGTGACTATTTGTAGATTTATCCCGCCGTAATATTGCTATAACATTGTTTAAAGCGACTAATTGGAAGAAAGAGTCATTGACGCATAAAACAGTACAATAATTAAGCCTCGTTTTCACATAAGCGGTTTCAAAGAATGCTCGATGACTGCCTTGACATAGAAGAAATACGGTATCATTCATCTCAGATTTTCTTGACGTCAGCTACTTTCTCTGTTGGCTGACAAATACGCGTTCTATTCTTAATTATAAATATAAAGACAATCGTTAATCTTATGTAACATTCAAAATATTTTCGTTTGATGCAAACCAGTTTTAGTGTAAGCCTACGCTCAGTCTAAGTAAACTTAGGCTCAGTATTATTCGTTATTCGTTACACCACTCTACTGCTATACACCTAACTATACTTATAGAGTCTCCCTGGTCTAACAAAACCTTGTGGAAGGTCGCGTCAGCTAACCTTTGAGCGACCTATGACCGTCCAATCAAACGCGAGACGGCCGAACGGATTTAACCAATCAGACAACGGCTACTATTTAGGGTTCGGCGGGACTTACAAAATGGATTTTCTCTTCCCCGGTCGCCAACACTGATCTCCCAACAAACGAAAACCCGCATAAAACACAGATATTTGACCTGCAGTATATACGCTTTGGGGTTTCTGTTGACATGGTTATCATTAGCTAATATTCCCGCAAGCTGACATCCTTGAATACTGACAAAACGCTATTTTCAGCGACTGTTTGCTCCATGTGCATCTCTCAGAAGCGATCGTACGGAAAATAGCATTCGGAATCGTTCGGGTACAAACTTTTTTCGAGGTCAAAGTTCAAAAGGTATGTGCGAATGTCAACTTTCGCGATTTGGTAAGCTGTGTTCTGATTGGTCAGTTGAAAAGGTTATCTAACGCGACCTTCTACTAGGTTTTGTTAGACTCAGTATAGCAGTGTAACGAATAATACTGAGCCTAAGTTTACTTAGACTGAGCCTACGCTTGGCCTAGCACCGAGGAGCAATGGTGGCCAAGTCGTATAAATTGGTTGGTTGTGCAGAGCTGCGTCCATTGGGATAGGAATCTGTGATTATGGTTTCGAATCCCTGTTGCCAGGTTTCTGTTTATAGGTTTGTCTGTAGCACCCCCGTGCAAGTGAGTTCCGCTATAAATGGTAACGCCTAAGATATACATCCGGGCTTTCCTCCAAATTCATACTGACACGCACCCGTGAAGGTTCGGGTTAGAATTGATCTTCAGTAGAGTAACCCATGCTTGTCGTAAGAGGCGACTAACGGGATCGGGTGGTCAGTCTCGCTGACTTGGTTGACACATGTCATCGGTTCCCAAATGCGTAGATCGATGCTCATGCTGTTGATCACTGCCGGGTTGTCCAGACTCCATTATTTACAGAACGCCGCCATATAGCTGGAATACTGCTGAGTGCGGCGTAAAACTAAACTCACTCACTGGTACCTAGCAATTGATGCTTGTACCAGGCCAGGCCACGTAACGGATCGTAGTCAGGCTCGGTGAAAAGGTTTATAAGGTCATCGTGCCCCGACATGGGTTACTGAAGATCAATTCTAACCCGGACTTTCACAGGTACGCTTGGTACCACCTCCAACGGGTCCATTTTGAGTGAGTTAATATGTATAATCACATTTGCAGAATTTCAGCCATATTGTAACTTTAAAAATGTTATATATTGATAGTACATTTTTAGATTATTAATCTGGCGCCAAAGGACAGTACAATAACTAGAATATCAAAGATATACATTTATAACTGTTATGTAAACATTGAAATTTGACTATACATAGTAATGATAGGGGCGGAGGGTAGCCTAGTGGTTAAAGCGTTCGCTCGTCACGCCGAAGACCCGGGCTCGATTCTTCACCTGGTTACAATGTGTGAAGACCCGGGTTCGATTCCCCACATGGGTGCAATGCGTGAAGCCTGTTTCTAGTGTCCCCCGCCGTGATAATGCTGGAATATTTGTAAAAGCGGCGTAAAACTAAAACTCACTCACTAATTCATAGTAATACATTATAAAGATGGATAACTATGGAATCCTGGAAGGGACATGCGCGTTGTCGCATTGTCGCGTTGTCGCCCTCTCAAATACAAGCAAAATTAAACAAAACGCGACACGCGACATCGCGACAACGCGACATTTCGCCCATTTGTCGCATTGTCGCGATGTCGCGTGTCGCGTTTTGAATAATATATTTTTCATTCCTCCAAAGGGCGACACGTGACATAGCGACAATTTTCAAGGTCAAAATATGTCACGTTGTCGCGCGTCGCCCTATGTAAGATGTGTAAAAACAGCCTAAAAAATTACTAAAACGCGACACGCGACAATGCGACAACGCGACAATGCGACAAATGGGCGAAATGTCGCGATGTCGCGTGTCGCGTTTTGGTTTATTTTGCCTCACTTTACTTGTTTTTGACAACGCGACAATGCGACATAGCGACAATGTCCCTTCTAGGATTCCATAGATAACAGATCACCAGCAGCCATGTTAGGTCACCACACTAGGGACCATTTGGTATTGGATTAGTATAGGGATGCTATCGATATTGTCATAAATCTTCATTCCGAAAGAAACTGTACAACAATCCAGGCATCAGCCACAATGATAATAATAAGAAAAAAGAGAAATACCTTCAAATATGACATTCTAATTGTACTGTTGCACTTATAATGATGGCCTGTTGAAGTGTTAACAAGAATTTATAGCTAAAATACATGGAATTATCATGAAACGGCCCTCCCATTATCAGAAATTTGCGGGCCGCTGCAAATGATATTGGACCGCTCAACCTTCACGACGGGCAACTATCAGTTCTGTTGTCAAGTGACGTCATAGTGGGTGCGTGGGCTTACGGTTCATTCGACATTATTGGCTTTCGACTGGCAGATATTCTGGGTCAAACAAGTCAAAGCAACCAGAATTCCCGCTTTAAATAGCGGTAATATTGGCTTTCTTGTTGGTGCTAACCTTAACAATTGCACTATTAAGACTGTTGATGGACCGAAACCGAACACCGACATAGTTTGACATGTTGCAGGCTATGGTCTTGTCAAAGGCCAAGGTCGAATATCGTCACTTTCTGCTGTGACGTCACTTGCATTGTTCGATGACGTAATTGCATTCGGGCAGTCAACCCCGTCAGAAGTTGATTTGGGTAAACTTAAAGTCAAATTCCTTCATTGTTTCCTTTTTCTTTTCAACACAAATTCCATGTATTTTAGCAATAATAACGGTAATGCTATTTTTGAGGGCATTATCATTTGCAGAAGCCCGAGGTCTTTTTCAACTGCCCTCCTTCGTCGGGCAGTTAATGGAAGACCTCGGGCTTCTGCAAATGATAATGCCCTCAAAAATAGCATTACCCTTATAATAGGACCTAATGAGACGTACGGACTCTACGGATCAATTGTGACCGGGTGACGTCATCGTGCGATGCTGATAAGCACGTAAGATGTTACGAGAAGAAAATGTTGTTATTACATGGACGTTACCGATCAATCATGCCGGAGTGACGTCATCATTGTGTGTAGTGAATGTGTAAAATGTGTTGTGATCGAGAATCAATTGTAATTACTATCAAGTAGTAATCATATTCGCAGCTCTTTTGCAAACGATGCAGTCCTCGATAACAAACAATCATCACGAATGAGTGAGTGCTAAATTGGACGTTTCTGTATTTCAGCTTTTTATGGTCAGACAAGCAGTAATAAAAGATGCATGCAGACTCAACAGGTAGTAAAGGTGACGCAGCGCATGTACAACCAAGAGTCCGTCTGTATGAGTAGAGCGTGATTTCAGTGGTCCCAGCATAAAATGCAATATTCACCCCATCAACGAATGCGTGGGACTTCGAATGTAAGACACACCTCTATTCAATAGGTGAGTGAGTGAGTTGGGATTCACGCCGCTTTAAGCAATATTCCAGCAATATCACGGCGGGGGACACCAGAAATGGGCTCCACACATTGTACCCATGTGGGGAATCGAACCCAGGTCTTCCGCGTGACGAGCGAACGCCTTAACCATTAGGCTACCCCACTGCCCCTTTTTCATTGGGGCACTCTTCAATGTCTCGCAAGAATCACTGAATCGTCCTGACTATGAATCTTGGTATGACAGGACCATGCCCGTCGTAACGTATTCACCAAAGTGGAAAACGTCAATGACCCGCAGGATCGATGGGGTAGCCTAATGGTTAAAGGGTCCTTCACATTTATTTCGAATTGACAGGAATCAAGGAGAATCAGCCAGAAAAATAATATTTCAAAAATTCGAACCGCATTCGGGAGAGAATGTCAAAATAAACAATTTTGTTCAAGCTTTGTAAGAATGCTGTTGGAATACTTAGAACGCACTTCGAACCCGCTTCGAATGATTCTTACTCATTCCAAATGTACTAGATCAGGAATGCTGCGCGAATGAATCGGAATACAGAAGGAATAACTAGAATGCTGTTAGAATACACTACGAATACTTAAAATGAATTTCGACTGCCGTACGAGTCCGGTTCGATTGCTGCGTGAATAGCACTCGAATTTCAGTTGGAACGTACCTCGAATGAATGCTTTCAGAACCTTCTTGGAATGACCCACCGAATCTGGATCGAATGTTAAAGAATTAAAACAGAATGCAGCTCGAATATTTCAAATGTCCTTCAAATGTACTTAGAATGTAAAACGAATGTCCGAAATGCATCAAGAATGCTGTCGGAATGTTCCACGATGGGGTATAAAAACATACACTATTCATCAGTCACTGTCCAACTCCCATAGAGTATGGATCACCTGGACCACGTTGCGTTGCTCCAAATTGATGTCCTCCAGCAAGCCCTGCTTGAAAGAGATGTGGAGGACACCAGGAGAAGACCTAGAAGATTCCAGAACAGACCATGCCTGACAGAGGAATGGAGGAGGCTGTATGGACATTACACAAGACTAATGGAGGAGCTCAGAGTTGAGGACACACAGTCATTCTTCAACTACCTTAGGATGGAGCTTGCTATGTTTGATGAGTTGGAGCAGAAAGTGGGACCAAGTGAGTGAGTGAGTGAGTGAGTCTAGTTTTACGCCGCACTCAGCAACATTACAGCTATATGGCGGTGGTCTGTAAATAATCGAGTCTGGACCAGATAATCCAGTGATCAACAGCATGAGCATCGATCTGCGCAATTGGGAACTGATGACATGTGTCAACCAAGTCAGCGAGCCTGAGCACCCGATCCCGTTAGTCGCCTCTTAGGACAAGCATAGTCGCCTTTTGTGGCAAGCATGGGTTGCTGAAGACCTATCTCTAGCCCGGATCTTCACGGGTCAGGTGGGACCAAGAATACAGAAGCAGGATACATATATGAGAAAGGCGCTACATCAAGGCTTGAAGCTAGTCATCACACTGAGGTTCCTGGCTTCAGGTGATAGGTACCCCAGCATCATGTACAGCTTCCGCGTGGCAAGGAACACAATCAGCCTGATCATCCCAGAAGTATGTAAGGCCATTGTGGAGGAATACAAGGATGAGGTTATCATCTGCCCTACCACTTCAGAAGAAAGGGCACCCAATGAAGAGGTATTCAGAAACAGGTGGAATATTCCTCGTAGGAGCTTTTGATCGCAAACATGTGGCCATTAGGAAACCTGCCACGAGCGGCTCATTGTACCACAACTACAAGGGCTTCTTCTCTGTGGTCCTCATGGCCTTGTGGAGGGAAAGTACAAGTTCCTGTGGGTGGACGTTGGTGCTTACGGAAGTATGTCTGATGCTCAGATCTTCAACGAGTGCGAACTCAAGGATTGTCTTGAAGACGGAAGCCTGGGATTTCCTGATCCGTTCCCCTTACCCAAAGATGACGAGCGTATGCCATGCTTTATTCTGGGAGATGATGCCTTTGGAGTAAGGGCCTTCTTGATGAAACCGTATAGTCATAGGACTCTCCAGAGAGACGAGAGAATTTACAACTACAGGATCTGCAGGGGCCGACGGGTAGTGGAAAATGCATTTGTAAATGATGGCCCAGAGTTGGCAAATCCTCCTCACGCCATGCTGCCAAGGCCTTCCGTTGTGAAGGACATCATTGAATGCTGTGTCTGCCTGCTTGATGGCAGATGAGGACTCGTTATCCTAATCTCCACAATGGTACCCCGTTATGGTGGATGAGGAAGATGAGCAGCACAACGTGGTAACAACTTGTTGGAGACAACTTGCGCAGCTTGAAGATGTGAATGATATCTGAAGTTTCAGTGACAGGTGGCTACGTTTTTATGCGATTCGGCGGTGTTCCGATGACGTCATGACGCATTTGAAGAGCATTCGGGACGTTCTTTCTGTATTCGAGGTGTATTCGATGAACATACTGTATTCCAAGTGCAATCGAAATATTCCGATACCTTTGGAGAATACTCCACCTAAATTCCACCTGCAATCGAAATACATTCGAGGTGCACTCGGGACATTCCTGCAGGATTTGAAGTGGCTTGCCTTTTCGATTCTCCCTCGAATACGTTCAGAATACTTAGAATGCAGTAAGAATACTTAGAATGCAGTTTCAATGCACTTCAAATGTTGTTCGGTATTTTTCCACTTCGAATGTACCTCGAAAGTTTTGAACATGTTCAAAACATTCGGGCATGTTACAAGAATTGACACAAATAGTTGTAGTGCATTCGGAATGGAGCAAGAAGTTTTAAAATGCAGTTCGAATTTCCAAGAATCTCCAGGAATTTTTATTCCGACGGCATTCCGGCTCATTCCGCGCGACACGCCGAAGACCCGGGTTCGATTCCCCACAAGAGTACAATGTGCGAAGCCCATTTCTGGTGTCCCCAGTCGTGATATTGCTGGAATATTGCTTAAAGAGGCGTAAAACCCGACTCACTCACTCACTCACTCGACCATGCAGTTCGAAGAGTAGGAGAAAAACTGGACTAAGCGCTGTAAGCCCTTGTTATGCTCTCGTATGTTATACCCTCGAAACTGATTCCTCAAAATAGTACGTAAGCAATGACGTCAAACTTGCAATCTGAACCCGATTTCACGGTGAATATATATACTGAACAACATTAGAAACGCACCACCCATATAATACGAAATATCCCCGTCAGACTGAAATGTACCCATGATATCTGAGCATCGTCGGTGCATTTCTAATGTTGTTCATTATATTTTTCACTCACTCACTCACTCACTCACTCACTCACTCACTCACTCACTCACTCACTCACTCACTCACTCACTCACTCACTCACTCACTCACTCACTCACTCACTCACTCACTCCTACTCACTCACTCACTCACTCACTCACTCACTCACTCACTCACTCACTCACTCAGACCCGCATTGGTTAATATGTTCCTCCAACATTTAGCTGGCACGTCGTCTTAATGGTAAAATACACCCGAAGAGGCGTTACAAGTAACTTACTTACTTACTGCAAGCAAAAAGTGCAACCTAATTCTTTACATTGAAGTAACACAGATCTTTATATATGGCAAAGAAACAAGTTGTTCATGATTAACCTCTTACTTAGATATTATTCTCACAAAGAGACTTATACTTCAGCTGATATAGCCCGTTGATGACTGTGTTAAGCTTCCAGTTGATCAACCATTGTTTGACCAATCCCATGGCTGACCAGGTCAGTTCGTAACTGGCTTTATACCTTAATCCCATTATTTGTACAGTTCATGCATATACAGAGCTGGACAAAACCAAGTATACATAAGTTTAATTTATAAATGAAGACAATATCAAACTCTTTTTCATCCATACACAACCAACACTTTTCTCGGACATATTCTTTGAGGTGTGCAGACGAAATATACCATCGGAATTTAGCCAAATTAAGTGTTGAATGGTTTATTTCTGCAGCAGCTATTTTTGCTCCTGACTGTAAGAAGAGATTACATTACCAATGTTCACTGACCTTGACATTGTCGTTGTACTGACATTGAACATTGTTGTGTTATACGTTGTATGCTCAATGTGAGACAAGTTTGGAGACCGCCCAAGGAGTGACTTCGTGTTTTCTCCTGTGTACATGCCATAACTGAAGTTCTAACGATACAACCCGTAGTTGTATGATGACGTTTCCATGTTTAGGCAAACGTTTTAGGATCTACCAACCTTTGGATAGTCCAACGAGGCCTCTTGTGCGAAGGCCTGGCAACTATTTTCGAAAAAAGAAAGTTTTCCGGGATTTTCGTCTGCCAACAGTGCGCGATGTCGACGAAATGAGTGATGTGACGGAAGATGCTCTACTGACGAACCGGTCAAACAGCTCAAACATCCGTCACCATGGACATACTAAGAAGAAACCCGCGAGTGTGCCAAGAGACACCACCGATGTCCATCTGTCCGCCAGAACGACCAGACAACTGGTGATTCACCAGCAGAAACTGATGTTTAAATACCAGAACCTGGAACACCAGTTCAAAAAGTTGAAGAGCAAGGCTGGTCTGATTAAACTTGAATTGGACAAGATCAGAGTCATGAAGACTCCCGAACCGGAACTGCCTTCAATTACGTTGAACACAAAAACCGACCATGACCCTCCACGATCTGGATCCAATTCTCCTCGCCCGACCTCCTCTACCACTTCCGGGTCAAGGAGTGGAGCTACGTCCTCCGCATCGTCCAAGGTGTCCCTCTCCTCCAACGCTGACACAGCAGCTTCGTCAAGCCTCCATCTGGGGTCGTCCTGTGTGATCCGGTCGTGTTATTCTTGCAGTACCTCGTCCTGCATTTCTCTCAGTGATGGATCCGTCGATCTTCCATCTCTACCCTCAGCCTCCTCGCCCTCCCTGTCTTACTCTCTCTCACCTTCCCCTACCTGACGTTCTTACAGGTCAGGAGTGGTGTGGTAGCCCGGCGGTTGTAGCGTTCGCTCGTCACGCCAAAAACCGGGGTTCGATTCCCCACATGGGTACGATGCGTGAAGCCCATTTCTGGTGTACCCTGCTGTGATATTGCTAAAAAGAAGTGGCGGCAAACTATACTCACTCACTCACTCCTATTTGGGCATTGATCAACAGGACCTGTTTTTAACCTTAGTATTAATGTATTCTGTGACTCTTATATTGGGATTCCTCATCCAATGAGAAGGTAAGGAACGTGGCAAGCAACTATGTATACTTTTACAATGTAAATTAGAGGCATCGATGTGGACATAGCTATATACGATTAAATGGAAGCAAACGTGACAAAGCTGTACACATATATCCGCCTCATACATAAATAATTTGTTTGGCGACAGTTGTTGTGATGTGAAATAAAACCGTTCCATCATTTCGATCTTTTATTCCTAGAGGTAGAAGTCTTATTAACTCAAGGGGTGGTGGGGTACCCCAGTGGTTAAAGTGTTCGCTCGTTACGCCGAAGGCCCAGGTTCGATTCCCCACATTGACAGTGTGAAGCCGATTTCTGGTGTCCCTTGCTGTGATGTTGTTGAAATGTTGCTAAAAGCGGCGTAAAACCCAACTCACTCACTCTTGTTAACTCGTGAGGACTCGAAGTAATTAAACAATATCTCTATCACTCTATTAATGGCCATATCAGGCGACAAAATCGACCAGCTATTCAGGTTTTGTGACTTGATTGTGTCTTATCGTACCTCGAAGATTCTTATCGAAACATATCAAATCTTTATAAAATTTCAGAACTCAGCTTGACAGTTTTCGATGTTTTCTGTGGAAGAGACACGTCAATGTTAGGAAGAAGATTTCCGTCACACTAGTTTTACCGGACTTGATTGAGAGTATGACTTCATGAGCAAAAATATGATGAGTTCTTTTGCGTTTAGGTTTCGAAGTTATGTCAAGCCCGATAGCAGACTAATTTGTAGTATTATTGCTCAGTGTGACATGATCATGTGACAACATATTGTTGTGTGATCATGTGACGACATATTGTTGTGTGATCATGTGACGACATGTTGTTGTGTGATCATGTGACAACATATTCTGAAATATTCATGTGACAACATATTGTTGTGTGATCATGTGACGACATATTGTTGTGTGATCATGTGACGACATATTGTTGTGTGATCATGTGACGACATATTGTTGTGTGATCATTTGACGACATGTTGTGAAGCGATCATGTGACGATACATTGTGATGCGATATGTGACAACATATTGTGAAGAGATCATGTCACGACATATTGTGAAGAGATCATGTCACGACATGTTGTGAAGCGATCATGTGACGATACATTGTGATGCGATATGTGACAACATATTGTGAAGAGATCATGTCACGACATATTGTGAAGAGATCATGTCACGACATATTGTGAAGAGATCATGTCACGACATATTGTTGTGTGATCATGTGACCACATATTGTGAAGCGATCATGTGACGATAAATGGAAATGCAGTCAAGTGACGACATATCGTGATGCGATCATGTGACGACATATTGTGACGTGATCATGTGACGAAATAGTTATCCTGCAATCAGGGACGGACATTGCAACTTCAAATCGGGTCGACTTCTTTTGAAATGACACGGTGATTAGAAAAGACACACAAAAAACCAACAACAAAAAACACACACACCGAAAGTGGAAGATCAACGTCTTGGGACAAAGTGAAAACTCCTTACATTCCCAGGTATCTTGAGATGCAATAACTCATATGTCTTTACCCGCAAATAGGGAATCACCATGCATATCCCGTCGTTTATCCATATCAAAGAATACATCGAACCATCATTTCTGACGTGTACGTGAGTGCCAGCTGGTCCTCTAGATTTAACGGAGAAGGATACGTTGAGTCTGTAGATATACTTCTTGTAGAGCTACTTCGATCAGCCTACCCCAGAAACACGAATAACTTGTCCCATCCAACCAATCTGTCTCTAATGCAATTAGCCTCAAATGGCCATTACCATTGATTATAAGATGGAACCTTCCAATTCCGTCTCAGAATGCAGTTACCCCCCTTTGTCAATTTTCATGCATCATTACTTGATTTTAATATCATGAAAAAATGTATCAATAGTTTAATATGACATATTTTGGGATGTGAGATAATAGCTTTACAGACATCCATGCATTTTCATGCATTTTTTGCTGATAGTTTATTACAATTATTGAGGAGGGAAATTTTCAACATGAATAACCCAGCACCCTTACCATATCACCCGAGGTCTGTACCTTGGGAGGAATAAGACAGGGCAGACGACATCGTCTGGAGACCACAGAGCAGACGGCATTGAAAGGGGACGTCAGACGACAATCAAAATGAAGGAGATTGAGCAAAAGGTAAGACATTTGTTTTGCCGTAAACCTCTATATAGCAATTATTTATGAAATTGCTATATACACATGGATGGAATGACACAGATGACGTCATGTAGCAGACGAATGCCCTAAGAATTCATTGCGGGTATTGTCAGATACTGATGCATAAACTGAAGAACGACATGTCGACATGTATATTTTGTCGGGAGAAAGAATTATGCACACATACTTCAACATTCAAAATGAGTGAAGTGCATTTGTACAATTACACTCATTTAACCTCTTGCAGAATGTGGAAACATACATTTTGATTCAAGATTACAAAGTCCAGTGTAACTGGCCTGGACGTACATGTATAACCCACTCAGTCCAATATACACAATGGTTGCTGAATGCCATGTGTCATTAATGTGTTCTCATTCCACATTCACGTATTAAAATGAGGGGTTGAACCTTCAAAATCATAATTCAGACTCTACCAGAACAAGGAACATCACCCTCATGGTAAACCCCGCCTGAAATCGATATGATGTGGACTTACTTTGATTTGCATACAAATACCCATTAGAGATAGTATTTAATCACTACCGGCTATTCTCAGGTCCAGTTCCAGCTAAACTATCACTAAGTTCTCGATGCCGACGTTGCTGACGATCTAGCTGTTTACCCGACAAGATCTAATGGCTCCGCTAACTGTACTAGTCGATATATCTATACCTGTATGCCATGCATCCAATTATGTCGTCCTTGTTGTCATGGTAATAACAGAAATCAAATCCAGGTCTAGCGAATATATATTGGTGAGTTAATGGAAGAGTGCACTCACACGAACCTTCCGTTGATACAAGGCGCTCCAATCACGCAGCTAAAGTAGTCCCCCAGTAAATGATTCATTAATGCCTGTTTCTCATGTCATTGAGGTTTTTTCACAGAAACTGTTTTAAAAGCAGCCTGAAGTGGACTAGCCATCATAAATATTTTTGGTTTTCTTTTTAAATCTTAAAAGAATAATGGGGCTATGAACTAATTTTGACACGTTACTTGGATTTTACTTTACTTTCTGGCTAGGTTCATTCAGTGCCTTACTACCTAAGCTTAGTTTCCCAGTGTAAAACTAAAAATCAGTTTATTTTTGGAAATCCATGTCCTGTTGTATGATTTGCTTAAATATTGATTGCTGCCACACATTCAGGTACCACAATCACATGATGGCATACATCGATACAGTACATAGCATCAATTAAGTCACACAGCCTGACCACCCGATCCATTTAATCGCCTCTGACAAGTAGTTGTGGTAGTAGCAGTAGCAGAAATAGTATGAGTGAGTGAGTGAGTTGGGTTTTACGCCGCTTTAAGCAATATTCCAGCAATATCACGGCGGAGGACACCAGAAATGGGCTTGACACATTTTACCTATGTGGAGAATCGAACCTTCGGCGGAAAATAGTAGTAGTAATAGTAGTAGTAGCAGCAGCAGCAGTCGTACTAACAGCAGAAGTAGTAATAGTAGCAGCAGCAGCAGTAGCAGCAGATGTAGTAGTAGAAGTAGTAGTAGCAGCAGAAGTTGTAGTAGTAGCAACAGCAGTCGCAGTAGCAGCAGAAGTTGGAGTAGTAGCAGTTGCAGTAGTAGTAACAGCACCAGCCACAGCAGTAGTAGTAGTAGTAGAAGTAGTAGTAGTAGTAGTAGTAGTAGTAGTAGTAGTAGTAGTAGTAGTAGTTGTAGTAGTGAGTCTTGGTATATTGATTCTAATGTTTTGAAGTAGTGTATAGTGTGTTTTTAATTTTTATTTTCGAATGTTCAAGAAGAGCCCTAACACATGTTAATTGTTTTCTATTATAGCTTTCCATAACAACATTGCGAACTATGTCTTGTGGCCGGTGGGGTAGCCTAGTAGCTAAAGTGCTAGCTAGTCACGCCGAAGACCCTGGTTCGATTCCCCACATGGGTACAATATGTGAAACCCATTTCTGGTGTCCCCCGCCGTGATATTGCTGGAATGTTGCTCAAAGCGGCGTAAAACCAAACTAACTTACTCACTATGTAATCAGCATTTCGGGTGTTCTAATCCATTTTGTGGCACACGCTTATCATGGACAGAACCAGCACGGATGGTGTCCTTAGCATCTGATGGTGATTCCAAGAAACACATTCTCACCATA
Source organism: Haliotis rubra (assembly GCF_003918875.1). Taxonomy (NCBI): domain Eukaryota; kingdom Metazoa; phylum Mollusca; class Gastropoda; order Lepetellida; family Haliotidae; genus Haliotis; species Haliotis rubra. The sequence goes on from NW_025767014.1 coordinate 709,193, forward strand.
TGGGGAAATCTGACGATCCGACGTTTTAGTGGAAATTTAATATATTTGTGGAAAGGAGTTTGACACTTTTGTTTGTATGTACACTTCTCAAAATATGAAAGAACACCCGGGTCTTCCATATTACGCACTTAAAACGACTAAAGCTGATATGGTTGAAAAGGGGTGTCAATCAGACTAATTCTGAGCTGATATGAAATTATATAGCATTTGACATATGTGTAAACGGTAACACAGATTATGTGGGCAAGAGGTGTTTGTTGTGTCTTTCTCTCACTGTACTTCCATGCCTTATATCAATACTGGTCTTTAAATATATATTAATATTATTCATAAAACGACACCATATTGACAACACATTTCACGTTAGTCAAAAAGATGAATACTTTGAACAACTCGAGATTCAACTTAAATGAATAGGGCAGCTGAGACGTCCTTACTAAGGGGGCGGTGGAGTAACCGAGTGGTTAAAGCGTTGGCTAAAGGCCCGAGTTCGATTCCCCACAGTGTGTGAAGCCCATGTCTGGTGTCCTCCGCAGTGGTATTGCTAAAAGCGGCGTAAAACCTAATTCACTCACTCCTTGCTAAGGACCAGTCATCGACGTGATCGTGTGTATGCATCCTGAATGACACAGATGGAAAACATTGCTTCAGTCTGGAAGAGTACGTAAAATCGTAACCTTGTTCCGTGTTGATTCCAGTCTAAGAAAACTTAGGCTCAGTATTATTCGTTACACTGCAATACTGAGTATAGTGGTGTAACGAATAATACTGAGCCTAAGTTTATTTAGACTGGTGTTGATTCTAAGTTGAAACAAATACAAGAGTACCTGAAACCAGTCTGTAAAAGGACTTGGCGTGAAAACAACACACAAAGCATTGTGATATAATTAACCAGTTTATTCTAAAATCATGTAAGTTTAAAAACAAATACAAATCACTATCAAGGTATTACACTGGCAGTCACTACTCAAAGGTAGCATTGTACAAAAGCCGTCATTGTAGCAATAAAGGCAGGTAACTGATGTTTACCTAACTGCAACAATGGTAAAGTTTCCATAGAGTAGGCCTTGGCTTAGTATCCAGGGTAAGAACGATCTCCATACAATGGCTGGTCTTCTTGTAACTTGGGATGCGAGATGCGAGGAAAGAGCTTTCTTCCCTTATATACGTATACTCTGTCAATACCGGCCTCTGTAAACACCGGCACTCTGTCTACATCGGCACAAAGTTTCAGTCCCGGCAGAAATGCACGTTATTATCATTTAGAAACTTCTGCAAACATCGGCATCTGTCTATTCAGGATATCGGCATTGTTTTTCAGTCCCAACGAACAAGTTGTTATGAAAACCAATCTGTAAAAACCGGCACATGAAAGACGGCGTAACCCTTTGATGCAATTAGGTCCAAAAATGATGTAACAACACAATTCGCTGTGACTCCCGAGATTATTCAGAAACGGGAAGTGTTAATCAGTATCTTGTTAATCAGTGAGTGGTACGTAACACTTACCCTGAGTAATTAATACATGTAGTGGGCAGTTTGACTGTATAAACAAGCAAGTGTTTACATTTTGTTGATTCGCGGGTATTGACTCCCGAGATTATTCAGAAACGGGAAGTGTCAATCAGTTTCTTGTTAATTAGTGAGTGGCACGTGTCACTTACATAGAGGCGAATCGTTTGATGGCGGGTATCGTTCGAAAGCTCTGAACATCAACAATATCACTGTACTCTTGCCGAGAGTATTTTCACATTTGTAAGAAGCTTTCTAACGACGCTTTTTCACTACACTCTGCTTATAAGGCTCGTGATTGGTCAAAATCAGACACGTGACCTAAGCAGCCAATCATATTATGGAAATGGATACCGTCCTCGCAAACGAAAAATTATGGAACATATTGGACATATCGTGCTAGGTTACGGCCTATGACATAAATGCTTCAAGCATATATTTTCACATTAAGCATCGTGTCCGGGCGTCAAGACGGAGGCGGTGAAAGCCGAGATGTAACTTGTCAGTGACTTGACTTACATTGCATGATCGCACAAAAGTATGGAAATAGTAATTTTATATGTACGTTTGACAACTTTTATGAATGTTATTGTTGATTTCAATTTATTTAATGATTTCCTCGATGTTTGAAACATCGTTACTTTGCTCTTTGACAATGCTATTGTAGACCCGCTGCCGAAGCATAAACAAGAATCGTTGTTTTCAATAACATTGCGAAAAATAGTTTATAATTTTAATTAGCGCAGGCGTCATAAGCGGACCTAGCTAAACCGGCACTCTGTCAAAACCGGCATTTTTATTTGGTCCCGACTGATGCCGGTATTGACAGAGAGTACACTGTACATATACTCAGCAGCAAAACACGTCAGTACGAATTCAAAATTAGATAGGCACTGTAATCAAATCATTACAGAAATGGACATAATGAGCGGATCAAAAACATTTTTGTGTACAATATCCTGACACATCCATGAAGAACTCAGTTCCGAGACATTACGTGAACGTTTGCAGTCCATTCAGACTCTTGACTTCAGTATATATTGTGTCCACCACGAGAGGCAATAACTGCAGCACATCGTCTATCATTTGTGGGAATCATTTGTGGTGTTGTTGGCCCGGACACATTGCTACAGCCTGTAGATGGTCCGAACGTGAACAGCACGTGTAGCATGAGTTGCATGAAAAACACGGAGAACACCGTACCATCTCCGAGATCAGGTTGCGTTTTTGAGACCATTTCCTGGGTTCCATTTGTTTGGGAAGGAATGGCTTTGCTCAGGTAAAGTTGGAGATGTTGCCAAAAATATACAATCAAAACATTAAATGAGTTTACAGTTATCCGTTTCTGCGAAAGAAAATTCCAACCTGACGTTTCTTTTGCTGCTTAGTATAGATGAATTACATACATAAGAAATAGACTCCAGAATATTCTCCAACTCCTGTAGTACCTGTAGTACCTTCCAGATATCTGGCTAAACACAGAACAAGTCTAAATATAGCACACAGCTGTCCCCTATACACTTGGAACATTGTTACATAATGTATAACATAACAACATGTGCTTTAAGACATAAATATTACATTTCTCTCAATAACACTAACCATCAGCCCTCGGGTAAGCTACCATATAATATATACTGTACATCATTGAAATCGCACCACTTACAAAAGTTCAGATTATTAAAAGCATGGGTAAGGAATTTATATTTTATGAGTGGATAATAACAGATGGACGACTGACAAAAACAACAACACAGAAAAGACGCTCATTCATTGAAATGTTCCACAGTCAGAAAGGATCAAACACACGTGGGGTCAAATCGAAAAGTCAATATCGCGTGTGACAGCCGTTTGCATTGACACATGCAGTTCAACGTCTCCTCATTGAGTCAATAAGCGTCCGAATAGAGTTCTTGAGGATGGCATTCCACGTCTCCAGTAGTGCAGCCTCAAGTTCCCGGATGTTTCGCATCTGTTGTCGCCGCGAAAGACTTTGACCAATTTCGTCCCACAAGTGCTCCATGGGGATACATCTGGCGACTGTGCTGGCCAATGAATAACTTGGATGTGTTGCTGGGCCAGATACTGCATGATAAGTCTTGTTGTGTGTGCCCGTGCGTTGTCCTGTTGAAAATATGGACATCTTGGTGGTGATTGAAGACAGATACGATGTGATTCTGAAGAATCTGCTCACGGTAATAAAGGGCATTAACTCTCCCTTGACAGACATGAAGGCAGTCCTGTGATTGTAATATATTATATTCCACCCCAGACCATGACACTCCCACCACCCAAAGGTCTGTCTGAACCACACACTCATCAGCATAACGTTCACCACGTCTACGCCAAACACGTAATCGGCCGTCAGCATTACGTAGATGAAGACGTGACTCGTCAGTGACTACCACACCATGCCATTGTTGTAACCTTTACTGAAAATGCCTGCTAGCCCATTGTATACGCTCATTACGGTGTTTGTCAGTCAGAATTGGTCCAACGTAAGGACGTCGAGCATGGAGCCCTGTAGCGTGTAGACGGCGTCGCATTGAGTCAGCGCTGATGACCCCCACATCAACCTTGAACTAGTGCAGCAGTCCTGGCAGTCGGCAGTGTTCAATCACTGATATGGACAAGGTCAATATGGCGATTCTGATGGAGCGTCGTAACACGTTGTTGACAAGGTCATAGAAGGTCACGGGTGCTGCCTGTCTACTGATATCGTCTATGAAGCCTAACGATGGTGGAGTGGTCAAGTCCAAGTTGTCGAGCAATATCCCTGCTGCTGGTACCAACCTAAATCATGCCTAGTGCACGTTCTCTTTCGTGAGGTGTTAACCTCGGCATCTGTGTCCTCGTTTCACAATCGTTAGTGAAGCAATGAGAATCTGTTCTCATACACCTGTTTTTAATGTCACAGTCAGTATGATTTCAGAATGAAATTAGCGCTTTTTCATGGCGTGGCTGCATGTTGATGCATTTTGGAATTAAGAGTCATACTGTGGACAGGAATTTTTTTCTAAAGCAATTTTTCCACTGGACATGCCCTTCGACTTCATGTTAGTTAGATTCATTGATCATTGTCATGCTGAAATCCATCTTGATGGAAATATGGACAATTTTAGACTGGTGCGTTTTCAATGATGTTCAGTATACTTTAAAAATTACGTATTTAGATTACAATATTAAGTTTAAAAGTTCGAATGAATGAATGAAACGTTGCATTAAATCAACTCTCGCGTCCTCTACCGGCCGAACATCACTTCAAGCGAACCCCATAGAGTTATGTCCCTTGGAGCGCTCTTTACGATTATCCTATCACTCAACTTGTGACATTCGTCACCACTCGCCCCTTTCCGTAAACTGCTATTCGACTTGTCCCGGAATAACACGAGTTGGTCACGAATGAACTTGTGATTGAAACCAGTTCGGCAAACACCTACAACACCGCGTGCGACAGTTTTCGATGTACTGAGCAATTGTTTACATTCCATATATGGCAAGTGTTCTCTGTTGGGAAGCTGTTCGCCTCGAAGTTTAAGTTATCGATTGCAGGCAAGTCGTAAGGAATAATAAGTCTTTTATTGCACCAGTAGGAAGCTTAGGTCAATGCACATACCCCAATATAATAATATAGGCCAAAATATTGTCGAAAATGTGTGACATTGTGCCTTTCATGTGACGACATATTGTGAAGCGATCATGTGACGATGCTTTGTGAAGCGATCATGTGACGATGCATCGTGGCGTGATCATGTGACGATATCGTGACGTGATCATGTGACGAAATAGTTATCCTGCAATCAGGTACGGACATTGCGACCTCAAATCGGGTCGACTTGTATTGAAATGACACGGTCATTAGAAAAGACAAAAAAAAAAAAAAAAAACCTCCCCAAAAAAGTGGAAGATCAACGTCTTGGGACAAAGTGAAAACTCCTTCCATTCCGAGGTATCTTGAGTCTATTTCAGGCAAGTCGTAAGGAATAATAAGTCTTTTATTGCATCAATAGGAAGCTAAAGTGAGTGCATATGCCACAATGTATATAATATAGGGCAAAATATCGAAAATGTGTGAACCTGTGCCTATAAATTATGTCCGTATTGCCCCAGTAGACTTGCATGGTATAGGTTTGTTGCCTGGTGACATGGCCTGGTGGGTTTTAATGCTGCACTCACCGCGATATTTCAGTGACATACCGGCGTGTATATCATTGAGTAAATAATCGAGACTGGACCAGGAATCCAGAGATTGACATCATGAACATCGATCAGTACCCATCGATCTATCCCAGTCTGTCAGCTTGTGTGACGAAAGCCGAAACTAATGGAGCTAATTATCCTCTCAGCTCTTTGATACAATAAACTGCAAGAAACCATAGATAGAGCAAGCTGTGGCAGTGATTCCTGTATTGACTTCACAAACCAGTGGAGACAGCGGGTACAACAAGCTCTTATCTCACTATTGATGTATATCACACACTGCTCAGCGTATATGCTGTCGTTTCCAACACATTTATAAGCGTGGGTCTCCAATGTCACTTACGCAATACATCTTTACATGTGTACGTGGACTTCAATAGATTGGTGTCAGAGAAATCAATACCCTGGGAACAGGCCACTCCATACCTGATGGAGACGTTCGATAATGTTCGAGTCCGTTTCATGCGTTTGATTGGGGGACAGGATATTTGTTCAGCTGCTTGCGACAAAACCAGATATTTGAAAAAGTAAAGCTAGGTCATATTTGTTACAATATATTTCCTAACCACGTGGTATTGGCCTGGCGATAGGCCGTTCTATAGAGACATCGTTTTGTTATGTACTTCGACTCGTGTCTACATGTAGAGTTTTATAAATATTCATCAAAACGTGTGACTGTTTCTCACCGTGCTAGTCAGCTACACACACGAACGGGAGGTGGGACACCTAAGTAAGCCGCCACTACAATTGAATATCCACATTCAAAGTCACAAAGCATTATAAAAGGTTTCCTTAGGTCTGGAATGACGTAATTCTGATCAAACAACCTTTCAGCGGCGTAAAATATATTCGCCAACTCACTCACTCTTTGAACAAAGGTGCGGTGGGGCAGCAAAGTGGTTAAAGCGTTCCCTCTACCCGGGTTCTTTCGATTCCCCACATGGGTTCAATGTGTGAAGCCCATTTCTGGTGGTATTGCTGGAAAAGTGCTAAATGCGGCGTAAAAATAAACTCACTCACTTTGAACAAAATCCTCATAATTAGACATGTTGCTCATTGACATCGCATCGAACAATTCAAGATCTACTCCAAGGGGATCATCATGCTATTGCAATAATATGGAAACATGGGTAGGGACGTCTCAATGGCATCGTGAGGGTATTTACTGCAGCACGTTTTCCCGCATGGAAGCGTCTATAACAGTTGCTCCTTTAAATGTTACACATCTCGTTGTATCACTGTGTGTCAAGCACAATAAAGCCACGTCTCGTTGTATCACAGTGTGTCAAGCACAATAAAGCCACGACGATGTCTTGTAACTAGTTGCTGAATGGTTTGTTTCAGGAGGAGTTTGACAACCTGGTGAAAACTGTTGACAAGCTGGTGGTTGTGGAGTTCGGCGCCCCCTGGTGTGGGCCGTGCAGAATGATCCTGCCTTTCTTCCAAGTACGTTAAGCTGGGAGGTGCTGGATTCGGTGTGTGTGGGTTGGGCTGAATGTAGTTGTGAACAGTATCCTGGTTACATCACAGCGTATCAGTGTAATGTAGAATCCTGAAGTGATGCAGATTTAGGACGTTACCACTTTGATAGCCTGATATGTATAATTGCATCTGTTACATCACAGCGTGTCAGTGTAATGTGTAATCCTGAAGTGATGCAGAGTTAAGACGTTACCACTTTGATAGCCTGATATGTATAATTGCAGCTGTTACATCACTGCGTATCAGTGTAATGTGGAATCCTGAAGTGATGCAGAGTTAGGACGTTTGCCACTTTGATAGCCTGATATGTATAATTGCAGCTGTAAAATAAGTAGGTCTGATATGTATAATTGCAGCTGTTACATCACTGCGTATCAGTGTAATGTGGAATCCTGAAGTGATGCAGATTTAAGACGTTACCACTTTGATAGCCTGATATGTATAACTGAAGCTGTAAAATATGCAGGCCTGATATGTATAATTGGAGCTGTAAAATAAGTAGGTCTGATATATATAATTGGAGCTGTAAAATAAGTAGGCATGGTATGTATATGCGATGTAATATACGTATGTCTGATATGTATATTTGCTGTAAAATAAGTAGGCATGGTATGTATATTCGCTGTAAATAAGTAGGCCTGATATGTATATGTTTTGTAATATAAGTAAGCCTGATATTTGTATGTTGTGTAAAGTAGGTAGTCCTGATATTTATATGTTGTGTAAAATAGGTAGGCCTGATATTTATGTGCGATTGAAGAAAAGCGTTGCCATTGTTTGTGGAAATCTGAGGTGTTTTTGTCGAGGCGACCTTTCCCTGGTTAGTGAGTTGGCCGTTTTCCAAGATGAAAAGAAAAGCTTGACAAAGAAGGATAGGTTAAACTGGTTGCAAGGGACAGGCTTGACCAGAACGTGTTTTACACGCCGTTCCTCCTGGAACGCAATATAACGTGTTTATAAGGTGATTGTATCTCATGTCCGTAACGGGAAAGTAAAGGTGTAACTCAGAGTTGCCTTTCCACCGTGTCCTGTTTTTGTCTGTTCTATAGTAAATGTGACCACCTGTCAATGTATGGTGTGGGTTTGTCATTTTCTGTTCTCGTCCACAGCGTCTCGAGGAGGAATTAGGGGATAAAGTCATATTCGCCAAAGTCGACGTCGATGAAGCAGGGGTACGTCACCGAGGGTGTGAATTTCACGTTAAATCTCTTTCCATGAGACAGCTGAAGGTTGTAACTGTCTGGTTAAAGGTTTACAAGCCCTGCTTAATTCCATATCGAGGCTTACTTTCTTACTGTCATTATTGTCATGGTTATATTCTGTACTGGTCCAAACTGATCGTTACGACAACACTTGCTTCATTCAAGTCGATGTTTCTCCACACCTAACCTTGTCACATCCGTCATTTAACGTCACCATGAAATGCGACACCATTCGGACACGTGATTCCACTATATGACGAACGTGTGTTTATGAATCACTCTTTCAGTAAACGCATTTCGGTAAACATATATTTCGAGTATTCATAAATGTTTGGACACTCGCTATAGGTGTACGTGCGCACGCAAGCACGCACGCACGCACGCACAGACACATGTATATACACACAAACACACACGCAGTGACACAGTTATATGTTGATGCCACACATGCATACACTCTTACGCACATACACACATGCACGCATTCGTGCTCTAACACATCGCTATATATAGATGTCACACACACTGAGACGCACAAACATGCTCACACACGCGCACACGCACGCGTACGGCTACATGTTGACGTTGGTGTTGCAGGACCTGGCGGAGGAGTGTGACATCAGCTGCATGCCCACCTTCATTTTGTACAAGGGGGGCGACAAGGTGAGCTTCTCTTTGGGATTTGGTGAGTGAGTGAATTTAATTTTACGCCGTTTCTTTGAGTTCCCTGCAAGTGTAGTTTACTGTAGTCCAATATTATTATAATATAAGTATGTTACGACATCTAACATGCAGCCGTTCAGCATTATTACGACATAACACCAAATCACGATACCCGTGAAGATCCGGGTTAGAAATGATCTTCAGTAACCCATACTTGTCCTCAAAGGCAACTAACGGGATAGGGTGGTCAGGCTCACTGACTTTGATTACACATACCATCGTATCCTAATTGTGTAGATCGATGCTCATGCTGTTGATCACTGGATTGTCTGGTTCAGACTCGATTTTTTAGACCACCACCATATAGCTGGAATATTGCTGAGTGCGGCGTAAAACTAAACTCACTCACTCTCTCCTCCTCATATAGTCTGGCCTCTGAATGCATTTGCTTTGCATCACCTTTATAATGTGTTTGGCGTGATTCCATTTGTTTTTATTTCTGTAATGGTGGCCTTGATAATGTTGCTCAATTTGGCATGAAACCAAACCCACTCCTAATTTAAATTCATTTTAAAATAAAATTGAATTTGATTCAAATTGTAAATATTTTTTCCTTTAGGTCGAAACGTTGCAGGGGGCTAACAAAGATCAACTTGAAGAAACCATCAAGAAACTTTGCTAGTTTCTCTGAGTAAACAATTTCAACATGTGGACATTGAGACAAATGTAACAGTTACCCACATCCATGCTCAATACTTATAATCTGTAATGCTTATCACGTTTCCACGAACACTCGAGTTTCATACATTACGTCTGTTTGTTTTATTACGTTGGGACGGGTTAAATGCATCCATGCATGCATTACCCTAACCAATACATGTAACATTTATTTTAATGTATACCACCACCACCCAATATCCCCACCACTTATCTTAAAAAGAATAAATAGAGAAAGGACTAGTAAAATTATAATGTTCATCGTATACTTTTAATGATCTTATTTTAAAAGAAATCTGTGTTATTTTCTCATCCCCCATCCAGTAACTGTAGATTTAGAAGTGACATTTTTCAGCTCACCCCACACACTCACCATTCTGAGAATAAAGTTGATCTAAAGAAACACCTGTTTGTATTTTTCTACAGCTATACACTTACATCTCGATGTCCTACACCTGAACACTGACATCTCGATGTCCTACAGCTGTACACTGACGTCTCGATTTCCTACAGATTCAATTCTTTATTACAGAAGTGTAGGCCATCGGCCCATAACTACATAGGTTTGGGTTCATGGCAAAACAATCTGTGTACAGTATAGATTGATAATTTTTAACATCTTAGATACATTGCATGGTAGATAAAGCTAGCTAAGTTATTTATAAGTTTACAATCTGTGATGGCATGAGGAGTTTGAATTTGGCTTTACTTGGATTGATACAATATGTTTTAGGTAAATGGTTCAAGCGGAGCTGTTGGAATTTGGAACACACGAGGAGAAGATGGTATTCATCCTCAATAAAACCTTCATCGCACTGTAAACATAATCTATCATTTCTATCTATATTATAATACCTTCCAGTTTCTATACGTAACTGATGTGAAAAACATCTAAACTGAGCGAGTGCTACTTTTTAATGTTAATCACATTTAAGTACAATTCCCTGGACAATGAAATTTTGAAGTAAGAATAAAGTATAGATTTGCTGCCATTTTGAAGTGAACTATACCAATTCTGTTCATGAATACATTTAAATCAACTCACAAATTCAGATAAAAACGACGTAGGAGAAATAACAGATTGCTGTTCCTAAACAAAACCAAAACCCAAACTGTACAGCAGATCTCGACACTTCAACGCCCAATTAACTTTATTATGATCTAAAGCCATTAACATCATATGATAACATTTTTTGGGATGACGAGAATCAGACATACTCAATACTTTTAACCAATACTTTATTACCCTTTTATATGCTAGGATATATAGGGGATACCGCCCACATTCACCACGAGCTATATTATTAGTTGTAGAGATCTTAACGCCTAAAAACCGTTTGCAAGCCAATGTGTGCACAGATTCAACATAATCGTTCTGACAGAATCCCGAGACCTCGGCACCATACAGCAGAATAGGAGCTATTATAATATAAAATATCTTAAAGTATAATTCATGAGATATATTACCAAGCTTACTTATATTTTTAAGAACACCAAATAAAGCCTTTTTACCTTGCAAAGCTGCATTAGAACAATGACTAGACTAAGACAAGCCCCTTGTGAATGTTATACCTAGATACTTATATGAAGTTACCGCTTCCAACTTCCTTCCATTATAAAACCAACTTTCTTTTTTTGATAAAATACCACCTTTCTGAAAAACGACAACTTTTGTCTTATCCAAATTGACCTCAAGACCGTATTCTATACAAAGCTTTTCTAAAACATCGATGCGCTTCTGTATCCCTCCAATAGTATCAGATATAAGTGCGATGTCATCCGCAAAAAGAAGAATAAATAGTTGAATAACATCAGGATGTAATTGAATACCTGGACCTGAACTTCGTTCTACCTCAACAGCCAACTCGTTGATAAAAATCGAAAACAACAGAGGGCTAAGGACACAGCCCTGACGAACACCACGTCAACAAGGGAAAAATCCTGACAACACATTATTAAATTTTACGCTAGCCTTAACGGATGAATAGATGGACTGTATAGAGTTAACCATTTGGGGGGAAACACCTCTAGATTTCAAAACTGACCATAATTTCAAACGACTTACACTGTCGAATGCCTTAGCAAAATCCACGAACACACAATAAAGTTAACCTTTTGCTTACTTTACAGACAGACAGATTTTTTTCAGTTTTAGACCTTCGGGCCAAAATACAGAATATTCAGGGTTACAAAAATATCCCTGCGTATAATCCATATTTACATACATACAATAGCATAAAATAATATAAATGCAGGATATAAACATAAACTCTGTCAAAAAAGAAACGCAACCCCTGTATTTTAGAGATTTTGATCTGAAGTTTTAGGACGACACGGCATTTTTATTATTTAAGACAGAAGTCTGAAATTTGGCAGAATAATAACCCAGATGGGCATGTTTAAAATTGTCATTTCAAAAGTCATCTCACAGACACCAGTTTGTCACCAGGGGGGGCGTCTTTCTCAGTATCTCGTATGAGCACCACGCGCTGCAATCACTGCACGGCATCTCCTTGGACAAGAACGGATAAGACGCCGGATTCTTTCCTGGGGAATGGCTCTCCACTCCTCCTGCAGTGCAACGGCGAGCTGTTGCAGCGTCTGTGGCGGCGGCTGACGTTGACGTACGCGTCGATCCAGAGTATCCCACAGGTGTTCAATAGGGTTGAGGTCTGGTGATTTACAGGGTCATGGCAACACATTGACGTTGGAATTCTGCAGAAAGTTCATTGTTGCACGTGCAGTATGAGGCCGGGCGTTGTCCCGTTGAAAAATCTGTGTCTGTTGGTCAATAATCGGGAGAAGGTGAAGCTCTAACACGTGGTTGATGTAACGTTGGGCTGTCAGGTTCCCTGGAACGATCACCAAGTCTGATTTCTGGTTGTATGAGATGGTTCCCCAAACCATGACGCTTTCTCCGCCAAATCTGTCCACCTGTCGGACGCAGATGGGCGCAAAACGTTTATGACGTCTCCTATACAGACGCTGTCTTCCGTCGTGACGTTGCAAAAGAAAACGTGATTCATCAGAAAACCAGATTCGCCTCCAGTTTTGTAAAGTCCGTATCCTTACGTTGTTGCACCACCTGAGTCGTCGGCGTCGATGTAGGGGCGTAGTACAGGTCCAACAACTGGTCTACAGGCACGTAAACCCGCTTCTTTCAGACGGTTCCTAATCGTTTGAGCTGACACTCTCCTCAAACCTGGTATTTGTGTGGCAGTCACGGTTGGTAGGGCATGCCGATTACGCAGGTGATGGACCCGGATGTACCGATCTTGAAGGGGGGTCGTGATTCTTGGCCTTCCACTTCTCGGGCGATCGTTGGTCAAATTGAAGTTGTTGTAGCGGCTCCAAAGTCGGGATATCGTTGGTTTGTGAACATTTAGGTGCCGTGCAACAGTTCCAAAACTTTCTCCGGCTTGAACACGACCAATGGCGATATTTCGGTCGGCAGCACTCAATCGTGGCATTTTTTAACCCAGCTTTTCGGCGACAAATGAATGAATATACTACGGAAGCACATGGGCTTTTATACACCCCTACATTAACTGCCATTTTCATGATTTGCATGTGTTTTTTTTGTGCGAAGTCACCATGAGGGTCATTTCATGCGTTGTGACGGAATAAGCAATAAAATACACTTATGCGTACAAATGCAGTTGTTTGGATGGTAATCTTCATTAATTACGTGTATCATTTCAATACATTCGAATACAATTTAGTTTGGAAGCAATAACTTCATTCAAACGAATTTTTCATATCTGAGGACAGGGGTTGCGTTTCTTTTTTGACAGAGTTTATTATATATTACTTTGCCCCATGTTTTGAGCTATCAATAAGAAGGATGAAGTTTATGCAAAATATCACAATTATGAGAAATAAAGTTATGTTGAGAGTTAGAATTGATATATTTAATAATAAGTGTATTACGGAAAAAAAACTATAAGCTGCACAGATTAAAATTACATGATATTCATTTTCAAATACTTATTTTTGGATAAACAGAGAGAACAACGTGGTTTTGTGTCTTCCGGTGTTGACAGTTATGCTAAAGTTACTGCATCTGAAGCGGGATAAAATCCTTATTAAGTCAAATGGAAGTGATGAGTTCGAATATATACAAGTACCGTGTATCTATAAACTAATCAATCAATAAAAGAGTCAATTTGAGTCCGGTTGTTACACTTTCATACTTCAAACTATACATGAGCATCAAAGCTGTGTTCATCACTAACAGCCAGCATCTGTGAATGTTAAGATCACCATAGCCCTGTCAGATCCCGTATCATGGACGTGTGTAGTAAATGCCTTTAATTGGGAACCCGTGAGTGAGTGAGTTAATATTCAATGTCACATCGGCAATATCTCAGCCATATCGTGACGAAAACAATTTCTACAATAAAAAGTGAAAATATTTTGAGGATTAAAACCTGTCGACGATGGACAGTAAAAATACTAGATAATCACAGATATAACATAAAACTAGCGAACAAAGCTAAAACGTTTCAACTAAAGAGGACAATACAGTATAAAACACGGACTATAGATCGCCAACAACTGAGTGAAGATTGGAATTAGAATTGGTCTTCAACAATCCATGCTTGTCGTAAGAGGCGACAAACGGAATCCGGTGGTCAGACTTGCTGACTAGGTTGACACATGTATCCCAAGCCAATTGAAGAGATCGATGCTCATGCCGTTGATCACTGGATTTACAGACCGCTGCTATATAGCTAGAATATTGCGGCGTAGACACTATACAAACAAAACAAACTTTGATTGTGAATGACAACAATGACGAGTCTTTGAATGATATATTTAGATCTGATACACATAACATGGGACATTATGGATGTTACCTTCTATACTACAGGGAACACAAACATCTGGAGTATATATACTCCTCCTTCATTCTTCTCCTTCATGAGGTGTACTTATACCCCCCGCTGGTATTAAAGATACTTCCTGATTTTCATGAGCGCCTAGTGAAGACATAGTCGTGAACCAGGGTATATCAGCATGAAGAAGGCCTAAGAAGATACTTGCTGTGCTCCTTGTTATAAAGAAGTTGAATTTTCTTAAAGAAAGAAGTCTGAAAGTTTCAATTTGTTTAGAGAAAGATTTAATAACTAAAACATTTGAAGATACGAGAAAATGATTGAAATAAGGAAAAAAATAATCGAAGTAGCTTGAAAAATTACATTATTCTAATAAACTTGCACTAACAGGGAAAATCGATATTGCGACTGTGTAAATAAATAAATATGGAATTCAGGGACAAAAAATAATCTTAATTTACTACCAACGTGGCATTGTATTGAATTTCATGCTGATGTGATCACATGTAACGTCCACGGGGGTAGTCTAGTGGTTAAAGTGTTCGCTCGTCACGCCGGGTTCGATTCCCCACATGGGTACAATGTGCGAAGCCCATTTCTGGTGTCCCTCGCCGTGATATTGCAGGTATATTTCTTAAAGCGGCGTAAAACTAAATTCACTCACTCACTCCACATGCCACCAATAATAAATCGAGGCATGTTATAATGATGGTAATCATTACGGCATGTTACAATGATACATATGATGCAATTACCACAACGTGTTTTATGCCTTAACAGTTTAAGGGAATCACCATCAGCACCAACACCAACACTAATACCACCACCACCACCAATACCACCAGCACCACCACCACCACCACCAGCACCACCACCACCAATACCACCAATACCACCACCACCAACCACCACCACCAGCACCACCACCAGCACCACCACCAGACCACCAGCACCACCACCACCAATACCACCACCACCACCACCACCACCACCACCACCACCACCACCAGCACCACCACCAGCACCACCACCACCAGCACCACCCCACCACCACCACCACCACCACCACCACCAGCACCACCAATACCACCAGCACCCACCACCACCACCCACCACCACCACCACCAGCACCACCACCAGGACCACAGCACCACCACCACCACCACCACCACCACACCACCACCCACCACCACCACCACCAAGCACCACCACCACCACCACCACCACCAGCACCACCAATACCACCAGGACCACCACCACCACCAGGACCACACCACCGACCAGGACCACCACCACCACCACCACCAGCACCACCAGCAGCAACACCAGCACCACCACCACCAGCACCACCACCAGCACCACCAGCCACCACCACCACCAGCACCACCAGGACCACCAGCACCACCACCACCACCACCACCACCACCACCACCACCAGCACCACCAGCACCACCACCACCACCACCACCAGACCACCACCACCACCAGCACCACCACCACCACCAGGACCACCACCATACCACCACCACCACCACCACAGCACCACCACCAGGGACCACCACCACCACCAGCACCACCACCACCACCACCAGCACCACCACCACCACCACCACCACCAGCACCACCACCACCACCACCACCACCACCACCACCACCACCACCACCACCACCACCACCACCACCAGGACCACCACCACCACCACCAGCACCACCACCCAATACCACCAGCACCACCACCACCACACCACCCACCAGGACCACCACCACCACACCACCAATACCACCACCACCACCACCACCACCACCAAGCACCACCACCAGCCACCACCAGCACCACCACCACCACCACCACCACCACACCACCACCACCACCAGGCACCACCACCACCAGGACCACCAATACAACAAGGA
Organism: Haliotis rubra; assembly: GCF_003918875.1. Classification (NCBI taxonomy): domain Eukaryota; kingdom Metazoa; phylum Mollusca; class Gastropoda; order Lepetellida; family Haliotidae; genus Haliotis; species Haliotis rubra. The sequence continues at coordinate 725,718 of NW_025767014.1, forward strand.
CCACTACCGTCAGGACCACCACCACCACCAGCACAACCAATAACACCACCGCCACCACCACCACCACCAGGACCACCACCACCACCACCACCACCAATACCACCACCACCACCAGGGACCACCACCACCACCACCACCACCACACCACCACCAATATCACCAGCACCACCACCACCAGGACCACCAATACAACAGGGCCACTACCGTCAGGACCACCACCACCACCACCACCACCACCACCACCAATACCACCACCACCACCACCAGGACCACCAGCACCACCACCACCACCACCACCACCACCACCACCAGCACCACCACCACCAGGACCACCAATACAACAAGGACCACTACCGTCAGGACCACCACCACCACCAGCACAACCAATAACACCACCGCCACCACCACCACCACCAGGACCACCACCACCACCACCACCACCAATACCACCACCACCACCACCAGGACCACCACCACCACCACCACCACCAATACTACCAGGACCACCACCACCAGCACCAGCACCACCAATACCACAACCAATACCACCAGGACCACCACCACCACCACAAATACCACCAATACCACCACCACCAATACCACCAGGACCACCACCACCACCACCAATACCACCAATACCACCACCACAAATACCTTCAGGACCACCACCAGCACCACAAATACCACCAGGACCATCACCACCAATACCACCAGGACCACAAGCACCACCACCACCACCACCACCACCACCAATACCAGGACCACCAATACCACCAGGACCACCACCACCACCACCAATACCACCAATACCACCACCACAAATACCTTCAGGACCACCACCAGCACCACCAAATACCACCAGGACCATCACCACCAATACCACCAGGACCACCAGCACCAGGACCACCTCCACCACCACCACCACCATATGTACCTCATTATGCTCGCAACTGTTGTGTTCCACGTCTTTATATTTTCTCGGTTCCTTTCTCTGTTTCCCTTTGGACCATATCTCATGTAAAGGTGAACCACAAAGTTATTTTCCTGCCAGTTCCATTTCCTGCCGCCAAAGAGGAAGGCTAGCTCTTTCCAGTTTGGTCGGCAGAGTGATGCCGGTTCTATGTGAATCAAGTTTGGGTATTTCTTTGACAGCTGATACGGTTTGATCACGGAATGTTTTGTATTCGTGGTGCCATATTTTTTGGAAATCAGACCATGGTTTAGAAAACATAATTCCATAGGCTAAAACCCATGGTACCGCGTGACCCATTGTGACGTCATGGACTAAAAGAGGGTCAATTGGGTTGACGACTATAGAATCGGTGTCGAAATACATCCCTCCATACTCCAACAGTGCTTCGAGTCTCACAATATCAGCGACGTGCTCTATAACCTTGACGTCATTGCCTCTGATCTTGGTGGGTCTGTCTCTGTGGACGAGGTACAGATTCTTCACCTTCTGTTTCGTCTCCTCCCAATATTCACCAACTGGGAGGTTGTCATGCCAGAAGTAAATCTTCTCTGGCTTCGCGATACGGGACGCGGCAAGGACTGCTATCATATAATGAAATCGGAATGTAACATTCCCATTTGAGAAAAGACAGAAATGGACTATTCTCGGTACCACCGGCACAGCGTGGCTTATTGAGGCGTTAACATCGAAAGGCTTTTCCACATTTCACCAACATTTCACCAACCCTGTAGCAGAAGGAAGTGAGCCTGGTTCACTTCCTTCTGCTACAGGGTTGGTGGCGTAGCCAAGTGGTTAAAGCGTTCGTTCGTCACGCCGAATACACGGGTTCGATTCCCAACATTGGTATAATGTGTGAAGCCCATTTCTGGTGTCACCCGCCGTGATATTGCTGGAATATTGCTAAAAGCGGCGTAAAACCATACTCACTCACTCCTTCTGATATAAATGGGTAAACATGCCATGTGTCTCTGTGTCATGGACACATATTTCCTCCTAGATTTCTTACAGGAAATATACCAGAGCTATTAAACTATTAGACTATTGGAATGGACTCCGAAATGATTACTCTGACTCTATGAAAACAATAAATGGCAATGTATGTACATTTCGTCAACTAGAGCCAGAGAGTAATGTACATATCTATGTCGATTGTATACATGTAGACAAGTTTTGGAGACAAATATTGAATATGGTTTCATTAATCATATCCTTTAGGGTACAAAGGATAATATGTATACTGCAAATATATAAGGAAACTGCCTTCATCTAACTTCAGTTTCACATTTATAAGTTTTAAGGACATAACAGAAGTAGAATATGTAGCTGCCTCAAAAAATAACAGTATGGTTAACTTTGACAAAATGCTGCCTCATCTGCTGGTAAGAGAGCTGGCAAAGCGTTAATTGTCCTCCACCTTGTTCCTGTTGTATCACGTTATAATGTGAAGCTGTCTTTTTTGACAAATGCCCACTGAAGTGAATACACATATTTACCTAGGCCCAAGTGTTATCTGAACCTAGGCCAAAGTCATCCAATCGTTATCTGAACCTAGGCCCAATTCAACCTATCGTTATCTGAACCTAGGCCAAAGTCATCCAATCGTTATCTGAACCTAGGCCCAATTCAACCTATCGTTATCTGAACCTAGGCCCAATTCAACCTATCGTTATCTGAACCTAGACCCAAGTCACCCTATCGTTATGTGATCCAAGGCCCAAGTCATGCTATCGTCATCTGAACCTTGGCCCAAGTCACCCTATCGTTATCTGAACCTAGGCCCAATTCAACCTATTGTTATCTGAACCTAGTCCCAATCATACTATTGTTATGTGAACCAGGCCCAAGTCATACTATCATAATCTGAACCTAGAACCAAGTCACCCTATCGTTATGTGATCCAAGGCCCAAGCCATACTATCGTCATTTGAACCTTGGCCCAAGTCACCCTATCGTTATCTGAACCTAGGCCCAAGTCATACTATTGTTATGTGATCCAAGGCCCAAGTCATACTATCGTCATCTGAGCCTTGGCCCAAGTCACCCTATCGTTATCTGAACCTAGGCCCAAGTCATTATATCGTCAACTGAACTTAGTCCCAATCATACTATTGTTATGTGAACCAGGCCCAAGTCATACTATCGTCATCTGAACCTTGGTCCAAGTCACCCTATCGTTATGTGATCCAAGGCCCAAGTCATACTATCGTCATCTGAACCTTGGCCCAAGTCACACTATTGTCATCTCAACCTAGGCCCAAGTCATACTATTGTTATGTGAACCAGGCCCAAGTCATACTATTGTTATGTGAACCAGGCCCAAGTCACCCTATCTTTATGTGAACCCAGATCCAATTCACTCAAGACTAAACTAATCGGGGATTTAGCAGGAGTATCAAACTGCAGTAAAGGTGTACATTGAACCGATACATCGCTATGTACATTGTCAAAGTAGACGTTGAGTCATCGTACCACGATGCTCCTACCTATATTTAATTTAACTTGTAATACACCAGGGCCCCGCTCACAAAGCATTCGTAACGCTACGACTGTCGCATGTCTATGCTACAGTATAGGTGGTACGACAGTCGTAGCGCTACGATAGCTTTGTGAGCGGGGTCCAGATATCTCGAATTATGAATATAGTTATCGAGTTATTGAGCTTTACATTCACGGCATAAAGCTAAAACGCCAGCTGGCGCCTTGTAGTGTTAACTGAAGTACAATTTGTATGTATGGGCGTGGATAAACAAGACCTGTATAGGTAAGCACGGAACTTTAAGTGAAGTTGTTTTCGTATACAATGTACAATCTCTACTATCTTTTGTGTGAAACCTGTGAGAACACGCTAGACACAGAATGAGGACAGATGAAATAGTGACAACAGCAGAGAAGTTGTAAGAAACTGACGTGTCAGGTGTCTTGATTGTCCGTGAGCCAGGTCTCAGGTCGACATCTTACACATGGTGCTGACGTGTGGTCGCTGATGATAGGTGTCTCTCTACATGACTTTGGGCGGTGGGGTAATCTAGTCGTTAAAGCGTCCACTCGTCATGCCGAAGACCCGGGTTCGATTGCCCACAAGGGTACAATGTGTGAAGTCCATTTCTGGTGTCCGCCGCCGTGGTATTGCTGGAATATTGCTAAAAGCGGCGTGAAAATGTTTAATTTTATCTGTCTTTGAGTCCGTCCATTCGTCCGTCCGTCCTTCCATCTGTTGTTTGTAGCTTTCTTATCGATTTACCACCAGCCATTTCAGTGACTGATACCATGAACTTCGATCTTCCTTGATCGGATTCGATGACACGACCACCATATCAAAGAGGACGCTGACCGCTCGATTCCGTTCTTAGCCTCGAAGACAGATTTCAAATAAACGTTCCTAACTCTTTATCTACCGATATCTATCGGGACTTTTTTCCCTGTCTCCTATTTCCTATTACGCCGTGTTGGGAACATATGACGCGGCTAACTACCGAACTATTCAAACAAATCAATATTTAACGTAAACACAGATCAATTGTTCGATATAGCGCGAACACCCGCCACATGGTTAAAATGTGTGAAGCCCATTTCGGGTGTCCCCGCCGTGATATTGCTGGAATATTGCTAAAAGCATCGTAAAACCCAACTCATTCACTCCTTATGACGTGTGTAAGAAGTACTCTTCTGCATTGTTCTGTATAGCTTATCGATGACAGCTACCATAGTTGTACTGTTTACATTAAATTCTTTATTACAGATCATGTCGTCATTGGCGATTTTGTATAAAAATTACATGATGTGAAGCGAAATGCGTTAAAGATTGTTTCAGAAATATTTATATAACATGTGACTGTTTATGATATACTGACAGAAAAAGTAACTGTGTTTTATAAGTGATGCTTAGTTAATGGTGCACCCATGCATTGTAGAAAGAGTAGAACATGATCACGAGTGAGTGAGTGAGTTTAGCTTTACGCCGCTTTTAGCAATATTCCAGCAATATCACGGCGGGGGACACTAGAAATGGGCTTCACACGTTGTACCCATGTGGGGAATGGAACCCGGGTCTTCAGCGTGACGAGTGAACGCCTTAACCACCAGGCTAAAACAAAGAGACAAAATATAAAAGAGCTATTATTATTGACAGGATTTGAAATGTTTTTGATAATGTCTCTAAACAGTTTGTTTTACAAAATTGAGAAAATTCGGTTTCGGGCCTCAGGTGTGACAATGGAATATTATTTTGCGTTATTCACAACGGCCATTTATCAGAATTCCTTCATAATGCAAATATCTCTAGACAGCGGACACAATTGCGCCAAATATAGTTTTGTTTGTAGCCAAACGTTTAGGAATTATTTGAATAAACAATCCTTATATAAGAGGAATTGTCTAAAATAAAGGAGAACACGCGTTAGGACACTATGCTAATGATGCACAATTGTTTTAGACGGACTAGCATCTTGCTTAAGGGCACCTCATCTAACTTTACATGTCTTTTAAACTATGATGGATTTAAAAATTCATTATCTTAATGTTTGATGTTTGTGAATAACCATAAACGCTCAATTGGGTTATCAATATAAACAAATTATAGTGAAACATAACAGAGACATTTTAGGAAACTGGAATTCTTACATTGGTTTATTAATATTACCATTATCAAAAGCTAAGCACTATCTACATCTTTTATCATTCCACCAGCTGTCTTATCCTCCTACACCTTTAGTAAGGAAATCGAGGAGATATTTTCATTTTTATATGGAACGATATAACAGATAAGATAAAGAAAATACACATGAAAAAGTATAATAATGAAGGAATAAGAATGACTAAAATCAAGCCTTTTATGGACTCAGTTGCAACAATCAAGAGATATATCTCTGTAAAAGTAAAAATGTCAGCCTATGTAATGGCCAATTTCAAGGCTTGCTTCACTTGGATCTGTTTTAATATCAGCAATCTTTTTTGGAAAGATGCATTTTTATCATTCTATAGATACAGATAATTGTTTTACACTGACTCAACATACCTGGAGAATATACAGTTTGTTTCAGAACATATATATATACTATCTTGGCTGTATAGTACAACATTTAAACTTTACCATTCTAACTATGTTATTGTTCATACTATACAAGACCGCCTCCGTGGTGTAGTGGTTAGAGCGTCCGCCCGGAGAGCGGAAGGTCGCGGGTTTGATCCCCGACCGCGTCATACCAAAAGACGTTAAAATATGGTACTTGTTGGTCCCTGCCTGGCGCTCGGCATTAATGGGTACATCAAGGACTGGTCGACTCGGAGTCAGTATAATGTGTCTGAGTGGGGTATTCATGCTTCACTGCGGCATGGTATCTCAGTAGGCTAGCACTATAAAACCAGCTGGGCTAGTACAAGCAGCCGCACATACACATACACACGCATGCACGTCGTCGTCTGAGCGAAATATTCTCAAGCACGACGTAAAACCCAATTTAACCTCACCTCACCTCACCTCACCTCACCTCACCTCACCTCACCTCACCTCACCTCATACTATACAATTCTAAAGTGTTATAATTGTGCTTTGCATTGTTTAGAGAAGTTTCAAACTTCGACTGTGCCGCCATTTTCATGCTTCGAAATGCGTTTTACTACGCGATTTGATTGGTCTGCCACGATTCCTGTAAATAATGGCGTACTATATATAGGTACGAGTCTTCTTGTAGGTGACGGAAAGAGGCGAGTAGTTACGATTTACGAATGTTCTGGCTCGCTGTCAGTGTGTGTCCACTAATAAATGTGTATTTTTCCTGGCAGTGTATAGTGCAAAGGTTATCACCCCATATTGCATATGCTCAAACATTGAGCCATCTGATTATTGCAAGATGCTCTGCAACTACCTGATAATCGATTAAATTATGTCATTTGAATTGTAGGTACGATGAGATTGCATCCGAAGCGAGTTCTCACTGTGTTGTGTTGTGGCATCTTACTTTTCATCATGAAAAACATCTTCACCGAACATCGTATGACGTCATCGGGGACAAAGTCAAGATGGCCGCCAAGGTCTCCATTCTGCATTGAAGTCAACATCTGTAAACACAAAACACACCCGACAGATATTTACTACTATAAACGGACGAATTTTTATGAGCTTGTTGAAAGGCCTGTGAATGTAAATGCCACAGCTGACCATGCTGTTCCTGTTGTACCAAGAATAGTCCATTTCTGTCTTTTCACAAATGGGAATGTTACATTCCGATTTCATTATATGATAGCAGTCCTTGCCGCGTCCCGTATCGCGAAGCCAGAGAAGATTTACTTCTGGCATGACAACCTCCCGGTTGGTGAATATTGGGAAGAGACGAAACAGAAGGTGAAGAATCTGTACCTCGTCCACAGAGACAGACCCACCAAGATCAGAGGCAATGACGTCAGGGTTATAGAGCATGTCGCTGATATTGTGAGACTCGAAGCACTGTTGGAGTATGGAGGGATGTATTTCGACACCGATTCTATAGTCGTCAACCCAATTGACCCTCTTTTAGTCCACGACGTCACAATGGGTCACGCGGTACCATGGGTTTTAGCCAATGGAATTATGTTTTCTAAACCATGGTCTGACTTCTTCCGAATATGGCACAAGACGTATGCAGAATTTGACGACAAAGTCTGGTCCAAACATTCCGTCATGATGCCATATCTGTTATCACAGCAACACCCAAACTTGATTCACATTGAGCCCACAACTCTCTGTCGTCCGAATTATTTAGAACTTAAATACCTGTTTGGTCCTCTGAGATGGAATTGGGAGAATAACAACTTTGTGGTGCATCTATACATGAGATTTGGTCCAAGGAGGAAAAAGGAACGGAACCGAGAAAATATAAAAACATGGAACACAACAGCTGGTAGCATCATGAGATACATATACTATGGAGACGCAGAGTTGATTACAGGAACGACCTGATGCCTAAATTCGATGCTTTTTGAGGTTCACAATTTAGCTGTTTTGACATGTTATAGTCGATAACTTGATATAAACTAACGGGCAAAAGAAATGATACCAAGTCGAAATCACTGATATTACAGAACGACAAACCACCATTGTGATAACAGGACAGTGAATATTAATAACAGGTGTATGGGCAACATGCACTCAGTCACTCCATTGGAGTTACTGTAGCAATAAAAACATGTCCATTAAGTCACTGTATAAATGAAGGAATAAAGTCCAAATTATCAAATTAAATTTTGGTATCGTTTCTTTTGCCCGTTAGTTTAGTTGATACGAGTTTATATTACCATGTGATGTTAGGATCTAACAGTTTATATTACCTGGAATGGCTGCAAGCCTGCTGATGCTGGGTAAAGCAATATTCACTCACAATTTCCTGCATGTGCCATTAGATTATCATGTTAAAATCCATGTCAAGCTCATGTGACTCTGTATCTACTGATATATTGTTGAAATACTGGTGCTAATGCCGCGGAATTGTGCAAACCGTATCTTAGAATCATTGTTGACCATGAATATTGTTAACTTGTAGCAATAAAATAACTTAAACTCAACGTCATGAGTTTTACGTGAATGAGTTTACATGACGATATATGGGTTAACGAGACTACATATAAGCTTACGTGACTATCTATAGTTTTACATGACGATATGGGATTGTACGTGACGATATATGGGTTTACGCGACGATGAGTGAGTGCACGCGACGATATATGGGTTTACGTGACGATATGTGGGTTAACGAGACTACATATAAGCTTACGTGACTATATATAGTTTTACATGACGATATGAGAGTGTACGTGACAATATATGGGTTTAGTGATGATAGATAGGTTTACATGACGATATCTGTGTTTACGTGACGATATATGGGTTTACGTGACGATTAGTGAGTGTATGTGACGATATATAGGCTTACGTGACGATACGTGGGTTAACGTGACGATATGTGGGTTAACAAGACTACATATAAGCATAAGCATATATATAGTTTTACATGACGATATGAGAGTGTACGTGACGATATATGGGTTTAGTGATGATATAAAGGTTTACATGGCGATATGTGTGTTTACGTGACGATATATGGGTTTACGTGGCGATTAGTGAGTGTACGTGACGATATATGGGTTTTCGTGACGATATATAGGCTTACGTGACGATATGTGGGTTTAAGTGACAATATGTGTTTACATGACGATATGCGGGTTTACGTGACTATATATAGGTTTACGTGACTATATATAGTTTTACATGACGATATGAGAGTGTACGTGACGATATATGGGTTTGGTGATGATATATAGGTTTACATGACGATATGTGGGTTTAAGTGACGATATATGGGTTTACGTGACGATTAGTGAGTGTACGTGACGATATATGGATTTTCGTGACGATATATAGGCTTACGTGACGATACGTGGGTTTACGTGACGATATTTGGGTTTAAGTGACAATATATGTTTACATGACGATATGTGGGTTTACGTGACTATATATAGGTTTATGAGACTATATAAAGGTTTACATGACGATATGTGAGTGTACGTGGCAATTTATGGGTTAACATTACAATATATGGGTTTTCGTGACGATATGTGAGTGTACGTGATGATATATGGGTTTATGTGACTATATATAGGTTTACGAGGCTATATATAGGTTTACATGACCATATGTGAGTGTACGTGATGATATATGGGTTTACTTGACGATATAATATGTTTACGTGACGATATGTGGGTTGTACGAGACAATATATATGTTTACATTACGATATATAGGTTTACATGACGATATGTCAGTGTACTTGACGATATTATATGGGTTTACATCATGATATGTGGGTTTACGTGACGATATATATGTTTACTTGACAATATGTGGGTTTACATAATGATATATTGGTATACGTGACAATATGTGAGTGTACGTGACGATACATTGTTTTTACGTGACGATATATCGGCTTACGTGACGAGACGTGGGTTTACGTGACGATACATGGGTTAACGTGACAATATATATGTTTACATGATGATATGTGTGTTTATGTGACTATATATAGGTTTTCGAGACTATATATAGGTTTACATGACGATATGTGAGTGTACGTGACGATATATGGGTTTACGTGATGATATGTGGATTTTCGTGAAGAAATATATGTTTACGTGACAACATGTGGGTTGTACGAGACAATATATGTCTTTCCATTACGATATATGGGTTTACGTGACTACATGTGAGTGTACTTGACGATGTATGGGTTTACGTGACGATATATAGGTTGACGTGACGATATGTGGGTTTACGTGACGATATATAGGTTGACGTGACGATATATAGGTTGACGTGACGATATGTGGGTTTACGTGACGATATATGGGTTTACGTGACGATAAGTGAGTGCACATGAAGATATATGGGTTTTCGTGACGATATATAGGCTTACGTGACGATACCTCGGTTTACGTGACGATATTTGGGTTTAAGTGACAATATATGTTTACATGACGATATGTGGGTTTACGTGGCCATATATAGGTTTACGAGACTATAAAGGTTTACATGACGATATGTGAGTGTACGTGACAATATATGGGTTTACATTACAATATATGGGTTTTCGTGACGATATGTGAGTGCACGTGATGATATATGGGTTTACGTGATGATATGTGGGTTTACGTGACGATATAATATGTTTACGTGACGATATGTGGGTTGTACGAGACAATATATATGTTTACATTACGATATATAGGTTTACATGACGATATGTCAGTGTACTTGACGATATATTGGTTTACATAATGATATGTGGGTTTACATGACGATATATAGGTTTACTTGGCAATATGTGGGTTTATATGACGATATATTGGTATACGTGACAATATGTGAGTGTACGTGATGATATATTGTTTTTACGTGACGATATATAGGCTTACGTGACGAGACGTGGGTTTACGTGACGATACATGGGTTTACGTGATGATATGTGGATTTTCGTGAAGAAATATATGTTTACGTGACGATATGTGGGTTGTACGAGACAACATATGTGTTTTCATTACGATATATGGGTTTACGTGACTATATGTGAGTGTTCTTGACGATACATTGTTTTTACGTGACGATATATAGGCTTACGTGACGAGACGTGGGTTTACGTGACGATACATGGGTTAACGTGACAATATATATGTTTACATGATGATATGTGTGTTTATGTGACTATATATAGGTTTACGAGACTATATATAGGATTTACATGACGATATGTGAGTGTACGTGACGATACATGGGTGTACGTGATGATATGTGGATTTTCGTGAAGAAATATATGTTTACGTGACAACATGTAGGTTGTACGAGACAATATATGTGTTTCCATTACGATATATGGGTTTACGTGACAATATGTGGGTTTACGTGATAATATGTGGGTTTACGTGATGTTATATATGTTTACTGATGAAATGTGAGTGTACGTGATGATATATGGGTTTACTCGACGATATGTTGGTTTACGTGATGATATATATGTTTTTGTGACAATATATGGTTTAACATGACGATACATGGGTGTACGTGACGATATATGTGTTTACATGATGATATGTAGGTTTACGTGACGATATATATGTTTACATCACGGTATATGGGTTTGCGTGACGATATGTATGTTTACGTGATGATATATGGGTTTACATGACGATATGCGAGTGTACGTGATGATATAAGGGTTTTCGTGACGACATGTTGGTTTTCGTGACGATATATATGTTTACGTGACGATATATGTGTTTACTTGACGATATGTGTGTTTTTGTGATAACATATATGTTTACATGACGATATATGGATTTACGTTACGATATGTGAGTGTACGTGACGATATGTGGGTTTACATGATGATATATATGTTTACGTGACGATATATGGGTTTCAATTACGATACGTGAGTGTACCTGATGATATATGGGTTTACATGACGATATGTAGGTTTGCGTGACGATGTATATGTTTACGTGATGATATATGGGTTTATGTGACAATATATATTTTTACTTGACGATATATGGGTTTACGTGACAATATGTGTGTTTTCGTGACTTTATATATGTTTACGTGACGATATGTGGGTTTCTGTGACAATGTATATGTTTACTTGACGATATATAGGTTTACGTGACGATATGTGAGTGCACGTGACGATATATGGGTTTACGTGATGATATGTGGGTTATGTGACAATATATATTTTACATGACGATATTTGGGTTACGTGACGATTAGTGACTGTACGTGACGATGTATGGGTTTACATGAAGATATGTAGGTTTACGTGATGATATGTGGGTTTACGTGACAATATGTATGTTTACATGACGATATGTGGGTTTACGTGACTGTATATAGGTTTACATGACGATATGTAAGTGTGCGTGACTATATATGGGTTTACGTGACGATATATGGCTTTACAAAAATAAAACGAATGGTCAGTTGAGATAAGTAATTTGTAAAGGCTTATGGAAATGCATATCAAAGGATTATTGTACATGCCATATATAATTTCATACCACATCATGAAATTCCAGCCATTGCATGCTATCAGGCAAACACAAGTGTTGAAAGTCTTGGATTGAAACGGTGTGGCTCTATGTTGTCACACATGGTTGTATATGAAACAATCAGTGGGGAAGTTTTTTTGTATATATTTTGTTGGGTGTTCGTTTGGAGACCAGATATTTTCAGCCTCTGCCTAAAAATCGAGATTATTTCTTTGATTAAAACTGTAGGCCCAAATACATTTTTCTCTCAGAAAGACCTTGCAACAATGCAATTCTTTTTCACACTGGCTAAATAATATATTTCTCCTACATGTAAATAATTAAGTCTGAACCAGACAATACAGTGATCAACAGTACGAGCATCGATCTACACAAGTGGGATACGAAGTCATGTGCTACCTCAGTCAGCGAGTCTGACCCCCCGATCCCGTCAGTAGCCTCCTATGATAAGCATGGAATGTGAGGTGAGGTGAGGTGAAATTGGGTGAGGTGAGGTGAGGTGAGGTGAAATTGGGTTTAACGTCGTGCTTGAGAATATTTCGCTCAGACGACAACGTGCATGCGTGTGTATATGTATGTGTGGCTGCTTGTACTAGCCCAGACTGAAGCTGGTTTTACAGTGCTAGCCCATTGAGATACCATGCCGCAGTGAAGCATGAATATCCTACTCAGACACATTATACTGACTCCGAGCCGACCAGTCCTTGTTGTACCCATTAATGCCGAGCGCCAGGCAGGGACCAACAAGTACCATATTTTAACGTCTTTTGGTATAACGCGGTTCGGGGATCGAACCCGCGACCTTCCGCTCTCCGGGCGGACGCTCTAACCACTACACCACGAAGGCGGTCCATGGAATGTCATAAGATATATACATACATAAACTTTTTCATTTTAACGGTATAGTTTCCGAGCGAGATTGTCCAAATAATGCATATTCGCTCTGGGGAATTGAGGAATTTCTTCCAACTGAGCTTCATATTATCAGCATGAACTGAGTTTACAACTGACACGTGTTTAGTTTACTGCAGCAGCATGCATGTTTATCAATACATGTAACACATGCCGCCACACTACCACTAGCGACAAGCGTTTTTCTACTCTCCTACTTACAAAATGTGTCAAGTCAATTTCGCTGCGTCCCGTGTGCTGACATTACTCAACACTATTCTATGTAATGAAATATTTATATGGCCACTTAAACCTTCCTACATGCATATAAACGTTTATATTGACATATTACACTGTGTGACAGCGTGAGTATATTGATAATGTGTGTGATACGTCGTGATACTGACAACGATATTATTAACGATTGTTATAGATCATTCCTGGTTTGTGTGTTCCAGAGTTTAGGCAGTCATGTAAGTGAGTGAGTTTTATATTTCCGCCGCTTATAGCAATATTCCAGCAATATCGCTGCAGTCGATACTAAAAATGGGCTTGCACCCATGTGGGGAATCGAACCCGGAATTTTGGCGTGACGAGCGAAAGCTTTAACCAGTAGGCTATCCCACGTAGTGAATGGCACGTGTCCTGTTCTCTACGCCTACAGTCGACGAAGAGTAATCTCCACGAAATATCCACTGAAATGGTTTTCCAGCTCGTGTCACTGTGAAGATTACAGTGAAGGAGTATCGTGCATGATGCAGTCACTCCGTCCGCCATTACATGCAAGGGCACATTCAGATTGTTTTTACAGATAGAATATGTTGGTATTACGTGCGGCTGCCATAATGGCGACAGTGTGCAACCATTTAACGTGGCGATAAAAATATACATAGTCTTATAACACTATGTGTAAATCAAGGTAATGAACCACATATTTTGATCTATATAGTCCACAGCCACGATGTGTGACCGCCGAAGTCACTATATACATGTATACTCTGCAGCTAAAAGTGTTACAAACATTCGACAGCAAACACGTGCTTGCAATTGCATCGCATCGATTATGAATTCACATTCAATGCAGAATCGAAGCTCGACATTCGGCGTGAGGTGCAAACGCTGTAACTATTAGGCTATCCTACCCCTTTTGCATATCGCTTCAAGGCTGGTATACTTGCCCCTATTCATCCGCGTTCTGACCCGTGAAGATCCGTGTTAGAATTGATCTTCAGTAACCCATGCTTGTCGTAAGACTAACGGGATCACGTGGTCAGGCTCGCTGACTGGGTTGACACATGTCGTCGCTTCCCAATTACGTAGATCGATGTTCATGCTGTTGATCCCTGGATTGTCTGGTCCAGACTCGATTATTTACAGACCGCCGCCATATAGCTGGAATATTGCTGAGTTCGGCGAAAAACTCAACTCACTCACTCATCCGCGTTCTCTTACATGTGCTCTTATTCTAAGTATGCTAACATGGAAGGGTGTAAATATAGTCTTGATTTTCGGATGATACCACTGGTAAAAATTTCAGTCGACAGAAAATGTTTTTGTAGGTTTTTTAAGTTTATTAACTTGTACGATTTTAGATAATATTTTCGGTCACAGCTGGTTTCCTCGGGTCCTTAAATACAGGTGTTGAGAACCGACGTCACAAAACGTCTATATTTGTTTGAGATCAAGCATTTTGAAAAGACCACGGAAGTGATGAAGACGACAACATAGAGTTACACAGAGTCTACTAGCCTGTCGAACAGACATTATTTAGTCTTAAGCGCTAAATGAAGTAAGTCTAGATTTCCTCAGGTTCGGAATCTTCCATCTCAGTGGGGCTCCTTTGTTATATCTATTCAGAGACTTGGCACTAGCATAAGAGTCTGCGAAAATAGTAAGTTCTTAAAGCAATCAACACTTTGGTGAAATACAAGAGTCTCTCGCTTCTTACGACAAGCATGGGTTGCTGAAGATCAATTCTAACCCGGATCTTCACCGGTTGCCAATCAAAGGCATCCACGACACAGGTATGTGTGATGGGATCTGCCAGTGCTAAATGATCTGAACTTTCTCAGATGCTACAGGCCGTTGCCGGAGGATAGTGATGAACATGGTGTTGATGCTCTTGTAAATTTGAAGTATAAAAGTGTAAAATAAGGAACTAAAATTGACTCTTTAATTGATTGATTAGTGTGGACATACCAGTATATATATTCGAGCCTACTGGTACATGTGCACCAGAAAACATCTTAGACCGCTGACCTAAAGAAACATCTGAGAACTCTCGTTGGGCCTGCACTCAATCACGCACGCAAATACACACGCACTCATGCACACACATATAATTGCATAACACGAATTTGCCAGTGTACATATGTATATACATGTGTTGGAAAATTGCGTGTGTGTATGTGTGTGTGTGAGTGAGTGAGTGTGTGTGTGTGTGTGTGTGCGTGTGTGTATGTGTGTGAGTGAGTGAGTGAGTTTAGCTTTACGCCGCACTCAGCAATATTCCAGCTATATGGTGGCGGTCTGTAAATATTCGAGTCTGGACCAGACAATCCAGTGATCAACAGCATGAGCATCGATCTGCGCAATTGGGAACCGTTTGCATGTGTCCCGCAATTGGGAAACGATGGCATGTGTCAACCAAGTTAGCGAGCCTGACCACCCGATGCCGTTAGTCGCCTCTTACGACAAGCATGGGTCACTGAAGATCAATGTTCTAACCCGGATGTTCACGGGTGGCGTGTGTGTGTGTGTCTGTCTCTCTCTCTCTCCTCTCTCTCTCTCTCTCTCTCTCTCTGTCTCTCTCTCTCTCTCTCTCTCTCTCTCTCTCTCTCTCTCTCTCTCCGCGATGATGTAGACAGATGCAAAAAGCTGGTTTCCATGGGATATTTTACGAACGCCTCTTACTTAGTGCGCTCGCGACTGCTTTTTATGACAGTATTCATCATTGAGTGAGTGAGTTTAGTTTTACGCCGCTCTTATTTTAGCAATATTCCAGAAATATCCAGGCGGGGGACACCAGAAATGGGCTTCACACATTGTACCCATGTAGGGGATCGAACACTTACCATTGAAACAAAGACACCAAAAAGAGAATGTCTCAATGAACCTTTACTATTAGCAATATATTTCTCTTAAAAAACCCATTATATATATATATGTATATAACAGTTTCATTAACAAAATTACAAAATATAAATCATCTAGATATGTCAGTTCATTTTAACTTGTGGAGTCTCTTGTTCCATCTTCAGATAGGCCCGATGTGAAACACCCGACTGGTTCATCCCCTTGACTAGACCCATCTCCGACTTCATCAACGTTTTATACTGATAGGATACA